>NC_139901.1:11633740-12233740 GCF_905171665.1 Trachurus trachurus
ATATGGCAACTTGTACGGTGTCCACACTGGAGGAGTCACTCATGTGAGAGATTGCTCCCTGGCAGGGGAGACAAGAAGAGGCAGGAAACAAGGCTTTTCCTCAGTGAGGGCAGGAGATAGCAACGCGGGGACGACGGATGAAAACAAAAAAAGAGGAAGAGACGCCGGCTGAAGTGAAAAACTGACTTCAGAGTCATTCCTTATTGACGTCTTAAAAGACAGCTCCCGTCCAGGCAGGATTCACTCCATAAACAAAATGTGCCACACAGATGTGGTGACAGGGGGATCAGCGGGGAGCGATGGTAGGGAAGCAGCAACAAAGAGCTCCTTTCAGTCCAGGTCTCGCCTCATTCTCACCCAGGGTTGTATTGGCTGTCTTCATTGTTCCATCACAAAGCAGACAGGTTTATTTGGAGAGAAAATTGGAAGCTCTCACCGTCCACCATCATGAAGGAGACAGTGGCTTCGGCAGAGCCAGAGCTGGGCATAAAACTGGGCATAAAACTGGGCATGTCTCTGGCTTAAGAGTCTGGACTGTAGTATTTTGAGAGTCTGATGAGACTCAACAACAGGAAATGGCCCCAAAAGAAGGTTTGACTGGTATAATTGGAAAGATGTTGACATCTGATGGACAGCAGTTCATTGTGCTTCAGAAAGTCGAGCATCGTAATTGGACAAACTGCAGCCTGGTGTGAGTTTTCATATTCAGCTTTTACAGTAATGGCACCCAATCAACACAACATCCTGCCTAGAAAATAGACAAGTCAGTCATACTTAGCAGGAGTTAAGCCTCAATTATACAGCTCCAGACAGCTGCAGACACCGTTGATGTGTAGCTGTTGCTGTTGTTGTGCTTTTCCAGTCCACTTGGAGGAGGCGTAACACGGTTGGTGCCCTCAAAGGGGGGCAATGGTGCAGACAGTCACAAATTGGAGGGTACATGACGACGTCCTCTGATCAAAGTCCCTTGCATATTCAGACACATATGGACAGCACAACACCAGCAAGTCTAATTTATCTCAACTTCCTCCAAAGCTTAAGTCTATAACATGATGAGATGACATGATAGTCCGCAACCAATAACTCCATGTGACCTCTATTATCAAGTCCTGATTTGCTTTATAATTGAGCAGTATAAACCACATGCAAAAATAATTTTAGAAAATACTGTATTTCCCACTGTGGTCTGGAGAACATAAAAGAAGCGGCTGTAATTGCGCCCTCAGATAACCCCCCCCAGCTTATTACAAGTCATGCATCATTTGCATGGTGAGGGCAAAACCTCAGAGCGCCGCCAACGCGCACTGACATTAAGATATGAGATGAATACTGAAAGAGCTGTCCTTTCCACAGCATGCGGTTAAGCCAGATGTTATTGGAAAAAGAAAAATCAATCGTGAAAAAACAACACAGTCGTCATGACACGACGCTGTGACTCTACTCTGCCCCGCCGGACACAGTTGTTGAGCTCATTACTTCTTAATCAAGTGGCTAAGAGGCAGCAGGACGGCGCGGACGCTCCCTATTTACCGTCATATCTCTGTCCCAGGTGACCTTTACGCTCCGTTTTCTGACATCAGGGTGTTGTCGTGACCAAGCTGAGGGCATGAAATCGTGTTAAATGGAGGATCAGGTGTGGATGAATAATATTTACATGAACGGCAATAAGTCACTCTATCTTGGTTAAAATGGAGCAATTTGTCTTCATGTCACAGTGTGGAAACTGATTCAGACAGAAATCAGCTCTTGACCAAGTCTGACTGTAAATTTGATGGAGATGAATCCAGACATGAACCATAGATCTCCTTAAATAACCATGTACAACTAGGTACAGTATAGATGCTGCAGCCTTTTCCTGCACAGGTTGTCCTCAGCATCAGATGCGTACACACACATAGTGACAACATTAATCAACGGGTTAATAATAGCCGGTCAGAGGGGACAGAGATTTTTTTCTTGATACCCTTGGACTGATAATAATGAATCAGAGCGGCAGTGTAGAGCGGTGTGGGACTCAGCTGCTGCACAGAGCACAGCAGAGATATTGCACATGATGGTCTCCTGTCACAGGGGGGATGGGCTTTTAGGGGAAAACTGCTCATGATGCAGTCCCACAGGACACGAGAGCAACGAAACCATGAAGCTCCTTGACAGACCACAGAGTAGCTGCCAAGTCCAACACTGGTGCAGAATTATACCACTGACATTTCAGTATGTGAAGGCCAAGAGAGTCCAACGTACAGCACCGAGGAAATAGAAGAAAGTTCAAGTAAAAATATCACAGATACCAAATCAGATGCTCTAAAAGGAAAGTAATAAAACATATTTTTGAATAGATTATACATTATTTATGAATTATAAAAGTTAAAAGTTACAGAATGATGATAAGCCTCATAATCTTGAACATTTTGCTGGATGTTTTAATATTTAATCTGAAGGATTTCCCTCAGTTTGAGGAGACAGAATCTACTTGTTTGACTTTTGCACCTGAGAGACACTTTCATGTTTACGGTTTTTATGGAAGCGATGTAAAGATGAAGTCTGAGTTTTAGCTCTTGTGAGCTCACTGTAGGTTAGTTGTTGGTGAGGCGATGTTCTCTCTATTGATTGATAATTGTTTGAATTCCATTTATAACACTAAAACCTGCACCAACGTGCCATTAAATCCTGACAGCAACACAGGTATCAGCAGAATGTCATGACTTATTCAAATTTATTGATTGTATGAAACCAATAAAGTCATTTCTCAAATGTATTTACATCTTATTGTATGAATGGTCTCTACACTAAAAAAAAAAAAGGTGAGACATCTAACAAAGCCAACATACAGAAGCGTTACAGCACTTGGGGGAAAAAAAACTCGTTTTTTCTGAGTAATTTTTTCACAGGAAGTTATTTTTTGGACAAACAGAAAAAAAACAATCTAATTTAAACCAAAAGACCTAGTTCTGTGAAACTGGGTTGTGAGCTTTTTATGACAAAATTAGCTTGTTAGCATGTTAACAGCCACACCCTTTCCTCTATCTCATTTACAAAAAGGGGTGTTTTTACACATTTTCTGGACCCACTGTTTGGCACGACAGTTCGGCATATTTACTTGAGCGTGAAACTTCCTTTTGAAGCATGTGCAGCTCACAAACACACACTGTCGACTGTTACATGACGACAGATCACAGAAAAAATATTTGTGTGGTTAGAGTCTGCGTTGTTGTTTAAAGGCGCTACAGTAGTACTTCCATAGACAACACACAGTTTGTCTTTATTGTATGTGGCCGAATCTATCATCGGTCTAATGCTTAATTGAAATCACATCACAATCTCCATCTTAAATAAGTGAAGAGACTCGCCAGGGGCCAAACTCGAGTGTGAAACTGCTCTGACAGCACAGCAGTTCATGGTGAAGCTGGAAAACGTGCTACTCTGCTGCTGAATGAGCACGAGACCAGTTGACGCACAGTTGGGAGATCCCATCTCACTGAGTCACTGTCCAGTGTCCACTTTATTGCAACTGCTTAAGTGCAAGAAAAAACAGAAGAAGTGTGCACACATCTCTGCTGGAGTGTTGGGAGTGTGGGGCATGCAAACAGGAAGTGAAACCAGGGCAATGTCACAGAACAAAAGCCAACTCTTTTTTTGACACCTAAATCATTGGCAAGAATTTAGTTTCTTTTAAAGCCGATAGGCAGCAGTTCCACTCAGCAGGGAAGGAAAACAAACAGTGTGCAGAGCGAAGCCGCCACACAAAAGAGCAGCAGATGTCATTTCTGGACAGGAAGTGTGGCTTTTGTGAAAAGGAAGTACATGACATGTTTGACTGGCCGCTGTTTCTACTGCGTTCTAAGTAAAGTTTGACAGTTCTCTACAAGCAGCAGACCAAACTGTAACAAACAAATAAATCACACTGCACAATTGGCTTGGAAGTGATTTAAACTGTAGACTGGAAAGAGACTGGGAAAACAATGTTCCTATATCAAGAGTGAAGTTGTCGTATGTCACTTACAGAGGAACAAATTATTATCATGTACATTTATAAAGATATAGGTTTTGAATACCAACACTAAAATGTGTTTGTAAGTAATATCATAATTCATTTCTCATTAACTTTAAATAAGGCAATCAAACTGGCCTCAGACTTTTGGACTCCACTGTTTAAAATATCAACAGACTTAAGGGAGGAAGTACAATTTCTCCATGTATCTATGCATTTATTTGTTTTTCTCATTTCTCATAATTTAGCATGTGAACAAAACCACAAACATGTCAATCTTTACATTTTGGGAAACTGTTCTCAGACTCTTAGACTCTATACTGGTAATAATATCAACGTAGATTGACAGGCTTTATATATTCATATAACATGTGTCCATACAATATAAACATAGATTTGTGTGGGCTTGCCATATGTCTAAAAAATGTCTAATAGGTTTCAACGGTAATCTTAAAAAGAGGCACTTTATTTTATATGCACACTTTTTAATATATGGAAATTCAATATTCCTGTATTGCATTTTATAGGTTGTTTGTATTCTTAAGGCACCAATATCTACAAAATGAGTGGGAATAAATAAGAAGATCAGATTATTTATTATTATTGAAAGAAACAGATTTACAACACTACCATCTTTATTGTCATGACTACTTTACTGTACTGCTTAGGTCTGGGAAAACAAGCCGTGTCTAACCGACATCTATCATAAGAGTTCACTGAAGACACTGTGGTCACTGTTTGACATCAGTAACTGGTCTGGTGTCATATGAGGCAGCATCATCTCATATGACCAACAGCCAAAGGGTCAGATGTGGATGGGGGTGTTGCTAAATGTTGAGGTTTATCAGAGCGAAGAGGGGCCAGACAGTAAGGTGTGAGGATTCAGACGGACCATATGCTGGTGCCGGCTCAGTGTTCGCTCCAGTGGACAGTGAGTAAGAGGCCTGCTGCCTCCACGTCTGCCCTGTCTGACTCTCCACGCAGTTTTCTACCTGCAGTGAAGCCAAACAAGTAACATGACCCATGATTAGATTCACTCAGTCACAGAAGTCACTTTCATCTGGGACTGTTTTAATCCTCTGACGTCACAGAGCGTTTTCTCCAATTCTACATTATTTCTTAAATTCACCTTTTATAAGGGGTCTTCCATATAAAATGACACCCCAGTGTTTTATTTACTGTGTTAAAAAACAATTCAGTTTTGTTCTGAAACTGAAGCTTGTTTTTTAAAAGTTCTTTGAATATCTTGTGAAAACAAATCTCCACTAATGTTGATTAATTTTGAAACAAGTTTTATAAAGCCTACAGGTTCACAAAAAAATGGATAATAAACTGAGAATGAATGAGTCTTCTGTCACTATACAGATTTAGGAGGTTATGAGTCATATATGATCTATGAAGAATTTGTAATGGAAAGTGGATTCTTACGACAATTACACCATATTTCTACGCTTGGATATTAATAGAAACATCCATCGACCTCAGAGGGTTAATTAATTGGCGGAAAGTTCAAAAATTTGCTCATTTCCAAAGCTTCAAATCTTAATAATTAGAAATAATTTCTTTCTTAACACCAGAAACTCCATGTAGTCATAATGTAAAGCCGGAAACCAGCAGGGAAATAACTAGAGAGAAGTGAGGAAATGTCATAATTGTCAGAAAGAGTCAAGTTTCAACATGGGGGTTAAGTCAACGTACAGTCGTGTGGAAGCCAGTGCTGCTGCCGTCACACTGCTGCCAGCGGACGATGCCTCAAGGGTCAGAGCGAGGAGCAGGTTTATACGTTTACCTTCAGTAAAGGTTATCAGTAAAGACTATAGGATAATTAATGGGAGAATGAATGTCGGTGAGAATGTGATCACGTGGCGCCTTGACTGGCAGCTTGAGAGCTGTGGTGGTGTTCTACTGGATTGCATTAGAACGGATGATGTAGAGAAAAAAGGAAGAGAGTGTCAAAAAAGACCAGTCTCCTGAATTACAAGACGAACTGGAGAAATAACAAGGGTTAATTAAAGTACAAGGCACAAGTATTTACTTTTACATTGTCCACATTTTTTAAATATTTTTAAAGGTCATTCCGTTTAAAAATATTTCAGAAAGGTTGCACATGTTATTTGAAATCATATAATTTGTCCAAACTCCACTTAAAATACCTTTGTGGCCCATCAGTGGGCATCAGCCCTCAGGTTGTGAACCACTGGTCTACATGTTGCTTGTTGACCTATTGGACAAAGGGATCAATATCATAATAGGAGCTGCCAAACTGCTGTGTGTCACTGGTTTTCACTACATCACTTCATTCATGTTCATTAACCTCCACTTAGTCATAATACCAACCACATGGAGCGGGGAAAAACAGAAGAGATGTGACACTGATCTGATTATTTCCTTCCCATTGGTGATAGATATAGTCAGTGGAATCAGCAGAAAGATTTTTTTGTTTCCATTCAACTCCTCCATAATGAAAACAGAGATGCTGTTAATGGGGAAGAAACTGGGCCATTTCTCAGCTCGCCCATGGCTACCATCAGCATTCAGCAGCAACGCTGGGCCATCTCACTCAATTCACATATCTCACAACGGAGCCTGTAGATCAAGAACAAGCTCGAACACTTGTCAGGGTTTTTCCAGCCGTCTCTGAGAACTCCTTTTCAATTTGCTCCGGTTCCCACACCTACTGGGACAACACTGGGCCAGAATCACAGATCCACAGATTCAGGGCTTTTTCTATGCGAGTTCTCAGGTCACCACCACCACAGCCATCCTCCACCCCCTCCCCCTCGTCCCAGAGAAAACAACAACAAGCTAAAAACAATGCGTCCATTAAGGGTCTCTCTTTCTGGAGAGGATTTGGGTAGAGGGCCACAAAGGGGACAGGGCAGTTCTGGAGAGGGGATAGGGGCCATTTTGGGGTCGACATGGCATGAAATTGAATAAATAAATGAAGAAATCCCCTCTTTGTGGTGTGAGTGCAGCAGAGCCAGAGAATGGCCCGTGGCGTCGCCACAATGAGAGACCCCAGTAAACTTCAGCAAACTCCTTTCTCTCTGAAGCCGTAATTCACATCTCTCCCAGACCCTCTGAACACTCCCTCAGCTCCTCGCTCACCCTCCAACCAGTCCCTCGCTGTCTTCCAAGAGAAAACCCTTTCTGGCAGAGCCAATCACCAAAACACAAAAGTCTTCTTTGAGTCTCGTCCAGCTTTTTTTCCCTCCCTCCACCTCTCACTCACTTCCGCTTTGAAGGGACTTTAAACTCCAGAGGCTTTTTGAGCTGCTCACATGGGCGGAAACTCAACGCTGCAGGGGATGAGACAGTGTCTCGACCACAGAGGACAGACAGGCGGACAGCACTGGACCAGGGACTTCCTGTTTGTAGCTGCAGACTCATCAGCTCTGTTGCATTAATGAATGGATGATGCGCAAGATCAATATGAAATTGTGTTTTCAGTCCATTCAGATGCTGCTTTCAAAGCCTCTCACTACTTTTAAGAATGATCATTTCCCAGCATGCCTTTTCTGTCTCTTCCAGGTTGGTGTGAAGTTGGCCTTTTCATCTTCTCATTCTCCCTCTCTTTCACAGTGGCTGTGTGCAACAAATGTGCTATAATTATCATGTATGATAATATCCATGGTTTCAGGTTGTTAAGCAGCTTTTGTTGCACGATTACACTCACCCTCTCATTACACATGTATAAGAAGAAAATAGAAGCGAAGAAGCACGCAACACTCAATCTCACTTACTCCCCCCGTGACAGTGGGAATAGAAATAGCTCGTCAGGCACATCTGTGTGGAAGACGTGTCATTTCCCCATTTGTACACTCAGCATTCGCAGCCAAAAACTCAGATTAGCACATCTGCTCCGAGCTGTAAATCTGTTCAAATGGTCTCTGCTGCTCAACTGACTTATCTCTTCACGGGGGAACGTAGGCTACATCTTTTTCAATAATCACCGACATTTCATCTTTAACCAGCGCATGACGCTCAACGCAGTTTGTCCATGAGTCCCCTTTTTTTTCCCCGAGCGGCTGTCCCGTTGACGGGTGACATGTGGCGATCTGGAGATAACATCATGCAGCAGATTGCAGAGGCCATCTGGACATTTGGATGTGTGTTGTTCGACGCTGACAGACGTGGGGATCACAGACTGGATCAGAGTGCAGGGACGGTGGTGCTGAGTGAGCCATCAGAGACCCGTGAAGCTTCCAACAAAGCGACAGAGACAGAAAAAAAAAAGATGCAACACAGCCAATCATTCAAGCTGAAGTTTACTTTATACCTTTATAGGCTACTAGTGAAACCAAACTAAAACATGCCACACCTGGCACTCAGCTGGGCCGACATAAACACCGGCCTGCGCACAGACGGAGAGAACACAGTGGTACAGAAACAAATTAATGGTCATTTGGCAAAGCAGTGGGCAAAGATCATAGCCAGCACCCACTGGTTCTCGCTCAGACAGTATTTACCAACATGACAGAGAGCAGCGTTTAATGGACAGACAGATGAAGCTAGTTGACGCCTGTTCTGTCTGCAAAAGAGTTTTGTTTTGTTTTTTTCTTGCATTGAAACAACTGATGCAACTGACCTACATTCATCTAACTTCTCATTTTGGCAGCCGCAATTGCAACTAACACTCGTCTAAGTTTCCAGCTCTTGAAAGTGTTGCTTTCAGGATCAGTCTTATTCTTGCAAAAGTAAATGAGCGATCTAAGAGCACATGAAAGTTAAATTGTGATACTGAAACTATAACATGAAAGGAGAAAACAGTCCTGGTTTAATCGCCTTCAAAATAAAAGCTCCAATAAGGTTAAAGTTTTCTTTTTTTTTGTTTTTGTTTTTTTGTCACATATTCTTCGAGTAAAGGGGTCACGTCACAGCTCACTCCAAAAACCAACTGTGGTAACTACTCATGTCAAAATGTTGCACCCTTCTCTAAAAGGTTTCCTGTCAGCATGCGAGAACAAAATCATCACAGTAACAGCTCAAGCATGTATGACTCAAGCCTTTCATCGTGCCATGCTAGTTGGCAAAAATGTCATCACATTGAATGAGCGCCAAAATAAAAGCCCTTCAGCAACCGGGCCCAAGAATTTATCAGCAGCTGTCATAAGCAGTTACAACAACACAGCCAGCAGCCTCTTTAACTCGTGCGGTTTAACAACATAAATGAACAAAGATCTCCTTTAAATGAGAAAGTGAAATTGTTTCACTTAGAAATAATGATGACAACGATCGTGGTGAAAAGTTTTCAACTTTAAATGTTCCTTCCTGAAAGGTTATCTTGCCACCACCTCTCACTCACACGATGTCCACATTTTTAGATTTTCATTTCAAAATTAATTTTACTCCAATGTTTTGTCCCGTCCAACTGATCTGAGATTTTCAGGGACCAAGAACAAACTTTTTTTTTTAAATGCAGCTCATTTAAGTTTGAAAACTGTGAGGTTGTGTTGTAGTCTGGATGAGCCAAAATTGAAACCTTTGGGAATGATCACGTAGATGTTCACATGTGCGATGAAACAATAAGGTTATTAAATTCTGCATTTCAACAGAACAACCATCTTCGCTGTTCCTCATTCATAGTATTTTTTGCAACTCATCAATTCCAGAGAATAAAATCTGATTCCTGTTAACTGGTACATGCCCAGTTTGCGTCACTACTCAGGTGTTTTCAGGAGTTTTTTTTTTTGCATTTTTACGACTTCACAATCTGCACTATACAAGATACTGTGATTATATGGGCAGATACTGTGATTTCAGTATGAATGATCATTTTTGATTCATTTTGACAAAAAAAATTATCATGTGATATTTGTTGGTTCTTGTAGCCTACCAAACACGTCCCTTTAAACCTTGAGTGTATTTGAAATTTGCTGACCAAGGCATCTCTGTGTGTTTTGAATATTGCACTTGACCATATTGTGATTTTGTTTACGTTGCAACATTGTGACACACTTTCATTCACTTCATCAGCACAGATCAAGTGTGTGGGAATTCAGGGTTGAAATTAAAAAGTAAACCTGATCCTGCCAAACAACGGAATGATTGCCAGTTTTATTTTGAAGGACTTCTTTCTGTACCATGGACAAAAAAAACTATAGAGGACCTACTAAGGAGTGTGTTTGGTGGCATGTTATGTGTGTGCGACTCTCCTTCTTTGTCCCATTGTGTCATGTGAACAGCCTCCTGACTGGGCAGCATACAGGCCAGGCATTTACTCTGACCCGCCCTGATAGAGCCCGACTTCAGCAGCTCAGTAATCTAACCCAGGCTTCATCAAATATCCCTGCCTCACTCTCTGCATTCAAGAGGCTTTCTGTAGATGTGTTCCATGGTTGTCTGTTTTTGTTCAGTGTTTTCCTATCGGGAAAAGGACCTCTGACCCCTGAAAGAAGCCACACATCTGGTTGTATTTGGGAAAGCAAACAAACATTGTAAGCCTGTGGCCACGGTCCGTGAACTAAATAGGAAGCTGAGGGGAGAGACTGGGCCAAGGCATTCTGCAGGTATCCATCCATCCATCCATCCATCCATCCATCCATCCATCCATCCATCCATTCATCCTGGTCATGTACTTGAAAAACCTGTGTTGCACAGCTCCAGTATCAACCCCTGAGAAAGTACTTGTTCCAACTTTGTCCGGGTCATGATCTCCGAAGGGACATTAGAGAGCTCATGTAGCCTTGCTTTTACAATTCAGGCCAGGTCACCCATTGTATCGTATATCAGCCTCACACAGCGTTTCACACACACTCTCCGACGGTGCCTCTTACTGGATGTTTGCTCCACTCGTAAAAAAAAAAACGTCCTGAACGGCGCATCCAAAAAGCGTCTCGGGCTGCATTCTTGACATTGCACGCTCTGATATCTGACACAGAGAAATCAGTGAGCTGATTTTATGCCAGTTCCACCACTGATTCATTCACACGCTCCTGAATACATCCACTTGTTTGACTGTGTAACCGCAAACAGAGACCTGCTCACGGAAAATAAATTCACACGTTTTAAGCAAAAGGCCAAATCACCAAAAACATCCATCCGTCCACGCTGATCATGTAACTTTTATCCTTTGCTAATTCTCTGCAAAGGATCTGCATCGACATCTCTTGGAGGGAAATGGGGAGAAGGGAGGGGGGTGTTTTTTGACATCATGCCTCTGGGTGTTACAGTGGTTTAGACTTGTTAACTTGAATTCTTAAAATTCCTGCTGCAGTGCTATGCCTCAAAGAAATGGCTTATCAAAACACATGACTAAAAAAAGCACTAATATTAAGTTGGAAACTGGCATTTACCCCCGTTTATGCAACAGCCTGCATTGTAGTGAATTAGTGTGGCTCAGCAGCTGCACTGTGTGATACCATTTTTGGGGCCGATATCAATATTATGGAGCAAAATAATGTGATTACTAATGAATTGACCAATATTGTTTACATGAACTCACATCTTTTGGAATAATCCTTCAATTGGGGTCCAACCACTGGTGATAACAGTGCATCGGAGACTCAACATGTTACTGTTCAACAATAAATAACTTTTACTACAAAAAAAGTGATAAAAATAAAAATCAATAGAAAAAGGTAAAAAAAAAAAAAAAAAGCCTGTGATGGATAATTACAGTTTCTTTTCAAATCATTATTTTTCCCACAAAAACAGTCTTCACATGGGTTCTTCTTAGCCAATGCATACGCTGAAACTGATATGTCTGAGAAAGACACGGACCAGGCGATTAAATTTAACGGCCGATTAATCGGTCTGGTCCTAAACAGGAAGTTAAAGCTACACATGAGACTCTGTGTCCAGTCTCTTGAGTCTTACAAAAGCAGCAAAGAGTTTAAAGGCCAATAACAATGATAAAAACCCTCACTAAACCTCAGCAGCCTGCCCCTTGTAACTGTTCTACCTGCTGTGGGTTGTTTTCTACCGTCTTCCACTCTTTCAGTATGTGTGTGAGTGTTTATGTGTATGTGTGTGTGTGTGTGTGTGTGTGTGTGTGTGTGTGTGTGTGTGTGTGTGTGTGTGTGTGTGTGTGTGTGTGTGTGTGTATGACTTCAGCAGGGCTGAGGCTGCAGTGAGCTGAAACCACCAGCGCTGTGGCCAAGATGAGAAGCTAGAATCTGAAGCTATTTATACCCCCCTTGCCCAGAGAAACTTGATGCTGGTCTTTCCCACCGAGTGGGGAGGGCTGGAGAAGAGATGGAGAAGAGAGAAACGGGGGGGGGGGGGGGGGGGGAGTGAGAGAAAAAGAAAGGAAAGAGGTGCACACAGACTCAAGTTTGCAGAGGAAGCTCAAGTCTGCCTTCCTGCATGTCTGTCTTCCTGGGCACAGGTCTCTCTGGGTCCTCTGTGTTTGTTGTTAGTATACACTCCTGTCATCCTGTTTGCTCGGCGAGCCTCGTCGACAGCGGCTACAGGTGAGCGTGCAACAGCAGAAAGCTGAGAAAGAGGTGTGAAAGAGCTGCAGATAAACCTTGTAAGCGCAATCACAGACCAAAAAAAGGCAACATCATGTATCCACACAAACACACACCGGCATTTTAGTCGCGTGTAAACTCACTCGTGTGTGGCCTAAAGCAAAGGTCACAGAGGTCAGGATCTCCAGATGTTTCCTATTATCCTGCAGCACTGACGGGACCTTCCTGGTCACCCCTCTCTGCGTCTCTCTGGCCTCTCAGAATGAAGACAGAAGGTCAAAAGCTGGCTGACTTATTGGCCACACAATTCCACTGTTGTCTTTACTGGACAGGATTTGCTGTGGCATAGGTTAGTGTGGTCAAAAAGGAAAAAAGACAATCCTGCATGGCAACCCCCTCCATTTTTATGGTTTTGAAGGAAAATCCCTTAAGTCTAGCGGCTATGACGCCACTGACCATATTACCGTCATAGATAGTCTGAATTTTGACCATCATGGCAGGGAAAATCCAGTTGCCTGGATTAAAATCAACAAAGTGCTACCCTGAAGAAAATCCCCGCTAATCTATGGCACGAAGAAACGATCAGTTCAGACGTAAACAGGGGAAATCGTCCTGACAAAGGCCTGAAAAGAGCACTTATCACCGTAGAAACTCCCAATCAGCTCGTTTCCACTCCACTCGAAAGGGCAATTGATTCAGAGACGGGAAACGATAACGCTGAGCAAAAATTGAATCCTCTAATCCCTCTTTTCACACCCCCAACCCCCTTCTCACCTCTTCTCCTCCCACCAGCCCCACATGCTGCCCTCCAGCACGTTGGATGAGCTCGTTGGCACCGGTAATCGCCAGGGGATGAGTGACATGCGGAATGGCTGAGATGCCAAAGCCGGATAACCATCTCTTTGTGTGTCACTGCAATCATTGCGATTGATAATCGATGCTGTACAGAAGGGAGGGAGGGAGGGAGGGGGGGGGGGGACTAAAGATCCAGGAGGTATAGCGGAAGAGCACAAAGGGGGAGTGGAAAATAAATCAGCGATAAGGTGATGGAGGACGATGTGGGCAGACGACAGCGAGTGGAAAAAACCCCAAAGAGGAACAGAAAACCATCAGGTGTCTTCAGATAAGAAGACATCCGTCATAAATATAACTTTACTGAAACACCTGGTAATGAGGATGTAGGCTGGACCTAATGAGTGAAATGTCAACATGGCGTCTGACGACAGAAAACGCTTCACTTGACTGATCTTCCGCATCCGTCGATCTGACAGCGCTGAAACCTCAAACCCTTCAAGTCATGGGCGCAGCTCGCTTCTCTCGACCGGGAGGGGGAAACACCTCTCAGTGTCTTAACTCCTACATCCTTCTCCTTTCCCGTCTATCATTCTCAGAAGATGCGTGCATGAAGGGCATTCTGGGAAATGTGGGAGCTATCTAACTAGACCAGATGAGGTGGGTTTTTTTACAACATGATGGCAAAACATTATTATCGCTGAATAATTTAACAAATTGCTTAGAAGTCAATCTGAGTCGACTCTGCAACCACTTCACTCCCCGTCGCTGCTGTAGCATCTTCACACTGAGGGCCTGAACCCCACCCCACCCCCCCACCCAACCAGACCTTCTCACCCACCCACCAACCACTCTGTATCTTTACTGAAACCATATGCTTGTGAGCTCCCACAGACAGACTTTCCTTATCAACACCACAGTGAGCCGCCTGGTGACAAAGCCTGGGCTCCCACGGAGGGAAAGCGAGCAGACTCAGCTGGACACTGGATGGAGAGAGAGAGAGAGCACCAGGGAGGAAGATTTGCAGGGGATTGGCTCCGGTGGTGGGGGTTGATGTTTCTTTTCTCTCCTGTTTTTTTTGTTTTGAATGTCCATGCACTCCTTTAGGAAGCTGAGCTGCTGAGCCCTGACGCCACAACATCCTCCACATGGGCTGACAAGCAGGGCCTCACACACATACACACAACATACGCCATCATATAGGCTCAGAGGAGGATGCTTATAGGCTTCAAAGCTTGTTGACACAGTGCTGTTACTTCCCATATGTGAATATGACTATTAATGAGAGCAATCGTACGCCTCCTGTCCAACCAATAGAAACGCTCGCTGCCAAACATGTCAGTTCTCACAGTGCAGACGGAGAACTGGCACAGGACTGAGGCGTGATTCATTGTTTTGAGTGGTTACCACCAACCAGAAAGCGGTGCACGTACACAGCTTACAAACAGAAATCCCACTGGCTTGGCCTGTCATGACGAAGGAAAACACAAGCTCAAATCTTGACACAGCATTTGACTGGCTGAATAAAAGGGCGATAACAGAGTTTCCCCTCCTCCAGACTTAACATATCACTCCGCTCTGGCTTAAATCAGAAGATGCCAATTGATGTGAGGACGGGGAGGAGGAGGAGGAGGAGGAGGAGGAGGAGGAGGAGGAGGAGGAGGAGGAGGAGGAGGAGCGCCACCGCGGTGGAGGGCTGTGGCTCTGACAGCTCTCTGATGTCCACAGCAAAAAAAAAAAAAAAGATCCCAGACTTCTCAGATAAATCAGTGGGGCTTTATCTTTATCATTACACCAGAGCGTGGGGTGGGGGGGAGGGGGGTCTTAGCATGTCCCCTCTGCAGCCTGGTCTGTCTTGTAACAGAAGATAAGCCCCGGCTGCCACCAGGAAAGCAGCATCCACAGAAATCTGTGCGTGATTTTGAGCTGAATTTAAACCCAGTCATTAAAAAACTAACCCGGGATTCAACAGGAAAAGCTTCGCTTCTTCATTCTGATGTAATTGCGACAAGGTGATGCAGCACCAACTCCCCACAATGAGATCAGTTGTTGGTGTAACAAAATTACTTCAAGAACCTTGAGGAGATTTCTTAACATGTGACAGCGCAAGAGAGACAGAGAGAGAAAAAAAGGGGAACCATACAAATGCTTGCCAGATGTTGAAATGTAGTTTTCAGAAACGTTGCCATGTTCATAACAAACAGTCTTTTTATCAGCAGGTAAAAAAAAAAAAAGATAAGAATCAGAGGGTAGATCTTTTTTTTTTTGGAGTCAGCAGGGTGGCAGAGAGAGAGAGAAAGACGATATAGGCTGAATCCCCACCAGCTCCAGGGTGGTGTTTTGTGGCTGACCCTTACCTTTGACCTTGTTGTGGAGGGACGGAGGGATTGTGGGGGGGGGTCAACAAAAGACAGAGAGGGACAGGAGGGGGCGGGTTGTTTCCATACTGTCACATTATTACTCTCACTCTCACACTCACGCAAGCCAATCTGCACTAATTTATCTCTCTCAGTTTGAGTCTGTGCAACCACCTGCAACCTGAAAGTAGCCTACCCGAGTGCCACAGATGACAGAGCGGAGGATGAAGGATAACGGAAAAATGTCAAGTGACAAACTGAGCCGTCTCCTGCAGGTGGGCTGTAGCCTATAGCTTTCTCCAGTGGCGCTGAGGGGAGCCAGTAAAAATGAGCAGGACATTCATTCATCACAGGCAGCTGATGCTCGAGGTGTGAAGAAACAGTTTCTTTATCTGAGCCTGGAGGTGTGGCGCTTCTGAAAAGCTCATGAATATCTATTTATTTGCAAAGCACCCCCCAACCTTCCTTTTATTGTATTGAACCTGAGCTTTAACACACAATGGAAAGGTGTGATGTTGCTGTCTCTGACAATATTTTCAGGCTAAGCTGAGATGGGACACAGGTGAGTCTGTCCTTAACAGGCTGCTGTCTCTGATTAAAACTACCTAACAGCAAACAAACAGTGTGCTCAATTTAGTCTGTTTACAAACATGCATAAGTTAGCCTACACAAGTTAAGAAAAGAATGATAAAAAGAGAAGCCATGGCCAGACCTAATGTAAGTTGTTGCTGGTTTAACGTCATGTCCAGTGTGTGATCTAGAGCAAAGGTGAAACCGCCTATTGAGTTTATCCTTCTCTGGCAACGTGTGCCATTTAATAAAATGTAGTCTACACATGCCGAATTACAGAGTGCAGTCTGACATTGAAGAAAACGCCACCGGCCCTTTAATAAGATGCACAGCTGGACAAAAAGCCAGGTAGGAAACGGTGAATTGACAGATTTACGAGCGGAGTTTGGAGTAGGTTAGGCTACAGTTTGTTGGGGAAGAGAGCGCGGCGTGGATATAGAGCCTCATACGCAACGTGAATGAACATGTCAAACTCACCGACTGAAGGAAAAGCAGTGTCCGAACATAATCCCTCTCCGTGTTGAGTATTTCATTTAAAACACAGAGCCTGAGCCGCTGCTGCCGGTCCGAGTCCTTGGTGAAGTGGATCCCGTTGTCATGATGCCCGTCGTCCTCCTCCATGGTGGCTCAGTGAAACCCTCAGAAAGGTCGCTCTCTCTCTGTCTCTCTCTCTACGGTACAAACACTCTCCTGCTCTGGAAGTATCCACTCTTTGGCTGCGAGTTTGTTGCCTCAGTCCATTTTTGCAGCAGCAGGTTCCCCCCCCCTCCTCTCTCTCTCCCTCTCTCCTCAGGCAGTGATGTAAAGCGCCGCACGGTGAAAATTAAAAATTAAAAAAAAAAAAAGTTCGCCGAAAGTACCAAACAACACGCGGGGAGCCCGGCGGTGAGTGGCCGCTACACCAGCTGAGAGCGAGCGGGGCTACGGTGGATCTGCTCCGACACTGAGCAGCAGGGCGAGGAGCAGGAGGGGGGGTGGGGGGGTAGGGAGGGGGAGGGGGGAGGGACCCGGTGCCAGTGTGACACACTCAGTGCTGTTTCTGTAGACCTACACACACACAAACACTGTACATTTTATGATGTAAACTCAAAAGTGGCACATAAATCATGACCGCACACTGAACTCACTTTGCCGATCCGTCAGTGAAGAATTACATACAGAATGTGTGAGCATAAAACTGTGGAGACCCGCAGACATTAGCCTATAACCATATTTAAATTTCAAAATAAAGCCTTCTGTCCAAACCAATAGATCAGAGTAGAGTAAGAATTATGAATAAATAGCTAGCCTATTTTTAAATGCCTATCCCTATTTTTGCAATGTTTTTACCATTCATGCTCCAAAATAAAACAAATGTAAAACACTAGATTTAGAGAAAAAAGATGCAAAACACAGATGGACAGAAAGCCCTTTTTGGAACATTTTTCCATTAGGCTACAGCTTCATAAGTCAAACGAGTTTTAAAATAACACTGACACAAAATAATGCTAATCATAAACAAAATAGCAATAAGTTGTTTACATTTTACCCCTTAGTCAAAAAACAAATGTGGTAGCAATCTTATGAAATAAACTAAAACAAAATATAGAAAGAAAATACACCGAGAATTCAGTAGAAGGTCGGTGTTGTGATTCAGGGTGATAAGTGTTGACCCTATTTGTAGAAAGACTTTTGTTTCAGCTCTTACCTGTCACGGCAGGGTGCAGCTGGTGATGTTAGGGGAGAGGCGCCCTCTGGTGGACGCAGCCAGAGTTGCAGCTTTTAGTTGCAGGTAGTTTGCAACGCGCTTGTATGTTGTAGATGTGACGTGGCACGTCCTCATGATCTAATATCATCTTGACACGTTCCTCTTCAACATCATCTTGGATGATCTCTTAATTCTTGAAGCATAAACACAACAGTTCAACCAGTGCAAGTTCTGTTGTTGTTGTTGTCGTCTACCACCTGCACCTGTGTATGTCCATGGTTACAGTAGGTAAAGACGGCAAACAACTTTAACAGTTAAGTTTAGATCAAGACTTGTTATGCTAGAGCAGCTGGACCAACACAAATCATAATTTCTGTTAAGTTTTTTAATATCTCACCAAAGCTTCAGGGCCCCGGAGCTGTTAGTGGTTTCATGAAGCAATACTACTCGTTCCCCTGTACCGTTGACACCACAGGCTGCTTTCACTGTTTGTGGTGCAAATATTCAAAACAGAATAACTGAAATGTGTTGCATTTCACTCTGATGTAAATTTGAAGATCTAAATCTAGAGAGACAAGAAAAGGTTAAATATTTAAAATAAAACGTAAAAGCGGGACTTCATTTTTATTCCTCATAGAAATCCTGTGAACAAAAAGAGAAATATTAGGAATGGGAGAAATTAAAATGTCAATAATAGTTTTAATTGATGCATGTTACATTCAATACCCCTTGTGATCCTCCCACACACATAATTGCATACATACATAACTTTTCTCGCCATCTCAGATGAATGCAACAGACAACTTGTAAATGCCTTACACTATCATATATTTACATATTATCCTCTGCTTCTGTACATGGTAAATCCTTAAATATGATCAAACGTCAGAGGAATAACATAGGATACAATGTATGACTGATTGTATGTAGTTTCTTTGAAGCATATTTAATGTACTTTTTCCTTCCAAAAAAAGGCATGTGCATAAAGCACCGTCATAAAAAGTGAGTCACACAATTAGACATGATAGGTTAAAAACTCGCCGACGCCTCTTCTTCATTCATATTTCACAAGATAAAACTCTTCCTTCAGCAGGGTTTTTCTTTCAAAATGCACAAAAAGTACAAAAAGACATGTAAGGTAACCACAGGGAATAGAAAATAAACATAAAATGTGCTCAGTGCATTAAGACTTTCCAATATAACAAAGAAACTAGAGGTGTTTGCCCTGTTCCATCTCTGTGATAAATAAATTCACATTGTTACAGGCAGACAGTGAGAGGGCTTGAATAAAAACCAAAATACAGTGAGTAAACAAAAGTGAAAAAAAGTGAAGCAAAAAAAAACCAAAAAAAAGTTGTGAAGGCAAAATTACACATTTGCGTAATCCAAACTGAAATCTGGGTTTAGAATTAAAAAGGAAAAAAAAACACAGCACTGATCAGCCAAAAATGCATGTTATATAAAGCTGTTAGCTACATTAAGCATTTTGGCCTTTGAATCGATCGCCATGGATTTGTTTGGACTGAGCTAGACACTTAAACTGTGCTGTTTGGTGTTGGCAGAGACAACACCACAACGCAAATGTCTTTGCGGTCTTTCCGTAATAGCCCCGCAATCAAGTGCAAACTCCAGGAGCTCTGTAACTGCTCTCATTTATCAGTAAACTCAAGTGTTACCAAGCGTTAAGAGTAAACCAGTTCTCGGGTTAACGTCCTGACCGAGGAAATTCAACTTTTCCAAACTGAATTTATCTTGTGTCTAATTTCTTTAAAGTGACTAAATTTGTCTTTAAATGCCATGTATGGGGGGAATGGGGAGGGGGGGTTAGGGGTCACTATGACTCCTTGTAGTGTCAATAGCTTGACTGGTTGAATAAGCATACATGTGACCGTGGCGTGTACACACACACACATACACACACACACACACATAAACAGTGCAGTGGCTGTTGTGAGATGGTATGACTTTGAGACTGGCACAGAGACAGTGCAGGTGCCAAAAGTGGCATCTACATACAGTAATACAACGTTTGGAAAAAAAAACAACCAAAAACAAACTATAAACGGCAACATCTGTGTGCTCAGTCAGCTGCTGGATGGCCAAATGTGTGTGTTTGCACTAGGAAGACTTAAGTAGCAGTTGTCTGGATGTAGATGACAAATTGGATGTGAAATTAGATTGTGTGTCGATGCTGTCCGTCATGTCTTTGTTCTATTGAAGCCACCTGCCTCGACGCAGCCGCCGTGTTTATGACAAAACATTTTATGACGCTTTGATGTTTATCTCCTTGGCAAAAATCCAACCATGAATCCGTTTGATCAAAACAGACACAGATCCGGCTTCTGGACAACGTCTGTGTGCAACCAAACTGTCGCGAAAATTCACTCACGTCACAGGGTTTAAAGAACAGACTTTTTCTTTTTGTACAGGTTCAGAAAGGCCAACAGTGTACCTGTTGTATTGCGGTTAAAGACAAGCAGAAACTCTTTTGTCACAATGCATGGATCTAAATGAGCAGAGACACTGTTGAACTTCAGCCATTCAAAATGTTCAGTGAGTGGCCGCAACATAGAAATGTAGCTTTTCCACCTTGGCATGGGTTTTTGACACTTTGCTCTCAGAGTCAAAGGCAGACAGTGTTGATATATGTATTCATATAAATAACAAAATAGTACAGTATAAATATAAAGATTCTGCAAGAGTGTGTGTGTGTGTGTGTGTGTGTGTGTATGCACGCACAATTGTAAATGATGTGTGAGTATGGGTAGAAAGAGTGTGGTTTGTCTGTGTGTGTCTGTGTGTGTGTGTTGTGTGCGCTTGTGAGCCAGTGTTAGGACAGGACAGGGGTATTAGAGGTGAGGCTTTCCCTCCCCCACCTCATGGAAGAGCGAGGTGTAAAACTCGGGCTCCAGTTGCTTGTTGCGGTAGCGCTGGACAATCTCTGTTATTTTCTGCTTCCGCCTCACGTGGGGCGGGTTGTACAAGTCACTTTCCAGACGCTTCCGTCGGCACACGTTGATCACTGTCTGACGCACAAGGAACCCTGGGAAAAGGAAGCAAACGGGAGCTCGTCAGCACTTGAATGTGAATGTGTGCAAATATTTTATCATGGTTCCTACACATTTGAAATGTCCAAATTCCATACTTTTTCCGCACCCTAATTTATTTAAAAAAAAAATTCAAATAATTTGTGATATTTGAGTAAATAGTTGTGCATTATATATAAAAAAAAATCATGCATTTAATCATTTGTTTTCATTATTCTTTCTGAATGTGTATGCCATTATGTAACCAAATAATTTCCAGGAGATTGTAGCTATACAGTAGGTACAATAGCGCATACAAAAATAATTAACCCAGATAACTTCAGATAAGACCAAACCCAGATAAGTATTAAGATAAATATATTTCCATACAATAATTTCCCTTTTCCATAGTTTTCCAGACCTGGAAATGTATAAAATCAAATTCCATACTTTTCCATACTTTCCATACTTGCGTAGGAACCCTGTAAATTTATTCACTGCATAGTTGAAAAAATATTGCCAACACCTGCTGACCATGAATGGCATTACATGTATAAATGAGCTTTATTTTGTTTTTCAAAATAAAGTATCAGCAGGAGTAGGGATGACAGCGTCATGTTTCTGCCTCTCATCAAATGACACCCATTCCCTGCTCACGTTACAAACCATAATGTACAAACTGAAAAACAATACAAAGTTAGTCAATGGAGTATATTTCCAGATGCTAACCATTAAATATTAATGTGTGCACATTAGCGTTGCAGTAAGATGATCGATAATCCTGATATGTTCGCTGTGATGCATTAAGTTGTGCCGACTCGGTTCTTTCTGTGGAAGTGTGGTCGGGAGGGGGGGGACGAGTTAAGTCAGAACAAGCTGCATGAGCCATTACCTAGAGCTCTGCGGCTGACCACCATGCCGTCCACCAGGGGAATCACCATGCCAAATTTGCCCACAGCTCCGTGCAGCCGGATCCTGAAGAGTCCCGTCTTCAGAGGGTGGATGAAGATCAGAGGAACGTCTTTCTCTAGTAGCCCCGACCTGCAGCGGGAAGAAGTTAGAATGGCAAAACGTCAAGTGGAAACTTTATAAAGATTTGTAGAATATATCTGAGGAGCAGCATCACAAGCCATACAGAAAAGTTATGTTTTGTTGCATCGGATCACACAGCGTCAGACAATACTTGTTAATCTGGTAACATAGAGCCCATTTAAATCTGTTTCAGGCTTGTGGCTTCAGTTGAAGTCTATAATCTTAACAGTGAATTTGCTGAGTAACACGTTACGACTGCTTTAAAAACAAGATAAATATGAATCACGCTTCATAAAAGCCCAGTTTTCTTTTAAGCCACCTAACACTCCTAACCATCGTCACAGCTGGTTTGCAGTTCCTTTTCTCCCGCTCGCCTTTGCATACACGGCATGTTCTACTTCCTGTTTTGCACTTGATGTGTTTATGTACTTAACTGCTGAACCGGTGCAGTTTTGCAGAACTGTTATTTTTCTGCCAACCAATACCAATGCTGTTTACTTTCTATACTGGCAGCAAACTGTTTAAACTTCTGAATACCTGCAGGAAGTGCTGTTGCTCATGCTCGCTTCCAAGCCCGTGCTGGTTTCCGCCAACAGATCAGTGAGTGGGAAGTTCTCTGAAAACACAGAAAACCAAGACATTCGTGACTTTTTTATAGTCACTTTACTGTTTATGTTTGGTTATTTAATACAAACTCTGTCTTAGTTTATCTTGCTCTTCTTTGTAAAAAATTATGTAAAGTTGTTTTTGGTATAAGGGGTACAACCAATTTAATTCTTATCAACCAAATATAGGTTTGTTTGTTTTGGTTTGGGTTTTTTTAAAACAATTTTTTAAACTTAAAACTTTTCTTCTCTCTTTTTTGTTACATATTCGAACTAAATATAAACCATGTAAAGCTACAGAGTAGTGTCACTATTCAAGACATTGCTAGAAAAAGAAATATATAAAGAGAGGCGATATCCTGAGGAGGCAAAATAAAGACCTTGCTCCTACCAATATCATCAAAGCGCTCCACCCAGACCACAAACACCTTCGTCTCAGGACCCAGTGCTGGGAAAGACTTTCCAGTCGATGACCTCTTTGTCTTCACCAGAGGACTCAGCTAAAAAAAAACAGCACAACCCAAAGCAAGTTAAAGCAAATGCTACATTAAATCAATTAGAAAGTATACAAGTCAGATCCACACACAGAGGCCAAACTTTACCTTCTTGGCAGACTCCAGGTTTTCTGAATGGTTGGGGAACAGCTCCAGTGTGAGATTGGGTTGTTTGTGTAAACTAGGCATGATGTCTGCGTTGGTGTCCGCCTCCACTGTGGAGTCACTGTGCACTGATGACTCCTCTGGGAGACAGCAAAGAGCCAACAGCAACTCTGTCAGTCCTGACTCGATAACTGAGTTTTTATTCATCATCATATACAATCTCAATCAGTCCATATTCAAGGGAGTAAAAAAAAAAACTAACCAGAATTTTCTGTTAGAGAGGGGACAACGAAGGCAATCTCTGTCAGAGCATCTGCATAGTACAAAACCTTCTTCTCTCCATTGAACACAGAACCTCCTGTGTCCTCGGGGGTAGTTGCTTCGTCTGCTGGAAAATAAAAGTAAGATATCTTATATATAACACGTAGATAACGTAGATTTGCTCAGATCTGATGGAGGGGTTAGGTTTCTAGGCTTACCTGTTTGTTGTATGTCGTTACTGTCGGAGCAGGAGTTAAGGGACCAGCTGGTATCTAGGTGTCCAGTCCACCCTGGGTGGCGTCCCACATCCACAGGCCAGCCCAAGGACAGCAGGAACTCCAAGAAGTGGGGCTGGACACTGGATGATGACTCCACATTCCTCAGGATCTGATGACCCACAACAAGAAAATATCTATTCTTACCCGGACGTTTTCATATTCATTATACTGTGGAAGAAGTAACAAGTTCACATGTGAGCATTTCCATCCCATAGAGAATCTGTGTGTTGCCTGCGCCCCCTCACCTCATGACTGCTTTTCTGTCCAGCTCTCACATAGAAAATAAAGACAGTGTCAAATGGTCGGCAGGGAAGCAGGTCCAGGTAGCTGATGTCATCGAAAAACCCAGGTAAGGATGACTCCAGGCCAATCAGATGAGGAGGTAGACGACTGTTGTTGGGCTCCTATCAATAATCAACAACAAATTCATATAAATACAGTTTATTCACATTATATAAATGTACGTAAGAACAATACTTGAACTCTATAGTAGCATTAACATAATCTTTTTTAAATTAACACAATTTCATTCATACATAGCTGTTAATTTGATTTTTTATTTTGTACTTTTTAAGTCATTTACACTATTAGTTGATATTACCTCAAGTCGGGACCAGAGTTTAAATACAGCTGAATAATATAATAGCATGTCTAATAATAGCATGGACTCACAATGCATAAAAATCAAAGTTAGGTATAAGAAAGAGGGTGTGTGTCTAATATCTGACTGTTTCTCACAAGTTTGATCCGAGAGATTTTCCATGAAACTAAAAAAGTTCTCAGAGACTTTATGTTTACAAACCTTGAGAGCCTCCAGAGACAGAAAGCCAAAGTGGGAGAGGAAGAGGCGTGCTGTCTGGAACTCCTGCGAGGGCGGAGGGGGTTTGCAGTCTGTCTGTGGGTCAGGGTACGGCTTGGACTTCCAGATCTCCTCACTGTGTCGCTCCAAGGCGTTTTCATACTCTATCTGCTTGTGCATCAGGATGCGAAGCTTATCGTGCTGAACTTCCAGCTGAAAAAGAAGACAGGGATGAAGAGATGATTTCAAAAGACTGCAGCTGATGACCGGCACTTTGTTGCCCAAACCTGGCATTCACCCACAGAGGGTAATTCCCACAGTGCAAATACAGAGGTGTCACCCAGATGTGAAGAGACACTGGTGGCGTACATCTGTGATTATTTTAAGATTATGACCAAACATTTGCACAGAGAATAAGTCATCCTCTTTTTGTGATGCTACAACTCTTGTTGATTATTGCACTAAACTATCACCAAGAATTTGTCACCAAACCAGATGATTTAACCTTATTTCCCCCCACGAGACACCCAATTGAAATTTGATCTCTCCAACAACTCACATTACTCAGTGTATTTGTAGCTCTTGAATCATCCTGCCAGCCCAAACACACCTGAGTTTGTATAATAACAAATAAAATGATCAGTCACTTTACTTAATGGCTCTACTTAGGCCACGACAACATATAATCTTGATTTACATTACACCCCTAGAGTGATACTTATTTGTATGAAATCAATCAGCATGTGGACATTAGATAAATAACAGGATTTAACAGGAAGTTTGGCTCTTACCTCCTTACTGACGATGTCGTCCAGGTCAGGAATGCTAACATCAGCTTTGACGAGAGGAATCTTATCCACCTCTTCAGGGAAAGGCCTCTGCTTGACGTTGTATTTAATCCCCACGTCATTGTTGGGCATCGGACGGCCCTCGGGAACAAACACCTGCTGTGGGAGGAGAGAAGCCGACAGATATGGAGGTGTGTTATCACCGAACTTAGGAGTGGAGTTTGAAGTCTTACAAACCCAAACTTCTAACATGTCACATAAAGATATTTCTGGGGTGATATGAAAATTAGCATCGCTGCCTTTTGTTATTCAGTAATCTACAGTGTGATCTCACCCTCTGATTGGCCCGAGCTCCTCTGGGTTGGTGGAAGAGCTGCATGGTCCAGGCATGTCTGCCAGCTGTGCCTCTGATCAAAACCGTCACTGACGGACTGGGGTCTGCACAGACACAGATGTTAAATTCAAACTGAATAACTAAATAGTCCCCTGTAATAACTCATTATTACATCAAAAGACGATGTGCTGCTTACTCTGCTCATTGCCGAGAGGCTGCTCGAGCATGGCGAGGATGACCGAGTTGTCCAGGACAAAGTAGCGGAAGTTGCTGGCCCCTGTGGCGCTGAGTCTGGCGTAGCGAATCAGGGTGTCTTCGTTCAGTAGGCTGCAGGTGGAGGCGGGGCCGCTGGGAGAGGGGAAGGCCCCGAGCACCTGCATGATGCTGGGGAACACCACAGGAAGGCAAGCACGTAAATATGATGAAAGTGGGTCATTAGGTGCATGTTTCACTGTACTACAAGTCTCCTGTGCTGGAGGGTCAGCACAAAAGCTGAAGATACATTTTGGTTGCTATATGGTCTATATTCTGCAGTGTTGTTATTATATGCATAAAGTTCACATCTGAAGTCTCCAATCGGAATTTACTCTGAGGATCCTCACCAGGACAAAGTGGCCTCAGCAGCATCCTTCACCCTCATCGATGCCGGGTTGTGCTCCTTCTCTCCTTTATGTCGAACCTCCTGCTCCTGCCGTGACTTGCTACCAGAGATCCCCAGCTCCACAATCTCCAACACCTCGACCAAACAATCCTGGTACAAAAAGGAAAACAGTTTAATATCTCAAAACAACCATTCCTCTGACCAAACTCTAGGTCTGAGAAAGATTTCAAACCTAGCCTTTAAACGTACCTTCTCATCCAGCATGTCAGGATGTTCTGTGAGCCACACACACAGAAACTGGAAGGCAGCTACAATCATCGAGTGGAGGTCTCGGGATTGGAGAGGAGCTGGACGGCTACACTGATACACGATGTACCCACATATAGAGCTGACGGCACGTTTACGGTCTGCAGAGTCTACTCCAACCTTCACCTGGTTTAGACAAGTACAGAAACACTGAGTACATTAGACAACATTATAAAAATTCTTCCTTTCGTGCTATTGAGAAAACTTTTTATGGGCCTTGGTGCATGAGAGATAAACGGTTTTACTAAATTGTGGCACTTTTGATTAGTCATGCTTTTTAATTAAAAATCCTATGGAGAAATTAGAGTATTCTTAGAACTAGTATTTATGGAAATTAAATAACCTCATGTAGCCTCAATGTTGCCTCAGTCTTTTCCTCAGCACTCTGCAATTAAAGCCAGTTAATAATGTGTCCTTATCCGGAAAGTGACTCATTTCATGGCGTGAAAAAGACTACAGCCATTAGGAAAAAAGAGAAACTGGGAGTCTTTATACAGATTATGGAACTTTTTGACACAAGAGCAACTCCTCTGAGATAAACTCGGAAATCTCTGACTCATAAATTGTCATGAACCACCCAAATATACCACTATTTTTTGGTATCTGTGATGCTTAAGTGTTTCATTGGGAGGGGGGATCAAGAGTCAAGTGCGAGCTAATATGACCTTTAACAGGTCAGTGTCAGAGCATCATTTTCTGTAAACCTTGATAATGACTAAGAAAACCGTTGTGGTTGTATAAATACAACCAGTACAAGAGATATAACTGTCTGAGACTTGGGTGGGTAACACGGATCA
The DNA here is from genome assembly GCF_905171665.1 of Trachurus trachurus. NCBI lineage: Eukaryota > Metazoa > Chordata > Actinopteri > Carangiformes > Carangidae > Trachurus > Trachurus trachurus. Next base: position 11,660,975 of record NC_139901.1, read on the forward strand.
ACTGGAAGACATACTCTGCAGAAGTCTCACTTCGGCCCGGGCCTGTGATTAATGACTGCAGATTGTAGCAGTGAGTCTCTGTGGTGCGAGTCTTACCTTGGCAAGCCCAGCCAGCAGCTCCAGGGCAGCCAGGGAAATGCTCATGTCCTGCCTCCACTGAGAGTTGAGCCTCTGGGTGACCAGGTGGATGCTGCGCACCAGCAGGCCTGCCGCCGTATCTGGAAGAGCTAGACCATATAACACCCCGAAATACCAAACACCGCAAAGATAGATAGAGCAAAGCAGAATTCAGGCAATGAAGCTCAAGTCCACACAACAGGAAAAATGTCCTAATTGCCCTAATGTTAGTAGGTATAAAAACATGCAACAGAACAGTGTTTCAAGTCAGAGCAGCACACCATGCTGCACAAAAGGCCGAGGAATAGATAAACTGAGGAACAAGGCTGAGCGATGTCAAAATTTTAAAATAATAATTTTGACTTTGACAATAAAAATAATGAATGAAATAATTGTCCAAAAATGACTAATTATAAAACAATGCGTTGTTTTGATTTTTTTTTAATCCTCACAATATCAAGAAAGGTTTTAACCAACAACAGAATGTCCCCTTTTGATTTCCTCCCATTCCCCTCCCTTTATTGTTGTTAATTTGGTTTGATCAGGACTAAGTACTTCCTTACTGATCTCTGTTGCCTCTCCAAGATTTCTGATTTTCTGAATTCATGATGAACAATAACTCCCAAAATCCTGCTGAATTTGTTGCAGTTTATGAAGCGATGGTCTCCAGACCTCTGCCTGCTCTTGTGTTTCCTGTCCAATACTGAGCGACACAGTACAATGTAGCATCCCATCCCACAGGAACCCTGCAGACCCCCCTCCCCCAATATCCTGCTGCACAAAGCCACAGAGCACACTCAGTGAAAATATGTGTAAAACTTAAATAAGAGCTGCTGTTGTCAATTTATTTAAAAATCGTTCAGCCCCACCACGAGAAAAAGTGTTCGAAATGTTTTTATTTCGGCAACACTGCTGCAACCGGTCAATCAGAGAGAAAAATGCAGCCAGCCCTAGGGCCCTAAATGTTTAATAGCACAGCATCACAGCAACAAATAACTCATCACGCATCACCTACAGAAACATTTTACCCAACGCTTCTTAACTCTGCAAAGCACTTTAACCACGTTGGCTATAAAGAGCAAATGTGTTAATTCAGTCAGTCATGTGTTTATACAGATCAGACAAAAGAAATGCACCAGCAATCCGTTCTGCACAATGTCACCGAAGCCGGCGCTGTTGTGTTAATTCCACCAAGCACAGAGACATTGAGTGTAGGAGTGGCATCTGTGTCTTACCGTAGTCGCGGAGCAGGGCCTGGGCCGGACGCTCCGAGTCTGGGCTGGTGGCCTCTGTGCTGCCCCCGCTGGTGAAACTGATGCCACTGTTGGTGCGGCTGTGGCTCTGACTCCTCATTGTCATGTGACTCCCATCTATACTGCCCTGCCACCGCAAAAAACAGAGCAATTTGGATGTCCAGTCAATGACACCACTGCTGGCTTCATAAAAAAAAGTTAATGATTTAGCAGTATGATGATGATCTGAGACTTACTGTTTCAGTCTGTGCACCTATGGACTCCAACAGTGCTGAGTCTTGGACAATATTGAGCATTGCACCTGAGAGGAGGAGGTGGAGATTAACAATAAAACAATACAATACACACAAAGTATTTCTATGGAGAGGCGAAGTGGATAGAGAGAACTCACAGAAGTGAATACATACCCAGGATGAGCTGTGTGTTAGTGGGGTCGGTCTCGGTTTGCAGCGCTCCTATCAGGACGTTGACGAGACGTAGCCTCAGAGACAGGAAGGACACGGGCTGGTCATGAGGCCAGCCATCCTCCTCGTTGAACTTTCCCTCCAACAGGACCTGAAGCGCACAAAGTCAACATGGTTACACAACCTGCTTTATGTGAAAAGGAGGCAAACAATGAACAAAACGAGAGCTTGATTTACTGTGTGCTATATGTAAACGTCTAAAGGCTTTATGGAGTTAAAATGTAAAGAATGAATGATTCACGCCCTTGTGCCTGTAAATTGTTACACATTCCAAAATGAGCTGAGGTATGAGGATACATGGAAGATAAAAGCGACTCAAATCCCTTTCAATCCTGCACTGCAATGAAAGATAGTAAACCAATAAAATGAAAGAGGAAGGATTGTAATAGTTGAGAGAGAAGGAGGGCAAAGCTGTCACCTCTGATTTGATATTGCCAAAGTGATGTGGCAGTGGCAACATGGCCAGCAGGATGTTGATGGAGGCTCTCCTCAGGTCGGTAGGATTTACATACATCTTGAACTTTGACAACTCCCTGGAAGAGAACAAAAAAATCTCACGAGTCAGACTTCAGATAGTATCTGAAACCTGTTTGGTTTTCTAGTTAGATCAGCAGATATAACATTATCTTCATCAGTGATCCAAAGTTAGTGTAAAAGTACTGGTCGAACCTGTCTGGTACAATAGTCTCCAAGGCAGCTATGAAGTAGGGCACCACCACATTGATGCCCTTCAGGTCAGTACAAAAGAGGGAGGAGGAGTTGAGAATGATGGAAGCCAGAACCGGTCTGCAGATGAAATCGGAGATCTGGAGACCCTGAATCAGGACCATGTAGAACCTAATGGACAGAGAGATAGAGGGGTAGCAACCTACTCACTGCTCAACTCATAGCTTTTGTGCCGTTTCATCTCAACAGCAAACAGTCTGGCGTCGTTAGAGTAAAGAAGTTGACTTTGTTACCTCGACAGGTAAACAGGCAGAATATCTTCTCCTGTTTTCTTGCTACAGAAGATGCGACTGAGAGTCCCGCAGGCCTCGGCTCGTCCTGCCTCGTAGCTCTCTGGGAACTCGTTGGCGTCAAACATGGGGTTCGACACCATGGAGTCGGTGGACATCTGAGAGCCCTTCCTTCTCAGCTCCAGACCTACTTGAGTGGCTATCGCTGTAGAGAGTGTGAAGAGACAGAGAATGAAAGGACGCTGAATTGCAATGTGGTCATTAGTATTCATGCATGTATGAGAAACAAGCAAACACAGATTTACCATATGCAAAGTAGAACCAAAAGTAAAAAAGGTAAAAACTGGAGAAAAACAAAAAAACATAAGCACCACAAAGCAGACTTTTAATCACAAATCACAAAAAAAGATAAAACAAAGACTTCGATGACTGCAAACACACACTCACATTTTTAAAAAGCATTCAACTCAAGGGAACTCTGACACAAAGAGTTTGCCGTAGAATTTCATGACCAAGTGTTGTGTGCTGGCAATAAAATGTGTCAGTGACTCTCTGCTGCAAGAACACTCAACAAAATCCCTGTGTCAGCTCCCTCGCTGCTGCAATTATATGACTGTCACTCCAGGTACAGAACATTCACTTCATGCATTGAGGCACCAAACTGATAAAAATCAAAACTCAAGTGAACCAACAATACAAAAGGAAATTACAAGAAACAAAACATTAATGCTGAACTTGAAGGGGGGGAGGTCTGAGACTAAATAATAAGGATTAGTGAGACCCAAACAAAAGAAAATGAGAACTCATAAACGGGGTGGCGTCACAAACTGGCAACGTTATGATCGAGACAAGTGGTCAGTTGGTGAAACCCATTCCATCACCTTTGGAGAAACGCTGAGAGAACGCTGGTGAACTTTTATATATGACAAGGAGTGGGGACAGAAAACAATGGTGATAATGGCGATGATCATGAGGAACTCAACTAAAAAGCAGGAAGATTTGTCAAGAAACGCAAATCAAGTGAGGAAAAAAAGCTGCCGTTCCTACTTACAAGATTTATAAGAAAGGAGAATTTGGATAAAAGAGGCTGCAAGATAACAGAAATAGTGGAGAGACACAAAATCAAAGCAGATCCAATATTTTGGGATCAATTCATATCAGGCATGAATTGTTGTTTTTTTTTCCGTTCTCCTCAATACATGACTTTTGACCTGTCAAAACTGTTTAACATTAATCAGACATGGTAGACACGTGCAGGACACTACACCAAAAAGAGAAAAATAAATGGAGAGCCAATGAAAAGCCAAATTCATTCTCAAATAGTAGGTACTGTATGTGCTGTCATTGACTCCTCTAGCGATGATTTCACCAATAAAAATGAGTCTATATGAAGTCCTCAGCATATGGTTATAGACTATATGCAGTTTTAGCCATGTATAAATTGTTGGCAGATGTAAATGAATTAGAATCAGATGGAAATTGCATACCAGGCCACTTCTAACCAAGCCCTCCACACACAGAAAAGCACAAAGAAGTTTCAGAGAAAATGGTGAAAAAAGGAAAGGATATCCCAACGACATACGATAAAAAATAACACAGACACCGAAAAACACAGAGAAGTCCACAAAAAAAACACGTACTAAAGAACAGCAACAGAACACCCACCTGACCATGCATTAATGGAAACGCTATAGCCATCATCTCACTTCTTACCGGTCATGCTCGGGTCTCGGCTGAGGCCGCTGTGGAGCTTACAGTGCACCAGAGCGGCGTCGAAGAGCCACTGGCCGAACAGGTTGAGGATGCTGTTGACCTTTGGCCGCGCCGGTGCCGGTAGCGGCCGAGACTCCCAGCTGCTCTGGTTGGGGCTGGAGAGCAGGGTCGGGGAGGACGAAGTCTGCTGCTGCTGCTGCTGCTGCTGCTGCTGGGATGCTTTGGTTGGTTGACTACCACTGCCCTGCAGAGCGTGGAGGGACAGAGAGGAGACACGTGATCTGGGTGGTAACAGCATGATCGGTGCAACTAACAGATCAAGCGAGCAAAAGATCAAATTTCTTCACGTAAACATGACAAATGTAGTCTCCCCTGTTTGTAGTTTACTGTCACTTACAGTCGAACTCTTGCTCGTGGTTTTGGTCACCACTGTGTGCCGTTGCTTGCGACTGTGGGGTGGCGTGGTGTTGGTGATGGAGGGGGGCGGAGACATGCTCAATCTGTTGACTGGGGTGGGCGGGGCGCTGTCAGCTCTGGGACGTGAAATACCTGTTGACAGATAAGATTGTTCAGTTTTCCCCCCGTGACCAGAACTGGCTTTGAGTGAATTTAATCATTTTCTAATTTCTAATGTTATGAAAAGAAGAGGAGAAGATGAAGCGACGACTCTGTGAGTTGATCATCAATTATATTCATTGGTAGACATGCAAGACAACGGTTAGATACAAATCACCAGCAATTGATCTCTCCATCCGTCTTGATTGACTTTTTATTCCCGCAGGACACCCCCCTTTGTTGATGATCTTGCAGTTTAGTCTGAATGTCTGGGACTTATCATTTTTGCTGCAGCAAAACTAATCCCAGTTGTTAATATCATCACCACCGATACATAGACCATTATGTTCCCATCTCATTATATGACGTGTCAGCTGATGTCTGTACCATGAGAGAGCAGCACGTGGGAAAAAGTGAACACCCTCTCCCGTACATCTCTCTTTTCAACAGAGATACCTACAGTGTAAAGAGAAAAATACACACGGACATCTTTCTATTCAGATTTTCATACATGTACTACTGACTGACATCCTCCTTCTCGAGTTCATGCAGGAGCAGTGCCTGTGCAACAACTGGAAAGGAGCAAAGACTGTTACAAGAATTATATGATATATTGGTTTTAGCTTATTAATATATGGTTCTTACCTTCAGAGGCCATTGGTATTGACACATTTCGCCCCCTTTGAATAATTAGCTTGTATTGTTTGACATTTTGCTCGAGGAAGATGGCAATAAATACTACATCTGCTTTTACTTTTGTTTTGCTTGAATGTATAGTCTGCTAATCCTCATGATCACATGCCACAAAATGTAATTTTAACATGAATGAGCAGCAAATTGTACCTAGAAGTTTGGAATAACTTCAAAAGCAGGTGTTAGGCTGACAAAATTTATAACACATAGAGCCATTGTGAAAACTTTGAAAATTTCATTCAGAATTATATCCATTATTACCTTTTTGAACATTTACTGAACCATCTACCCCGTTAATCTTACCCAAGAAGGCGTCCACTAGACAGCTGATACCCCTCATGGCCCTGAAGAAGATCTGTGGAAGCTGTTTCAAACATGGATGCAGCACCACTTCATGCGGGATACCGCTGGAGTTAAGAAACTGCTCCTGAAACTTTGGAGTGGTGCTCACTATCGCGGGGTTGCTCAGGTCCACTGGGTTGCTGCAAACAGACACAAGACATGCACATGCATTAAATAAAAATGTTACAGACTCTGCTGAAGCTAATGTGAATAGATCTTATATGTGATTATGCCGTGGTCTGGACAGAATAGAATCAAATGATATGCCTGATGTCTTTCACTTGGTTGATATTGAAAGAATTGACCTGATGACTTAAATAAGATTGAAATGACTTATGAATGGGACGAGTTTAGTGTGTGCTTGCAGTGCTACCACCAGGAAGATGTTTAGGATCGGAACAGATAAGACCAACAGACAGATAGATACACAAAAGGCTAAATGAAAGAGTGAGTAGATAAAAGAGAGGGCAATTAGCATGAAGTGAGAGGAAGTAGAGTACATACAGTAGAGAAGGGAAATTTTTTGATGGGAATGATATGAGGTGCTTTAGTTCCACTATGTGCTGCAACTTCCGTGTCTCTTGAAACACTTGAACAAAGAAACAATCTGTGTCTGATAAGGTTCAGTTGATGAGGAAGGAGCATCTCCGCTTTCATGCGACAGGCCAGACAATACCACAATGCAACACACCTGAGCATGTGGAGAAAGCGGTACCACGTCTGAGCCACGCAGTCGTTGTCCATCTCTAAAGGAATCAGGTTCGCGTCCTCATCCGGAACTTTAAAAGGTGGGAAGGACGGTCCATGGGTAAATCGCAAAAGTCTGGAAAATAGACAGAGGCAAAGATTTGACTGCTCAGAAAAACATTTCATTTCATCTAATTTATTCTTTTATTTGTAATGGGACTCTGCATATTCATGAACATGTAATGAAACTGCACTGAAGCCAATTTCCATCTGTAGTGCCATCAATCATTATTTTTCCAGTTGTCAGTTTATTCACACTTCAAAGGCTGTTATTATTTAATGAACAATTACACTTTGCATCTCCGCTTAACTTTCCTGAAACTACCAAACAAGGTGGGCGTAGACAAAAAACTTGCTCAGAGTGACTGTATGAAACCTTTTTCAGCACTAAATCCAGGACCACATGAAGTTGAACTAATGCCTCTCTAACCTGGAGGTGAGGGCACAGGCCACTCTGCTCCACTGCTCCACAACAGGAGGGTGGTGTCTCCAGTTGGCCAGCATCTCCCTCGCTGTCTTCCAGTACGGCGGAGTGGGAAAACAGCGGGCGCAGGCCAGCAACCACACCTCAAACAGCACTGCCATCAGTTTCTCTGCCAGTTTCTCTGCTACTCCGACTGGAAAACAAAACAAAAAAAAGGGGGAGGTGGGGGTGATTATTGTATTTAATTAGTGAGTAATTATCACTATTAACTAAGTCAATACATCAAGAGCGGTTTAAGAGGACAAGCAAGTGGCTTACCTCCAACCGTGGGTGGGGCGAGCAATGTGTCGTTGATGCGAAGCAGGAAGAGCAGCAGCACCTCCCAGGTTTCTCTAACCATCGAGACGGACTCTCGTGCCAGTTTTTGGACTGCAGTCAGAACCTGCTGGCAAAGCCTGATATGGTTGAGACTGTGCTGCTCGGGCCTGGAGATGGAGACAAGTGTATGAAAAGAGGGAATATGGAGGGAAATCGGAGAGAAAAGTGTAAAGAGCGGGCACGATAAGTGATAAACAGTCAGAGATTTGTGTAGGTTGACTGTCAAAAGCAGCACATATGGGGTAAAAAACAAACATACACAAACATGCAGCACCAAGTATACAGTTCAGTTGCAAAAAAACTGCGGGTAATCGGAGATGTGTGAACATTTGGGACATACCTTGGTACAAAGACGTTGTAGAGATGTTTGAGGATGGTCTGCACGTACATATTGGGCTCCTTGACCACAGGCTGAGGCATGGAGTCCCTGGGCGACACCAGGGCCATCATCCAGTCTGTGTACACGTCTACGCACAGCTTGACGGTGTCCCCTTCTAAGGGGAGGGTGAGGCCATAACACAGCACCTCCATGGTCCACTTCACCTAAGGGCCAAAGCATTCTCATTAGTTCATGGTTAACATGTTAAGTTATGAGTTGTGTATCTTGTTGCACCATACATAAAGAATGGAAGCTCTGAAACCACATTTTCAACACAGTCATATTCTGTTATAATGTAATATTGTTAACTTTATTTAAGTCTGCACTTTGTCAAGTATGTAACTAGAAGCAGTTTCACATATCAAACGTTTCATAGCAAGGGCAGCCAAAGGTTTAGGATAAGACGATGATGGCAAATACAATACAGTGCCTCACTCAGCTATATGTTTCTCAGTTTCTTGCTAAATAAAAAACAGACAAGATATTCCCAAGGAGTGTGATGAATGAAATCCAGATCAGCATTCTTCCTTTGATGGTATGTTCATGTTTTCCTGCCCACAAGCCTTAAACTATATATATTTACCATATGTAAATGCCGACTTCAGTCCTTGTCTTTTTTTTAATCTTTTCTTCCTGTGTCATACAGCAGCATACACAGCCTTCAGTCAGCCATTATTACAGCTCACAGTTTCCTGGAATAGTGTCTCTCATTTTCTACAGTGTTTTGTTTCAGAATAGGCAGGAAGACTTATCCAAGTGAAGTTCAAAGCAACAGCAGCACCTGAGGAATACTGCTGAAATATTTTTAACCCAACGCACCTCCTCTCACATTAATTCCTGACGCATGCCGTCGTAGCATTAACTGAAACTCTTGGCTTGCTGTGAGCTCTGTGTGTGTGAGCAGACATCCCAGGGTTTCATCAGAGCATTAGGGAGACTTTTGACAGCTGATATATATATATATGTATACAGAGAAATAAATTCATTAATAAAAGGATGAGAAACTAATCTAGATTGTAATTAATCTGCTTTAAATAATACTCCCACAGACTGACTCAGAACACGGCCATTAAATATACTTAAAATGTTTATTATTATTATTCATGTAATGGTTGTTTCCAATGTTATGTTAGATGTGAAAATTTACAAAGTGGTTTTCTTGCTTTTTTTTTTCATTATCAATGCATGTAGAGCAAACACACACTGAGTGTGTTCGTTTTCATTTCAATGAGAGGTGAAGTGCAGGCAGAGCTACTCTGACAGCATTAAGCGTCTGTTGTGTTTCAGGCCTAAGCCCCCTGTAGAGATAAGAGAAGCTATCTCTGTAGCACTCACCAGTCAGTCAGGCCTTTACATGCTAGAGTAGCTACACCAAAGACACTCCCTAGTAAAAGACTCATGACTGTCCAAATTGGTTTTGCCCTAATGGCACTTTGATGGACCGTGACAGCACTTTGAGACTCTGATCTCATGACATAAAAGTTTTAACTCTTTGGCCTCAATGTCAAACATCTAGTCTAAATCAAGGTCAACAGACATACTTCTAAACCTGCAGTGACACAATCCATCCTATCAAAGCTGTCAAAGACAATACCACTGATATGGAGGCTGTTGTGAAGTTGCTGCTCATATAATATATTCACACAACGGTCACACTAAGCTGCATGTCCACAAAAATAATATGTCACATACTAGTTTCATTTGCAGAGATCAAATGCCTGAAGTTTTAATAAACAACCATGGTGACAAAGCAAAAAGTGATTTTTTTGACTTCTTTAAATTATTTAAAAAGGGAGAACTGAAATATCACATTGACGTAATAATTCAAACCCTTTAGTCAGAGGTACTTCACTGTTAGGATAGCAAACTGTTCAATCTTGGTTTCACCAGACCAGAAAATCTCACAATCTGACAGTTAGTTTTTCTTGCTAACTTTCAATTCCCTCACTGGGGAGAGGCTGCCTTCAATCAGACAACTCTGCCATGGACCTAAACAATGGGCTGCTGCAGTGATGATTGTCCCACTGAAACCTTCAGGGTCTCAGGTTCTTGCTCACAAGAAAAACTCCCCAAAGTACTGGATTTGCCCAGGCGGTGAGCTATAGGAATAGTTCTTTTTGTTTATAACTTCTTCAAATGTGGGAACTTTCAATGCAGCTAAAATGTTTTTGTAGCTTTCCCCAGATCTGAGCCTCGCCCTCGACACAATCCTATCTCTGACCACACATGGCTTGGTTTTAATTCTGACATACACAGGTGTGTCTCTCCAAATGTCCCACTTCTTCTTTTTTTTTTTTTCTTTAACAAGAGAAGGTGTAAAAATATCTCAAAAATGATCAAGGGTAATTGGAAGTGAGGCACATGATAGCAAAGGGTCTCAATAGTTTTTCCATTTTCAACAGATTTGCATAAATGTCTTATATTTTGTTTTTGCTTTGTCATTCTGTGGTATCAAGTACTGGTCAACAACAAAAAACACACAACAACTTTAGCAAACAGCTGCAACACAGATGTGAAACAGATAAAGGTCCCTGAATACTTTGAATGCAATGCAAGTGTTCAAGCTGACAGACTCTCTTGCACCTTTGTGATGGCGCAGGGAACTTGGAAGACTACAGAGACTACACAATGGTGTTAAATGGACATCTTTCTCACCTCCTTGTCTGTCTTGAGGATGTTCTCTGTGGCGACGGGGCTCACAGCTGTGCCCAGAGGCTTGACCACGGCATTTGCCACTTCTGTGCCCACGGTGGTGGGATAGGTGTGCAGAACACTGAGGTGGCCCTGGTCGCTCTGCACCACCAGCTGCAGCGAGCGCCACTCGGAGTACATGCTGCCGATGTCTTACTGCACTCTACTCACACCTCCTGCCTCCACCTGCAGACACACATCCAGCACAGTCAACTTCATATTGCAAGACTTAAAAAAAAAAAAAAAACATGAATATGTCACTTCAAAACTGGCACAGTTGTGTCTTCTGTTGTCTTTAGTCCAGCTGTAGCTGTGTTGTGACTGCAAACAGGAAAACATATACACAGCTATCACAGGACGAGCTCCTGCTTGATAGTCATTTTGATCATAGCGACAATCAAGATCAAATGTCCATCAAGCAGCATTTCAACTTCAACTTGTTCAACTGGTTTAGTTGCACTTATCGTGTGTGTTTTAGTAGAAGAAGAATGCAGGGTTAAAACTATGGTAACGTTAGCAACATTGTATTGATTGTATTACATTAAAAAAAAAAAGTAATTTGCATACATACAAAACGAAATAAAGCGTAGCTTCTCGTAAAACCCAGTGTGGGTCCGAAGTCATGATAATTGATGCATAATTTGACAGTCGACACCCACCAGCCCAGATTTTAATGCTACTACCAACGTTACGTACTGTTGTTCCGGTAGAAAACAAGGCTAACGTTGTACAGCGCGTATAAGCTGCCTTTAGTCAACCTACACGCTAAAGCCAAGGAAGTCAAGTCAAGATATTAAACGTACACCCATTTATATTCCCAACGCAGGGTCGGTAACAAGCAGGAGTCACAACCAGGAAACGGCTCTGAATGTGATTAGCTTGCTAACGTTAGCTAGCATGGACATCAAAACATCTTCCTCATCTTGCAGATCATGACATTAGCTCAGCTTAGCTATCGGTCGACTTCTGTGTTGCAAGGCCGTCTCTCCGAATGAGACAACAAGCTGTCGTTAAGAAAAAGGACAGCGTTTCAATGCGCCAACTTATCAGTCATCTAAAACTACGTTAGTTGATCCGATGTAGCTAGCTAGCTTAGCTACCGTCCGCTGACATTAGCTGTCATTTGTGCGAGCTACGTAACTTTGTAAGGGCGCAATTGTAATCAGACGGGTTTCCGTTTACCTGCACCGGCTGGAAATGTTGTCATTTGACAGGGCTCTGAAACTCGCAGTTTGTTTTTTGCTTTCTAGGTATCCAGTTCTAGACCATAACAGCCTCCATCTTCGCAATGTCAAGGCTTGGATATTGCAGCTTGATGGGGCTAACGGGAAACGGCATCCGTAGATCGACGCCCCCGACCGGTTGGTAACGGGACTGCAGTGCTGCCTTCAGGTGCTCTTCGTCAACAGCAGGACGGCGTTTGTATTATTATGATATCTAAGCTGGCGTTTTCTTTTACCGTGCAGAGAAAAAAACACTCAATATGTCGTGTTTAGGTATATATTTTCACGTTATGGAGGACGGTTTAGCACAGAGTAAACTGCTGCGGGTTGGAGTTAGGGCTGCCACTAGACATAGTAGGCTACTAAACTGTTTTCACTGCTGTTTTACCCATCCATGGTTTTACCCCACATGACTCACAAACTGACATTGATCAGTCAGTTCAATCAATCAGTGTAGTGCACATCTTCATTATTTGAGCCAAGGTCAAAGTAGAAATCCTCCTCATTAAATATCATTCCAATACAAGTAGGCTAAGTTAAAGTAGGCCCTACATGAGTGTGTTTTGAAAATACTTTGGTATTCAGCCTATTGTTGCACATCGAATGACTCTGAAATAACATAGGCCTACTGAATGAACTTATCTGTTTAATTTGATTTTTAATTTTTTAAGGCAGTTATGGAGTTTGGTGCAGCAATTATTTTAAGCGAAAAGTATCTGTAGGCCTATTCAAAAACTTCACACACAGACCTCAGGTAGCCGTGAAGACTCTCCTGCCTCATCTTTATCTAAAGTAGCATTGTTGGGACACTGCCAAGGTCAAACAGTATTTGTCTTTTAATTGTAGTGGATTAAAGGTCAGTAGCCTACTTGAAAAACATACACAGCACTCAAATAAATGTACACCTTTAGACCTCAGTTCACAATTTAAAAAAACAAACAATGAGTATAACCAAAATTATTACAGGACTTTATTTGAAGCTCTTGTTAAATTCCAATAGTGGTCAACAAACACGAAACAATATTTGTTCTGATAGGATAACAGTGAAAGATCAGCTATAAGCCTGTAAGGACCCATTCAGTAGGGGGCAGCAAAGGCTCGCTTAAAAAAAAGGTAACAGTCTGAAAATGTAAACAGCATGTCTGTAAATACTGTACGCTCTTTATTCTCATACTTACATGATTGTTGATTAATAAATATAAATGATGGATCTATCTCCAGAGACCAATACAAAGCAAGTCTTAGTTACACACATGTTACACGCAGCATTTCAGTTGTTTCAGGGCATATGGCTGGTCTGTTCGTAATTTCTTCCAAGTTCAAAGCAATCCTGAAGATCCTGTTATTAGGGACCGCATGTAAATCTACTCCAGTGTGCACACACAAGTATCCAATAATTTCAAGCATGTGCTGAGACTTACAGAGTACAAGGCATAAGTATTTATTATAAATGTAAATCAGATACTCTCTGTGCGTTCGCAGGACTTTAAAAAAATGTTGATTTGGGCCTAAAGTCCACATATGGTACAAAGCTTTCTCGAAAACAAGCAACAGAAAGTATCCAACATTCCCAGCATGCCGTGCTCTGTATATGCAAAACAAATCATTATCTTAAGCCTGCATCTTTAAACTGAAGCATTATACATTGAGTACAGGTGTAAACCAGATGAGACAATAGAAATGGAAAAGTAATAGTCCTCTGTGTCGCAGGTTGTAGAAGTCATCATGTAGCCATATTGTCCCAGACCACTCTTAAGTGTCTATGGCTTCCACGTGAGTAAGTGCTCAGTAAGCCAAACCACACATCTCTCCTGGATGATGTCCACAGAGGGGAGAGGCATGGAAAAGAATTATGGATGAAAGTCTGCATTCTTCTCGCCATCGTCCCTCCATGTTTGGTAAGGTGCACTTGTAGTTCAGGGGTGCTATGACTGGTGGCCATATGCTAATGCTTCTAAAGGGAAGAGGGAGAGAACAGCAGTTACGACATTCACATTCATAGAAATTAAAACTTGGCCAAAGGTCAGAGTGTTAGATAATGAATTCTCATGTATCACTGACAACTTCCACCAGACAACAAATGGCCAAATTAGCACAGTGTAGTTTCAAGAGCTGGTTCAACATGAACACTGGTACTTCTAGTCCAACCTATGCATGCAGACACCTTTTATTTGCCATAATCTGAGTTAACTCTCCGTTATATCTGCTTCACTTCAATACAGTAGACATAAGTGTAATTATTTGTGTGAAAATTAAAAAATCATATAAAAAAAAAACAAGAAATTTCCAGAGATTTTTTTATTTTTATGATTTAAGTCAATTGAAACTTTAAAGGTAGTGTGACATTTTCAGAAATATTTGTATTCATGTCTCTTTTGAAAGATAGATTAGAGGAGTTCAACACCAAAGGTGTGACATTTAAAAAAATATATGTAGCCTATATGCTTTGTTTTGAGTAGAGGACTGATCCTATGCCTGTACAGGAAATTTGACGCTATTGCCAGGAGCCATTGACACTGATCTTTTCAACATGGCAAATAATAATATTTCTCATAAAACATTTTTATGCACCTAACCGGAGCAGGAAATAGATCACCTAAAGAGTGTTTTGTCCACAATCTAAGCTGTTTCTATACCAAAACAGATACGTACAAGCAACAAATGTGACGTTTGATTGATATATAACTGTTTTATGACAGATTATCCATCCCTCATCGTCTGAACTGCAACAGCAAGACTTTTGGAAATCATTTGTTTGTTTTTGTGTATGTGTATTGTGTATGAACTTGACAAACCATCTTATTTAAATCAGCGTGTTATAGCCTACCTAAATGTCCTGTTAGATCCAGTTGTTATGCTAAGCTATGCTAATTTCCTCTTGGCTATTGCATCATATTATGCAGCAAACCTCCGGAAAGACAGGGAATTAGCATATTTCCTTAGCTGTCACATTATTACATGACATTTCCCATCACCACTCACCTGACTGAAACTGTGCTGTGCAACACAGTCCCTCCCCACGTGCCGTCCGATAAATAGGTGACACACACACCCTAGCTGATGGGGGGAGGTGTGTGAGACGTGTTGACAAAGAGTTGGGCGGCAAATACAAGTGCTGACCCTCGACGGAGTTCTGCTGTCCCTCCCAGGTGAGCCAGTAGCCCCTCAAACCTGAAGCACTGCCCTTCCAGTCTACCTGCACCGAGTCACTGCCCACTGTGGTCAGCTGGAGGTCTGCCAAGGCCGGAGTCGCTGTAAATGGAGACCACAGAGACGTTAGTCAGAAAGACAGCTGGGAAGAAAAAGATATGAATGACGAGGTGTAAAAAAGACGAAGGGAAAGGTTAACACAAATGCTTTAATGGCACCAGCACAGGAAAATATTCAGGCCTGCCCTTGGTGCAGTCAAACCTGAATGGATCTGCTTGTAATTATCTGAAATCTAAGATGCAGGAAGCACTACGCAATGCAGGATTAGGATTAGCCTGTGGTAAAAGGATCCTTGATTACAATGTGTGACCAAATCTTCTTCCCACGTCTCACCTTCCTGTGTACACACTTTGACAGACATGGCCCTCTCCTTGCCCAAGGCATGCCGGGCACTGATGGTGACCAGGTAAGTGGTGTCTGGTTGGAGGTCTCTGAGGAACGTAGAGTTCTGCGTTCTGCTCACTGTGACAGCGTGGAGCTTCCCCCGGGGCAGGGCGGAGTATTCAATGTGGTAACTTGTGACCGTGTCTGGCTGAAGAGGACCCCAGCTCACCCGGACGCTGGTTGGACCTGACTCAGACACAGTGACCGTAGCTGGGCTCAGCACCTCTGGTGTGTGGGAAGACAAAAAAAAACATTGAAAAAGACAAACACATAAGTAAACTTGTGCTGCATGTATGAAAAATACATTTTCAAATAAATTCAGCGATGAATAATAAAGACATAGGTTGTCTTCATTTTGAAGAATGTTTCATAAATAGTTTATAAATGCTGAATTAAAGGAGAATTCCGGTCATTTTTGACCCCTAAATCGTTGTCCTGATGGTCACCCAGTGTTGGGGGGAGCAAAAAATGCGACTAAAATTGATGCAGGCAAACCGGAGTTACACCGTGGCTAGACCTATGGTCCTATGGGCGACAACGCTAACCTATGGGGGCAATTTTTTCAACCACAACAAACACACAAAAAACAATCAAATATCTATAGTACATGACTGGAATCCTTATGACACACCACTGAACTCATATAGTGTACAATATCCACAAGTTTCCGAACATCATCTATGGTCAAAACTGGCTTCCGGTTTTGCCGGTTTGGTGGAATTGTACGTTTACGTTTCCATGGTTTTCAGTCGTTGTCATAGTTGCGGTAAACACATTGATCTATTAACGCTGGCTTTAAACACGGATGTCAATTTGTGTGATATCCACTGTTAAAAGCTGGTGTGATGATCCATGCGTTTTACAGATTTTCATAAAAAAAAAAAAAAAAAAAAGAAATCCATGCATTTACCGCGACTACCGAAACCATGGAAACATAAACATAAAATTCCACCGGAAGAGCAAAACCGGCAAAACAGGCACGTTTTTGACGTTCAGAAAAAGGTGGATATAAACAGTATAAACTTTGTGTTTTTGCATGTAATCACTCACCTCAGACAGCCTAACTCTGAAACATCCTGGAAAGACATGTTATCCGATCGCAGAGCGCCTGCTCTCCCCGCCACAGAAACAAACATGTTATCCGATCGCAGAGCGCCTGCTCTCCCCACCACAGAAACAAACACTTTCTTTTCCTTGTTGTGATGACTTCTATACAAAAATAAACAGTCAAGCAGTGCAGTGGTAATGTCCAAAATATCTCCGACCGTTTATTTTTCTAAAGAAATCATCACAACAAGGAAAAAGTGTTTGTTTCTGTGGCGGGGAGAGCAGGCGCTCTGCGATCGGATAGTAATGTCTTTCCAGGATGTTTCAGGCTGTCTGAGGTGAGTGACTACATGCGAAAACACAAAGTTTATACTGTTTATACTGTACACTATATGAGTTCAGTGGTGTGTCATAAGGATTCGAGTCATGTACCATAGATATTTGATTGTTTTTTGAGTGTTTGTTGTGGTTGAAAAAATTGCCCCCATAGGACCATAGGTCTAGCCACGGTGTAACTCCGGTTTGCCTGCATCAATTTTAGTCGCATTTTTTGCTCCCCCCAACACTGGGTGACCATCAGGACAACGATTTTGGGGGTCAAAAATGACCGGAATTATCCTTTAAGTATTTTACGATTACTTAAGTAATTCTTAATAGTATGTAGTCAAAACAAAGTGTTATGAATAATCCACATTATTTGAGTTGTAATGACCTGTAAACTGCCACATTTTTTTTTTCTTTCTATTTGTCAAAATAACTGCAGCCGACTCCCGTTCGAATCCTGCATCGGGTGGCCCTTTGCTGCATGCCATTAGCTCTCTCTGCCTCGCCATTTCCTGTCTCTCTCAACTATACTATCAAATAAAGCGACTCACAAATGTTTGCCTTTTTGCTTAAACTGGAAGTAGAGATGATTCAGTAAATGGCAGATTAATTGCACAGTTGCATATATCAATTTATTTCGGCAAGCTTTCGGTCTGTGACCTCCTTCAGGCCTATGACACAACATGTAAAAAGGATGTGACCCAACCTGGTTTCGTTGTGAAGCTGACAGAGAGTGTGTTGAATGCCTGTTCATTGGACTCCGGGGTCAGTGTGGCAGTGTAGGTGGTGTCAGGCTTCAGCCCCGTTAGACTGGCAGTGCTGGAGTCGGCAGCTTGGATGAGTCTCTGGTACTGACTACCACCTGTGCTCGGACTGGTCCCGCTTCCAGCTCCTCCGCCGACTCCCGCACCTCCCGTCAGAACCGGGGCGAAGCGGATCTCATAGTGGCCCGTCAAACCGGAGAGAACGGGTCGCCACTGGAGCGTGGCTGAGTTGGTGGAGACGTCACGAACGTTGATTCGTTCAGCTCGGATTATCTCTGTTGGATGAAAGAATAAACTTATAGCGTGTGCTTGCATTCTTCTGTCAGGATTAAAGAAGAAGTTATGATTTTACGCAGAGACAGAGGAAGAACTATGACAAGGAAGATGATAAGACACAGTTCTAAAAATGCCTTGGCTTCAGACAGCCACCCACGTAGACAGACAGACAGACAGACAGACTTGGGTTTCCAAGTGGATTCATAACCCTTACAATACGACAACTTGAAATAGCCAAGCCAGTGAGGCCCTGCAACAAAATAAGAAATGCCACAGAGCCACTGATATCTGTTAGAGGATCATTAGCCGCCAAGCAAGGACCGGTGCATAAGCTTTATTTATACTATGCATCATGTCTTGCAACTGCAGTATACATTGTATAATTGCTGAAAGGCCCCTGGTGAGTGTAATGCAGCTACCTAATCAGGCCACAGACATGGGCACCCCCCTGATCTATTTATATCAGTACGTATATCTATGTATCATGTCTGGCATACTGTAGTGTTGGAGGATGCAGCAAGGGAAACTGAATCATTAATCCATTAATAGATCGGCCTATCTCATTACAGAGACTGTTACACACGCACAAAGACACGCTCAGTGTCCCCGTTTCCTATTTAGTTTCACAGTCTTCAGGAGCATGTGTGGAATCAGGGAGAAGCACAGAGACATGCAAGACATCTCTGTGTGAGTGGAAGGCAACAAGTGTGATTGTATCTGTCTTGTCAGAGCCACTGAAATACATTGGGCAATACAGCCTTACAGTGTACCTCCCTTGTGAGCTTTTATAGATATCTGGCCAAATCGTAGAAAATGCATTTCTCACTTTTTCTAGTTGGTATGTGTCTAGATAGTTGTATAGATTTTTTTTCCATCATTATTCCTGCCACTATTTCATAGATAACCAGAAATTGTGTCTTTTTGGTTTATCCATTTGATGCAATAATATTTGCTCAATGCAATGCTTACACTTTTGTGAGTGGGGCCATCTTCTTTCACAGTACACGTAGTCATGTGATCAATTGTGGATACAGCTTTAAAGGAGGTATTTGTAAGTTTTGCTATTGGCCACATATCGAATGTTAACAACTGTTGTAGGTGTAGATTATTTCCTTTACGGGTGGGATGGTCGCCTCACTTTCCACTACCGAGTCAGTGTAGCGCCCTGTCTGACCTGATAATGAATAGTGCTGCTCAGAGGATGTACTGTAACCTCTTGGATTGTAAACACAATGAACTGCAATGATGAAGTGAAGCCAACATTTGCGATGCTATGCAGCCAGTAACAAAAAAAGCTCCTTTGATCAATTCCTATTAAAAAAAAATTATAATTTAAAATCATTTTCATCAATTAATGAAAGGAGACGAATGCTGTCATTTGAACACATTTGGATAGACAGGAAGGCACATAGGTTTATGAGCCTTTTACCACTGACTATTATTAAAAGATCGTTAATTTTGGTACATTCCAGACTCTGTACCAAAAACCTCAAAAAATCACCTGTGATCTACTCACCGATGATGGCGTCCCTCAGATCCTCTGTGATGATGCTCATATCATCAATGTCCACAAAGTACAGGTGGTCTTCCACAGGTGGGGTCACCACCTGCCTCAGCACCTGATAGTTGCCGTGCCCAGTGGAGACCACCAGCACAGCCACGCCCTCATCTCGCAGCTCAGCCATTGGTCCAACCACATCCCCCGGTTTCACCCCATCCGTTAACCACACCAGCACCCTCGGGAGCCCCGCCCGGGCCCCGTCCGCCGTTCCGGGTCTCAGCACCCGCTCCTTTGCCAGTCTCAGCGCCTCCACGGTGTTGGTGTCCCCCCTGAGAGGTTTGGTGTTACTCAATGCTCCCTGGAGGCTACTTTGGGTTCTGTAGGTGTCAAAGCCAAACTCAAGGCGCGGTTTGGTGCCCACCTGCAGAAGTCCCACCCTCACCTGGTCCTCTCCCAGTGAGAAGGGGAGGAGGAGCTCGGACAGGAAGGTGAGCATGCGGGAGTAGTCATAGGATGACACGCTCCCTGAGGAGTCCAATAAGAACAGGACGTCACCTTCGCAGCAGTTCAGCACTGTTGAGAAAAGAAAATACGGATCATCAATGCTATTATAAATGTGCAAATCAAAGACTCTAAAGGGGTGGAATCATTCCTTTTATACTCCACAGCTTTTTCCACAGGTTTCCTCTCACGCTTCACTTGCACAAACACATTTGGAAATTCCCTCCCTTTCTCCATCCACCTTCTTGGAACAACCTTTAAAGGGCTCATTGTCGACATGAAAGCAGCAGAAACTCAGAGGCAAAGTAATTAGAGTTAAGATAAGTGCAAATCAAAACACACAGAGGAAGAGGAAGGACAAGCTGATGCCGCTGCCTTTCGGTCGCTTCAGAAGTGAACGATAAAAGGCGGTCAAGCAGTGAAGGCAAGATCTTCCAGATTTCTTAACAGAGGCAAAGTTAAAAGCGAAATCTCCCGAGTGAAGAGCAGGAGGGTGGGAAAACAGTAGCTGCTGGGTATTAGTGGTGGGGAGGCCAGTGGAGAAAAGAGGAGGGACAGGGGAAAATAAAAGGCGTTAAAAGGAGAGGAGTGAGGCTCGGTGGTGGTGAGGGGGGTGTACTGGCAGTTCCATGTGAGAGACGAAGAGGAATGTTGGATGGCCATATACAGATCAGTGAAAGCGAGCAGAGAAGGAAAGAAGCAGTAGCGAACGGACAGAATCTAAAAGCAACACTTAGCTGCAGATGTTCAGATTGTGAAATCATGCGAGGAAAACAGCCATTGTTAAAATCTCCGAGCAACAGTGGAGGGGAAAGAAAAATAAACATGTGATAGAAAGATATACAGTGAGAGTTAGTGGCATTGTTGCCATGTTTCGAAGACATCTTCACAAATATGGAAGCCTCTTCTAATTTTTGAATATTTAACACGTGAGATAAGTTGTGGGGGGTGGAAGCTGAGAAAACAGAGGGCGCATGTGGTCACACTCGCTGCCTTCCTCTCCATCAATCTAAAGAATTCCATCGCTCCTGTTGTTTGGACTTTGGAGCAAAAGGCAGTCGGTTGGATGGGAGGGTGGGGGGGTGGGGGCTGCTGCCTATCACAGCCCCCCGACCACCACCTTTGTTCAGGTATGTCTTTATCTGAAACCCACATGCTGAAGTCTGGACTGTTAATCTGCAGGGAAGACATGTTTAAACGCAGCATATTGTTATGGCGTACACACAATAAATCAGATTTATTGGCAACTTTGAGACACTTGAGTGATGTGATGGTGGAAGAATGAGATGTAAAAGCTGCACATGGCCCCCCAGTGAAACGGTACATGGGGGTGGGGCGGGGGGGGACTCTCAAACCATATGTTTTGTGTGCAGAAATATACCAGTTATAATAATAGTTATCTTTTTCTGTATGTCAAAGGAGTTTAAATCGAAAGCAACTGGACCTGGACTTACCAAGTGCAGTTGCTTTCGATTTAGACTCCTTTGAGATACTATGACCTGGACAAATGAGAATATGCACAAGCTTTTTCTGTATCGGTAGAATAAGATCTCTGTTAAACAAGGATGACAGCAATAACAGGGAGCACTTATATAGTATATAAAAAAAGCCAAATAGCTGTAATCTAAATTGGTTTAGTCCCGTCAGGGCCCTATTAATGGACATAGATAAGTGACAGCATCTCTCTCACTCCTATGTTAACAGTCATAAAGAGCAGACCCCACGGTGTCACCAGCACCAAGTTTAGCCTCATGAGCTCAACCACAACATGCAAAAGGCATCTCAGTGTCACTCTTCTTTCAATGAATCCTAAATAGATACTCATTTAGTAATTAATTTGACCTCTCTCACTCTTTTATGATAAATCTCTGCCCTTTAGTGTGTTTTATACTTTATTGCTATGTAGCTAAAGCACTTTGAACTACTGTAGTGTATCAAATGTGCCATAAACAACAACTTTTTTTAATTATATTTTTCAAATATTAATTACAAGAGACCAGAGTTGTTGTTGTTTTTATCAATAGATTAATTAATTAGATTAAAGAATAATTCAAATTGACTTTTTTCCAGCTGATCTGGAGACTGTTTTGTCTGCTCCCAGTGAAGCCAAGAGGTTTTTATCGAACATATCTGTGTTTGTTTTGGTGCATCTGGAGCCTTCTGGGTGGATGCATGCCTGGGTGGCCCCTGCGTGTTTCCACATTTTTTGAGGAATCGCTGCCCCCCGGGGCTGTTGGATTTCATCAACTGACAATTTAAGATATGGAGTCGTGCCATTTCACTGAGAACACTGGTGGAGTAATATCAACCACACCCTGAACTCGCACACACAGTCCAACCCTCCACCTCCTGCAGCAGCATCAGCACAGAATGGAAAAGTAATCACATCTCATATTAAGTGTCATAATGCTTTAAACCTCATTTTACATTGACTCGGGGAATTTTAAATCGTTCTTAGCGTACCAGAGAATTACTTTACACCATTATTCCTCCAGGAAATAGAGTTATTCAATTTATTTTGTACTTAAAAAAAATCTTTTTCTTTCAGACTCCAAAATTAACCACTACCTATGGGCTAAATCTATTAAATATTCAATTCAATTCAATTCAATTCAATTCAATTCAATTCAATTCAATATCAAAGTTGAATTCCGTGGTGCTCATATACCTGAGCGCCAGTGACGGGGCTTACCTCCTTCAGGTGCGACTTTCTGAGCAGCCGACGGCCGCAGGAGCAAACACAACAGAGTCCATGCCAACAACATGTGGCTCTCCATCACTACGGTTCTACTATGATAAACTGGTTCCGCCGAGGTCAAGTGTAACACTGAAGTTGCGGGTGTTCAAGTCTACCTATAGTATATATCCAGCACAGCCCGGAGGAGCGCACTCCAAGTCACTAAACCACCGTCAGCCGCATGATTCAGTCCGGTTTATCTATTCAGCTTCTTCCCCTTCTCCTCCGCTGAACATGGCCGAGGAGCCGGTGACCGGAGAAACCGGAGTGTCAGCGGGTAAACGTTGATATAAACGCAAAACTTCAGTCGCTATGCGCAAAGTCTGGACGCTCCTCGTTCAACGCAACTGCGCTCTGCTCGCGCTCAGCTCGCGCTCTGGACGCACTCACGACAAAGTAAAGCGGGCGGGGAGTCGGTTACAAGCTTACCTGGCACAACTTTCAAAATAAAACTCTCGTTTGTCGAAGCCAATGACAAAATGCACTGCTTTCATGTGCTGTCAAAATACACCCATGGACTTTATCACAGCTTTGTTGTTATCATATTTTTTATGAGATTCAAGACTTTGGTTACTAATGTTAGGAAGTTTATAGATTAAAAGCTATGCCCTTTCAAAATAAATATACAAGCAAAAGCAAAAATCCTGCTATTTTTAAATTATAAATATTAAATTATGTGCTAAATATTTGTGTTTATCTTTATGTGAAACGCAGTATAAGAATTACTCACGATGGATTGATAAAGCATTTCTGATTTTCATTCCGATCATTTTGTTAAAGTTATATCACGGGATATTATCACTGTTTAAACAAGCAAGATGTTGTTTTTTCTAGGATTTCATGTTTTGGAGTTGGTGCCAAACCGCTTATATAACAATGCATTAATATATATTAAATATAGAAGAGTTACAGCTGACAGATCATTAGTGGGTTGATTGATTGCATTAAGTGTGCTTAACTTCTATTACTGTCAGTGTACAGTATTTGTGTTCTAGCTGTAAATGCAGGGACTTTGCAGCAGCTATCGAGCCTATATATAGACTACCTCTGACATATAGCCTACACTTAATTACAAACACTTAGCAGTGTCACATTACCAATGTCTGTTTATTATTGTAGCTCATTGGTAGGAAACTCTTATTCAAACAACAGACAACACATCACACATAACCACTGTGTGAAAAATGTGTCTTTATTTTGAAGGTCAAGCTGCTTTAACTTCCCTCTGGCTGCTGCTGCTTTACTTGACCTGACACATCTCAATGTCTTGTGTACCTCACTCCTCCCCTCAGTCTCCCCAGTAACTCAGAATAGTAAATGAGACTGTGTTCAACATCCAGGCGTCAACTCTTTCAACCTGAGCCAGAATTAGATTTAAGCCTTCAACTTACTCTATTACCAGGGATATAAATGGGGAACCCATGAAAAACACACTTTGCATCCCTTGGCAGAGAATGGGAAACAAATTATTTATATATAGGCTTTTCCATGGGGAGGAATCAGCTGGTTTGAGACATGCGTACCCGTGGTTTAATGAGGAAACAAGCGTAAATACAACATTTTTTACTGATTGAAATAACTTTTGGGGGGGTCCAAAGAAAAAAGTAAATTATGCCCTCCTGCCCTTTTGATATCTTAAAGCTCTTTTACCTCTTTACCCTTGACTTATTCTCTAATACGTTTTTTTTTTCATGAATGAGACAAACATGTATCCAGTTATCCTAGAACTGAAGAAACCTCTGGTTCACCAAGAGAAACCACAAATACTTGCAGCATTTAAACCACTGGGAGTGCATCTTTGAAATTATACAGCACATAGTCTCAAAGCGGAAAAAGGTCAACAGCTTTGCATGCTGGCTATCCCCTGAGGTCAACCACTCAGCAAAAATAAAGCAAGATTTATAAGTAGAAAGAGAAGTGAGAGCAATGTTTAGCACAGGGCTGCATGGACAGTATTGATAATAGTGTGTTTGTGTGTGTGAAACAGAAACAATGGGGGTAGGAGGGAATAAATGGATGGGAGAGGATGTAGGAATTCAAGTGGGACCAAACAAAGGTCTAAATTCCTCTGATGTGACGCATCATGTCCAAGTACTTGAATTTTTATAGCTGACATATCAACAATAAACACACCTTTCTCAATACACACCTAGTAAATAAACACTAGTCACTGATTGGGAGGGATTATGACATTTGACCTAAATGTCGTTGTAATCCCCCATATCAAAAACTATTTACACCAAGTACACACACCTAATTATACTTGTGTGTCACTTTGTTCATTGTGTTTACAAGAGCGACTTTGGCAGCCATGACAATCTAAGTCTGTGTCCAGTTACTGCAAACTTTATTTAATGCTTTTGTTGCAAATGCATAAACTCTAAATGTCTGAGAAGCTGCATCACAATCCATTCACAATCCATTCTGCACAACAGACATGCAACATTAACTTCTCTGCAGTGTTTATTTTACTTTGAAATAAAAGTTCTCACACATGCTCATTTGCAGCCTCCCAAAGCGCGGTGTGGATTTTATTGCAGGTGGGAGTTTCTCTTCCTGTGCTTCTCTTTTTTTCTTTTCTTTTTTTACAATTTGGTCTGAACTGTAAATCAGTCAGAAACATACAGTGCCATACCCCCACCTGGAACAACTTGGCACTGTGTGTGTCTGCGTCTTTGTGTGTCAGAGCAATAAATAGCTGAACGCACACGTGCACAGAGCATGCTACGAGTGCATAATGTTTGAACGAGCATGTGCGCACATTTCTTTCTGTATTTCAACATGTCAGGCATTGCATAAATTCTGCAATGACAGATTACATGCAAGTCAGTGTGTGTTTGTGCGTGTCTGTGTGTGTGTATGAAATACACAAACTGAAGCTCATGTCAGCATTTGACACTGTGCTGAAATCCAGAGACCTTGCCAGCTGTTTCCAACTGACATGGCCTCGTGTCAGCACGCTGCGTCCACCGTCTCAATCACTGTGTCAGATTATGCAACCTGAGCGGTGATCTGTTTCTGCTCATTTTCACATACCATGATAATCCTGCTGGGATGACAACTAGAAGTTCTGTTTCAGTGGGGGAGAAAAAACTCAACAAAAACACAGTAAACTTGACCTTTGGGCTCTGGGCAGGGCAGCAGCAGAGGGATTGGGAGGAACGGGAGGAGACGCGAAAACAGTAAGATGTCATCGAGGCAATGGAAGAGTTTATAACATTTTGTGGCTCACAGCATTGAGGGTGTGATAACATGGAAATAAAGGGGGTGGGTGGGGGGGGGGGGGGAGCCTGAAAACACTCTTCAAGCAGCCCGAGTTACTGCCTCTTATACAGGCTCTTGTAACTTTGGCCCATAATAGCAGCCTAGTTGTAATTACCCATTAAAGCTTTGGCTGCAGAGTTTTTGGCTACGTATTGGAATGCCACTGTCAGTGGTGGAGTGAATTCCACACAGATCTATATTTGCCAGTGTTTTCTTCCTCTTTGCCAGACGATGGTATTCGAGGTCTGGTTTCGAGCAAACCGTGGGGTTTTTTTGCGCAGATTTGATGAAGAAAAGTGCCACTCGGCAAAAGGAACTGCATTGCAAAGGGATATAAAAGAAGAAGGATGAGAGAAAAGCTGACGCAGAAAGAGATAAGAGAGAAAAACAAAGATGCAGGTATAAAGATGATGGAAAATCAAGATAAATACAAAGGGATGCCGGAGAAGAGCAAAACAACACAGACAAAATATTTAGCAGAATTTACATTTTGAAGTGGCTCTCATGGCTGAGCCGAGAGGACTCTTTGCCTCCCACGTAGAGGATTCTGACATGACACATAAATAAAAACCATCACACTAAAAATACCAATGAGGGGGTCAGAGGAACTTCCCATCACCGGGATGTGGAGACGACAAGAAATGAGCCAAGTGCCCGCCGCCTTCCTGAGCAACAGGGATCCCTCCGGTCCTGCGTCAGTGGTACTTTCCTGCCTCCACTGCTCAGCATCCTGTGTATCTCCACAGCACATCTTGTCTTTTAAATAGTGTCCATGATGGTATTTCCCCAAGGGTTTAATAACCTTCGGAACATTTTGTTTTTTCTTTTGGGGGGGGAGACATTCACATTAAAAATTGTATGTTCGAAGGGATGCTGCCTCTGTGTGAAGGTGTTGATATCTCACTGTGTTCCAAGGCCATTACTACATTCAGGGGAATACTTAATCTTTGCCTTTTCCAAACAAATAAGACAAGTAACATTAAACACAAGCAACTGTCCAGTTCATGGCACGAAGGCATTTTCACAGAAAATATCCAAGTGTATATCTAAGTTTGGACAGAAGCACCGGTGTCTGTGCACTGTCTTGGAGTGAAACTGGGTACGGCTCGAAGCATCCAGCTATATGGAACATCTGTTTTGCAAAAATTGTCAGCCAACAACTCTCCACACTGGTGAAGCCAACACCCACTGCAAGTTTCCACAGTAAAATGTCACAGGCTGGTTCTGCCAAGCTGCGTCGATGGAGGTTCTCTCTATAGCTGGCTCCGCTCCTCCGGAGAGCTCTGCACAGACAATGGTCTCATTGTGTCGAGGATTGGCAGGAGGGCGACATTTATAGATGGAGGATAAATGCTCTCATCTTTTTGGCTCACATGAACTGATCTCGGGCAAGTTGGACAAACATTAAAAAGATGGTTGACTGCTCCAGCAGGTTTAGAGATTTGATTATGTCTACCACCCGAGGTGAAAGGCCCTGTGATTTATGAAGAAGCTCTCTGAAAGAGCACATTATGGGTGCTTTTCAAATAGCCCACAAGGCTCTGACTCCAGCGGCATGTCAGAAACTTTACCCCTGACTCCTCTGGAAAGGCGCTGCTGCTTGTTTCCAAAAACTTCTCAATGGAGTAACTGAGAGCTAAGAATTCTGCTTTGTTGAGTACGGTTCAACGAAATAAAAAGGAAATGCCATTCACAGTCTCAGTGTGCCCCCAAGTGCTCTCTTGTACCATGTGAAACCAAGGGTTTCCATCCAAAAGTACAAACTGCTCCAAGAAGCTCCAAAGCTCGCCATAAACCAAGAAATACTAAAGTCCCACTTATTCAGAAACCACATGAGAAAGGTCAGTGGTAGTGACTCATCCAGTTCAGAGTTCTCCATACTCATGCAGCCCGTGGGAAGGAGGATGGTGGGCTACAGTTGGTTGGATGTGACACGCATTTCTCACACACAAACAACTCCACTCTGATGCTGTGCTCAAGTGTGTTTGTATGTGTATATTCACATCATAAGGACTTGAATAATTTCCCCCCTATTTCCTGCCTCGTGTTTGCTGCTCTGATTTCTATACTTGCGTTCTTTTCATTTCAGTCCTTCTTCTCCAGGACTGTTTTTAATATCTCAGACCTATCGGAGTCCTCCCCTCTCCCTTTCACCATCTTCCCTTCAGCTGGCTCTGCAAAGTGTCTTGGCCTCGACGGAGAGCAGCTGGATTCTCCATTCTCTCCTCCCTTTGTGATTCCTCGCCTTCTTACTGCTCCTCACCCTGCACACTCCCTCCTCAGCAGTCACAGCTGCCTCCCACCCTTAGTAACACTCCTGTGTACTATACAAACACACACACACACACACACACACACATGCACACATGCACAAGTCCTCACATGTACACTGACTGAAGTGCACATGCATACAGATACGGTTTAAATGCACACACCACACACACAGGCCGATGCGGACGCACACAAAAGGTATAGCTGAAGTCACTTTTGTGGTATGTCTGCAGTTTTAAAGCAGCAGGGATGTGTTGTAATTACAACTGAATGTGCAGTGGAATCTGTTAGGGCAGGTTGAGTTGGGGAGGACCTGGCAACCTATCAAAGCTTAGTAATACCCCCACTCTTGTATCTGCTTGCAAATAAAGGAGTGCATGAATAAAGAATATGTAAAGGTTCAGGTATTCTTCCAAAGTTCAATCTGCTGGAAAAACAGAGAAGGTGAAGGCAACGCTCTGTGGCTGTAAACTCGCTCCAGCACCTGGTGTGATGAACGAGCCAGCGGCCGTTTAATGACAGAAAGATGACAACCCTGTTGACCGGCCCATCCTGTCTGTTAACGCCATCACCTGTCATCCACATCCGCAGCCTCTCTCCACTTAAGTCTGCGCCTTTCACTTCCAGACACGTTCTCCACACGCTCGGAGTTTCAGCCTCGCTCTATTATCTGTCTCCCACTTCCTGCGTACATAACACACCCTCTGAAGTGCCCCACGGGTCACACAGTCCACTCGGTCTTGGTTTCACTCAGCCCCCCCCCCCCACCCCCCCGCTGTCGAGTGTCAAGGTGACAGAAAGGAGAAGAAGCCCAACATTGTCTGTTAGTGATATGGTATGGGGGAGATGGCGGGGGTGTTGTGTTTGAACTTGTCTGGCTTGTACTCTGCCTGTCTGAGAGTGTGTTTTTCAATGAGTAATCCATTGTAAGACTGAACACACACAAATACGCACCCACACACACACACACACACACACACACCGTGGCAGGTTGTATGACATAGCTCAAGTACAAGAGGGAAGAGGAGTTTTTTAGCCCAGGGGAGATCGATGGGTGATGGGTGAGACATGGAGGCTGCTGGTTGGATTTGTCTTCTTCAGAGGAAAAAAAAAAAATGCTGCAGCTTCTGTGGTTGAACATGGTATTTGCTTTGAGGTGGTGATGTAAACCTGAAATGGTCAAAGATTCACCACTTCTGAAACAATCTACCACCCCAGGTTCCTTTCATTAGCCACACTACTGTCACTTTCTCAGTTAGGCAGCAGTCTGTGGTTGGATTAAATTCTGCACATTTGTATTTCCCAGAAGATGAATCTCACTGACTGTTCACCTGTTTACACATACGTTGGTTTATCAATAAATATCAGAAAACAGAATTCAATCACTCAATCTCAGCTGTACTTTGGTGCTTTGTGCTAATTTGCAAACACAGTGGCCAGAAACCATGAATGAATCCTTTAGATTGGCCAGTTGTGTATTATCCATCCATTAGTAGGTAATCAGCTATTGATCCCAGTGTTCACAGGGTGAAGTTTAATCCATGTTAATCCATCTCACGCAACAAAATATCACGACAGGCAGAACTTGAGAGGCAGATGGCAGATCCAGCCCATGTGTTGCGGTTGATGATAAAATGCTTGTTAGTAGATACAGGCCGCAGAGTGCTATGATCCTGCAGTTCGCTGAGCAGTCACAACCAGCGGTGGAGAGAGGCTTAACCCACAACTCCCTGGTCGCTGAGAGCTCCCACAACTCATTAGATGAAGTTTTTAAATATACAAACACAAGGATATTAACAGAATTCCCGGCATGCGAGTAAAACATGTGTCACTGATACACACAAAGGTAGCCTAAATCATTGTTGTTTCTGACAGTGCTGATGACAACAATGGTTAGTGTTGAATTCAGTGTGCAGCTTACCTCTTTGCGGTCACTGTGGGCAAACAGCTGTGACTCTGGAAGCTATAATGTGGTGTCAGCAGCAGCAGGTGTGAGATCATCCTGTTAATGAGAAACTGAGAATGTATAATTGCTGTGAATTGCTGAGAATGTATAAATCTGTCTGTAACACCTGTCCATGTTGACTTTCCAGTTCAATGCGCTTTTTTTCAACTTAACTCGTTTGGTTTTGTATTTTATAACTCTTAATCCAAGTTCAGTTAACTCTATTGTTTACATTTCTAACTTCAACTCTCTGTCGGGTTAAGGTCTGGGGGTCTATGGGAGGATTTTATTTGTTTGAAGTCATATTGTAGAAGATTCACTTTCATGTTTGAGCTCATTGTCCAGCTGCATCACCAACATCTCCTCAGCTTCAGCAGGTGAAGCCTACCTGGCGTCATCCTGTAAAACACCTTGATAAACCAGGGAGTTCATTTTCCCCATGATGATGTTGAGCAGAGAGACCACGTTTCTCCCCTCAGCTTACTTCACCTTCACCTGTTTTTGTGTTGTATACAAAGACCAGATACAAGATACAGACTGCATTTTCCTCCCAAACAATTCACCATGGGTTTCATCGGGCCACAAAACATTTTCCCTCTTGTCCTGCTGAGACTTGTGCTTTCTCTTGGACAAACTTCAGGGGCTCAGTGATGTTTGATTTGGAAAGGAGCAGCTTCCTCTGTGGTGTCCATGGCAGGACGCCGCGCTCCGTGCAGCCATAATTTGTGTACAATTGAGTCATGAGCAGAGATGTGAAACAACTTCACTGTTTCCTTCAAGCCTTTATCTTCTTCTCTGAGCTTCTTTGTTTCATCACTGATCGCTCTGTGTTGTTGAACTTTTGGAGTCATCTCCACTGAACGCCCACTCCTATGGAAAGTCACCAGTCAGACAAACTGTCTCCATTTATAGACACTTAGTCTGACTGAGGGCTGATGATGATCTGAACTCTTTGAGATGACTCTATGACCTTTCAGCTTTATGCAAATTAGCTATTGATTCTTTCTTAATCTTATTTTTCTGTGAGGCTCACATCAGCTCACATCAGCTGACGTTTCTTGTGAATATCAAAAATTATTGAAGTGTGTGTTTGTTTTTTTAAAGTCGGAGTGTCTCTAAGTTACGCTTCCAAGCTGCTGTTATTGACTTTGACAACTCCTTACTTTGTTGTTATCATAAGCCTAAAGATTCAAATACTTTTTTTGACCAACACTATGTTTGGGTGGTATTCTAAGTAAATAATATTGATAATTTGTGTGTTATTAGTTAAACAAAAATGTGTTTGTAGAATTAGGTCCC
The DNA here is from genome assembly GCF_905171665.1 of Trachurus trachurus. Lineage (NCBI taxonomy): Eukaryota > Metazoa > Chordata > Actinopteri > Carangiformes > Carangidae > Trachurus > Trachurus trachurus. The sequence goes on from NC_139901.1 coordinate 11,692,433, forward strand.
CATTCCTGGATTATATTGGTACGAGACTTGCAGCCATTGTGTAAAGGGGCCTGGTGCCATGGACCATAGCTGAGAAACCATAGAATGTATCAGATAAGAAGTCGCACAAGCTATGGAATGAATGTGTCTTTTTTACTATTACAACAACCTGCCTGGGGACTACAGACGGAAATTAGCCATGACTATGATCTGGCATATTTACATATGTACAATGTCCATTAATATGCACTGTCCCCAATCTAAATAAATAAATGTGAGAAATGTGATGTTCTGTACAATATGGGAACATAAGAATTTGAATGTTGTCTGATGGGTTGATTAAATTTCTTATTTTATTATTTGTTTTGTTTGTTTCTTTATGTGTGGCATTGCCCTATCCCCTGTTGTTGTTCATATTTAAGGTGACACTGTTGGTGTACTCGTGTTGGTTTATATATTTGTGTATTTAGGTGTTGTGTTCACCATTGTGTTACTGCGACAGGGATGAGATGTGATACACCCTCTGTTCCTTGAGTGTATGGTATACTCTTCCTTTTGTATGCTGTCTGGCTCCTCCCTCGTCCTGTTTTGTTCCCTTATTTTCACCTGAAAATGTCCAATAAAGATACTGATCACAAAACAATACATTGTATTTGTACCATTGTTGCAGTCAGTTTACATGGATGTCTGATCAAGTGTTGTAAATAACATCTAAATGAAAAGAACTAAGGATTAATTTCCCTCTTCATGCATTCTAACAAAAGATGCTGGACATGATAAACTTTACATCTACAAAGCATATGTGCATAACGTGACTTTAACCTGAAAATAATATTTGCATGGCAAGCAGTTCATGTATTTCTAAACAGGTAGCCTACATGTTTAGGATAAACACAAGCAGGGCTGCATTAAAGAATTGGCTTGAACTTGAAAAATAGTGAAATGTATCAATATCTCAGACTGTAGAAACTGGAGATTTCAATCCCACCATAGCTTTAAAAGCTGAAGCCATCTGTAATGGCAGAAATGTAAACTTGCCAAAGACATTGCATGCAGGTGAACAAATACAATCCGAATTTTATGGTAGGGAGAAGGAATTCACCTCATATTATCTCCTATATCACTTCTTGTCAACACTCAAGGTTTTCAAAACTGCGGGTTTTTATTTTCCCCCAATTACGTGTCAAGACAAGCTGAAAGGTTAAGTCTGTCACGCATCCTGCTCAGCACTTCTCCTCTCTCACAGTGTCCCTTATCTGTAGATCATCACTGGCTGCTTAGATGCTGTGCTTCACAAGTCATAAATTAACATTAATATTATGAAAGAAATAGATTAAAATAATATATTATTAATTATATTGATTTATTAGCAGTTATTAAACATTGTAGCAGGTACAGTCTTGTTTATGATACTCTGAAGGTTGCTCAGTATAAACAGGATGCCTCTCATGGAGCAAATGCAGTTTTGGGGATTCCTTCATGACAAGTCCAGGATATTATTTTGACAAAGTGCCCACGTTGCACTAACAGTTTCACCATATGAAAATCTGGTGGAAACCTGATCCACCCTCACTTATGTTTCCGGTACTTGTCTTGTTCTTTTGTCATTGTACAGCGTTCAGACTGGAAAACAAAAAAGGGAGACAAAAGCGGTGCCAAGAGTGCTCAGTAAATAAGAGCTGAGGATGCAGATGGGAAGGGAGTGGGTGAGGACTGAGGAGCAGCCCGACAGTCTGAAAATACCCAAAGAAAGTCAGAGAGCAACTGAACAGAGATCAGTGCCAAGTGATTTATGTATAAAATCATGCTGTGTAAGTCGGCTAAATTACGTTTGGATGAAAATAATTAATGTGATTAAGTCACATTATGGAAGAATAATGTCTCATGCTTAAAGTCATGGGAGTTGTTCACATGCACTGAATAAGACTTTACCTTACAAAACTATACCTTATCCTTATACTACATTTGCTTTTCTTCTATGATGGACACATTACTAAACTATGCTAAATGTAACATCTTGTTCAACAGTTTACTGTTCAATAATGTTGTACAACACTACACATATTTTACTACACTTCTTAGCCAATACTGTACTGTACTGTACCAAACTATTTGGATGTCTTATCTTGGAAGAGGTTTTGTGGTTTGAATCCCCGGTGAAGAGAGTCGTGTTTTTATCATTTGAGAAAGACAGTCAAGGTTAAATCTTTATTTGAGCTACAGATCTCAACCATCCATACTTTATTATTCTCTCACCTTGACTACTGCGACTACCTGACATCCACCCACCAGTGGGAACTGGGCCTTTGTTGTTGGGGCCCCTAAAATTTGAAACAACTTCCCAGAGGAGATCAGTTCACTAGTCAGTTCACCGTTTTAAGTCTCTTCTGAATCTTTAGGGTTTTTTTAATAAAGGCTTTTATTGTGTGATGTCTTCTTTATAATCTGCACTTCACTTCGATTTGTTTGCCTGTTTTATTTGTCTTGTGTGAAATGCTTTTACTTGTATTGAAAAATGCTGCACAAATAAAGTCTGATTGTCATTGTTCATTTTGTTTATATTTAGAAGCCTACTGTACGTATATCTCTGCATGTAAACAAGATCACAATTTACTCCAACCAACCATACATTGGTCCTGGTGTCTTTGTCTTTGGCTTCTTTCTTCATGCTTGTGACTCTGAGACTAATGAAATCCATTTGTAAACCATTGAACACTGGGGTTTTCTGATGCATTCTTAGCCACTGGCAACATCTGATCAAATCAAACCACTGTGACTGTGTCCTTGAGTGAGGCTGCTTGGCAGGCGACTAAACCTCAGTTTGATGTAGTGTCAGCTACTGCAGACCATACAGTCGCTGCAGACAGAGGGTCATGCATGAACCTTGGATCAACTCTGAGCAAATCTGACTGTGTGAGTGGAAGCCAAACTGACAATAAAGTCGCTGTTGCTTCATTCAGTCTCACGCCAGATTTTGCAACAACATCAACATTATACATACAGTAATCATTCAGTTAAATGAAGCAAACAGCAACACCACCTGTTAGAAGTAGGGTTGTGGAGAAAACGGCTGCACAACAGGGACATGTGAAAAGAAATGTTAGACTCACACCTACTGGCCAGAAGTTGCACCAGCTCTCATTTTTGATCTAATGTCACATAGGGTTTTTCACTTGTGTTCTCTCTATAAACTGGGTTACAAATACTGTATTTATTTAATCCTCTGTGGTTAATAATTACATATATTTTGTTCATTCATTTAATATCAAATGTTCCAACAACAACAAAAACCCTTTCCGAAACGTTTTTAATCGTGAATAGACCATAGGAATAGACCCCTGCCCCAGCTCTGGCCGTAGCGTAGGCCTACGTGGAAGTTACGTCATTGAAAAAAGTTTCGAACAAATGATGCCTTCACGTACCGTCATAAATGTAAAACATTTCCATTCCAACAGCTAGGCAAACCATTTAAAAGCGTTTACGGTGGCAAAATTAAACTCATACTAGTCTGAGGTATTAGCGACGACGTTTTCAAGCAAGTCTTTCGGACAAGTCACCGTATTTTAGGTTAGGATAGACGTGGAAAGCGTTTTGATATGTGACTAGCGTAGTCGGATGTCAACCTTCAGGAGGAGGACGTGAAGGCATCAAAAGTTCAGTGTACAGAGTTGTGATAATAGCCATGGAGCAAAAACAGAACAGTACGGACGGCAAATTTACTCCAGGTACCACGAAGAATTTGTTAAATATCACTTCTATAGCCTACTATATGAGAAATTAATTCAAAGTGTTGTCGTTGTGAAAGGATAACTGTGAACCGTTACCTCGTAGCCTAAACAGGCTGAAGCCGCACAGTCAATAGCCAGCAGCTGTTTTGCTAACTGTTAACGTTCAGTGTTGCGTTCACTTGTTTGAGATACACTGGATTATTCTTGAAGTAAAAGCTTTAGGTCGCATTCTGCAGGCTCTGTATGTTGAATTCAGGTCAGTTCACCAGAGACAAGACGAGAAGCACAAAGTTAGACTCCATGTAACCTAGTTTAATGCAGCTATTCACTTTACAAGGCGGAAACGAAACCTCTAAAGAAACAGCATTGAACATCGAAATAATGCTGCATTTCTCATAGCTCACATCACCCTACCTTGAGCAGCCTGACAGTAGACCCATATTATGCATTGGGATCCCACTGTTAAATTCGGCTTGTTGCTGATCCACTAAACTCCAGTGACTATAAATGTCATATTTCTGAGGTTTCTGCTTATGATAAATGTCTCTTGAACTGTTAATATGTCATGTGTGTTTGCTTTTACTCTCTAGTGTCTTTGATTGAAGCTGCTACCTCAAAGTTAATCATTAATCTTTGTCCATTGATCACCTTATCCAGATCCAGGGGGGTCAGAGACCACACAAGAAACTCCATGTGACCAAAACCCAGAGAACATTATCGGCAGACAGCTGAGTGAACAGAGCCGTTTTGCATATGCTGCACTGTGTGGTGTCTCTCTGGGCCAGTTGTTTACTGGACCTGAAAACAGGTAACAGAGCTGGAATATCGCCCTAATATTGTTTGCGTCCTGTGTTTATGCCTTCTATCCTTCATCTAACTCCTACTCACAGATTATTATGTAAGGGACATCAACCTGACTGATGATGACTGACATAATTAAGTGATCACTGTGAATATCACACCTAGATAGCACACAGTACAGAGAGAACCGGTCCTGAATGCAATTAATGATTAAGAAAAAATACTGCAAGATCAAATTTGGACTTGCACATACAGTTGTGCATTTTATCATCCACCAAGGTCAAATTCAGTTGAGGTGAGAGAGGGATTAAAGGACCATTTGGATTACTGGCTTGACTAAACTGTGTTAAACTAAATTTAAACTGAGGAGATAATGAGTTGTGTGTTTTTCAGTGTGTTCAGAGACCAGTACCTGCAGGGCTTGGTGCGTTGGCTGGACCTTGATGAGTCAGTAATGCCAGTCATGGGGGCTTTCCTGTCCGGCCTTGGCTGTGAGGGATCCGACACCTTCCTCTCCATCCTACAGGCTGAACCTCTGCTGGCTGCAGGGGCCAAACCCATCGTACAGGTGATTGTCACTTCAACAGAGGATGCAATGATATTAAACAGTAGTGGATGAGTAGCTGTACATCAGTGCAGTACAAGGAAATATATGAATTAATTTTGTGGAACTTAAGCATCTAAATTGAATTAGCTTATATCATTTAAATCAAGCTTTTTGCTTTGCCTTTGATAGGAGTGAACGAGTTGTGTTGTAGTCACTTTGTTTCTGTGTTTCTTCAACCCGTTATAACCAGCTCTTGTTTTGTTTTACAGGACCTGGTGTCTTTTTCCGTCAATGATGGTAAGAATTATAGTGATACTGTGGCCTGTTCCTTTTATAATTTTATAACTTTATAACCTTTATAACTTTACCCGGTCTTGTCTTAACCTCAGGTCAGTATGATGCCAGATCGAGGGTTCTCATCCGTCATGTGAGCTGTCTGCTACGAGTCTCGTCACAGCAGCTGGAGGAGTTTGAGGAAACTCTGGGAGAGAGACTGAGGGAAGCAGGAGAGGAGAGCGAGTAAGTTGTTGTCGGATGCCGGGATGTAAGGAGCTTATGGTTAAACCTGTCTCCTTAAATGCACTGTGGATCATTTTAAGTTTTTATTTTTATAGCCAGGAAATATTTTTGCCAAAAGCTGACCACCAGTGTGTCTGACTCTGCTTCCATCAGAGAGGAGTCCTCTCGGCGGCTGAGGAGAGAAAGAGGGAGGAAGTTACGACGTTACCTCCTCATTGGTCTAGCCACTGTGGGCGGAGGAACTGTGATTGGTGATTATCGCTGCTCCAACTTAAAACAGACATTAACCACTTGCAAATATCTTATGGGAGAGACAATCAAATCAACACAGAGTGATAGGACTACGCACAAAGGCAGCATGTTGCAACAAACATAATTTCTTCTTCACATAAATTTCCTCTGTATTGCGCTTACCTGACAAATATTTGCACTGACTAGCTGTTTGTCTGTGTCATCTTCACACATTTGCCAGGTGTGACAGGTGGACTTGCGGCCCCTTTGGTGGCAGCAGGGGCCGGTGCTGTGCTGGGGGCCGGTGGTGCTGCAGCTTTGGGCTCAGCCACCGGCATTGCAATTATGGCCTCTTTGTTTGGAGCAGCAGGAGCTGGTTTGACAGGTAAGAGAATTGGAAGACACATGATTGTGAAGGAGAAATAAGTCAATGCCAATTCTTTTCTTTTCTTTACCTTTCTTTGATCGTCTCACTTTGTTGCTCCAGGCTACAAAATGAATAAGTGTGTCGGGGCCATAGAGGAATTTGAGTTCTTGCCGCTGAGCTCTGGGAAGCATCTTCACCTGACCATAGCAGTGACAGGTTGGCTCTGCAGTGGTAAATATAGTAAGTACAACGCTGTCTTGGTATACACAACCAGATTACAATGTATGTAATAAGTCTAGAGCACAATATCACACACAAAACTTTGCAAATATACTGTATGTAGTTTTTCTATGAGTCCTCCCAGCTAGAGCCGGACACATTGTTTTAAGGTTGTATGTTTCTTTCTTGCGGACACAATATCTTAGTAACTCCTTGATGGAACTTCTTCAAATTTGGCACAAATATTCACCAACACTCGAGGATAAACTGCTTAAATTTTGGTTGTCAAAGGTCAAAGGCTGTTTTGGCATTTTTCTGAACAGGATATCTCTGTAACGCCTAAAGGGAATTTCTTCAAATTTAATTCAATTGTAGCCTAGAAATCTAGACGCATCCTAGCGGCAGCAAATATATTTGCTCCGTAGGTAGGTCTACAAACGAGCCATAGGAACTTTTTGAGTCTCAAACAACGTTTGTGTTCACCAATCACGGCGCTCTATCTGTTTAGAGAGTCGTTGGGCGGGCTTAACGTGATGACGACATACATTTTAATTAGCTTTTCAGGCTAACGACATCCTGCTCTTTGCTCTGATTAGTCGTAGCGCTCAAGCGCTACCCTATTGCGTGCAGAGGCAGTTTGAAAGACAGCCTTCATCCCGCCCCCTGGATTGAGCCGAGGTCTACCGGTCGTTGCCAGACTAGACATTTTAATGATATAGTCTGGCTTGTCAGGCTAATTCAATTGTTCATTTGTGGTCAAGGATGTACTATTTTGGCGGTTTCAGGTCAGAGGTCGAGGTCAATGTGACTTCGTAAAACACCTTTTTAGCCATTAATCAAGACTTTACACTGCAATTATAACAACACTTGTATTAAATTAATGTAATATTAATATTTAATGTGACTCTGGATTAAGGGCTGTAATGTGTAAGTGGATGTGTAGGGGAAGTAAGAAACCCATCTCACGTCATGTTAAAACCTCACCTACATGTTAAAGAAATGTAATGAATAGAAAAAGATAGAGATTAATAATAATAGTGATGATACAAATAATGATATACACAGGAATGTCATAAATATAAAAATGGCAATTAGCCCACAGTACCCTTGTGCAATCAGAGGTGCAAAAGGAGAAGATATCACAGAATATATCATATGAAATCCCTGGAAGATGATTTCATGATTCATATCACACAGTTCTATTAACAATTATTTCATATCATTTATCGAAGCTCTTTGCATACATTAGATCTGAAGCATGTTAAAGCAGAAGTGAGTGATCCGGTCGTTTTCGCTAATGCTGCGTTCCAGGCAGGCTTTTGAAATCGTAAATTACAGCTTCAAGTCACAACCTACGACTTTGTAGCATTCCAGGCAACCCACTCGTGTTTTTCAGACCTGTTTTACCGGTGAAAGTCACTATAACGGCCACTCGTAACTTCCGACCCGTGAACTCCTACCAGATCAAACTGATACAACTTCACAGGACGGAAAAACACGAGTCTACGAGTTTCCTTGAACGCACCATAACAGTCCTCATCCCTACGTCGCCACATTCACGGCGTTCCTTGGCTGCACACACAGCCCTGCATGCCGTTCTCTCTCCTCATTGGATAAAAACTGTAGGATACGATAAATGTTTTCTCTTCGGCTCAGAGCAGAGCAGAGGGACTGACAGACCCGTGATTCAGACCAAACACTCTATGTAAGTGATTGCTGTCGGAAGATAGAACTATTTAAGACTTATATTAACACAAATATATCACTTACTTCTGCTTTAAGAAGATTTGATTGTTAATGCAAATCTTTGGACATAAAGACAACGTAACTCTGCAGATACACTGAACATGAAGAAAGCTTCTCCAGCAGCTGCCCTTTGAGACAAACCATTTGTAAAAATGGGCTAAATAAATAAAATTGCCTTGCCTTGCCCTGCCTATGACAGCTGACACCTCTACAATACAGGTTGCAGAGCAATGAATAAATCACAGTGCTGTTGGAGAGGAGGGTCAGTGCCAGGGCCATCACGCATAAAGGAAACACATTTTGCCAAAGGGGTTAATAAACAAAACCAGCCAAACCTAACTTTTAAATTAATTGTCATTAATTGCTGGTGCAGTGTGAGGTTAAAGGTCACAGTGAGGTCATGAACATAGTGCATTAAATCGAGATTAAGAAAAACCTTTGATAACAAAACATGATGTTGTAATGCTGCTGCACTGCTCAACAAAATGTCCTAAATTAGTCCATTACGCAAGCCACTTACGTTTTTCTCTTACATAAAACAATGCAGCTCTCTCTCGCCCCAACTAAAACATACGCTCAATGACAAGCTTGGCACCCCCTTCACATTACAAGTGCTGCTTATTTGTTTAGGCTGCCTTACATAAAAACACAAGTGCTATCTTCCAGGTTCGTTCCAGGCCCCGTGGTCCAGCCTGGGCGAGTGCGGAGAACAGTATTGTCTGGTGTGGGAGTCACGGTTCCTCAGGGACCTGGGCTCGACCATGGCCTCTCTGTTGGACGGGCTGGTCAGCATGATGGCTCAGGAGGCTCTCAAGTACACAGTGCTCTCAGGTAGGAGGGTGATCATGCAGGAATCACAATTTTATTCTGTGTTTTGGATACAGGAGAAACAAATCCACCAGAATCAGAATTAATCCTGGTGACTGCATGTGAAGTGTCGATTTGTGTTAAAGCTGCTGTCTTTTTGTCGCATCGCTTATTGATTGTTATCAGGCATCGTGACAGCTCTGACGTGGCCTGCCTCTTTGCTGGCAGCAGCCAGCGTCATTGACAACCCCTGGTGTGTTTGTCTGAACCGCTCGGCCGAGGTGGGGAAACATCTGGCACAGGTGTTGAGAAGTCGACAGCAGGTATGGCTCTGCCTCTAAAAGGGTTTGTTGTACATTTGATAGAACTTATTTTCTGTACTCTGTCGGTTTTAACCACAATTCCTAGAATATGATGATAAATTAATGAAATTCATCTCTTATTAATCTGGAATATTAGAGGAAATCATCTGTCTGTGTTCAGTAAACATCGGGAGGATTAAAGCTACTTCAGATCTATGCATCTCTCTTCTTTCTCTACGTCTCTGAAGGGGAAACGCCCTGTCAGCCTCATAGGTTTTAGTCTCGGGGCGAGAGTTATCTACTACTGTCTGCAGGAGCTCGCTAATGATCAAGGTATGAACATTTTGTGTGTAAAAGAATACTCATTTGGATACATTTGAATTGGATTAAATTGTTTGTTTTCGATAACAAAATACTTCAATCATTTCAGTTTGAAATAGGTTTAAATGTTGTGTTTTTGCTTAACTGTATGACAAATTCCTGAGATGAAATTTTGACTTTAGGGTTAAACTAATTACCATGTTTTCTGCAAAATTCTTGGTGAATCAGAGTAGAAGTTTTATGTGGATGTCCCTAAATAATTTAAAGTGGTTACACAATGTTTTTAATTATCTATTAGTATTTACACTCATACTGTCCTGACTAACTAATTTAATGTCCACTGCTAAATGCTCAGGTAGTGAAGGGGTAGTGGAAGATGTGGTCCTCCTCGGGGCCCCAGTGGACGGCTCTGAAAAGTCCTGGGAGAGACTGACCAGGGTAGTGGCTGGAAAAATAGTCAACGGATACTGCAGGTAAAACCGAGCTCTTTCCCGAAGCATCAGTGCTGCGATACGACCAGATTTTTAAAGTAAACGCCCACAGTTGCGCTTGATAATTTTGATGCACTTAGGGCCTGATTTACTAAGATCCCAGATAAGGGGCGCTAAATTGCGTGCTCCTCAGGGGCGGAGCTTTAGCCAGCGTGTATTCACAACACACACATGCCCGCAGCAACGGGGATCATGGTTAATAACACCCCTCCAAATATTTTGCACGTTCTGGCAGAAACGCCCATATTTACATATTCACTGGGGCAAATGCACTAAATCAATGTTTTTCAACCTTGGAGTTGGGACCCCACATCGGGTCCCTTGGCATTCAAATGGGGTCGCCTGAAATGTATAGTAATTGATTAAAAATTACTGATTAAAAAAATCTTTTTAACTTATTATTATTATTTTTTAAATTATGATTAAAAACACCACACACACAATCTTAAACAATTGTATTCTATACTTCACTTTCACGAATATAAATCGAGTTTAAATCAAATGCAGTACCTTTAGTAAATCAGGCCCTTAATGTTCAGTCCTTGTATATTACATTGTGTATTCCAGTGAGGTGGTTTCATATGCAGTAGATCTGGAAATTACTGTACTGACACAAATAAATGATTTTCTGAATTATCTCCCTATCAGAGGAGATTGGCTCCTGGGGTTCTTGTACCGCAGTTCAGCAGCACAACTGTCTGTTGCCGGGCTACAACCAATCAACATCCAAGATCGACGTGTAATCAATGTGGATCTTTCCTCAGTGGTGAGTCAGAGCTCATGTTTAAATTAGGAAAGCTTACTCAATGAATCATTTTCATGTATCTACTGTATGAGCTGATGGTTAATTCACATATCTCAAGGTTTTCACCTTTTCGGAATGCAGCAGTCGTCTCAGACTGTTCATGTCTCAGTTTGTCCTCAGTGCTGGATTTTAGTCTGTGAAATAACACATGGAGGCCTTGACCACTTTATGAGGGAAGAAAACTGAGACAATCCTACATGACAGGACTGACACAAGAATTTTCCAGCATGTCCAAAATATATCTGCAGCTGCTCTGCCATGTCTGTGTTTTGGGCTTGAATGAAAGTTTACACAAATAATTAAGTCAGAAGTATTTTTCAACTGATTTAATACTTTCTATTGATATCGATTAGCTATGCTTTGTCCGGGCACTGGTAGTGGTCCACAACCAAAACTAGAAAGCAACATAATTGAATTTTTGTTTTCCAAACAAAATGTATACATGTGTACATAGATGTAACCCAAAAATATAACTATAATGAAACTTGCCGTGTTACCTTGTAGTGTTAAAGGAGCTATTTGTCGGCAAGCTACACAGCCATCGTTAGCAATGTTAGCAGCTGGTTACTCACCTGCCTAGAAGACCCATTTGAAAAACTTTATTCCTTCACTCGTCAACAGTTGTCTCCATAAGTGGAAAGCAGCAACTTATTTCCATCATGGCTTTTCCTCTTCTAAAGTTAGCATGCTAACTAGCTAGCCCTGGCCCATCTAATTTTCCAATAGCGACTCAGCATAGTCTCCAAATTTTTGGGTCCATTTCCGCGGATCAATACTGGAATCATTTCGTTTTTACTTGATTGATTCCTCATCCATCCACCGTTTAGGTGAAAATGGTTCAGTGGTTTTACATAATTCTGCACAACTTTTTTCAGTTTGTGTCAGTACTCACTGTAGCCCGAGTTTTGTCTCTATCATCTGGCTCTTTGGCTGCAAAGTAATAGCTGCATAATGTTCACCAGCTAGGTGATAACTGTGTGTCTGTTGTTGACTGCAGGTAACAGGAGCACTACAGTGAGCTGTAAGGGGCTAAAACACTGTAGAGTTAAAAGGACTGTTGATGATGATAAAAGTTATTAAAGATGATGCAATAAGATACAATTTTTAAGATTTAATAGCACTTTATAAGAGACATGTGTATTGTTTAAATAACGATAATACAAATAAAAAGTAAGGCCCCAGCTGGTCTCCCTTTAAATCAGCACGAGTCCACATGAAACACAACACTTACTGTAGTATTTATAATGGCAGATGTGATGTTGAACCAGGTAAAGCAGATCAGACACAGCAGATCTTTAAAAAAGAACAGTAAAAACATACTTAAAGCATGTGAAGCACCAAACAGTATAAACCTGGGGAATATTCAACCTTTTTGTACAAATAATATTAACAATAGTAATATATTCTTGGAAATGTAAAGTATATAAAAAATATTTTACACTGTAATTTACAAATATGAACCCCCTCGCCTCCAATTTTTCTGCACGCCAGGTGAAAGGTCACTTGGACTACATGCGTCAGATGGACACTATCTTGATGGCAGTAGGAGTTCCTACCAAAGAAGTCCCAGGAGCCTTCTTCACTCTCCCTCAGCCTGTAACGGATGCAAAGGGGACAGTGGACATCCCTGACCAAGAGACCAAGACACAAAACCCAGCAGAGACTCATACAGAAAACTGTGAGCACATGAAGGAGGCGGTGGAGAACGAGGAGATGGGTGACGGCTGGGACATCCCTGATATCTCAGACCTGCTGGACTCTTTGAATGAGGCAGAAACAGAGACTGAAATCGCAGCGGGGAACAATTCACCCCCTTCGTCTGAGAACAATGACACTGACGACGTCACGGCTTTAAATGATCCATGTGACTGTCCAGAGGAGGTCGACCCAGATAATGAACAGGTATCTTGGAGCTGGGAGGACACACACTGGAATACAGAGCTCACTCATGAACGAAGGCGGACGAACCTGTAAAGAGCGTGTTACAGGACCAGCTGCCTCCCACTCATCTCCTCAGGTTTTTCTCAGCATCTAAGCTCAGAAGCTCAGCTTAAAGTGAAAAGCACCAAAATTAACCACTATGTACTAATTCAATAACAATTTAGAGACTTGCAACTGTAGAGTAGATTTTTTTTTTTTTTTTACAAACTGTAAAAAGTCGCATAATTTATTTTCCAAACTCAATGTGAGAACGAACACCTGTAAATATTGCTTGGGTTTCGCAGGTTTTAGCAGATTCCACAAAACCAGGTGATGGTGTAATTTCCCTCCGTCAGCCCTGGTTGCTATGGATATTATCGTCACAACAGCTGGATTTCTATAAATCCAGAGGGTTGTTCATTGAATGAATGTGTTTTCTTCAAGGTTTTTCCTCTCTCTGCGCCGCCTGTCCTAATGTGAAGTGCTGCTTACTAGAGAGCTCACATAGAATGTTTACATTGCTTGTATAGTATACTAACTGGAGATAGCCTTGGCCCTCAATGTTTTGTCTTAACAATTACACCTCAAGGGGTTTTTCAACATTGAATAGAAGGAAAGAAACGCACTGTTCCAAGATGGGATGGAGTTTTTTCAGTTTGTGGCAATAGACATTTGTCTGTGACGATGAAATTATTTTAAATTTAAATAATTTTTATTTATTTATCATAGACATTAATGTTATAACTCATGGTGAGTAAATCATGAATTGTCATGAACTAAACTGACTCTCAATCCTTGAATCACTCATCCACCATCACACAACACAATTTCTAACGGCTACTTTAATCCAGGGTGTCGACCTGATTGGGCAGAAGCAGAGGCAGTTGGATCCCAGCGTGCTCGGCGTCTAGCAGGTTGACAGCATCAGTGGCAGTGGCAGGCGGGTGGGTGGGGTCGGAGGCCAGAGGAGAGGGGGTGTTGCTGGCAATGTTGGGCTCCCCTGAGTTGCGTAGAGAGAGGGACAGCGCTGGCGAGGGTCTCCTGGGCGACTGAGAGGAACAGCAGGGCAAGAGCTTCCCCAAAGCGCGTTTGAAGTCTCTCATGAAGAGCGGGTAGATGATGGGGTTCATGGTGCTGTTGCAGTAGCCCAGCCAGGTGATGGCATCAAAAAGGGCAAGGGGGACACATTCACATACTGCCTGGATGAAGACAGTGAGGACAATTGCAACCATCAGTGCATATACAGTATACATGTAAAAATAATTTATGACAGAAATACAAATATGAACACAGAAAATAATACCATAAAATAAAAACATAGGCTATATAGATTTTCAAGGTACAGTAACGTGTAGAAATTTGACCATGAAAGAGTTATGGAGCAAGAGAGTCCCAGTGTTATTTGTTCTGTCCATGTGTACTAGGGTCAGTGACAAATAAGGGTTGGCCAGATGAGCAATTCAGAAATATCTTTAAAAAAATGTTTTAAAAGCATGCATCAGATTTGTTAAAATATACATTTTGTATTCATGTTGGTTTTATATCATTTGAAATGATTTGAACCTTTTTTTTTTTCAAACAGAAGTAAGACTGAATGCCCCTGAAAATGTCAAATGGTGTAACCACAAAAGAATGATAAATATTAAATATTTTATTTAAGTGTATAAAAAATATACTTTCTTCTGAAAACATTAAATTGAAATAGATGTGTTTCTGTACATTTTAATGCATTTTAGCAGTACTGAGTGGGACATAGCCAAAAACACAGCTTTTTTAATCTAAATAATGTGACAAATTATGTAAAACTTGCAGTGTTGCATTGCAAAAGTGAATTTATTCCACATTTGAGTGTAGATTTATTTTCCTGTACAGTCAGATTTTTATGAAAGAATACCGCTTGGCACTGGGTTGCATCATGTCACTGACCCACAAGCATGTGGAAACATGGACATTGCATTGAGCATTACACATATGCCTGCAAGATACTGGTGTGATGTCAAGGACACAAATAGAAACACTGAAAAACACAACTGGTAAAATTAAAACTCCACATAGCATATTTAATTTATATTAGGCTACAATGAAATCCATCAATCCATTATTCATTTATTTATCATTTTATATCAGTAGATATAGTGCAAAATGATTAATTTATTTTTATTGACAAAAGTCAGTGTACTGGAAAGAGACAATGAAGGAATAGAATAAATAAATAATATAATGTTTTGCTTTTCTATTCATACATTTTCACACTTGGCAACATTTATATTTATTTATTTGTAACCTCTGCACATGCAATTATTTTAAATTCATTGCACATACATTATTTATTCATTTACTTTTTAATATACCTCCTTTGTCCCTTTTTTTTTTAGCTGGGACATTATGAAACAAACAGAAGGTGATTCACAGCCTCTATGTAAATAAACAGATAATTAAATCGGAGAACATTACTATAGTATAATATTTATTTTTTACTATTTACTATTCAAGCATTTACACGTGTAGCTATGTGTCATTTATGGTAAATTTTGAACATTTATGAATCAGCCAAATCCCTACCCCACAGCTGAATTTTTTTTTACCAAAAAGGGAAGACACATTTTCTTGTCTTAAATCATTTGGACTGTCCATCACTTCTTTTTTTGGAGAACATGTTGTTTTCTCTGTTGGCCAATACATTTAAACGCACTGATGCTGGACATCACCACCAGGTTTAGAGAGGGACAGTGAAGGAGGAGACAGCTGTTAAAGGAGAGCGTCCAATACTACCAAGATGAGACAGGGAGGCGGTGGGAATGGGACAGAAAGGAGGGGTGAGTTTCACACACCACATTGAGTGTGAAAAGGAAGGAGAGAGCAGGCACAGTCAAGTCTCTGTGCTCTATGTTAAGCAGTGGAGAAGCGAGAGGGCACAGATGGGAAATCAAAATGACTGGATCATTGAAAGCTTGAAAAACAGGACAAGTGTCATTACCAATTTAGATGCACCAACCCTAAGTGTTCTGTAAACCCCCCCAACTTATTTATTGCTTTCTGGGTAACAAGTGTGTGTGCGCAATCTCATCAAATCTAGATCAACAACAAAAGAACCCAAATGATAAATGGTACTTTGGTGTGTTGTTTTCTGGGCTTTGGAATGAGTCAGCCACATGAAGCAGAAATGCCAGACTACTTTGTTGTTGGGTAGCTTGGCACGGCTGTGACGCCGAGGCTGGCCAATAAAAAATAGATCTGTATCCAAGTGGTTTTGCTCTCTTTTGCATGTTTTTTCACACTGTTTTTCTGCTCATCACATGTAGAAATTTGTGAGAAAATCAGACTTGTCAAATGAGGCCTAAATGGTGAAGGAAGATCTTATGTGAGTTCAGACAAAGGCAAACTGAATGGAGTGAATTCACCTGTTCCTGCTCATCCGGCCATGTAGGACTATTCCACATCCAAGATGTGGTCGATGTGTCAAATGTCATGTAGCTGTATTTATCCCATTGTGTCATATCTGTGAGGGAGTCAGTGCATGCCTTCACTAACCTGAGCCATGTTGGTGATGAAAAAGGGTAGCCAAGCGCTGAAGAAGAGTCCCAGGAGAACCCCCAGTGTCAGACTGGCCTTCAGTGCCCTCCGACCCTGCCTGTGAGCCAGACGGCGCTCACTGTTCACTGAAGGCTGTGGACATTAGAAAATAGTGCAGTAAAACACCTCTTTATGTCCACCTATGACATGCAAATTGCTTTATTTTGAAAAATGTTGACTTCCTCTTTGCATTTGATAGGTGGTTGACATAAAACTGCAAAGTTGTTATTCAAGATTTAGTTGAAATTTTTTTTTTTCTAATTTACAAAATAGCCATATTTGCACATTGTAGCTGGTTACTAGCTTAATTTATCACAGAGTGACAGCACACGAACGCAGCTAGCCAGTTTGTTCAAATGAAAATGTCCAATTAGCTCTTTCAAAGCTGATTACTGTGTTACAGGCTACAGAAAAATAAACATAAACCGTTACTAATTCTTCTGATGACTGAAATTTTGGGAGAAGATAGACAAGAGATATCTAGAACATTTCCATATGCAACTGTAACAGTTTTGGTCTGAGACTTATTCTGTCATGAGGAGGTTAAATAAGCTGACACAAAATATATGTGACAGTGAATAAAGTGAATATGGAAAGTTTTTCAATGGTAAGACTGAACGTTGAATGTAGTTTACTATATTCAAATTAGATTTTTTAAGCTAGGTCTCTGAGACTCAATTTAACAGATTTTTGTGTGTAAGTGTGTACTTGTACAGCTATACATGTGAGGACCAGTTTGAGTTTTAAACCATCATAGTGAGGACCGTTTGGTCAAGTG
The DNA here is from genome assembly GCF_905171665.1 of Trachurus trachurus. Lineage (NCBI taxonomy): Eukaryota > Metazoa > Chordata > Actinopteri > Carangiformes > Carangidae > Trachurus > Trachurus trachurus. The sequence goes on from NC_139901.1 coordinate 11,709,567, forward strand.
AGGACATTTTGGCCTCACTTTCTCAGACCCCTTCCAAGGGCTGTTTGAGGGTTAAGACTTTATAATAACTAGGTTATTATAATTAGGTTTAAGTTAGGTTAAGAGTAATGGTTAAGGTTAGGCATTTGTTTTGGATGGTTAAGGTTAGGGTAAGGGGCTAGGGAATACATTATGTCAATGAGTGTCCTCACAAAGATAGCCATACAAACGTGTGTGTGTGTGTGCGTGTGTGTGTAGCTTTACTGCATAGAAATGTGACAGACTATCAGACTATGTGGCTGTGATACTTGCGGCATTTCACATCTGACACTGTCTGTAGGCCTACTTTTCTCACCACGTTTCTAGGCAGGTTTTACACCTCCTCCCTGAGTCTTTTCTTATGTTTGAGGGTTAAGACGACTGAAGAGCAAAACATGTTTCATGCAGAAGACTTTAATCTTTTGTCAGAGAATAATAATGAATAAAGTTTCAAGAGGGTTTATCTCCCTGATCTTGCACACCAAATGTTATATTCTTGCATAGGTTCATGCTAAGTGACATCTACTACATTTATTAATCAACTTTATTTGTATAGCAAAATTTATGCAAAATTAACTCTTATATATTTTCCTTTTTTTTTTCGTACATTTTTATTGTCATTATTGTTTCTTGTTTATATTACACTTCTTGACTCATGTATTTCCCCATGTGTGAAAACCTACTTGGTAATAAATGTGATTTTGATTATTTCTTCATTAAAAGGAAGGCTCAACAACTTCTACAACCACTACAACTTCTTTGTAATGCCCACCTACCCAAACATAATGCAGTAATGCATACAAAATCTCAGTTTATGTATGGGCAATACTTCCAGTCATACTTCCAAACAAGGTAATCAGGACCTTAAACTCAGAATTAAGGTCATTTAATCAATAAAATGTGAATTTGAGCTTTCAAACATATTTTTTGAAAGAAAAAGAAAAAAAAAAATGCAATCCTTCTGTGACCTGTGATCAGAGAGAGGATTTCAACGGTATAATTGCCATTTTATGGGGACTGAACATTGGAAATTGAACAATATTATGTAAAACCTTAAAAATGTTGAGAAAAGGGCAAGCTGGAAAAATCCTGCATTAGATGGACAACTGTTATCTGGTTCTGGTCTTGGTGCTACATTTTTCTACACACAGAATCTACCTTTTTACACTTTGTTCTCATTAAAATCTGCTGCACTTAAAGGTCACTCTACTATTTTAAAATAATAGCATTCTGTCAGACATTCTAGTTTAGAAATTGCCGTGCTCTTAGTCCCCGCTCATCCTTGACTATTTCTTACCGGTACATTTTGTGACACAGGAGGTTCCTGGTACCTACAGTCCTCTCTGTCCTGCTGCTGAGCTTGGACTGCAGCAATCCCAGGTGAAGGGGGTCGGGAGGGCTCCCCGAGAGAGGGATGTGGGTGTGGTGGGTGGCTCATTGCTGCTACCCTCTTTGCCTGCCTCCGTGCCGCCAGAAGGATCCGGCAGTAGGTGAAGCAAATAGCGCTGGAGGGCAAAAAGAAGGTGAGTACAGATGCCACGAAGGCGAAGGGCAGGGTGACTCGCAGGCGACACTGGAAGGACAGGCCTCCTGATGGGGACACTTGAAAGTAGGAGGCTGGGTAGAGCGTGTCAGAGTAGGAGCTGATGTTGCTGCTGCTGCTGACCTCGGGAGTGGATGAGTGTCCGCTCCCGAGGCCTAAACTGTGCCATTTCATCTCAATGGGCAGAAAAGACGCCAAGGCTGCCAACCCCCAAGCAGCTCCCACGAGGAGTAACGCCCGAGGTGGCGTCATCCTCTGTTTGTACCGCAATGGTGAGATGATGAAGAGGTAACGGTCCAGGCTGATCACACACAGGTTGAGGATGGACGCGCTGCAGCACATGACATCGAAGCACAGCCAAATTGGGCAAAAGGCAGGCCACAACACCCAGGCCCCACACAGCACGTTAAGCATGGCTGGGGGCATGACCACCAGGGCCACCATCAGGTCAGACAGGAACAAAGACACCAGGAAGCAGTTTGAGGTGCAACGCAAAGAGCGGTGGGCGAACACCAAGGCGATGAGCAATAGGTTGCCGCAGACTGTCATGAGGATGATGACAGTCAACATGAAGGCCAACAACCACGGACCGCTGCCAGTGATATTCCAAGCACTGGTGTTGGTGGTGGTGGTGGTGGTGGGAAAGCTGCTGTTGTAGCTTCCAACAGAGCCAGACAAGTGAGAGTCAGTCATGGTGCCGGTTTCAAACGATCAATCAAACCAGCTCTTCAGATTCCCCTTCAGACTCCACTATATGTTACATTACCCTCTCACTCCAGGAGCATTGTAGAACAAAATCAAGCCAAAGAGGTGTTGTGATGAGAAGCCATCCAATTGTCTCCCAGATAAGGTCAATTGGACCATTCTCCGTGAATGAATATCTCCATCTTCCTTTGGGCAGGAATACACCCGGGTGCCCGAGGCTTACTTCCACTGGCACCAGAGTAGTGATCAGAATCAGCAGCAGAGTTTCACTCATCTCTCCATGCCCCTGCCTCATCCACAGCTACGAGCCTGAATGAGCCATTCGACGGCTCACAGAGGGTTTTCGAAGCAGCGTGTCACAGTGATGACAGTCGCTGGAGGAGGGCACACACGGAGATGAGCCTTGACGAGTCATATGAGAGCAGTGCCGGTGAGAGTATCTATTGAGGATGAGCAATACAAGAACTACAAAAATCTCAGAATTATTCCTCACCTCCCAGAAGTGGCATTGTACAGCTTCGGCAAGTCCTCTGCTGTGCTGGTGCCCTGCTGTTCTTTCCACAAGTCCTTCTATTCAGGGAAACGACATGGGGAAGCAAAGAGAGCAACACAAAACTGTGCAGCAGTCATTTGTAAGCAAGGCTCCGCTCACAAGTGCTCTACAGGTACCATGGTCCTTGTGGTGCTGCTTTTATATCGCTCGCTCCTGCTAATCCCTGTGTCGGCCACTCCAGCGTATCTCCCAGCCTGAGCACACACCTACTGAGAAGGAGCGTGTCAGAGCATTGAGCTGTTAATGCATAACCATGCACAATCACAGCCAAGAAATGCTCACTCTGCATCATAGGAACTGGTGTGGGTGGTCTTACTCGTGATATTTTTAACCACTGAGATACAACTATGACAGTATTTTTATTATGCATGATAAAAATTTGATGTGACTGATCTAGCAGTCTATTCAGTCCATTAAAAAAGATTCACCTTCTCAGGTTACTTAAAGTTTTAATGATCTGTGATGCTGAATCACACTGGTAATTAAGCTTTTCTACTTTGATACAGTAACCTTTGGAATAGGTTTTTTTCCCCCTCTTTTCCTATTCTTACTTCATGATGTAGTTATTAATGACCGATGGTCCCTCAAGATACAGGTGCGTTTTTTCTCAGACCATCGGCCACATCTTGACTACACACAAATTATCTCCAGCTGCATTATCTCCACCAGTGGTGATAATTTAGGTGCATCAGAGTGAAAGGTCTGAGATTTTCTTTCATGTTTTTACATGAGAGTTTTTTCTATTGTGTCAAAAAGCCTCATTGACTTACTGTAACGCAGTTATCAAATAACTAAAGATGAGAAATTAATTAAAAGCCACAGATACAGAGCATCTGGCAGTTTGTCAATAACAGACAAAGGTTAAAGTAAAGTACAATCCACATTCCCTGTTCCACCAACAATCAGAAAACAATAGAGCTACTTCATTCTCAAGCTTAACAGCCAGATGACGTGATAACAATGATTATTCATTCCCCGACAGCAGTACTTGAATATTAAACATAAGACAACATCATTCATAGGGGGTAAAGTCCAGTGCACTCCAGCTCCATTTCAACAGCATTGTCAAATACTGAACATAAAACACAACGCTCTCAATTTTCATGCGCCCTCGTGACTAATCTCCACCGTCGCTGCTCCCCAGTCATCTGCCACATCAGATCTGCTGCTGCCAACCCTCTGTTGACCCCCCTTTACCAACCTCCCCCACCTCTCACCCACACCAAGCCCACCACCTTATGGGACAGCGTTTGCACTGCTGCCTCCACCTTCCTGCCCGACACATTTCAGAGAATCACACCCACTCACATTGACAAATAAATGATAAATAGGCCTTTTCAAAGCTGCATTGACACTTTGACACCTATTACTTTTTTTCGAGTACCACCAATACTGCTGCCTGGAGCGCACATGTTATGATCGCGCTGTTGTCAATTCATCACATCATTCTTGTGTTTTTGTCCCGTTTTGTACCGCATGTGAGGAAGAATTAATCACCATGTCACTGTTTTTGTTGATATGATTATTTTATTAAATAAACGCAGACTGTACTGTCCTGATTAGGCACATACAAATCATACAGAGTCATACTAGGGATGGATAGATCAACAGGGAGACCATAATCTAACTGTAGAACAGTGCAAATAGTGACTCTTCCACAGACAAAGCAAAACAAAACAAAACAAATTTTAAAAAAGACAATCCCTTGTTGACTTGCAGCTATTGCTCCTGTTGAAGAAAACAGAAATTAGTTAAATACATAAACAAAAGCACAGGTGTGTTTTTCCGAGTAAGAAATATCATTTAATTGGTTTATTTTATTGCATTGACTAACCTTTTCGCCTCTGTGCAGCAGATAATGTGACCTTAGGTCATTCTGACAGTTGGCGTATGCCATGCCGAGTCCTGCTCCTGAGCCGAATGAAATTGGCCATGTATGCCCTACAAAAGAAACAGGAACTTAAGTGTTTCCTTGCGCACAGAAAAATACACAAAGACGCACTTCACAGTGTGATTTACAACATACCAGACACAATGTGTGAAATCCTTTTAACACTTCTGTTTGTGTTTTACATATTTCTCTACATGTAGCTGCAACATTTATTTCTCTGCTGTAGAGGATGGGTGTTATTGGTACTTTTCTCACAAACAAAAGCACTATAACCGCCCAATTACAAATAAGTGTTGAATTGTGTTTCCACTTTGTCAATAAAGACAACATTCCAGTGGCTGTTAAATGAAAAAGCCTTTCAAATGCTGGCAGTAGAAAATAACTACTTGTATCCTACAGAGCTCCGCTCCTCCCGTCAAGGACCTCAGAGCCAAATGAAACATTCAAGATGCAGCACATTGACAATCCACTGAAACTACTTACGTTTAAAGAACAGAACAGAAAACACGATTCCTAGCCCCAGTCCAGTGCCTGGAAAAACAGAGAAAATATGACAGATGATTAATTACCACTACTCAAATTTCATTCATAAAGCAGGTTGGTGGGAAGCACTGTATTTTCCTCATATTTTTTCCTGATAATTAGGCCTAATTATAATTTAACGTTACTTCCTCTTATTGTTTCAAAAAACACCAGTCGTCTGGATTCAGTCATAAGCTTTAGCTGCACATTACTGGTTGACTGTTAAATTTAGAATTGATTTTAAGATTATAATTTTTTTTTATTACTAAGTACTGAAAACGTTGCCAAGTTTCTTATCCCATATAGGCTATGCATCTGAAGGTCCTCTGACAATTCTTCTGGTTGTATCTGGGTCCAGACTGGTAAAACAGGGGAGACTAACCCTAACGCTTTGTCATTACCTGTGCCCACCTGTGGACCTCAGGCTAGCTCAATAACCAACCTAAAATTTGTATTAAAACTACTTATTATCAGAAGGCAACCAGTTGGTGCACCAATTTCACATTTGGTGTTGTTGTCTGTTGGGCTTTTAGTGGTGTAATTTACTGCTTTCAAATACCATCAATTTTGCTATTTCTTATATGCTATACATAACAATAATCATTGTTATTATTGTTATTATTATTATTATTATTATTATTATTATTATTATTATTATTATTGTCATTATTATTATTATTATTATTATTATTATTATTATTATTATTATTATTATTATTATTAAGTCCGCCTCTGATGTAGTATGTATGACCTTTTTGTTATTGACTGTGTGCAGAATACAGGGTTGTAATTCCAGTTTTTCAACAAGATGTCTTATTTCAATAGGTAAATTGAACATTAACCAGGTCACTGCTGCCATCTAGATCAAGATCTGTTCTTCTCAGAAAACTGTTGAGCTCTTGAGTCGAAACAATGTCAACTTTGCATGGTATGCTGGCATTGTGTGTAATATGCTGGATTCAGTTGTGGGCACTACAGTGTCCTAAAACGTATTGATGAATTAATGTGAAGGTTAGGTGTAGGTGTAGGACTAGCGTTTTCTTAAATATGCCTATGATAAAATACAGGAGACTGAAATACTAATGATGAATATAATGTTAAAGCAACAGAACCGACGGCTGTGTTGTTTAACGAAACACTAACCCTAATTTAACCTGTGGCAATTAATTAAGTCGTGGATATCATGCTGGTACAGTTGTCCTTTACAAGCCCTTTATGGCTAGCTAGTTAGCCTCCCAGTCAATGACAGCTCTGCACTCCAGTAAGAAAAACCGCGGCTCCGTTTGTCCCAATTCTGGGACGATACAATGTCGAAACATGTGGAAGATTCAGGGGTAATTACCGAGTTTGATGGCACTGTCTGCTAGGCATCGGTCCCACTTTTTCCCAAGCTCCTTCTCAGACATACTGAACATTAGCTTGTGTCAGGCGAGAGGTGTCAAATGCAGCTCTGATGCTGCTTTCACGTGCTGTCGGATATGTAAATCTTTTTCAATTTCAATTTTCAGTTATTTCAATCGGACGAACGGCTAATCGATGATTATTTGTTACAGTTTCAAGTTTTATAATCCCAGTTTAAAACATGTTATTTATTTTCCAGATATTTAAACACTTGGCGTGTCTTTTGCCTTTTCTTATAACATTGAACGCAGCACTAAACCACCGTCGCAAACCTCGCGATGCGTCATAATGCGGGTTAATGTCGCCATCGCGCGGTAAATGGGTGAAGGGTGAAGGAACCACAGTCGAGTTCACACTCAACGAGCACACTACATTTGACCTGACCACCACAGTAATACCAGAGAATTAGACTGGCTCTGGTAATACACAGTCGGACCTCCATTAGCTTTCAAAAACTGAGAAAAACTACTTAAATCAATGTCCTTCCACAGAGGTCCTTACACAGAGAGTATTGTCATTCTCAAAAATATTCTCCACACTAATGCACCACCTCTACTCTTGGACCTCTGGATTGTGTCCTTAATAAAGTCTTATATTGCAGTTGTTTGACACAAGGCAGGCTGAGCGCATTGGATTTATGTTGTCTGTCTTTTCCATCATCTACGGTTGAAATCAGACATGTTTTGCCCTTTTAACCCTGTCCAATGTGAGAATAAACTGAAGCTACTGACCTATGGTTGCCTGTATGCATTTCTTTGCAGCCACAACATGACTAGGCACATACAGATATTTCTAAAGTGTTCTGATGATATTTAAGTTTGTCACAAATCACGATAGATAAAATTCAGAGATGATGACATTTTTTTTATTGCAAATTTATTTTAAAGTTTCTGAATGAAATTTTGTTTGACACAAATCAGTATACTGCCATGAAGTCATTACAGCATGATCACCTTATTAACACCAATTTCCTGAGATGACAATATACATTTTCAGGTAACACAGTGTGCAAACATTTGATATCCATTACACAAAAAGTTGGCATATTTTGAAATTGTTACCATTAAATTACAACAGCTGGAACATTTGTTTACATCCAAACCCGACAACTAGAAAACTGGTGTTTACCACACTGAATCAAGGTACTAAACATGGAAGTCATGTTATATGAACTCTACAAACAGACTGACAAACGTATCAAATTCATAAAATGATTGACAACCACATATAAATGATCCACTGTCACTCCTCAGCAGGCATACTGTGTGAAACAGCCAAAAGTCATCATGTTGGCAGAGCGATTACCAAGCACAGCTTATTAAAATGGCGCAAACTACAAATTGGCTTCTTAATATGATTTTGAATGAACTCAGAGAGGGGTGTGTGCGTGTAAGCGTTTTACACATTGTGATTGTGGGTGAACAGCAAAGGGGCAACAAAGAGGTAGAAACTGTGTCCTTGACGAGTAAATGTATCTTTGGCCAAAACAAAATTAATCCCCTTTGCTTTTACTGCCTTTACCCCAGTACGTGTGTGTGAGTGTGTGTGAGAACATATGTATACTGTACTGTACATACGAAATCTTACAATAGCTACCATCCAAATACACCCACAGGGAAATGCTACTGAGTGTCAAAATGTTGTGTTTAAGTGGCTTTTACTACAAAAGAGTTGCTGCGATCTGACTGCATTCCAACTTGTGTGATAAAAGAAAAAAAAAGTGGTGAACACAGGTGAAGAGATCATCAACCCTGTCTCCTGGTCCTGAAGGACTTGACTCCCCGTTCATAGTTCACACTGAGGGTCACTCATCGGACTCTGATTGAGGGGACTGTTCTTGTGCTACTGTTGCTGGCTGGTTGCAGTCTTCACTCGCCATTTTCACAGAGTTCTTGCTGATGGCCAGGAGGTCCCTCAGCTCTTTGTTCTCAATCTGAACATGACAAGATAATCATGCATTTAAGAAAAAAACATTGCTCATGTTTAATATTAAAAGTTAACGGGTCAGACCAGAGGTGACTGGTGTCTGTGCAGAAAGTTTTGGTTTTATAAGTCCACCCTTCTCATTCCATGTCCAATTAAATTACATTCATGGCATTTAAAGCACTGAAGAATTACTAAAATCAAAAATAACTAAGAGCTCTAGGCGGGTATAACAGGATCTAACCAATTCAACTTGGAAATTTAATAAAATTGTGCCTTAATATGTGATTATTCTATCCAGTGAATGGAACAAAAGAGAAAGAGATGTGTGTTTGGATGCCAGTACATGTCTTGGGGATGAACAAATCCTGGGCAACTAAAACTAGAACTGTTCAGTGGAGAAAAATAAACTTATTTTTGATGATCTGTGGGTAAAACAGCTCTTGAATAAATTGGTCAGAAAGTTGGCCAGTTGGCTCTGAATGTAAAAACATACAATATAGAACATAAACAGATGCTTTTTTCATATGTATATAGAAAAAAAAAGTGCTGTTAAATATATTTTTTTCTGAGTTGATACAAAATAGCCAATTACAGTATTACATTTATGCAGTAACACAGGTTCTCTCAGATAAACTTTTCCAGCTCTTCTTGGTTCAGCTGTTCTCACCTCTAGCTGAGCGAGCCTCTCTCGAATGGAGCAGTAGTGCTGATCATCCACCTGCACTGCTCTTCTCATCACCTGGCCCATCTCGCATATTCGCTCCACCTGGCTTTGCACCTCCTGAAAGATGCAGGGCAGCAGGACATTTCCCAAAATCAATGAAATTCCTGTGTAAACCCACCCTATGAATGACTGAGTAGATGCTGAAAAAGCATGTGTACCTTTGCGTGGTCCTCATGGAGGCTGAGCACCGGTTTGGTGTCCAGCTCCTTCTTTGCCATCATTAGCTGAAGCATCTGCTTGCGGTATCGACCCATGATCAGCTCCAAAGCGTACTGGTGTTCCTCAAGAGACAACCACAGCTCTGCAGTGACAGTCATAAAGAGGGTTACCAAAAACACAACACGCTCACAAACACTATACGAATACGAATTACTTCATTAATCCCCAGAGGGAAATTCATTTGTCTGTCAGCTTATCTACCATTTGCAGAACAATTAAAAAGCCTGATGTCTGTAGGTACAAAGATCTTCTATATTGCTCCATACTGCAGCAAAGAGAGAGGAGCCGTCCACCACCGTCGTTTTCTTGGTCCATCAAGGTGTTATAGATAGAGTGGGATTAATTTTTTACCTTTGTTCTCCTGCTGTAGTTCCTTGATTTGAGTATTTTCCTGAGTCAGAAGGACATGCGGCTTGTATTTGGTCAGCTCCTGAATCTCTGAAGTATCTTCTATGTGCTGCAAGGAGAAAGAGCAGTAAAGGGACACAGAGTTGAATTTTATCAGAAGTGAGACATCAGCTCAGTCCTGTACGTATGCAGTTGAACGTGTACGTGTGCGGTATAAAACGCACACGTACCTGACTGAAACCTGTTTGTAAAGACACTCGTCCTTACCTTGTCTGGAAGGGCATTTCCCACCTCTCTCATGCCCTGCACTCTTTGGCTGAGGGCCCCGGACTGCTCTATCAGCCCCTCGGCGGCCGTGTCGTGCTCCTTCAGCCTCTCGAGAAGGGTCCGAGCATCGCCCAACACTTTCTCCAAAGTGCAGGCCATTTACTGGAGGCTGCCAACTCCCAGACGTCACGTAAACAAGCTGCTTCTCACTGTCTGCGAGGTGAAAACACTTCGCACTGTGTTAGCTTACGTTGACTGCCTAGCCGTAGATAGCCGAGGCAGCTCCAATGTCTTCACAGCAACATGCACATACTGTTGCGAAGCTTTGGAAATATCTGTCTATAGAAAAAAAATAAAACGGTACACGCTATTTACAGAACAATCACTCTAATTTGTTGTCAACTCTGTCGTTTTCATGAAGCTGAACGACAACGTCACTTCCTCATCTTCTTCTTCTCTGGTGTAAATCATGTATCGCAAATCAAACTCACAAGGAGGCCGCCGCCTGTCGGAGAGTTTGATAATAATACGACTCAATGTGATAGATAGGCTGCCAAAAACAAAACAAAACAGCTGTACAAGAAGCGACGAAAGTGTATGTGAGGTTTTATGAGGGGCAGGCGAAAGGAAATTAAGAAATATATTTTTCTTTAAATGTTCTCATTGAGACCAAATAACTTCACTATCGGTCCCAGGAGAAGGTTCAACATTTCCAGTTTATGTAGACCGTATTGTCATGAAACTTTCCAATGTTGTCAAAGAAACACAACACATATTCGTTAAATTACAGACAGCAGTGAAATTACTAATTTGGGCTTATTTTTTTAAATGTTAGCCTATACATAAAAATAATCAACAAAAATTGTAATTTTATAGCCTAACATTAATTTGTTGGTCGGAAGTTTTCTTTAGTTCATGTCCATGGAAATGGCAGACTTTGAGCTACCATTTACCTGCACAATTAGTAAAAGTTTAATTTTCACATCAAATTGAAGATTGCACAGTAGGCCTACAACAGCTCCACTTTCACAAAGCATGGTTTTTCAGCATTCTTGGGTTATACTTTGTTTATTATTGAGGTCGATGGTTGTGTTGGCCTTTTTACATTCCCACTTTGCAGTTGTGAAAGGGATTTACAAACTATAGTGCAATTTAACACAATTGCAAACTACAATCTAAATAGGCTAATAACGGTAGAATTAAATGAAGACTCTTTTAATAATTGCCACAATGTGGGAGACAGACCATACTTGTCAGTGGGGAAGTAAATGTGTTGAGCTCAGTTGGCTGGAACTTGTGAATTACAGTCTACCATCACGGTACTGTATTCGCAATCTCCCATGGTTCTTTGCGAGACCACACTCGTGTTACTCGCCGGCTGCTGCTGGGTAATGGCCACTCCTACGTGTATGCTCTTTGGTTAGCCTAACGTTGTCAAATATCGCGGTAGCCGCCTCCCTAATCACTACGTAATGTGCCGTGCTGCTTCTAGCGGCGCTGGTGACAGTGCTGAAAGCTGTTGGGGTGAGTTTTTTAAATATTAATAGTCTTTCCGTTTCATATAACAGTTGAAACATGTCTTTGTAAAGTGTCAGTGAGACGTTTTTCTCCGCCATAGCCAGCGGAGCCGCAGAAGTGAGGAGTTTATCCTGCGCTTAGTCATACGCAGAGCTCGGGCCTGGGTGGGGGCAGGCGTGTTTTTCCTCCACCATAAATCACCACACACAAGGACCGAGTCCAGCGCATGCTAGCTAACTGTAGCCGCTGTTAGCCACCTAGCATCGCGAACGGCCTAGTTGCAGTGTTAATAGTGTAGACGAACAGCTGTGTAAAACGTGTCCCTGTGTGCCAGAGACACGGCACCTGTGTGAAACTGCTGAGTTTCACGCCAACCAGACACGGCGGCGGTTTGACAGTTTTGACCACGAGCGCACGAGCGTCTTCACCTGGCTTCTTTGTTGTCCCGTCCTCGTGCCGTTAGCGTTGACAGCGTTATGTCTTCCCGTTATTTGTGAATGGAGAGCACACACTCAGTTATTGCTGCTTAAGGACACTTTATTTTGACCTCGATTCCCCACACGGCTCGTATTAAAAAGTCACAATGAAAGGATTTCGTCTTTGCGTCACTTTGTGAGCGGTTGTGCCAAACTCCGCTTTTGTGTCCCTCAATTTAATTTCCACCACTTCACTCTGTGTCAAAGGGAAGCGAGCGATGCGACCCCATCCCAAAAAACGTCATTTCAGTAAAATAGAATCAACATTCCTTTATCACATGAGTGCCGAATTTGTCTGGACGCCGGATCGGATCGTATCGAGTCTTAAACAAGTTTACGTATAGTGTGCATATGCTAAAACTAATCCAAAAACATTTTAAATCACGCTTTCTGCATTGAGTTTGGTGTGCTTGTCTCTGTGCACCGAGAATAACAGGACACGGTGCCGGCACTTTCTGCCAACTTATGATCAGACCCCAAACAATGTACCAGAGTTAATTACTAATCTACTAAAAACGACTTGTGAGCTAACTAGTGGAGCTAAACCTGCGGCGTAATAACTGTGTCGAGTGAATTAATTTACATTTCAGAGTTGGAGACGCCCGGGGGGTATTGGCTGTTTACGACTTTAGCGTTAGCGAGATGCTAATCTGCCTGGTTGTGGTCTGTCCACACAAGGTCACTAAGACAATTACTTTTATACTTAAACTGTGACCGGGTGTGTTATTCGGACTACAGAGCTGTAACGCAGCGAACCGTGACCTGTTTTCTGTTGTTTGGGCGCACATGGCGGAGTTTGGCATGTGTTAGAAATTAGCTGGCTAGCTCTGATGTGACGTTTTTCCATCGCGTTGCATGCCGCAACGTGTTGGATCAGGCCATATTAGCAGCTCCAGCTGAGGATGGCGGATTGCTAGGAAGTGACAGGCGCTTGTTATTCGGGCCCAGTCCAGAGTAGCACCGTCGTGTTAAAGCCTGCTAGACCAGACCTCACCGGGGGTGTATTAGTTGTTATGTCGCAACTTTAGCCAGTCGATATGGGTCTTTTTTTTTAAGTTTAATGATTACCGATTTGAACTGTGGTGTTATAGTCACTTCAAAGAGCTTAAACGACCAATAGGTGCTGGTGGTTTAGTGGGTGGACTGTTTTTTTTCCCCCTTCTCTCTTTCTGCGTCACCAAAAGCTGCAAAAGGGGGAGCAGAAAAGGCCATCTCCTACATGGTTGTTTTCACTCAAGTGTTGTCTCTGTTCACTGCTCATAACCTTTAACCCACTTACCCAATCCATCTTGTGATAATTGGAGTCTTTGTTTGTACTACCAGCACCAGGATGTGCATCTTTAGTGGGTCAAGTATTTGTCCCAGTGGTGCAAATGAAAACAAAATAGGAGGCCGCTTGTAGGTTAATCTATATTTTGACATCTGTACATGAATATCTAAAGAGACAGCTTCAGGAAGTAAATAGGACCTCTCCACTGCTCCACATTTACAGTACTATATATTAACCTTCCAGGAAGAATGCAGGAAGGGAAACCATTGCAACACAGTCACAGCAGAATATATCATGTGTCCTGGGTTGGCTCTGCCAGCTTGTTTTCAAAGCGGTGTATTTACATCAACAACACTCTGCTTTAACCCACTGGTGAAGTTCAGCCCCAGAGGTTCTAACAAAGTTTAGTGAATTTTACACACACACTTATATTTTATTCATCTCAATAGGTGAAGCTGAAGCTCTTCTGTACTTTGAACACATGTACAGTAAGTGTCCAAAACATATATGTTGATTGACAAAACAGAGGGGCCTGGTCAGAAATGGTGCCATAAATATCATGCCCTGAGCTGAAGTTATGCACAAGCACTTGTTGATCTACAACTCTTGTCTGCTAGTCAGCTGCCTGGCATTATGGGCTGTATCCAGAGGCATCTGAGGAAAACCTATTTTTGTACTTGTGAGTCTGGGGGCAAAGATTCTCAGAAAACTTTAGGCCAGTAGTCCTCAGTTGTTCCTGTTACTCATGTGACAGAAAATGTGGGATGCTTCTGACTTCATAATGTAATTAAATGTTACTGTCACTGCAAATTCCTGAAGCCCAGGGAGCCTTCTTGCGTTATCATAAATGTTTGATTGTGTGAAATTGTTGAGGTGAACTCAAAGTGACCGGTTTTGCTCATCTGACCAAATCTGCCTTTTCTCCACAGTATGAAGTGAAACGGAACTGAATTTTTGTACCATCCGCAACTGCTTCAAGTTCAGATCATAACACAGAAACAGAAGATAAACCTCCCAAAAACAAGCCAAGTTGCAACACTGAAGACACGCGGAGGAAAAAAAAAAAAAAAGGATTACTTCAAGGGTTTAAAACGCAAGAAGCAACCAAATCCTGAAACGACCAAAGAAGAAGACGACAACGACGAACATCAGCCCAACTGAAACACAGAAGAGAAGCAATCCAAGCATATTCTGAGAAGACAATAACTGATCTGAAACCAGAAGTTTGTGCCTACTCAACAGCTTTGACAAAGCACACGTCCCAACGCTGCTCCTAGCCCTCCTCATCCTCACCACACCACCGACTCACTGCCGGGGTGTGGAGTGGGCTGCTATCTGCTATTTTTTCCCCCCATAGGTCCTCCCCCGTCTCTCCCTCCCTCCTCTCCACCCTCTGTTTTTTCATTGTAATTTTTTCTAAGCAGTGTTATTGCACCTGCGTTTTGCCTTTTTTTTTTTTGCGCTAGATTTCTCCCCCATTTTGCTTTATGCAACCATCTAGAACTTGTGCCAGAAACCTGTAACAAGTGTGTGTGTTCGACTGAGTGCGTGAAGAGATCTGCAGGAACTGCCTAGTCATCGAGATCCAGAGAATTAGAAGAATCAAGACGACAAATAAAGGTGGGTCTCAGTTGCAGCCCATTCATAATGTGAGAGACCTATTGTGTTAACATTAATTTGTCACTTATGATTTAATCTGTCATGTTTTGAATAACCCCCTCCACCCAATACACTGGAAATGATTCCCTCCAATGTCTTAAAAATTCAGATTTAAAGAATTTGATGCTGCAAGTAGGTATTTGTTGTGGGTTGACTTCAGAAACTGTAATTGGTAAATTCCATGTTTGTACATCTGTATTATGTAATGTTTACAAACACAGACTGTGCAACACTCAATTGTAATGAAGTTTGGCCAGCTGTGCTGTTTTTGGGCAGCAATGCAGAGGTTGCTTTTTTTTCCAAAAAATCAGTCAGCTCATTGGTCCTCTTTGTTTGCTAAAACATCCAACTTTGACAAACACGTGTGCAACTATTTGGAGAAAAAAAGAGGCTTTTATTGACACTTCTGTATTTTGATTGGTGACTTCATACGTTGGTTTGGACTTCTCAATTCTTGAATGGCAGCACCTTAGTGATTGTTTACTCGTAGTAGCTGATTTCACTGATAAGCACACCTTGAACCAAAGATGAGTGTCAGTGAAAGCAGCTGCTGCAGTGCTTGGTCAGAAACGAATCTTGTACATTTGCACATGATTACACATGTTGCTACCTGGGCTCGAAAGCACACATAATGTGGAATGACTGTGATAAGTGATACTGAGTTGAAGACTTGATTTGCTCATGTCATTGACCTCTACATTGCCGTTTGCCAAAGAGAACTCTTCTTAAAACTTCACGTAAGCCAGCTGTACTGAACTGCCACCACCTCCAGTTAAACTGGTTATTCAATTGTTTGAGAAATGATTTGATTGCCTTCCCTCACCCAGCCCGCACCTTTCTCCTATTCTGTCGTTTTGAAGTCATATCCTCCCAGATTTTTGCCCTTTTCAACTCCCTCCCTGGGGGATTAAAGCCCACAGCTATTTTCCTTTGTTTGTGACACTTGGCACACTGGCTGACCTATTTGCCTTACCCGTTATGTTTGTTCCTCTCTTCACCCTTGCAGACATCCAGCGGTGTATCATTGGGTGGTTACATAAAAATAGTACTTAACAGTCAAGCAAAAAAAATTAAACAAGTAAACAAGTTCAGCAAGTGCTCAAGCAAGTTTGGTCCGAGTTTATGGGAAAATATGGGCAGCCCCTGGAAAGGCTTTGTTGAGTTTACCTTGCCTGCGTCGCCACCCACCGCGTTTGTTAGCGCTGACCTGAGCAGCACCTCCCCTGTCGGACTCAGCCTGTCGCCATATGGCCGATCCGTAAGTTTCACCTTCCCACCTCTTTTCTAAGTGCCCCACCCCATCGGACACCCATCCACCCACCTTGCCCTGCATCTTTCTGCTGTGAATGGCCTAACCTTCTTTCATCCTTTTCGGGCTCCCGAGACTAGCCTCTACTCAGATGTATTGTTGCAGGGCGAGGGGTGTTCTCCCAATTAGACGGCCGAAATGTGGTGCTTTTTACAAGCCCTTTACAAGTAGAGCCTTTTTTTCTTCTTTCGCTCGTATTTTTACTTTGCATCACAACCCTGTCAGACTTGAATCAGGCTGTGACCCCGGCAAATCATGTGGGGCTACGTAAATTCTGGTACAAAACTTCTCTCAAATCAAGGCAGTGCTAAACTACATACTATCTGATCCTTGGGGAAAAAAGTCTGGGTAGTATTTAAGGTACTTGCCCATCAAAGCTGAATAAAAACCCATCATTATCTCTGAGACCAAATCGTTGGATGTGGACGGGCAACATATTACAGGGTGAAACTAAGGCCCGCAGATGTCTTTATGTCTTCTGAGTAGCTTGTTTTCATAGGGCAGTAAAGAACCTAACAGAAGAGGCTGCTCTGGGACCCCCCTCTCCCTCATAACCCATAACCCATCACCGACTCTCTATCCACTGTAGATGCACCGCTCCTTGACCTGTCATTTGCATTTTCTGATTCTCCATTTTCAGTAGTTTTTTATTTATTTATTTTTAGCTTGACCTTGAGTAATGTTTGTGACACTTCACTGAAAACCACTTCACCTTAAATGTCTGCACAGTAGGTCAGGTTTTGGTTTGCCTTCTACAGATGCCGTTCCTCTTTGAATGCACAAGCATTATCCAGCCACTTATTAGTGCTATTGATTAATGCTGTGATGTGACGTCGTCATGGTAGTGTATCTGTCAACACCGAGTGTGGAACTTTGGCCTTAGGGTTTCTGGTAGGGTCTGAGTTTTGGTGGTGGTTGTGATGAGCTGAGATACAATAAAATGGCATTGGAGAAGTCTTTGTACATTGGTGGTGTAGGTGTAGTATATCACCGTGTTATTGTGAAACGTATACATGGTGTGCCCCCAAAAATGAGTGCATGGGCAAATGCTGGGTGTATGAAATGTCAGCAGGTTCTAGCGAGTAGAAGTCTCAGTATTTTGTACCCTTATGCTGGATGATAATGTGCGTAATAACTTAAAACTGCTTGTGATGATGGTAATTAAAAAGTAATGCCATGACTGCGCTCCTTGTCAAAGCTGTTGCTTCCTCCCAACAGCACATTCAAGTCCTATCCCCAGTGTCAGAAATGGAAAGAGGGACCTCAGAGCCTCCAGTGGCTCGCAACACTGGTGCTGCCCGATCTACCTCTACTGGTCCCATGCCTATCCCCCGCTCCTCCTCTGTCTCTTGCCATCCCCACCCAGGGAGTAAAAAACATAGACGGACCCCCTTGTATCAGAGATCAGTAAGGTGGCATGTCCGGTAGTGCCAGCACTTGAATTAACAAAACAACTGTTGTCGTGTCATGTGAGTTTCGTTTCGCTAACTGCATGGTTTGTTGTTGTCGCGCAAGTTCAACCAGGGTGCAGTGGCAGATTTTGTTCAGTGTGAGGTTTACTGGTGTGGCCTTGTAATCACTGGTTGGTCTGTCGGTACAGGGAGCTGAACGGTTTGTGAGCACTTATCTGTCTAACCAGGACTGCATGAAATTTGTACAAATCTCGCCGGCGCTGAGACGGTTCAGGATGCGACACAATTGCGTTGATTGTAGGTTTTACTGCATGACACTAAGCACACCAGGACGTGTTGCAAAAAATAGCTTCTCCAGCCAATGGTATAAAAGATCTTCCGAGGTAATAATATCAGAGTGTGTTCCCCTCTGTTGATGACCACATCCCCCCTGAAGGCTCTAATGTAGCTTTACATTTGCTTTTCCCCTCCCCATTTCCTCTGAAATGTGCTGTTCCTGCATGTTTTGAGTTATTTGTTTTTTCCTTTTTCTTTTTGTAAGGTTGGCATCAAACCCTGCCTTAAGTTACAGCTACTCATTTTGGTCTGCTTCATGTCGGTCCACTATTGAATGCAATGTAATACTTGGTTCTTGTCCTCCCCTAGATGAGTTTTGACCCAGGCATGCTCCATAACAATGGGCACACTGCCTACGCCAATGGCACAGGACCCGGCATTAGAGAGACCGGTGTGGTGGAGAAGCTCCTGACCTCCTACGGGTTCATCCAGTGCTCAGAACGTCAGGATCGTCTCTTCTTCCACTGCTCTCAGTACAATGGCAATCTGCAGGAGCTTAAAATAGGAGGTGAGCGACTTTGGGGTTGTGTGCAAAATCATTAACTCTCTGAGGTCAGCAAATGTTTAATCTTTCTGATAAAACAGTGCAGAAACGAGGTTTAAATATTGCTCTATTGAGTCTCCACTTTTCCGTTTCATGTTCTTAGTATTGTATTTGACTCAAAGCTGAAGGAAGTAGGCTCCTAAATGTGTCCAAGTAGAGATGCCTTTTGTTTCTGGCTATTATTATTCATTAATCAACAATTTAAGTGAAGAATTTAAAAAACAGAAACTGGTCCGAAATTGTTCGCATTTGGGCCGAATTACCTTTTTGCACAGTGCAGAGACGGTCAGAAACCAGCCCTCATTATTGACACAGCTTAGAAGGTACTCTTAGACCTCAGATATTTCAATACTTTTTAATCAAATTGCAGCAACATAGCGAAAGCATTTCTATTTAAGCTGTCTCTGTATCATTTTGAAAGTGTTTTTAATGTTCTCCTGCTTCTCTCTCCTCAGATGATGTAGAGTTTGAGGTATCCTCTGACAGGCGCACTGGCAAGCCCATAGCAGTGAAGCTGCTAAAGATAAAGCCAGAGGTGCTGCCAGAGGAGCGCATCTCGGGCCAGGTGGGGCCAGACCTGCACGCCTATCCCTTTACTGTGCTGCATGGTTATATTCATCCAGTTAAGGAACACCATTTTATTTTTGGTTCTGTTGTTGTCTGTCAAGTAAACATTTATATGGCCTGTTGTGTGTTTTGGGCAGGGGATGTTATTCTAAGTACACTGATCTGATTCCCCCCACCCCCCTTTCTTATTCCCACATCCAAATTCTAAAAAGTGTCTTAACTCCATCTAGAATTACGACACATTTATATTTCAAATTGGCCTGTTGTTGCTGACATGCATGTTTGTTGGAGGTGTTGAATGTCCTTTGAACAAATATGGTCAAGTGGTCTTTGTAATGCCCAGTGGGTGTATCATTTTGTCCATGAATGCTCACACCAACTAGTAGGCTGTCTTTACACTATAAGGTTTAAATGGCCCAATTCCGATGTTTTCCTCTCAAGTGGCACAGATCGGATCTGTAACATGAACGTATAAACGGGACAAATGCACATCGAATTGGATTTTGTCAGATCAGATTCAGGCCCCCGTTATATGTGGAAATAAATAAGATGCAAATCGGATATCTGCCGATACGTCTGCAGTCTAAACAGACGGATTGGATCTTTCCTGGCAATGCGCGTCGTACGTCATCAATGATAATATTAATTCCTGCGTTTTGCTGAACCTCTGTAGCCTGTGATTTGACACATAGGGCTGACCTGGACTACCATGGCCAGCTGTGGTCACTGTCATAGGAATTACAGAGTTTCATTTTCGTGGTGTCCGCGTCAGACATTCATTTATATGCGGGCCGAGGACAAGTGAGGGAGTGTGGGAAAAAAAGAGAGCGCGCGAGACACCCGATTTCACGTTTTCCTACCGGCAAAAACTGAAACGAGCCGATTAGAAATCAAGAGAGGAAAAACAATGTACACAAATTTGTCCAAGAGGCTTTTTCCCATCCTCACAACCGTCACTGTCAGCTGCTCATCTGACAACAGGTCCGCTCAACACAGCTAACTTAATTTTGTAAGGACAGACTAGATGTTCAATTATGGGTCACTTCTGATAGAACATGTAAATAGACAGTCAAAAAAATCATATATAGGCAACAAATCGGAATTGGGCATCAAGGCCTGTAGTGTAAAGCCAGCCGTATAGTATCAAACTAAAGCAAACCTCACATGCACCACTCTGCTACATAAAGCCTGAGTGCTGCATCAATAAGTTGAGCTCAGCAGGGGGAGGCAGAGCTCTGCGATGCCAGACTGTCAGGCTTGGCTCATTGGGCACATTTCAGTTTGCTACGTGCCCTTGACACCGCTTGTTTCGTAATGCATTCACATAACAAATCTAACGGCACGTCCGGAGCACAGGGCAACTCCATGCAGCCACACAGTCGTGCTGATTCATTCACTCCGACTTGTTCAGTCAGGTCATGAACATGGTAGAAGCTGTTAGGAGGCTTGACAGTGTTAACAATACAAACATGCACACACCACTCTGCTCACCTGTAGACAATGCTCTGTATCTCTGACACTTGAAATACTTGTTACTGTGACATTTGAAATTCAGCCATCATTTCATCCATCCTGTGTGCAGAAACAATTAGAATTGGGCTTTGTCATTTTATTTGTAATAAACATTTATCGTAAGATTTGCAAAGCAGAATATTAACGGCCTCCCCCCGCTGTTTTTCCTCCTCTTTTGCAGGTTGTGTCGGCAATTCCTGTGCACTTGGATGGAAAGTCTGCCCCTGGCCAGGTGCCCACTGGCAGCGTTTGTTATGAAAGAAATGGGGTAAGAGAAGTAGCACAGACTACAACATGATGCTGAATGTTGATATAGTTAAATTATTGTCATTTGTTTCCCTAATGGTTTTTGTATAGAGATCAATTTAATCACTTGCATCTATTCAGTTTAATGCTACACAGTTTTATTTTCACAGTGCTAATTCATAATAAACATACCGTAACCATAAGGTCAAGTTCTTACAATATTACAGAGGAAAACCCAGCAGTTCCCACAGTAAACTGCACTTTAAGACAATGGGGAGGAAAGACTCCCTGTGTTGAAGGAGAAACCAGGAAAGGCTGGATATGTTGTAAGGCAATTAATAAATGAGGTATAATAGTGTTATTAATATCATAAATGCAGCTATGATGGTTGAATCAATTATTTGGGATTATAAGATTACAGTGTTTTGGCAGAACTTGATCTTGAAATTTTAGGATCAATAAAGTTTCTCTAAGTCTATGTACGTCCAGCAGCTGTGGAGAGATGTCCACAGAATAGAACAGAGAGAAAGGGAGGACAGAGAGGAGAAGCATAAAGTTAATATGTTATAAACGCATGGGAGAAAAGGTGAGGCTTCTGAGGAACTCCCATGATGCTATGAGCACTTCTAAAGCATGGCATATCAGATAGGAAAGTTTGAGTTTAATCTTAAATGTGGGGTGTCCTGCCTCCACAGCACAAGGACAGTCTATCCTTCATATACATATATCTGTGCTCTTGGCTATGAAATAGCTTTAGGATGAACAATTAAACAAAGTCTGATGCTGGTGTGACTTTCCACAGGAAGTGTTCTATCTTACCTACACTATTGAGGATGTAGAGGGCAATATCCACCTGGACACAGGTGACAAAGTCAGCTTTTACATGGATACCAACAAGCAGTAAGTCCTCGAAACACATCTTGGCATTGACGTAATGATTCCCAGCTAGTACTTGATTGTATGTTCATTGCTCTTATATTTCAGTACTGGTGCCGTCAGTGCTCGCAATATCCAACTTGTGAAGAAGAAGCAAACAAGGTGCCAGGGTGTGGTGTGTGCTACAAAGGTAAGATCCACTGATGACCATTACATAAAGCTTTCTTATTTTGTAATACATTTTTGTAATAATTCTGTGAAACAATTTCAAGAAACTAAATGCATTATCCAGAATAGAATAGTTGAGAAATCCGGTAGTTTTGCATCATATCTAACTGCGACTTATTTTTGGTGTCATACCACAAAAATAAGCATTAGCATTTTTTTTTAATACTGATAACCGATAACTTTCTGCTTCCACCAATAACCAATAACATACCTGGAGATAAGAAAGACTAGTGAGGACCAAACATATCATGGCATCAATACTATAAACAAAACCAAAAACAGTTTTGACATGGGCTTCTAGTCCTGTGTGGTGGTGGCTGTGTGGCATAAGACGTTGATATCAAGTCAAGTCGGCAACTACCAAGTTGACAAGTTTTTTTCCCACGGATGAGGGAATATTCTGATTTTTTTTTTTTTCAGTCAGAAAGTTGATTATACCGAGGACCCTTGAACGCAGCATTCACTGCAGGCTGTTAAGGTCTCATGTAGGAGTGAGAGCGCGTGATTATCGGGGCCGATAATTATCGTCCATCCCTAGTAAGCATGCTAACCCACTGGATGTGTCTTGTCTTTCAGGAGGCCTTTGGATTCATCGAGAGGGCTGATGTGGTGAAGGAGATCTTCTTTCACTACAGCGAGTTCAAGGGTGATCTTGAAGCTCTGCAGGCTGGAGATGATGTTGAGTTCACCATAAAAGACAGAAATGTAGGTGTGCACCAGTACCTGTAGCTCTTTAATTTTTTTATTATATTATATACTTTATTATAACATTATTTACCTATTATATTCCAGGGTAAAGAAGTAGCCACGGATGTGAGGCTGCTCCCCCAAGGAACAGTCATTTTTGAGGATATCAGCATTGAGCAGTTTGAAGGCACTGTTGTCAAGGTCATTCCCAAGGTCCCCACCAAAAACCAGGCAAGCTGAATTCTTATATCCTTGGTTGGTGGCTTCATACCTGTTTTTTTTTTTTTTTATATGAATAACATCACTAATGTGACAAGTCGTTGCCTCCTGCTTCCACAGAACGACCCCCTACCAGGTCGCATCAGTGCCCGCATCGGTTTCACCGACAAGGAGCTGCCGTTTGGAGAGAAGGACACCAAATCCAAGGTGACCCTGTTGGAGGGAGACCACATACAGTTCAACATCTCCACTGACCGCAGAGACAAGCTGGAGAGAGCGACAAATATCGACATCCTCCCAGACACCTTCAATTTCACCAAGGAAACGCGCGAAATGGTGAGGATTACTGAAAAAATCTTGCTTTTCCCTTGAGTTAGACAATTGCATTATGTAACGCATAATTTTACAGCTAAAGTAAATTGGAGTGAACTCACAGACGCCGACCATGTCACCGATTCTCTTTCTAGGGGGTGATCGCAGCCATACGCGATGGCTTCGGCTTCATCAAGTGCGTGGACCGTGACGCTAGGATGTTCTTTCACTTCAGTGAAGTTCTGGAGGAGAGCCAGCTGCACATCTCGGATGAAGTGGAGTTTACTGTTGTGCCTGTAGGTCCTGTTAATAAGCTTTTCGCCAAAGTATGTATTCAGTGTTGTTACCCACATTGGGGGGCACATTCCCACGTATTTGTCAGCAGCGAGCTAAAGTAAATGTCCCCCGTGTTTGCCAGGATATGCTGTCGGCTCAGAGGAACCACGCAGTGCGCATCAAGAAGCTGCCCAAGGGCACAGTGTCTTTCCATACCCAGTCTGAGCAGCGCTTCATGGGTGTTGTGGAGAAAGAAGTTGCAGTCACTGCCAAGAATGCCAGTCCCACCAAGGGCAAGGAGAAGGTACAATTAATACTATTAGTTATGACAAATATCATCTTACCTCAGTCTCCCCCCCAGCACCTTAAAAAAACTATAGTCTCATTGGCCCGCCCCCACCAGACTTCATCTACCCCTCGTCCCAGTTTTTAGTTCTAATTTTCCTTCTTTGCTTTCTCTTCTGTTGACCTCTTCCTGTTCATGCCCCTTGTCGGTTTAGAAAAAAGACAAGGTAGGACTGAAACCCTCTGCATGAAGCCACATGAATAATGTCTCACAAATAAGTAATGATGCTCGTATTAGTGGCAAATTGCACAAACTTATACCAATAGTCTGAATCTGACTAACATTTTTGGTATAAGAAATTATATATTTTATATTATATTTTATCCCTAGACCTTAGATGATTAATTTAAAAGTCAGCCGTTGACAGATGATGCCGTGTACTCTGTAGTGTGATGCTGGCACGCCTCGCTGTCTAATGAGTGTCTGTCTCTCTTACTTTCAAGGGTAAAGTTGTAGAAAAGGTCAGTCTTTGGCCTCTGGCCCACTGATTGCCTCCTCTACCTCAGTAGTGGGCAGCATGGTATTTGATCACCAATTAACCCTTTTTAACGTGGAATCAAATCATTGCATCAGTGGTTTAGCTAGTAGTCGGGCTGCACAATTAGGGATGAGACACTAATCCTGATTACTAGTATGGTTTTTGGGAACAGCCTGTTAGATGTCTTTTGTGCTCCTTCCTAAATGATGTGAAGGTCACCTGGATTGGTCATTTAATCAACATATCTCCTTTTACTCTGTGGTACTTTATTTCTTTGACGTTTGAATTTCAAATTGTTGATGAATATTTTTGTACTCCAAAAAGATTGCAATGGCAGAAAGGCACCAGAACAGATTATGAGGCATAAAATGTTTCTGTTTCTGTGATCAGTCAGCCTGGCCAGCTGAATTTATACATGCCTTTGTGTCTTAGTTCAGTTGGGGTGGGGGTTGACAAACGATGTTAGACAGTTGCTGTGAATGTGAATATTTTCAGGACTGTTCCCAATAGATGAAACTACATTAGTGATGGGTAATTATGCAGCCCCTTGCATAGTAGGCTGTAACTCAGCGCCGTTGCAGTAGCCTAGACTAATGCTAACCAACTCTGCTGCTAAGGAGTGATACATTGCACATAGCAGTGCCTCTCATATGCTTGTGAAGCGTATCTGCACACCATCATCTAATACACTACATCCCAGAAATCCTCCATGTGGAATCATTTGAGGCATTTTAGCGGCTTAAATCAATGCGTTGAGAAACGAGTGGCGCGCCGATGAGACTCCATTGGGCGGAGCGAGATGGATCAAATGTAGGTGAGACTCGGGTGACATAGGTTTGATCTGCGTCCTTCTCCGCAGGAATCCGAAGAAGGACTGATTGCATATGAAGACTGTGGAGTGAAGCTCACGGTGCCATACCATATTAAGGACCTAGAGGGAGGAGGTCACCCACTGGTTGGAGACAAGGTAAAATGCAAATTAAAAATTGTTATGACCTCAGCTGCTGCAAACACTGCTGAAAAGGTAGCAGACAAACCTGCTGATCTGCTCCACACCGTGTAGCCCTGTTTGGATCGGTGATTCAGTCTCTATGATGTTTGTCCTGTAGGTGGAGTTCTCCATCAACGAAGTGAAGCGAACCGGCCAGCAGAGTGCCGTCTCCATCAGGGTCCTTAACCGTAACGCCTCCAGTGCCAAGAGACTGCATGGATTTGTTGCCACACTGAAGGACAACTTCGGCTTCATTGAGACGGCAAATCATGATCAAGAAATCTTCTTTCACTACAGGTGAAGTTCTGAGACGCATTTTAGTTGATGACTTGTTTATTATTGACCCCCCAAAGAGATATGGTATCTGATATCTAAGACCTGGTTCTTCTGTCCTGTCTGCTCAGTGAAATGTGTGGGGACTTGGACAGCTTGGAGCTGGGCGACACAGTGGAGTACACTCTTTCTAAGGGAAAAGGAAACAAAGTCAGTGCTGAGAAGGTTACCAAAGTGGCTGCAGGTACGAGGGGTTTAATCCAAGCTGTTTTCTAACGAGGCTCTTGATGTATTTTATACCCACAAATGAAAACTGTATAATTTATGTTTTGCTCTTTTTAGTGAATGGCATTGGAGAGGATATTAGTGTGGCAGTGATGATGGGGAAAGTCATCCGTCCTTTACGCAGTGTAGACCCCTCCCAGACAGAATACCAAGGGCTCATTGAAGTTTCAGAGGAAGGTGAGCATCATGTTATAATGGGACTTACAGGTGTGACATTTTGAATGCACAGTTTATCTTGGTTAACGTGAAGTCAACACCCCCCTTTCCTCGGTTGTTTCAGGTGGCACCAAAGGCCAGACTTATCCCTTTGGAATCATGGGAATGGCCAGCAAGGCAGATTGTCTGCAGAAAGGAGAAGTGGTGAAGTTCCAGGTTTGCACAATCACCCAGACTGGACAGAAGATGGCCTGTAATGTAGTCCCTCAGCGTAGAGCCCTGGTGGAGTGTGTCAAGGACCAGGTATTCATCAGTTGTTTACAACATCTCAGATTTGAAATGTTGTTCTGTTTCAAAAAGGCTACTGCTTTTTTTTTAAACTGAGGTTTTATTTTGTTGTTTCCAGTTTGGTTTCATCACTTATGAAGTTGGTGAGAGCAAGAAGCTGTTCTTCCATGTAAAAGAAGTGCAAGATGGCCTGGAGCTCCAGACTGGGGATGAGGTGGAGTTCTCAGTTGTCCTCAATCAACGCACAGGAAAATGTAGTGCCTGCAACGTGCGCAGAGTCAGGTGAGGTTTTACTGAGATTAACAAAAAAAAAAAAAGCATGATGGGAGGACAGGGGGATGCCGTCTCCATTTTTACTAGGATAAAACAAAAAATACAACAAATACTGTTGAACATAAATGCATAAAAGAGCAAGGCACCCTTAACAATCAACCCAAAAGGTTGTTGTTAAATTGTTCCACCACACGAGTGGGAACCCCTGCAGAATATCAAAATCTCCTATTTGGCTCCCAGCATGATGACAACAGGACCAGGTTCAGTGTAGAGCGTCAGTCTTTTAACCCTTTTTTGCACCTCTGACCTCACAGTGAGGGGCCTAAACCAGTGGCAACTCCTCGTCCTGACCGTCTGGTGAACCGGCTGAAGAGCATCACCCTCGATGACGCCAGCGCTCCTCGCCTGGTCATTGTGAGACAGCCCCGTGGTCCTGATAATTCAAAGGTAAGTTCACCTGCTCTTTCACTGTTTTCTGCCCCGATGTATAACCTCAATGTCCACTTACATTATTGAAATAATAATTCAACATTTTTGTTTAAAGTAGCACTATCGCAAATACAGCAGTAATGGCAATAAAAAGAAACTGAAATATGTAATAAATAGGTCCAGGGGAGCCATAACTATCTGTACACAAAATATAGACAATGGTGTAGTGCCTGTGGAGCAAATGCAGAATTCCTTTTTTTCATGAGACAAGCTGGCCGGCGCTCAGCCCCACCTCCTGAAAGGCAGGCTATGTAAAGAGGACGAGGATGTTTATATCTGATACGCTGCACCACTGGCCCCATCTAGTGGTCGAACAAAGAATTGGAATTTGCAATAGTGCTACTTAAATTTTTTAAAAGAACAAAGTTGTAATTGAATTTTATTTTAAGTATAAGTATCAACATTAACAGTTTGTTCTTTTCTCCAAAGGGCTTCAATGTGGAGCGCAAGACCCGTCAACCTGGTGTCATTGACTGAGCAATACAGAGCCCGCCCTCATTCAGTGTTGGAGGGATGCTGTCCCATAGGGCAACAGCAGGAGATAAGGGAATTTGATTTGACACATGCTTGTACACACACAAATTCATGCACAGAATATACACACACGCACACAAACATACAGTAATCGGCATGTGTAATCTTTGTCCCCATCGATACCTGCGGGGGAACCTTTCTCATTCCACGGTTCCCTGCCTCCCATGTATGATGTACTTGATACAGAGTCCACACTGCAGTGTACATGGGATCTCCGAGTGTGTGCGCGTGTGTGCGTGTGTGTGATGTACCCTAGAAGTGATTATAGTGTGTAATGGAGGTATTTGTTTCTGGGGGGGCCTCGTCCCCTCTAAATCGGAGTGATGACTGTGTGGCTGTCTATGTCCCTATCTTTTTGAATCTGCTTTGACTGGAATTCTGCACCTGTAATCTGTCCAGTAGTCTGCCTGGGTGAATGAGTGTGACTGTTGGCATGTCTTTGAGCTTCTGCTCCATTTTTTTTTCTCTCTCATATATTTGCTCCTTTACCCATGGAAACTTAAAATGGTTTCATTATAGAGTTTCCACTACTGTATGCTTTCCTAAAAAAAACGCATAAAGCAAAGCAAAGTTCCCTCCATAAGGAGGATCATATTTCTCATGTGCGAGCTTAAACTGAGGATTCTTCTCTGCTCCGTTTTTTGAGCAGTTTTAAAAATGCTTTATTGAAGAGCTGAAGAGAAAGCATGGTGTGTGTGATGTATGTGAATGTCAAAGTAGTCGATCTAATGGGATTTACTTTACCAATCTGGAGCCTTTAGATACCTTTTTGGTATTCACATGCTCCACTTAAGCAATTTTTCCCAGGTGCAGAATTCCTCGTGGCATCTTATATCTGCAGTTCTTTTATACTATGTACTTTTTTTTTTTTTTTTTTCTCTTGCACATATGTTTGCTTTTTTTTTCCATTGAAACTCAATCTGCTAATATTGAATTAAGTAAGAATAAGGTGCCTAAAAACTACAAGCAAAGTGAAATGAAAAAAAAACAAAAAACAAAATAAAAAAAACAAAAATTAGATGTATCCTCTGTTCCCAGCCAACCGCCAAAATATTCAGAACAATCTTAGGGAGGCTGTCTTTTCTAGTAGAAATAATACTGATATGCATCCCAAACCTGTGGGTTGAACTATACTGTATGTAATGTGTGCTTTTTTTCTTAGTGAAAGTTCAAACTTCAGATATAATGAAACAAATTTAACTTAAAGGAGAAAGGTAAAGTATTAGAAATTCAGTTTAAAAAGAGAAAAAGAAAACATTAAAAATCAGGACATCAGTTATTGTGCTCTGGAGACATGTTGGGTGAGCTGTTGTGCCTCTGCACATTAAGTTACAGTCAAAAATTAATTTCAACTTTAGAGATCACCGGGTTTCAGTTGAACCACGTACAGAGGTTCTCATGTACTTTTGTTAATGGTCTTGAATGAAACAATTGAATTAAAGTTTTATGAAAATCATGAGCTGGTTTGTTTTTGTCTTTTTATTTCATAGAAAATTGACAATGTAGCTGTGAAAACTCCATCTTGTAGATAAAAGGTAGCATCGACATGAGCAAGAAAAAAACAATATATTTTTAATCTCTATTTTAAAACATTAGAGCTTTTATAATGGAGACAAAATGCACAGTTGAAAGTAAACAGAAATGCTGTGCCACTGTGAGGAACAGCATTAGCTCTGTGTTGCATAGTACAGTAAAATGAAATGCATCATCCATAGTCGCGCATATTGATGTGAGGTCAGACTCCTCGGGGTGCACAGAGTAAAAGCCTGTCTGCCAGACAAAGTGGGTGCAGGTACATTTATTTGACTTCCTTCTGATATCTACAACTATATACATGTTGATTGATGAAATGCTGATACTCATCATTTGTAGATGTGGGGAAAAAAGAAAGGCAGCTGTAAGTGACTCTCCACCACCCAGCACCACAGTTACAGTAATATACTGTATATGCATAGACCAATACACAAACACATACATATTCTGTCAACTAGTGTCCTGTACTCTCTTCAAGATTTAACACCCATAATGTAAGCCATGGAAATCTGCCATGTTTTTTCTGTCTGAGGTATAACCAACCCTGGCAATTAGATTTTCTTAAGAGTTACTGTCAGACTCTGTGAGACTAAGCTGTTCAATTAAACTCTGGACTGTGTCAACTCTTCCAGTGGAGTAGAATAATTCTGGCAGTTAACAATAAAGTCAGTTACAATCAGTCCAACCTCCACTTTAGTAATGACTGGTGGTACAAGGGATTTGTCCCTGATTTAGATATTACTTGTAATGTTAGAATTTATGAATTTGTTTTCCTAAACTGTTCTTTCGACTTCAGCCAATCCCCTCGCTCTTGTTGAGAACCACTCAGTCTTACCTCTAACATGCAGCCTATTTCGTCACTAGGGGGCTCATTGAATGAGCCGTGGGAGGACTGGGATCATGTGGCAGTGAATACACCACAGCACTGAGGCTACCAGCCACATAATAGAGAAGTCAAACCAATAGGAGCTAGCATTATCACTGAATTTTATTGACTTTGCAGTAGTTCGTCTCTACACCTTAGTGCTGCCCAGATATATAGTCAGCTCGGAGCGATGAATCACCTTCTTCTTAGTGTGTAACTGAGAGCTTTGTGCTTCAGACCAGCGTGTCCACCACTCCCTGAGCTCTGTGGGCCCCGTGGGCCGCCGCTCTTTCATCTGGCTCGGAGAAACTAGAGCATGAGGGGAGCTGAAGTCTTTTCTGGGCAGGAACTTCCTGTTAACATTTCCATCCCCATCTGAATCAGATCGCTGCCGACTCCCGTACTTAGTTGGAACCTCCGCCGCAGCATTTGATCCCGCTTTTGAAATCACCTCAGAATCCTCTTCAGCAACGCTTTGACAGGGAAAGAAATCAAGCCCTTGTATTTCGTTCTTGTACTCCTCCAGTTGGGCCTTACAATCCACAGCTTTCCCCTTCATCTCGAGGAACTGACACTGCAGATCTTTCTCATACCCTTCCTCTGCCTTTAGCTCGTTTTCCCAAAACCTGATCTGCTCCATCTCCTCAGCCGCTCTCTGCTGAGCCTCCTGCTTGGTTTGTTTGGACCTCTGCTTCTCCTCCAGCTCAGAAATCTGTTTGTCTATGCGTGCAATCTGGTCCTGTAAATCCTGCAGACAGCTGAGCTGACAGATTATGGTCTCTCTCAGACTGTTCTTCTCATCTTCAACCGTTGCGAAGCTTGAGCTGGACAGGTCTTCAGGTTTGACCTCTTGACTTCTCCTGTGGTGTTTGCTCTCTTTGCCCCTGGTCTGACTTCCCATGCAGCAGGACGTTTGCTGATCCAAGTCTGACTTCAAACTTTTCTCCCCTCTGACCTTGCCTCTGCTGCTTCGACCCGAGTTGTCTTTATCAACAGCGAGAGAGACATTCAGAGAGCTACGGTTCTTTTTATCAGTCTTCTTGCTGCTTTCCTTATCACAGGCCGTAGTACTGTAGACCTTGCCTTTCCCCAGGCTCTCCAGCCATTCCCAGGCCTCCTCCATGAGCGTCAGAGACTTCCTTTTGGGTCTCTTCAGCTCCTCCTTCTGTTGCTCAGCCTCCGGCCTCGAACCAGACAACGGGGGCAAACTTTGGCGATGCAAACTCAACGAACCGCTGCTCCTCCGCATTCGAGCCCCCGCATCTTTTCTTCTCAGTGGCGGACAAGGCTGGTACCTGCCTACTTTTGCTTTGCCCGTTTCATCCCAGACGGAGGCCCCGTTGTGGAGCAGTGTGAGCTGGACCTCCCTGGCCTGCTCGCCATACTTCTCCAGGGTCTCCAGAAGGCGTTCGTTGGGCGTCATGCATCGCTCGAAATCTTTGAATTTCTCCCGTAAGGTGTAGCGTCCAGGCTGACCTGAAGAGAGACGAACAAGTGTGGGTATCAGCACTATGTCAGGACATCAGTGTTAACCACAAACATGCTGTAGGCTACATACCCAGAGCTTGAGCCAACGCGATGACCACTTCTTGGCATGTCGTCTCCTCTGTGACTCCACAGACCACACGTTGGATCCCGTCCACAGACACCTTCACTTCCATCGCACACAGTCTGGGATTTTTATAAAGAAGACATTGAAGCTCTGTTTTCTTGTGCAGCAGCTCTTGTAGGGGAAGTGGCGGAGACAACTAAATGACCCTCCTTATCGTCCGCTGTAATCTGTCTGCCTGTGGTTTGCTGCTCAAGCTTGAGGGCAGTTTCACTCACTGTCACACACAGTAGCACAAGCACTAATTACCACAAAAAGAACAGTTTCTATCAAAGAATATTCAATCAAAGATCCCAGTGACCTACAGTACGTACCTCTCTGTCCTGTCTGAGGGGCCGATGCTTGGACCTGTCTGCTCGCGGGGTGACTGCTCAGGCTGGGAGGAACAGCGGAGCAGTTCAGACCAATTACAAATTCCCGAAGGCATCTACAATTTATGATCCCACCCATCTTGCATAGTTTCCACTCTGCCTGAGCAAACACACAGTAAAATGTCTTGTTTAGATATCAATTAAATTGTACAACAACAAGAACAAAGGAGCCAACTCTGACAATTCAGTAATATTAAATATGTGACAAGTGAGTTATCACAGTGTGGAAAGTAGAGGAGAGTAAATGAATGAGACTGAATTAAATTTAGTTTCTTCAGTGTTTACAGAACAGAGCCATCGGTGGGGTCACCTGGTAGAGCAGGAACCATTTAGGTAAAGTCATATCATATCAATGAAAAATAGGAGTTATTTGTGTTTGTGTATTTTATTAGCTTGGAACAATTTTAGGAAATATTACTATTTGCCACATTTATTTATTGTATTAACAATCATCGTCTGCTGAGCAGTGGCTGCATGTATCGAATACTACGGTGGCCCTTAGGGCTCAACGTTCTGCAACTTAAGAAAACACATGAAAAGACACAAAAGTGCTACAAATTCAGGAAACAACAAGTGACAAACCTGGCTGGGGCATTTCATATTTAGTACAGGTCATGTTTGCAGTAATGTCTGAATCATACTGATGTTATAGTGAACCAAACAAACAGCCTGGTCTGTCACTTTTCTGTCTCTGCAACACCTCTGTTGTGTTTCTGCAGCACAAATGTTTTCTAAAATGACAGTGTGTTCATGTCTGTACACTAGTTTTCTTACAAGATGGTAAATTCATTGTGAAGGTGTGTAAATTAAGTTTTATCTTGTGTTATTCAGCTGAACTTGACCACTGTTTTTTTTTCCTTTCTTTTCTTTTTTAAATTTTGCAGTCTGTGTTTATTTATCTTAAACATGTAGCTGTAAAGCCTCCACACCTGATTGTGCCTGGAGTGTATCTTTGTAATCTGTGTGGTGTGTGTGTGTGACTGATCAGAACCTCTCCCTTCTTTTTTTTCCTCTGAAATAATAACAATAAAACTATTTTTTCATACAGCAGCTTCTAAATATATAGTCCACAAAATGCTTTGATAACAAAATGGAGGTCAGGACTGAGAGGGAGGACAAATAATATTCATATAAGAAAGAACAATGGCAAATACAATCAAAGGGAAACATGATATCACATAAAGTAAAGTCCATAAAAATTAGTAGTCTTTCCAAACCATTTCTTTATTGAATTATAAACTGTACATACAACACTCAAGAATAGCAAAAAGACACATATGAGTACAGAAATATAAATGAGGAAAAAACAACAGACAAATGAGTATTAGTATTAGTGTTATCTCAAATGATAATAATAAGAAGAAGAAAAGAAATATACCATTCAGATCAGTTCATTGTTCCTTCCTTCAACTTCAACATTAGTATGTTTCAGGAAGTTACAAAAGATCCCTAACCCTGTCCCAGAATTTGTTGAGTCTAATTCTTTGCGATGTATTTCACCTTTTCCAAGATAAAGTAAAAAATAAACATTATCTTCAGCCATTGTGAGGTTGTGCAGTTCATTTCTTTCTCCCATGAGAAAGATAAAAATTAGTTTTAAGAAGTGATTTCATAATAGTTATTTATTCAGTCTCACCTCCTCAGGTAGATTAAACGTCAGTGTAAAGTGTGTTCAGTGCAGCGGAGCAGTGCGTTCTGATAGGACGTGTGCTTTATTGCTTCATTCAAGAGAATACATTGCACAGTCTCATTTCAGAGAGGCACATTAAACATATTTGTATCTCCTGATCCCTGAGTCACACACTGGCATGACCTCGTCCTCCATTTATACCAATCAGCAGGTTCTATTTTTATAGGCTGTCACACCACGAGATTTTAAAACATGAAATCTGCTGCTCCTGCTTTTTAATGTGCAGCACAGGTTAAGAAAACACTCAATCGCTCAGTTCCTTCTGTACCTTGGAGCAACATTTTGAACAAAAACATGTGTGTGTGCAGAGGATTGTACATCAGTGCTGTCTTTAGATCTGGGTGTTCCTCCGTATCGCTCCTACAGGAAGCCTGATAACAAACTGGACATGTAAACATGTTGGACTTGTAAACTGCAACCAAAACTGCCACTATGAAACAAACACCACTAACCTCATTCGTCAGTGACTGAGTTTGTGCTGTGGAACATCTCCAACCTTATACATTTAAGTCCTGGCTGTTTGTTTTTGCAAGATTTCAGTTGTGAAATTTACCTTTTTTAAAACAGTGTGTCAGGATTGTTTTTTCTCACTCAGTGTTTGCTAAAGTGTCTTGATGTTAGAATCAACACAGAACATTTTTGTTATTTTGATTCTCCTGTTACTTGTGCAAATACGGCCATATGGTCAGCTTGAAGGGCCTGTAGTCACAAGTGAACCTGACACCAGAAATAATCAATACAAAGAAGAATACTGTCATATAGCACTAGCTCCAACTGTTTATTATATTTATTAGAATTAAACTCACAACAGCTGCTTGTGATGATATTGCATCATATACAGTGAGTTATATCTGTCATTAAACATCCCCTCGTTGATATAAATACAAATTTCAAAATAATAGTAACACCTGTCACTACAGTTCAACAGCACCTTACTACTATTTATCTTTGGTCTATTTTAAGCCCACTTACACAACGTGTAAACACTTGTTTGTCATCTACAGTGGCAAGAAAAAGTTAACGAAACCTTTGGAATTTCCTAGTTTTCTGCATTAATTGCTTTCCAGAAAAAAGACATCTTCTACTGAAGCTCAGTAGAAGTTGGGTGATGCAGCAGGACAATGACCCTACACATCGAAGTAAATCTACAACAGACTCAGAGTGGCTTAAAAAAAAAAAGTGCCTTTGGGAGTGGCCCAGTCAGATCCCAGACCTGAATCCAATATGCTGTGGAATGACCTCAAGAGAGCCATTCACACCAGACAACAAGGTAACAAGTCGTTCTGTAATGGTCCAGAAGTCATCCTGACTGAGCGTGGTGCAGGTCTGATCAACAGACCAGAAGCGCTTGGTTGAGGTTATTGCTGCCAAAGGAGCTTCAACCAGTCATTTAATCCAAGGGTTCACTTACTTTTTCCACCAGTATTGTAAACGTTTAATGAGTATGTTCAACACATGACATATTGTCTGTGTGGTATTAGGTTAAGCACATTTTGTTTGTCTATACTTGTGACTTAGATGTAGATCGGATCACATTTTATTACCAATTAATCCAGAAAACTAATTACAAAGGTTCCACATACTTGCCACTGTACTTTGTGTTGTGTTTGCATGGATGCATTTACACTAATTAAAGTCCTAAGGATGAGTAAGCTGTTCAGAGCTGAATTGATAATAAAAATCACCAGCTCTTAAAAACTGTTTCAACACTTGCTGGATGTCATAACAAAAAGAGGATTTATTGCAAACTTTATATACTTAGCTTCATCCTTTGATTTTAGTTGAAAGAAGTTTATTTTCATCATGTTTGTTGTTTCTGGATTATTATGTTGTCTGAGATTGCCTGGAAAACTGAAAACCACAGTAAATGTCCATGTGGCCAAACTCTACCCAAACAACTCCCTAGACCAGAGGCAGGACACAGGGAGCACCTGTTGTAATTTGGTAGTGTCTGACAGTTTGAGCAATGACGATAAGGGTAATAGGAGCCAGGGGAAACTTGGACTCCCTGCTCATGTCAACCACACGTCCAACAGCTTCTGACGATTTCTCAGGTTCGCAGTGAGGAACAGGAAAAGGAGACTCTGCAGAGCGTTTTTCACCGCTGTTGACCTGTGTGAGGGTTTTTCTCAGAGGTCACGGCCACACGGCAGTACAAAAAGATATTTTTAATGCTATATCTAAAATATAGCATTAAGAATTACCATGCAAAGAACTGAAATGAATTTGAACTTCAGCCTTGAACCTATCAGTGCCCAATCAAATTAGTTTGGTGGCTCAATTACAAAACTTAAGTGCGAAATTATAATTCCCAGGAAGGACTGAGGTCTTGGCAGAAAAGTTAAATGCTTTGGAACCTATAAGTCTGAAACATCCTCAAACACAAGGTTTTCAAAACTTGCTTCATTATTTTCACTTATGAGGGCTGACTGCCCGTTCCTAACCTGATCTCTTTAACTAGTTGCCCCCGAAGAGGAACGCTGACATTTAGGATCACATTCCCTAAAAATAGACGGCTTGTTAAGTGTCCTCAAGTTGTACCATGTCTTAGGGTGAACAGAGAAGCAGAAATGTGTGACATAAGGTTGGGCAAGGTAAACACAGATTTTTCCCTCTAAAAATATTTCTGTGTGGTGAGATACCACAACTAAGGTGATACTGGACATTTACAATTAAAAAGAAAAGAAAAAAAAAACTCTGATTAAGATCAAGTTTTTAATGTTGTCAAAATCCATATAAAGTTTTTTATTTAGCAACATAAAATTATAAACAAAATATTCATCAACACCATGACTGAGGTTTCCCAACTGCAGTCTCTGCATATGCAGAAACACAGATTCTCACAGCCTGGCTTTCATACGTCGCAGATCTAAGGAACCAATTAAATGTCAACCTGTGGGGACAGGGGGTGGGGCTAAATAAACGAATCCTTGACTACAGACAAATCTATAGACAGGCGGTTAGCATTAGCACAAGCGCTAATGGCCACTGCCAGTAAGAGCTAATAAACAAATAAAAGAAAATTCACAACATGTTACTGAGTCCTTTTTACAATCTTGGTGCTACACACTCTTTGAATGTCAACCAGGGGAATATGCAATGCAGAAACTGTTTGTCATTGCCATTAACATGTGTTTGTTATTTTTACGATGATCTATTAAATATTAATGTATTCATACACCTTGGGATGTTTGTTTCTTGATTGAAATATTTATTTTATTGACAATTTCATCCAACGGCAACATTATCAATCATTTAAAATCCATTACATTGACCTTGTATAGTATTTATGTATTGAATCTGCTTGAATTAACTAATGAGCAAACCCATCTAAGCAGCCAGCTGCCATGTGTAGAGCAACTTCTGCAGCTATCAGGGTGTTATATAATAAGTGTTCACTCACACACACATACCCGTCTCTTTGTCTACACACTGTGCCTGTCACTGAGCCCTGGTTGCATAGACAACTTAAAATAGAGTTGGACACACACACATATGAGTTCCCCGTTACATCGAGGCGTGTCCAGTGTGGGCACAGCAGGTTCTGGTTACACGTGAGGGAGAAGGAGCTTAATATTGCAGAGTCTGAGTACAGGGCTCCTCACTTCCCTCTTACAGTGGTCCAGTGGCTGACCACCCTTTACCAGTCCTCAGGGAGCGTTTCTTGGGAAGAGCGTCACCATGCCTAAAGTCATAGTGCCAGGTGAGTATGGGCAAACTGACTCTTGGGCTTAAAACGTGCACTCTCAGTAAACTTGACCTTTTCTGTCAAAATGCCACTCTCATTTCTGTTTGTTGGAGATCTGTGGAACGTGTAGGATGTGAGAGCTCCCAAAATGTCTAACAAAATACTTTGAATGTATCTTATCTTATGTGTAGGGGTCACACAGCTTCCTTATGCAGAATATCAGCACATGTTCAGATAGTAAATTCCCATCTGTTTGCCAGTGCCACTTTGTCTCTTTAACGGGCAGCACTGACAGCAGGTTCATCGGGGTTAAAATGCATATAGTTTAACTATGATGTACATACCAACTAATGTATAGACATCACAAGAAGTTTCCTCCCAGATTTGGACACATTTCACAATAAAAATACATTGGATCTTAACATTTCCCTTGTGATTCGTGCTGAAACTGCAGATTTTTGTATATAATTTAATTCCATTGATACAAACATGTAAGTACCCACTTTAAGGGTTCAAGGCATGAGGTGTATATAAATAAAGTTAGTGATAATGTCAAGAGGGCACATCAGATAGAGGTGATTTGTCATCAGGTTCTTGCAGGTCCAGTGTGACATGCGGTTTGCATTGTGATTCCTCTTGTGCTATGTCCCTCACTATCAAGAGCTCTATCATCACTACTATGCTGTTTTAATGGCTGCCAATTATAGGCTTACCTCCACCAGGCATTAGGCAACTGGCAACTTTTTCAAAGGGTAAAAAAAATAGCAATGCGGGGGTCCGAGCAGCTGCTGTGTCTGAGGAGCTTGATTTCTCCACCGATAGGGTTGTTATGATTCAGCTGGCAGGTACTGGTGGAGACTGTGTCTGAGACTGTTTACACTTGTTGTGACATTTTAGGGTCAGTGGCAGCAGGTGTGGGCAGCTGACAACAACTGTGTAATGATCAAACTGATCAAATTCACATCACTCTTATTTTAAAGGTGTAGTTCTGCTATATTTATCTCTAAATGTGCCAAAAAGTTTTAATGGGATTAATGAGATTTAACTTTGAGAACACAACAGTTAATAGAAACAGTGTCCTGGACACATTAATGGAACTCACTGATTTTGATTTTCTTCTTCTTCTTTTTTACTGATTTTTTTTTTTTTTACTGAATTTTTGTTCAACATACACTTCATAAAACATATAACTTGGGAATGATGCTCATATACTTGTTTTAACTTACATCTGTTCCAATTATTTTAAATATATATATTGTTTGATGACATAAAAAAAGACACTGACATTAAAGACATTGACATTGAGCTAACTCATTTCCATCCCTGATTCAAACTACAGCAGAGGCCAACATTTCAGAGCGTATGTTCATTTGTGTGTCCAAAACAAAAAAATTGTGAAACTAAAAGGAATGCAGGCAACAAGAGTTGTGACATTGCGCGTATGATGACCATCTTCACAAACTGTTTACTTGCTGCAACGTTTTTTGTTTTGTTTTGTTTTTGTTTGCCTTCTTTCTCTATTGCTTTATAGTGGAGGGGCTGTGGCCTCATTTCGGGCAAAATGATCAATAGTTAAATCAGATCTCTACCTGTCTTTCTGAAGGCGGAGTTTGCCCAATATGGAAACTGTAATGCTGATGATTTTCAGTGGGACTTTTCAAAGGGGGTGTCCCAATTATGAGCAAAGCTCCGTTGTTTGGATGTTGTTGCCGCTCTGAGACGTAACCACCTGTTTTGTCTCTCTCTAACCTGGATACACACACACTGACTGGGACTTTTTGCTAACTCAACAGAGGGAGGAAGTAAGTATGGAGCAGGGAGATATTTATTTTATGAGTATGAGAGACAATGTGAAGCATTACACAAATGCATGGTTTACTGTATGGATGTGAGATAGTCACATCACCAAATATTCATTTTCCAAATGCACTTAAATGCAACCCAGGAAACCTGATCTTGATGAATGAATATCTGTTCCATATAATTCAGAAAGCGATGAAATCTAGTGGAAATGGGCACCATTTATTAATCTGCTGTTCAACTTTGAGATCAGTTTTCAGTTTTGTGTTTTTGTGTAGATGCTTCACAGATGAAGCATCGTTGATCAAAACTGAACTGAAAGTGAACATTTACATTAATAAATGACTTTTTCCAGGTCACTGACTCCTCCACCATGGGAATGCTTATCAGTAAACAAATCAGCACCTGATCGATACACTGACTTCAGACCTGTTTGACTGACTTGAAGGATGGGCACAGACGGCTTAACCCTGAACACCAGAAGGGACATTTAATGCATCGTGACATGCACAGAGATATTACATTTGAGGTCTGATGATCGTCTCTGTGTGTGCCATGAAGATGTCCAGCTGCTGTGTCCAACATTATTGAATTCAATTTAACACACGTGTCCTCTCCATTATCCATCCTCACACTGTATCTCACCTTAATCTCACTTATACATTACACTCCATCCACACTCATGTTCCCACCTCCTACTGGCCCAGTGTGTCATTTCATTGCTGACAGTATCCTCTATACTGTTGCATGTATTTCTGATCAAAGGTCTCTTTTTATAGCCTATTACAGTACAATTATTCCTCATGAATCCCTACTGCAGTTCAATATAAAATGTATTAACCCATGCATTTCTAACACTCTTTTCCTTTGGGTTTGATCCTGGGTGACGCTGCTCTCTCTTTGCTGGGCCTAATCAGGTCATCAGAGTAAGTATGGAGAAACAGGAAGCAATAACTCAAGTCGTCTGATATGTGCCACATTGGAACATGTCACATATTAGAGTAGAAAGTCTTTGCTCTTGGGTAGTGAGTGCATGTAACATGAGGTTGAGCTAGAGGTTGAGCAGTTATCTGTCTGCAGGCATCAAGTGATGTCACATGCGTGTATTGTCCTTGTATTGTATTGTATGAGTCCTGTTGGTCATGTAACTCCAGTCATTTTGGACTGTGACCCACTTTTCCTGTCAAGTTTTTCCAGCATATTGATGAATTCTAATCAAATCTACTTCATATAGAGTCACTCACACATTGATTAATGGGGTGCAATTAATGATTAAATGAAAAATGAACGATGGAAAGTGATGAGAAAACTGGGTCAGGAGTTGTACTGTACAGACATTTAGAAAGGCTTCACCTATCTATATCTATGTTGTTTCGTATGAGTCAAGCTGATTGTAGCCTACCTGTCTCGGTGCTTCATCACTGTAGTTCTTCTATATGCATGGGACTTTGTGTTTGCAGCCCAGACTGGAGGTCAGAGTTGCAGACTTGTAGTGGCTGCATCAGTCTTTGGTCATGTACAGCACATGTGATGGAGTCTATACACATCACTGTCGGTAAGGTATGCTTTGTATGTCATAGATGTAGAACATAATGTCCACACTACAGTTCACTCTGTAGCCATTGTATCAGTGACCATACAATGTAGAGGAGCAGCTCAAGTTCTGTTTGTGATGTGCTACATGTTCAGTTTGGAGCTGCATGATGCCATGAGAGCAGGAGGTATTTCTATCACTCACAAGAACATGCTTCTGTTGTGTCTGACTGACAGAGACTGATGACAAGATGAGGGCCTTCGCGGAGGAAGTCTTTGCGTCTGAGACCAAAGATGAGAACGTCCGTGATGAGATCTCCATGTTTGATGTGGCTGAGGACTGCCCCATCCTTCACCATGAGTTGGCCCACCATCTGCACGCCGACGATGATCATGAGAAACGGTGAGGCGAGGGGAAAGCAAACTTTTCAGATACTTTGACGGTGGATGAAGCTGACCACTGACCCTCACCTCTCCTTCTCCACAGCAAGAGGCTCCAGCGCAGCCGCACCATGGCTGTGCCCGCTGCTGCTGCTTCTGCCCCTGTGGTGTCCCTGAAGGTGGAGACGCCCACTTACCTGGAAGTGCCCGACTTCCAGAGAGTGGCCATCATTGGAGACTATGCCTCTGGGGTACCTTCTGAAATTTACCATGGTGTCTGTTTATTTGTGTTTACTGAACTAAGCCTGAGTGTTTGGAGTAATGAACTCTAACTGATGATGCGTTTGTGGGTCAGTGGCCATGGGTGACCCCCATGAATGGAGCTGGTGGGGTTTAGGTTTCATTGTTGTGGGTCTTACACTTATACAGATAGAGACACTTTGGGGAGGCTAGCTGCTATCTCTGTTTTAGCTTCCATAAGCAAGTTTACTGATACACTCACTTTAGGCTACATTACATCACTGTGAACAAGCGACAGCTCCTG
This sequence comes from Trachurus trachurus, assembly GCF_905171665.1. Classification (NCBI taxonomy): domain Eukaryota; kingdom Metazoa; phylum Chordata; class Actinopteri; order Carangiformes; family Carangidae; genus Trachurus; species Trachurus trachurus. Next base: position 11,751,258 of record NC_139901.1, read on the forward strand.
TGATGCAAAATGTCTGACAAACAGGAGAAAATAACAATATTTTGTACACAAAACTGATTGCTGCTGCTAAATGCTATCTGGCTAGCTAGCATTTATTAGCCTAATTCATCTTCCTATCTGAATAGCCTACATCTAATTAGATGTCTTTTGGGGATCTTTTAGCTGAGATTCTATTGATTTAAGTTTTACATTTAAAAAACATTTTAGCCTAATGCTTGCAACATTTATGTGTATTTCAGGTGACCCTGGATGACTTTGAGCTGTCCTGTAAGGGTCTGTACCGTGCCCTGACCATCAGGGAGAAGTACATGAGACTGGCCTACCAGCGCTACCCACGCACAACCTCCCAGTACCTGCGTGATATTGAGGGTGAAAGCTTCAAGCCTGATGATCAGCTGCAGCCAGGTGAGAAGATAACACCTGGGCTTCACATTAAGGAGCACAGTGTAACAATGTTATTATTTACGTCATATTTCTTTCTCCCATACATCGTCAGTCTTCACGGCTCCTCCAAAGAACGGAGAGGACCCCTTTGACGCCAAGGACCTGCCAAAGAATCTGGGCTATGTGGCTCGTATGAAGGATGGTGTCATCTATGTGTACAACGATGCTGCAGCTGCTGACAAACATCAGCCCAAAGACATGCCCTGCCCCGACTACAACACCTTCATCGACGACATGAACTTCCTTATCGCCCTCATTGCTCAGGGCCCAACGTGAGTTCTTCTTTAAGTATCTCACTTTCAGAAAAAGCAAAAATCTTTGCACATCTATTTCCTTGGCAGGTGCGTCGGAGGATGACAATTAAGTCCAAATTAAACAAAGAAGAGTTCCCGCACACATAGCCAACTTGCAGAATTTATTGCAACGTTTCAGTACTAGACCTTTTTCAACATTTGCTTGAAAAAGGTCTTGTACCAAAACGTCGCAATAAATTCTGCAAGTTGGCTATGTGTGCGGGAACTCTTCTTTTTTTAAGTATCTCACTTTCGAAACGTCCCAGTCATTTCGACCCTATCTACTTTCTGCAAAATCATGTCAGGTATTTATCACTTTCCCCTGGTGACCTGTCAGCCTTCTTTTAGGCGACCCCGTGGTCAACTGACTGTTAAATCATCAGTGTGAGGTCCTGGATGCCACTGAGACATCTACAGCTAATTAACTGACAATAACAAGTCACTTATGGACATTTTCCCTCCTAACTTCCTGAAGTAGCAGTGACATGTTTTATGTATAAAAACCCTTGATATATGATAAACAAGGTGCCTTACGATGCAGCTCGTAGCTCAGTGCTCTGGTATCTTTTGCATTGCAGTAAGACCTATACTCACCGTCGTCTCAAGTTCCTCACATCCAAGTTCAACGTGCATGAGATGCTGAATGAGATGGAGGAGATGAAGGAGCTGAAGCTGAACCCACACAGGGACTTTTACAACTGTAGGAAGGTATGAACCAAACAGGAAGATCATTTATTACAGTCATTGCATCTACATTTGCTTAAAACAAACAAGATAGTTCTAAATCAATCTTTAGCCCAAGTCCACTTTTCTTTTGGAAAACACATGCATTACAGCTGTAGTTCCTTCAACAAAAGGATTTTTAGAGCAACTCTGCACTCTTCCTCCATTGATCTTAAATTCTTCACACAGACTTTTAATGAAGGTGCTGCACAGTAGATCTAAGAGGCTGAGGTAGAAATCGGATTCAGAAATTGTTTGGTTTTGTATGTCACATAAAATATACATTGTGTTTATAAGACTAAATATTTGAAAAACCTCCTTTGAGTCCACTGAATATCAACGGTTTAAGTTACATCATATTTATTCTTAAGATATTCCGAATTTACATTTACACAAATGATTGGATGAATTCTGTTGCTGCCATGCACCTTATGTATGTATCGTGCTCCCTCTTGTGTCCATACAGAGTAACTGCATCACATAAACTCCATGCAAATCATAACAGTCTCACGTCCTCTCCTATTTCCCAGGTTGACACCCATATCCACGCTGCCGCCTGCATGAACCAGAAGCATCTGCTGCGCTTTATCAAGAAGTCTTACCGTGTGGACGCCGACCGCATTGTCCACAAAATTAAAGACAAGGAGGTCACCATGAGGGAGCTGTTCAAGAGCCTCAACCTGCACCCCTATGACCTCACTGTGGACTCCCTTGATGTGCACGCTGTACGTTACATGCAGATCAGAGGCATCAGTAGGGTTTAACAATATGAAAACAGTGCATAGGCTAGGTGGAGTTATAGAACTGTATAAACATAACATACATATATACAGTCAGGGATTATTTCATTGAGCATTCATTTTATCAGTGTTAAAATAAACCTGGTTGACACACAAAAGTCTGGATACTATTGATATATAGGCTAGATTTGACAACAAGGTTGGATTTAATCTCAGATTAGCTTTTATTATATTTTCATAAAAATAATGTTTAAAATGAGTTAATCCAGGTTTAAAATTAGGCCAAACTCTGCTGAACCATTTCAAATGAGTCTGGTTTAATTTACTAACACTAGCCTAAATAATCTGCATGCTGCCCTTGCCAAAATTAAGCCTCTTAAATTGATGTTCTTAAATTAAACAGAGCCATTTTTAACGCTTTGGGTGCAGCAGAACTGAATCTTGATTTCAAGTAAAAAACTGTGAGTATTCAGTTCAGGTTTAATTTCATCTCTCTTAACTTTAAAATAGTTTGGAGCAGCAGAATTTCAGTTTAAACCAGGATTTAATAAAGTTTAAAATTTACCGGTAATCCAACCGAGAGGATATGTTTTTTTCTCCATACTATTTACACATTAGCTATCAGGGCATATTTATCCCATTGTTTCCACTCTCTTCCACCCTTTAATCTAAATCTCTTCTCTTGTTGTTTCTCTGAAGGGGAGACAAACCTTCCAGCGTTTTGATAAATTCAACGCCAAGTACAACCCTGTGGGAGCCAGTGAGTTGCGTGACCTGTACATGAAGACGGAGAACCACATCAACGGAGAGTACTTTGCCACCATCATCAAGGTTTGCTTCACCATTGTAACATCATCTGATATATTATCCTACTGACATCCTGTTTAGAGACACACATACAGTATGAGAATACAATCAAGAAAGTTTGGTAACTTCCCATCAGAGCCTGATCTGACCTTTACCTAAACCAGGAAGTAGCCACTGACCTGGAGGACGCTAAGTACCAGTATGCTGAGCCTCGTCTGTCCATCTATGGGTGCAACCCTAATGAGTGGACCAAACTCTCCGGCTGGTTTGTCAAGCACAGAGTCTTCTCCCCTAACCTCAAATGGATGATTCAAGTGCCCAGGATCTAGTAAGTTTTCAGTTTCTGTTCTCATGTAACTTGAAAGAAAATCCCCAAAAGGCTTGAGTGTTTTCAGATTTCACTTGACGTTATTTTGTCCCTCTTCTCTCTTAGCGACATCTTCAGAGGCAGGAACTTTGTGCCCCACTTCGGCAAGATGCTGGAGAACATTTTCCTTCCTGTGTTCCAGGCCACCATCGACCCACAGTCAAACCCAGAGCTCAGCCTCTTCCTCAAGCATGTGAGTCAAACACAGTCATAACAGCTCAGACACAACACAGACCCAAGAGTCAGCGTCTGAAGGAATTGAAGGAATGAAAACAAAACATTAAAATGAATTAGAAAATTAACAGAAGATTTGAATTTGCAGAAATTCCCATTTTAGCTGAACTGTCACCTTAAACACTGTGAAATAAATCAACTGCCTCCTGGTGTGTAGGTGACAGGTTTTGACAGCGTGGACGACGAGTCCAAGCACAGCGGCCACATGTTCTGCACTAAGAGCCCCAAACCTGAGGAGTGGGACATCGCCAAGAACCCCTCCTACACCTACTACATCTACTACATGTATGCAAACATCGCTGTGCTCAACCAGCTCCGCAGGTGAGTTTTCTGCTACTACTTGACCAAGTCCCTGTAAGAGCATGTCTCCTTTCTCTAATACGATACTTACTATAATCTTCTGCTCTCCAGACAGAGGGGGATGAACACCTTCATGTTCAGGCCTCACTGTGGTGAGGCCGGTGCTGTCACCCATCTGCTGGCCTGCTTCATGACCGCTGACAACATCTCTCACGGCCTGAACCTCAAGAAGGTCAGACATCACACACACGCACACCAACACACACAGAGTGAACTCACTTACACTTGATCAAAAATTTCAGTCAAGGTGTCCCTAACTTAAGTTTCTATTGTCTTAAAACACAACATGGCCAGATTAATGTCATTTCTATACACAGTCTGGGATACATTAAATTTGGAAAGACAACATAAATAGTATTTTGAGTATTAATGCTCTGTATATTCTGTAATTCTTAGACATCTTCACAGACCCAACAGCCTTTCATAATGTTGTGTAAAACTGCTGGTGACTGGAATCATTTAAGTCATTACATAGGCTATAGAACATTTTTTCATGGTGTAGCCTAACCTCTTATCTGAAAGAACCAAAGTACATCCTTTCTTGCTATATAGTATTTCCATGCTCTCTGATAAGGACCACAGCTGTGAAGAGGTTCCCAAAGGGAGCAAATACCCTTTCAGGCCCAATGTCTGAAACTCAGATATGACCTACTTTGTATTACAGTAATTGAGGTTTGATAATGACTAGAGCAGTGGGCCCCAACCTGTTGGCTGGTTTCCACTGGTGGCAGTACAATTTTGGTCAAAAGGTGTAATTATACAAAAAACATAATGTTTTAAAGGTTTTTTAACAAAATGATTAAAAAAAACATTTAAAACGCAAAAACATCCCTGTTTTTCTCTTGTATCAAGCCACTTAACTTCTTTCTCTGATGATTGTGCACTAAAATGTGAAAAACATTGAAAAATGGGAAAAACTGGTTAGCAACAGGAGGTGAATTCAGTTCAGACATGAATGTTCAGTCATCATCAAAGTAAGAAAGAAAGAAAGAAAGAAAGAAAGAAAGAAAGAAAGAAAGAAAGAAAGAAAGAAAGAAAGAAAAGGCATTATTTGGCCTCCATACTGTTCTGGGGTCAGATGTGGGTCACCTACATTTTTGAGATTTTCAAGTGGAGCCCCTGGACTAGAGTAAGAGAGGACATTATCCTGAATCTGACTTCAGAACTTAAACTGATATTGCCCAGTTATTGGATTATTGCAACAATCTTTCATTGACAGAACGTTTCTTAGAGCAATATATCCAGTCAACTGCACAACTGATATTGTAATGACTATGCATAATTTAACAGTTTGTAAATATTACCTATTGCCCTCAAATGTCTGCTTTAGAGGGCCATCTTTTGACAAATACTCACATAAATTGACTTGTAACTGATCTTCTCCATTGCTCTCTTCTCCATCTTCAGAGCCCTGTGCTGCAGTACCTGTACTTCCTGACCCAGCTCCCCATCGCCATGTCCCCTCTGAGCAACAACAGCCTGTTCCTGGAGTACGCCAAGAACCCCCTGCTCGAGTTCCACAAGAAAGGCCTTGTGGTGTCTCTGTCCACCGACGACCCCATGCAGTTCCACTACACCAAGGTCTGAGCGCATGTTAACAATGGGCATTGTATCATGCACATCTATAGGCATGCAACAGAATAGGCTTTGAATTTCAACATAAACATTATGTCATATGTAGAGCATGCAGAATTTAGATGTGTGCAAAGTTAACTGTTCAAATAGTGTTAATAACAATTGGCCTTTATGTCCACAGGAGCCCCTGATGGAGGAGTACGCCATTGCAGCCCAGGTCTTCAAGCTCAGCACCTGCGACATGTGTGAGATCTCCAGGAACAGTGTTCTGCAGAGTTCCCTGTCTCATGAGGTAATGGAGCTTAAATATGATGGTGCATTGTTTTTTTTGTTTTTGTTTTTGTTTTTAACATGTTTGATAAATATGATATCATAGGGGTGGTGTTTAGCTCAGTTGGTAGAGCACCCGCCCCATGTGTTGAGGCTATAGTCCTCACTGCAGGCGACCCTGGTTGGAATCCCGCGCCGAGCGGCCCCATCCTGCGTGTCATTCCCCCCCTCTCTGCCTCCCATTCCCTGTCTCTCTCAACTATCCTGTCAATTAAAGGCAAAAAAGCCCCTAAAATTTTTTTTTTTTTTAAACCGATATCATACATGATGTTCAGCCTCACTATAACAAGCTGGATCTTTACTCCTCCAGGAGAAGCTCCACTTCCTGGGTAACGATTACTTGAAGGAGGGTCCTGAGGGCAATGATATTCGCAAGACCAACGTGGCTCAGATCCGTATGGCGTATCGCTTTGAGACCCTGTGCTACGAGCTCAACCTCATCAAGGAGGGCCTGAAGACCGAGTAAACACACACAAAACCATTACAACTCATCTTTACTGTGATGTAGAAACCTTTCTGAATTTGTTTTACACAAGTGAATCTTAAAGAAGAAACTGGCCTTGTCAGACGCTGCTGCTCTTTCCTTTGGAAGAAGAAACCTTTTTTTTTTTTTACCTTACGCCATCTGCACATCTTGTCTAATTGTCCTGAACATTACAGTATGTGCATGGAGAAACATCGGGTATAAGTATGACAAGAAATAAAATGTCAAAAAACGACTTTTTCCATGTGTGGTTTTTGTCCTGTTCATACATCTCTTTACAGCAATGTTTATTAGACTGCAGGATCCAGATGTTCCTCATGACCTCTGACATGAGACTTGCTGTGCACTCTCTTATCCACCATCTTGTTTCCTATACAGTCCACAATGTAGGCTACTTAGAGAAGTTTTCAGATGGACATTGACTACTTTAGAAGATTCACTGTGTAAACATCAAGCTGTATCAGCAGGAAAATAAATGTGCATTGATCATGCAAATTTAATGAAGTCATAAGCCCGAGTTGCTGCATAATGCATCACTTGTACCATCACCTTTTGATGGAGCCTCCATGATGTCTGCCATTTCCTATAAAAAGATGCTGCTCATTTTATTGAACATCCTGACAAGGAAAAGACATAGTCAGCATTTTAGCTGGACCTTGTTCCATGGATGAAGATCAAGGGTGATTTATTTTAAAGTCATGTCTAAAGAGCAAAATCTACATGAAAGAGAAGCAATACTCCTTGACCTTATTTAAGTGTCAAGTAGTAGGCTATTGCTCAATGAGTATATAGCCTATATACTGTATATATTAGAATACAACAAATAGATTTTCAAGCGGATAAACTGCATCTGCTGCGATGTATATCTAATGATCTATAGGCCTATATTAATTTTTTTTTTTTAGTAGGCCTATTATTATTGTCTTGATACAATGTGATTTCACACCAGTTTCCAAACAGTTCCAATGCTGCCAATCATTTCCCTGCACCCAAATATCACATCACACTGTTTTATGAATGAAAAGTAACTTATGGAGTCGCACCGGCGTCGTTTACAGCACGGTGTATATAATTTCCCAGGACACCTGAAGACAACAGTATTTGTTCATCGATGACAGCTGCAAGAGTTGATATGATGACGTCTTCCCTCCTGAATCGGGAGGATTCAACCAGACTTTCTCACAGTCGGTCGCGTCAAGCTACACTATAACATCGAGGGTTAAACCGGAAGTCCGGTCAATTTATGTAAATAAAGTGCTAAAAGACATAGGCTAGATGGTTTTACACCACAATGGATTGAGTGATTAGCCTACATTCCTAAAAAGAAGGATAAATATTTGCTTACAAATAGGTATAGACTTTCAAGTTAGCATGTAAGGCTTATCATAAAAAAAGAAAATTAAACTCATCCATCAGTTGTTGAAGTGGTCATGTAATAGCATTTAGGTAGCCTAATCAATAGGTTATTAGGCTACATTATTTGTCCTTTAGGAGCCCTAGCTACTGTAATTTTTTTTTTTTTTTTTTGCCGATCTTTATGTAGGAATGGACACATTTTATTCCACCCACCATACCACTTAAAAAGAGTAATTGTGGTATCTGTATCACCTGCCTAATTTCAGTGGTCACTTGTGGCTTTAGATACAATCACAATGTAGCCTACACTGACACAGCTAATTCCCACACAGCCTTCATACATGTAGTTTTAAGGGCTTTAATTTCATATTTTAGAAACAGAATCAGAATGGCTTTATTTGCCAACACATTAGCCTACCTATGGATTTGATTTGATGGCTTTTAGTAATACATCCATGCTTTTTAGTACAGAAATTAGCAAAACACATGAATAGAATTAGACTAAGAGAAAAGCAACAAGTTACAAGAAAATGAAAGTTCCTAGATAGTTGTGCAGTTTAGTGTAGATATAGTTTAATAATGTTATCATTATTGTATTGGTAAGTATTCAAATATTTGCCTTTAAAAGCAGTATGGTTGAACAGGTACAGAACACTGAAAACATCGTATCAATTAACAACAATCACTTTGTCAATGACCAGTTTTATTTTGGAGGATCCAACCGGAAGTTCGGTACTGTGTTGGCTAGCTCGACGCTAATTGTGCTGAGAAGGAGGGCTAGGAGTGTTCTGCTTTTCCCTAGTTATGGCCACTTTCTTTGTTGTTATGTGTACTTATTTACAGCAGGCGACACGTTTTTATGGCCAGCAAAGTTTATATTGCGATGAGTTGCCAAAGATAACTGTGCAGTGAGGAGTAAAGTTAGCCTGAACTTCTTCAGCCTGCTAACCTGTCCCGGTTGGAGGATGCGAGCGATTGGAGCTGCATTTGATTTGTTTTTCATTTTATCGAAAGGAAAAATGTGAAAAGAGGGAGATTTTTTCCTGTCACACTAAACTACAGATGGTAAGTCACGAGAAATGTAACTCATGCAGTTGTCCGTGTGGTGTTTGGCTCTGACGGTCACACACTGACTTTCAACGTTGTCACTCAACTGTCCGACTCTCTTGTCTCCTCCAGCTTGGTGAATACAAGTAAAGTAATCATCAAGTAAATCCGTAAAGTAATCCAAAGTTACCTAGTTACTTACCGTAAAATGTGTTGCTAAATTAACCTTTGTCCAGTAAGTGCTGTTTCGTTAATGCCAAACTCCATTCAAAACATGGCTTATTAAAAGTGAATTCATGATGTACAAGTATGGGGACACTAACATGTTGTTGTTTTTTAGTTTATTGCTATATTAACTAATGTATTTCTTTCATTCGGCATACTTCCAGTCACGTAATATACTTTTTTTTGACGAATATGAACTTTTTAATGTAACCATGTAACTAACTGTCCACTGTCAAACAAGTTTCACCGTTGACAGTGAGAGGTTTAAACTGGGAGCAACTTCACGTTATTTCTTTCTTTTGTTAAAGCCGAATTACAGGCTAGCTGTTAATGAGTCAGATGAGTCGCCGAGTTTCATTCATAAGTTGTGCAATCTTTGCTACAAGACACGACACTTCCCATCTACATTAGAAGGGAGTTTTGAAATGGGGTTTCCTAATGCAACAGAGAGCAGGGACACGTTTTCTTCTTCTTCTCCTGCACTTATTCCTATTTTATTGCAGCCTTAACCCCAATATCAAGAATGGAGCAACTAATTAAAGTCACTGTCATAGGGTCATTTCGCTTTAATGCTGAGAGAATTGCTGCTGTATTGAAATGATCTGCAGGTGTAGGAAAAACAGCCAAGTTAATGAATAACTACAGACTACAGTAATGCAGCTACTACATCTGACAGCATAAAGATATGTTTACTCCACTAGTCCCCTCAATCCAAAAAAAAGGTCAACCAAACACCAGGGACGATTGATTTACTGACTTGGGTTTGTTTTATGCCAAGTTCGAAATAAATCTAAATGTTTTTGACACATTGGCTGTTTTACTATGATTTTATTAGAGTATTTCGAGCAGTTTTCAGGCACAGTGAATGAACGATAAATGACATGTTAAAGCTGGATGTCATTCATTCTGCAGAGCTGTTAAAAAAAGATCACCTGGATGCACAGGGGCTCTTCTTCTGGCGGCTGCTGATGGATCAGACACTTAATCTTGGTGTGTCCGTTTACGCTGGCATCTAGCAAACCTACATTTTTCTTCTATTGTGGCTGTAACTGTCTCTGTAGATGGTAAACCACAGTCGTGCAATGCCTCACCTACAACATGTTGGGTCATGCAGCGCTCCTCGAGGAGAGCGTTTTGTGGTGGTTTTGAAGGTGCAATTAGGTTTAATTTAGCTGCCAGGTGATGATGGGAGACTGGAGCTTTACGGCTCCCCCGACTGCTTTCTACACGGATGAGTCAGTGAGTTTCACTGAAAAAAAAAAAATACTAGGATACCTTGACAGAGTTACAAACATGAGTGGAGTTCATTTTGACTCGCCCTCTGGTTTTGTCACTTGATATCACAACAGCTCCCGGTTTGATTTTGAAATGCATGCCACAGGAAGAAGGGTGAAACTGGCAACTTTCCACGTGTTTGCAAATGTCACTGTAACTCGTGTATTTTTTAAATCAATCTTTGATTACCATCACAGGGTTTGAGTGTAGCTGATCTAAACATAGCCCAAAACCAGTGGTTGCAGCTGGGTGCAAATGTCTCTGCACAATAATTATGGACAGTCTGCTGATCCTTCTTCCTGCCGCTCAGGAAACGCAACTCATGCCTTCCTGTACAACATACCGCACACACACACACACACACACACACACACACACACACACACACACACACACACATAGACAAGCAATGCAAGTGGGTCAGTTTGGGACTCGCATTGTCATTGCGTGGCCTGGCAATGATGGAGCAGCATTCCAGCGCACACATACGTTTGATTTAGGTCAAACCGAACAAAGGCATCACTTGCAAGACTGACTGACCGACTGTCTCTAGTTAAATTTATTCCACGACCACCCCCCCCACCCCCCACCCCCCACCCTCAACCCTCTCCTCCCCTCCTGCCCCTCCTGCCCCTCCTTATACAGCTCTGTAGGAATGCAGCTCATAGAGTTATTATGATCATGAGCTGTGCAGTGGAATTTTACCATGTCTCCCCTTCTCCAGATTCTTCTCAGCCTCGGTCCTAATGTGCAACGTGTCCAAATGGTTTGGTTCCAGCAAACCAGGAGCTGCTGTACGAGAGCGCACAGTAACTACATTGATGTGTTTTACTCTGGGAATATGAGTCCGGGGGTAGATGCCACTGCAACAACTTCACATCAAGTCTGTCTGTGTTAAATAGCGTTAATTAGATGGAGCATGATTATAGCTTTGTACCGTACGAGTGCAGAGAGTCCGTGTCCTGTTTTTACCTCGTCTCTCTGCTGAGAAGCTCCACCATCTGGGGAGCTTCCATTCAGCTGTGCAGATAGGTGTGGTCACACAGCGTCGACCCTCATTCACCTAATTGTGACGGGCTGCTTCACTCACTGTGCCTTGTTTTCTCTCGCCTCCCAAAGCTTTCTTTTTTGAAATCACTTAAACTGTGCATGCTCTCCTCTCTGTTGTCTGAACGACAGCTTTGCAAGAAAGAACACTGAATTAGATTTAATGCTCTGCTGTATCATTGGCATTTTGTATTTGGCCAGATCTGTGGTTTAGGACAGCAGCTACAGAGAAAGCAGAATTCCCCCGGGGCCGGAGGAGGAGGAGGAGGAGGAGGGTTGGGGCGGCTCGAGACTCAAAACACAGAGCAGCAGAATGTCGCGCTAAACCATGTTCCAGCTTCTGTGTTTTCCTTTTTCTTTCTGGTTTTATTTTTGGAAGGTGACCCTGACAGGGGCCCATCCTTCCTGACCTTCTCTCTGGTCTTACCCCCACACCTTGAAGACAGCTTAAGATGTGCAATGTCTCAGAAGCAACTGTGTGATCCTGCGTTACCTCAGTGTCCCTTTGACCCTGCGGTGTGTGGTGTCTGGACTTGTTTTTAAGTGCAAAGTGATTGATGGGTAATTTTTGTGTCTTGACTTCTTCTTAGGTTGTTTACAAAAGGAGACGAGGCGGAAAACGACACTCTTCTGACACGAGAAGACACACACAAGACGCGTCCGACCACAAATGTTGTGACTCTCCTGCCTGTGCTGAGTAATTAACTGTAATTAATTCAAAGCAAAACACGTGAATTCTTCTTGTTTGTCTTTGAGAGGAAATCCCTGATGCTTTCACTTATGGAGCACTGAGGGTGAGCTGACACTTGCCCCCTCTCAACATGCTGGCTCTGAGGCTGGAGCAGGGCAGACGAGGGGGTGGTGGTGCTGGTGGTGCTGGTGGCGGCGGCGGCGGCGGTGGCGGCGAGGTGGATCGCCTGCAGAAAGGGCCCACTGTGGCCTGGCAGGGCCGACAGGAGCAGGGCGTCAACATCAGGGAGAAGATCTCGCAGTGGGAAGGTCGCAGTCAGCAGGGCAGCAGCCCGGATACCAGGATGAGAGCACACCCTCCGGTCGTATCCCGGACTCTGTCTGGGGATCTCCTGAGCAATGGATGTTTCACCGAGGGCTCCAGAGCGGGGCCTCCTGCTAAAGCCGGCCTCTCAAAAACTAAGAGCATGGGTTTAGATTTTCGGGAATCCCCAGCTCATAGCCCGGTTGGTAGGAAGTCAGAACCTCTGCAGAAATACTCCACTGAATCTCCTCCCACAACCCCAGGAAATAAACCACTTGCAGCACAAACATTTCTATCTCCTAACGCGGAGAACGACGCCGCTAACTCTACAGGTAAACAACAAACCTTCACCCCCAACGGCGACCGAACCACGGGACGCATCTTGGATGTTGAAGTAGTAGTTTCCAAACCTCTACCTCTGTCCGCCGACTACCAAGACGACAACATGCCCGCTGGGAACTTCTACACTTCCCGCGGTTTCTGGCGAAAGCTGGAGGGAGACAGGCTGCTGTGGGAGAAAGGCAGGGAGTCGTCAGGTGAGGCTCATCCTCCTCCCAAACCTCAGCGGACATTCCAGTATCGCGCAGCCAACAACAACAGCAGCAGCAGCAACTCGGGGCACACGGCGCGATGGGACAGAAGATCTCCTCATAACAACCTCTGCAGCGTTGGGAGCAGGAGGGTGGCCCACCCACCCAGCTTCCCGCCTCCTCCATGTCCCGTGGCAAAGACAGAGGGGCTTTCAAGGCATAAAAAGAACAGGTGAGTCAGTGAGCTAAAAGCGGAGCCCATACATACTGATTTTATTGTGTTTTTTTCTGACCAGTAAAAATACACATTGCAGTGTTTCTGTGTTGTGGACAACTGGATCTTCCCTGGATATCAGCAGGGTGTTTGTAGGGCAGTAATAGAGGAGGGTGCTGTCTAATTGCTGGCAGGGCTCCAGGTGTGATGTCACATGATATCTGGCAGCATTGTTCTCTATTGTCTGGATGTGGCCTAGTTCCTCCGCAGCCGTGGGGGTGAGGGTCATCATCCACAGACACACACACACACACACACACACACACACACACACACACACACACACACACACACACACACACACACACACACACTCTCACACACACACACACACACATTCACTCCAGGCTTAGCAAAACAAAACATAACATAACAGTGTAGCCCATGTGTGTAGACAGCTCGGGACCTGTTAGGTAACGTGATTTCTAATTATTTAGGTCTCTGTAAATGTCATGTCCTGGTGACGTGTATAATTATCATCTAAATGTTGTCCAGGAATTTTTGAGAGGATGAAATAATCTGCAAAGTTTTTTCTGCATATCTTATAAAAACAGAACTAAAGTAACTTGCTTTACATGTCTGGTTTTCAAGAATTGCAAAGTGCAACTTAACAGCTGAAAAATGAATTAAAAATAATGATAGCGTCATGATGTATTCAGCTGGTCTTTCAAAGCAACTCATTTAATAAATAATAACAACTACGGTATGCACTTTGTAATAGAGCACTTAGAAGAGATGCAACTCAAAAAGTTGTACAATAAAATAAGTGTTTGCAGCTATAGCCTCTGGTGGAGTTTCAGATATAGAGTATATTTCTGTGTGACATTATCATTGTTTGTGTGTGTGTGTGTGTGTGTGTGTGTGTGTGTGTGTGTGTGTGTGTGTGTGTGTGTGTGTGTGTGTGTGTGTGTGTGTGTGTGTGTGTGTGTGTGTGTGTGTGTGTGTGTGTGTGAGAGAGAGAGATAGTTGTCTGGTTGAGCTACTGTTGTTCTAACATGTCACAGATGGATTTTACTGGTTCAGTCCCAGAGGTAAATCATCAGGTTGCCACATTTGACTGACACAAATTAGTCCAACCAGAGCCTCAATTCCGCCCATCCGTTGTCAGCTCAACTTCTTATTTTGGCGTGTGTGTGTGTGCGCTCAACTGGTGATGCATCATCTTTGTCTATCTGAAACTGATGCAGTCTAATACCAGCAGTCCTACATTAAATCCTATCCAGTTTTCATTGAAACTGGTTTGTAAGTATTTTTGCTTTTCAACTGTGTAACACTAGCTATTGTCTGTTATTTAGCCTGCCCAGTGCCACATTTATTTAAAAGGGGGTAGACAAAGCATATATATATATCTGTCAGTATAACATAATACTGTTCAACAAAACCTCACACTATATCCCCCCAAATAAAAATTGAAATCAAACACAATGTTTCAGTGAAAGATTGGATTTTATCTCAGGGTTGTTGTCTTAGATTAGCTTTTGTCTAGGTGTAACTCATCACCTAACGACTCGGAGTGGAGTGTAAAAAGAGGTACTGATTCCTGCGCTTCTTTGTTTCATGAAAAAAAAGTAAACAGTAAATTTGCCTGTAAAGTTTGGCCACTGTTGTGCTTGTAAAACTCTCAGGACTTCATCAACTCAGCAGGTCAACAATCGTTATTAGGACTTGTCAGCTGATGACATTTCCAGAGCTGATGAATTCCCTGACCTTCAAACACTCAACAACTGTCGGCCGCTCTGTGCAGCGGAGGATCTGAAAATGAAGCAAATTGATGCCTACAAAACAGGAGAGTCTATAAAAAGATTTCAGTTTCCACCGTCTGAAATGTCATTAAGAAATGGCAACTAAGGGGAACTGTGCAAAGTTGAGACAAGATCTGCAAGAACAAGAAAGCTCTTAGATAAGGCTGCGCTTCTGCTGTGTTTGAAAGGTAAAGCAAAAGCCTCATATGACTGCAAAACCAACTGCAGGAGGGTTACCTGAAGTTCATGAAATAAGAAGTAATGGTGCATTAACAATTGAAGAAAGGCCAGTGCTATACTGTGTGTTTACTGCAGGGGCTGTATTCTTTTCACTTCAAAAATCAGCATGTCACCGATACATTAAACAGTTTTATTGACACAGTTACACAGTTATCTCTAAACCTGAAAGCAAAAATGATGCAGCCTTTGGATAACATTGCATAACAATCACATAAAGAGATGAAATATCTATTTCTCCTGAACTGAAATTACATTTGTTTATTTTAGTATATAGCCTCTCTTTATTCAGACACAAAAAGCATGACAAGATGCTAATAAGACTTTTTTTTTCTTTATATGTCGTATGTTAAGTTACTAGTCATGCAACAGGGCAGAAAACAGGCCAGGTCTGGCAACACTGTGTCTAATGATGATGCCTTTAAAGCCACTGGTTCAAGAGAATCCTGGGAAATGAAGTGGAAATGTGATGGCCCATTATCCTGTAATTGCCTCTTGTGGCCACAGTGGCTGTTTCTTAGCTAAAGCCCCATGCTTTATTGTGTTAACTGAGCTCAATGCTGTAACAACAGGCCTTAAGAACGGCTAATTCCGCTCCAATGTTGTCATTATACCTTTTTAAATTACCAATAGTGTATCTGTCACCCAGTCATGTCTGCACACTGTTAGCAGAGTTGGACAGGGCTCCTTGTTTACCAGCTTCAGAGCCATCGGCTGTCATTTACTCTCGTATATTATGAAATAGCTGCTTGGGGCTTGATGTTGCATCACGCTGATGAGAATCACATAACAGTTTCTGTCTCAGCACTGAGCCACACTGACTGTTTACACACTGGAGTAACTAAAATCAAATCAAACGCATAGATCAGAACATTCCCTCATAAAATGGCCAATAACTAGACAATAGCTGCATGTTCCCCTTCAAAGCTTCCAGGGAGGGGAAGTTGCATGTTGACCTGAATTTCACTGAGAAGATGAGGATATTGACATATTGCCAGCTGCTATCTTTGTCTAAATCCTGTTACACTCTTTCTCATTGTTTGCCTTTTGAACAACTTCTGTAGTACCACATGCTCAGTCATTTCCTCTCGTGACAGTTGATCACATTCTCTGTGTTTGAGTTAGGGCATCTATAAGCTTGTAGCTTCAGCCCTGACCCTTTCGATCAGCCATGCAGCCCTGCTTTTAGAGGGATGTGCCATGCAGCCCTGCTTTTAGAGGGATGTGTTTTTTTTTTTGTGGTTCTATTTATTGCTGATCGAAATAAACTCAAACTCAAGATATCAACACAAGGAATTTTGCTGTGGGAGACGAGACTATAGAGTAAATGATAGCATGCTAGTTGTTATATTAAAGACAAGGAGCCAGGCCCCTGTTTTCTTACTGCCGTCCCTTCTTTCTCTGCCACAGGAAGTCATTTGAGTATGAGGATGCAGCTCGTCTGACAGTGACACAAGGCACCCTGGGAGATGAGGCGAGGAACTCGGGCCTTTACCATGCCTATTCTGACGACAATATTTACGAGGACATTGTCTGTGAGTGGAGCTTCCTGTGTCATACACACCGAAGAAGACACTGAGCAGGAAATTATTCTAAGCACATGTATCATGTATTTGCTTTAAAAAAAAAAAAAAGTAGCTACACTGATATCAGCATTTTACACAAAACGGGTGTGCTATGGGGGTGGTTGAGTGGTTAGAGCATGTTCCATATTGGAGTTAAAGGGATAGTTCAGTAATTTGGCAAATTGGCCCATTGCCATAATCCCTATAGTCTTATGAGTAGGTTTGTTACCTTTAATTGTCGGTGCAAGCTATTGTTAGAACGGCGGAGCAGAGCCGCGAGCTGCTCAGAGCTACACCACGGAGGCTAATGGGATTTCTTGGTTTCCCTCATCAAACTCATCAAATACACAGTCCAACAACTCCAAAACGCTCTGGTGGACAAGTTGTGACCTGCACATTCACAACGCTATGAGATAATAACAGAACGTTATGAGACAGAGTTGTTTTTGAGGCAAATGCAGAGACTGCTTGCCGAAAAACTGCCCCGGACAGGAACGGCATCAGCGGTTTTGCATGAATTTACCTCGAAAACAACTCTGTCTCATAACGTTCCGTTATTATCTCATAGCGTGGTGAATGTGCAGGTCACAACTTGTCCACGAGAGCGTTTTGGAGTTGTTGGATTGTGTATTTGATGAGTTTGATGAGGGAAACCAAGAAATCCCCCGCCGTTATAAGAATAGCCTGCACTGACAATTAAGGTCAACGAACCTATAAACTATAGGGATTATGGCAATGGGCCAATTTGCCAAAATGTTGAACTATCCCTTTAAGTAAACTCCAATGTCACACCTTGAACCGATGATGATTCTGTAGTGACCAGGTTTGAAAGTCATCTCCTAAATAAAATATTGAAATCTTTTAAGCTTCACATCAAAACCACAGGGGAATAAATAAATAGGAATAAATTCCTCAGGTTTGAGATAGAAATTCATCTTCTTTTTCCACAGCAGATGCTTCAGTCGATTGCCGACACACCAGGAAAGCTAGCATTAGCTTCTGGTAAAACGTATCAGTGCGTGAACCATGTAAAACTGTCAGGAAGCTCATTTCGAATCTCTACCATTGCTCCGTCTTCCCTCAGGTGAAGTTACTCGAGATAACCCCTATGAGGATGTCAAGCTCGCTCCCATGTGTCTACCCATTGCAAGGCCTCAAGTGCCAAAGGTAATGGAAGATATTCCTCTCACAGCACATTAGTTTTTATTAGTTCTGTATGAATGTATCAGATAATATCTGCCTAACCTGAGAAGAAGGCAGGAGATAACTCCACAGCTCTTATCTTCCAGCTGCCTCCTAAACCCCAAACGATGCAAGGTTACGCCAGCAAAGTGGAGAGGAAGGGCCTCCAAGGGTCAGCAGCATCCAAATCCACCACCCTTGCAGAAACTCCCAAGCTGGCTACACCCAGACGTGCAAGCACTCAGAAAGCACAGAAGATGCCTCAGGTAGACGATGACATCAGGTTTTACAAACCAAGTGTATCTGAATACAGTGATTGAGTGAGAGGTTTTTGTTGTTGTTGTTGTTGTCTAACAATTAGTTACACGTGTTAGAAGTAAAAGATGGGGGTGTGGACTTGCTGAGCAGGAAGGAGAGGACGCTGACAGAAATAGATAGAGTTTGGATGTATGACAGCTTCATTAGAATTCAGACAGGACACATGAATCCAAACATACGACCCATGGCAGTGGAGAGCAGGCGGACAGGGAGGAACTTTAACAATGAGGTACTGTAATAAACACTCAGACTCACTGACAAGAGTTTCAACCCATGTGGCAGTTTTACTGTAACTGCCCTCGGGCAGCGGGCTTGACAAATACCAATCAGGTTTATTTTTGGATGGTATTTTAACAACATGTCTTTCCTGCGCTGTTTATTTCCCATTGCAGTTTGTAATTTTTGAATAAAATACTTGATTGCTGATATAGTATAGCAAGAATAAAAGACAACATTGAGTTATCCAACCGTCCTTAAACTCTCTGTGATCACACGTTTTCACACAGGAATCATAACAATGAAATGGACTCAAACATAATAACACCTCATTATGTATTTTTCTGCTCAGCAGCAGTACTATTATCTTAGGAGAGGCATTTTAGTTTCTTTCCACTGTCAGACCAGTTTGCCTCTTAAACCGGCAGAGCTCTGTGTGTCCTCTTCAAGATAAGTCTGAGCTTCCTGTATGTGCCTCCTCTCTGTCCACTATCAAATATTCAGCTGTGTGTTCTTTCAACAAGTTAACAGAAGAATGCAGGAATGTAAGGGCAAAAAAAAAATGCTGAAAATCTATAATATGATTATGTACTTAGAAGCTGTTATATCATGATTCCCTGTAATCATGATTCTATAATGGCTGTGAAATTATAGGGCTGACAAATACCTGCGTGTGTTTTACAACACAGTACGTCAACAAGATTGAGACCATCTTTGATGACAAGCGAGGGAGGAAGAGGGTGAAGAACCAGGGAGTCGCAGTGCGAGGTATACACACACACAGATGCCACACACATGCACACACACACACACACACACACACACACTGTCGCAAATGTCACTCACATCAACGCTTCAATTAGATTAAGTTGAGTCTCTTGGTGGAAATACCCAGCTTTTGATGGTGCACACACACAGAGGACCAGCTGCACTGGGTGAAGCCACTGATTATGAAACAAAGGCCAACTGTCTGCATCTGATTAGGGCTTCTTAAGTCTTTTCCATTCCTCTGCTTCTCCCTAATCTCTCCCCCACCTCTACCTCATATCAACAGAGGAGACCAGCGGGACAGAGAGCGACCCCGAGGACAACACCAAAGGTATCAACACAGTTCAACTGTCTGTGAGGTCTCGTCATCTGACGTCTGGTTTTCAGGTTAAAAGTTTTCTAATGGGGAGGGATAAACACAGGCTATATCTTTCAGCATTTGTTAATGACATTCCCAACTATAAACATATGGCTCGCCTGGCAAAAAAAAGCGACACAAGAAAAGATCATAGCATCCCTGAAATATTTTTTAGCTCCAGGGAAGTTTTCTTTTTCCAGTTCTAGATATTTCCAGCTATTTGTTTATCCAAGTGGAAAACAGGGAGAATAATTCACTGAAACAATAAGTCAGATGAGAAAAAATTAAATTGACTAGTTAAGTCATTTATTAAACAAAAAAAAACAAGCACTCGCTGGTTTTAGCTTCTCAAATGTCAGGATCTGCTGCTCTGTTTTATATAATTGTTAATTTGGGTTTTAGGTCGTTAATCAAACAAAACAAGCCACTGAAGAAGTCGACCTGGGAAACTGAGCGGGTCTGTTTTCTGCTATTTTAAAGACTAAACAATTAATTGAAACAAGACTATAAGAGCCTGCAGCCAAGCTAGCAGCCCTGTGGCGTCATACTTTGGGTTAAATACTAAAGTTAGCATGCTAACATACTCACAACTGCCACTGCTAACACTTGCTAATGAGCTCTAAACACGACATACAGCTGAGGAGAAGGGTAATTAGGCAGTCATAAACCAAAGTATTGCACAAACTAAAACTTTGACCTAATGATGGTGCAAGATGAAAAGTCAGGATCAGCAGGGTTGTTTAGATTCATCCTCTGGAGACCGGGAAAGTTTAAACACTTTTTTTGCCAACTGTTTTTGCTTCATTACAAAAGTCAAATAGAGCAAATAAAGTGCACAACTTTCTGTCTGCACGAGGTAACAATTAGGTTTGTGAAAAAGTGGAATAATACCACCATTGTGAGATTAGCCTTGACTGCTTCAGATACTATGTAATCATGCTGTATATTATTGATATTTAAACAGCCTTATATTGCTCCTCTGTGCTGGATTAGATTTGTCCCAGGATAAGCATTACCATATCATTTCACTGTGTGGCGTCCAGCAGGCTCTAGGAGATCCGTTTATATCCAGTCTACACTGAAACGTCGGCCAGGCTACCGCACCCTAGAGAGAGACCTGATCCAGCTGCAGCAGCAGCAGCTTTTCCAGATCTTCGTGGTGGTGTCGCTGAGAAAAGGCTCCCCGGGAAACACCTACTCCCCTGAAATAACGCAACAGTTCCCCAAAATGGTGAGAAAGAGCCTTTACAGTAACATCACCCCACCCTTCCTCTGTCTAAGCAAAGGTCACAGCCCTGCTTTGGTTACTGCGCTTTGACTGAATGGTGTTGTGCGTGACAATCCTCGTCTTAATCTTGTTTGGCAAAATGAAAGAAAGATGATTTTTGTCACACACAACTCTTCAAAGGAGAATTTCCCAGGATTACATAAGTTGATAACAGATTTTATGAAAGAAATAGCAGAAATGGTTTTGTCACAGATACCAATATGTTAGAACAAACAATTAAATCATTGAATTAAGCCCTGGATGAGTCATTCTTTATTTCTTTTTCCTGACCGAATCATATGATAATGCAGTTAAATGATCAGTGCGTTAACCTGACGTCCCTGTGGATGCTGCTATGTTTCAGTTTGAGAAGTCCTCCCGGCTCTCCAGAGAGGCCGAGGATCAGCTGAAGGTCATTCCCAAGTTCTGCTTCCCCGACTCTGAGGACTGGAAGCCCTCTGCACACATGCCAAGGTCAGCCCATACACCGCAGTCATATTTTAATAGCATGCTGGATGTATGGGGCTATAAAACTGGTGTGATCATAAGAAGATACCATATTTATTTATTTTTTCATCTTTAATTTATTTTCTCTATGCGTACATCTTTGTTATTAACTTTTTTCATGTACAGTATTTAGACTAAGTGTCGGCACCGTAATTATGAGTTGTGTTATGTTTAATATCCCCAATTCCTCTTTTCCTATTTATATCCTCTGCTGCCAGCTGTAACCCATAAATCGCTACTGCAACAACCCAAATTCCCCACAGGGATCATTAAAGTTTCATCTGGTCTAATTAAATCTTTGAGTGCTTAGGGACATTGGGCATTCTCTGTTTTTTTTCTACTTGATATGGTTCATTGTTGTAATGTGGGTTATGATCTCAGCTCACTTTGCCTCACTGCTTTTAAAACAACTAAAACACTATCTATAATATACATAGCTGTCCATTTGCCTGCTCTATGCAGGCTCCACCTTTTTCATATCTTGACAGAATAAACAGTTGTCTCATTAATCAACAGCATTTTTAAAATTTTAAAGTTATTCCCTAAGGATATTTTTCAATCAGTATTTTTATCCTTGTTAGATGTTTTTCATCAGGGAAAGGTCAGCACAAATGAGCTGATTGAAGTTGTGTATTTTATCTTTTAAATGTTACATCATCCCCTGTGTATTGATGTTGTGTTCTACAGCGAGACCTTCTCCTTTGTCCTGACGGGAGAAGACGGCAGCCGCTGGTTTTGTTACTGCCGTAAGATTCTGGTGAGTACAGATAAAGTTAACATTTGCGTCTGACTCATTGACTCAAGCGCTTGTGTGTTTGCGTGTATGTGTCTGTGATGACATGGCAGACCGCCACGTGCTTAGTCAACATCTCTGAGGAGATCAGTACATGTGAATCACAGACTGTACCACTTCTGAATCAATGACAGAGAGCAACAAGAATTCATTGTTTCCCCCTCTCTCTTCCCTCACACACTGAGCTGCTTTTACTGTAGATTTCTTTTTTCGACAAACAAACTTTTCTAGGTTGAAATGACGAGGTTTGTCTGTCCTCTAATGTGTTTGTGTTTATTTTTTATTGGGAACATGCTGTTGTTGTCTCATTAGGCACTTGCTTTGCTTTGCTTATTCTGTCTTCAGTGCAGATGGAGCTGAGACCTAACATGAAGAGTTTTATGTATTTGTGCTTTTGGGTAGATAAGCTCACAGCTGTTGTCATAAACATGGGTTGACTTTAGACTTTACACCCTTTCTTTCTATCAGTCTACAAAGCGGTCAATGAAAATACCATTAAGACCATAAAGGGGAAATAATATCTAGACTTTGTGTGTTGATTGTACTCCGTTTTTATGCAAGTCCAACACCACTTCCCCATTTGCTGTGGTGGGAAAGTGCTTAAACTCTGTGAACCCACCGTGTGTTTATTTTTACAACTTATATATCTGTTCTTGCCTGCTTTATAACATATGAAACTATCTGTGTGTCTTCAAGCCCAGTGGAAAGGGGAAGAGGCTCCCTGAGGTGCACTGTATTGTCAGCAAGCTGGGCTGTTTCAACTTGTTTGCGAAGGTAAAGTAACCATACAGGACGTCTGCGTCTGCTCTCGTGTTTCTACTCATAGACGCCTCTGTAGGAAGTTGAAAGAGATGGATTAGGAAGAGTTCAATCCACCAATGGCCTTGGAAGTGTGTTAAAAAAAACTGTTGCCTGGAAACTCCTTGTATGTATAAGGATGGAACAAGGCGACACGGGCAGAAAAGTCCTGAAGAATTTTTGGGTGTGTCTTTCAAAAAAAGAAAGAAAGAAAGAAGTCAAATGCATTGTGTGCAGCAGTGTCCCACCTATGAGTGAAATTTACAAACAGTAAGTGTAAAAATGGCTGGGAAGTAAAACTGCATTTAGGTACACAGCTGCACTCTGCCTGTCCTCTATTGTTCACAGACTTTAATCCACACTGGTTCCCTCAGGACACACGCTGATCTGTCTGTCTGTCTATGCAGATTCTGGAGGAGGTGGAGAGGCGCAGGGAGATTTCTCCAGCGCTCGTTTACCCTTTTATGCGCAGTGTGATGGAGGCTCCGTTTCCAGCCCCCGGACGCCCCGTCACCGTCAAAAGCTTCCTCCCTGGCTCTGGGAATGAGGTAACCCTGAAACCAAAAGAGGAAATGTTAATTAGTAGTTTAGTTCCTTCTAACCACTCCTTTCTGCAGACCCAGAGTGACTCAGAATGGGAGGTTGTCTCTGCAAACAATAGGGATAGCTATTTCAGCTTTAAAGGGTTCATGTCAGGGCACCTACATATGTATATGTTACACATTTAACAGTTATCAAGTGACCTTTGATAAGTGAGGCAATGACTCTTCACATAAAAACTTCCTTTGCTCTTAAATTGCCAACTTATGTTGAAGTTTCTACTCTCCACCATCTCCAGCCACATTTATATGGATGTATCTAAAAAGTCCAGGTGTTCACAGTCCACTAGTGTAAATGACTGCATGCTCCTGTCATTTATCTGCACTGCGTGGTCTGAGTCCATCTGCTGTTTGCTGCTTTGCCAGGAGCTCACTCTGTGTCGGCCTGTGGACTCCAGATTAGAGCACGTGGACTTTGACAGTCTGCTGCAGTGTCTCAGCGTCGGGAAGCTCCTGCAGGTTTTCGCCTCCCTCCTGCTTGAGAGGAGAGTCATCTTCATCGCCGACAAACTCAGGTAACTGTCTGAGCGACTGAGATGCACACAACGCTGCGGGGCCGCTTACCCATCAGGATGACAAAGCTATTTGAAAATTCCAAAGTAGACAATAAAAAAAAAGATGTGGTGTACATGACATCACACAGGCCCAGGGCAAGTATAGGTTTCTGTGTACTTTAGCCACAGCGTGAGTCCCAGTGACAAGTTATGTCAGGTTTATTTGTGCAGTCAGATACAGTATCACCTACAGTGATTTTTCAGTGTAGTAACAGGTCCTAACTTGCCAATCCAAACTTTCAGTTTCAGTCATAGTTGACAGTATGGTATCTGATAGAACAAATAGACTATAGTGAAAACTAATCACAAATAAAAACTAACTACAAAAAATAAAAACGTATGCTTGTTTAAAATTACCACGTTTGCACCAACAGTACTACAGTAGGTTCACCTCACCCTTGACCCACAGGTAGAAACTCAGCCAAGACTCTTGATTTGTTATGATGCTGTGTTAATGTTACTTTCTCCTTTTACTGTGAGGTTAATTACTCAAACTAAAATCAGGCTGTATGCAGTTCTGAATGAAGAGAATACATAATCAACAATAAATCTAGAGCTTGTAGTGTGACACTTGGTCAAAATAAACACATTTTAGCCAAAGTAAATAGCCAAAAATTAATACAGAAAGTACTAAACACTGGCGCAGAACAACTGTGGCCCTGAGGTAAAGCTAATGTTGTATAATGTCTCTGCTGTATTGTTACCACATACAGTATTTGGGTCAAAAGTAAAGCAAGCTTGATTGTTGTAAAATAATATTATAATTATTAATATCAGCCATACTGTACAAGTGTAACCTGTTTGTTTGGTAGGGATTGAAACCATGACAGTGTTTGGTTATTGTTGGTTGCTTAATTGTCCAGGTGATGAAGGGAAGCATTATGATTAGAGCTGTTGAATGCTGTGCCTCCAGCAGTCTCTGCTGCACACTAATCTAAAGCTGACTCAAAGGGGTTGAAAGGGGTTATTAGAAATGCAATTACCCTGCTGTTGATTGGATATTAAATGTTCCTAGGCTTGGGAGAGGAAATGTAGATGAGTTATTAAAAATAGAGTTGTTTTTTTGCACCGAGGAGTGTCACAGCAGGTTTGAAGCACTACCCTGAAGAACAATAATGATGAATGACTGGTTGCTCTTTGTATGGAGGAGATAATAGGAAGTGGAGACGAGTGTGCATTGGTAAAAAGTGCTGAGCTTGGCAGAGAAAAATGTGTAGCTGGGGGAGCCGAGCATTCAGCAGGAAGAGGTGGAGGTGTAAACTACTGACCATAAAAGGAGTTTCACCAGCCATGATATAGTAAGTACTGCAGACAGGGTATTAGCATACACCAGTTGCATTCTTAGGGGAATTCTTTGATGCACTTGTACCATTTTCTGAAAGCTCGTACAGTTGGCTAATGTGAAAATGTGGTGGAACAGAATTACAAGTGGTGTGACACGAGTGTTTCCAGGGATCTGTGATTGAGATCTGTGTGTGTCATGTGAGCACCGTGAGGACTAAATGGTGTTTTTGTGTTTAACTGCAGCGTCTTGTCTCGGTGCGGCCACGCTGCTCTGGCGCTGCTCTACCCGTTCACCTGGCAGCACACGTTCGTGCCCGTGTTGCCCGCCAGCATGCTGGACATCAGCTGCTCCCCGACACCATTCCTCATTGGGGTGTTGGCACCCTGCCTGCCACAGCTGCTGGAGCTGCCCATTGAAGAGGTCAGTCACAACTCTGTTGAAATCAGTGTCCAATATTCAATTTAACGCACTTCATAGAGAGAAACCCAACTGTTCCTACAGAGAAAGAGGGGAGAAAAAACTCCCTTTTTAACAGGATAAAACCTCCAACAGAACTAGGCTCAAGGTGTAAGAGGCTGCCTCAACAGGTTGGGTTTGAGAGAAGAGAGCAATGGTACATTCTGTTGTTAATCATAACATTGAAAATAACAAGTCATACCCACAGATGTTATAGTATGTATTGTCATTTGAAAATTGGAAAAAATTGGAAAGTGGAAATAATCATACTAATATTATGTATTTGTGTCATCAATAATACTAATAAATAATAATATATAAAGCTTTTTAAAACATTCCTTATTCTGTTGATTTTTAACAAAACAAATTCAGAACAAGAAGTCACATAATTACAAAAATATAAGATGGGAAAATAAAAAAATAAAAATGATGAGGAGGAAAAATGATATAATGAGTAATAATCATAATAGAAAATAGATCATAAGAAAAAATAAATACACCATCAGTTCAGTTTATTCTTATTACATATAATATTATAACCTTTCAGGAAGTTACAAAGATGTTTCAAATTGTACAGGTTGTTTGTTTTTGCCATGAGAAGGTGTCACATGCAAGTCTTTGTTTCCAGGAAGCATATGCTAAGTAAGGATTGGATATTTTTAGAAGTCACAAAACCATTTGGATAAATATTCATTATACCCCATTTAGGGTTCAGAGGAACCTCCGTGCCTTTGATGTGACTCGACACATCCAAAACCGTTTCGCCGATCAGGTGACATTCCCATTTCAAATTAAACAAAGAACCTTTATGACTTTTGTCTTTAGTGTCTTTAGTCTTTAGTAAAGAGATGCAACTTGGATGGTAAACTGCACTGTCTGGAGAGCCATTCATATATACGGACTGTATAAAAATGTATCTTGATTTAACAGTCGGGTTAGTGACTGTATATTCACAGTATACTGTGACAGACTGCAGACTCCACAGTGTGTGTGACTGGTGGTGGAGAAACACCCTGAGCACTTTGCGGCTCAGACTCACCTCATCTTTTTAAAACTGTTGTTGCGAAACAGTTGAACTTGTGCTGTGAGTAACTGTCATTCTTTCTTCTCTCCGTCTTCCCAGGTGCTCATAGTGGATCTGTGTGCGGACAAGTTTGTCATTCAGGTGTGTACACATTGCAGTGAATAATGGGAATGATAGGCGCGGTCCCAGTGGGAAAAACGGCTTTGCCCGTACTTGTTTGAATCCAGAGTGTTTTGAAGGTGACAGACACAGACAAGTGTCACAGAGTTGAATATAAATAAATAGGGTGTAAGCTCAGAGCAGTATCATGTTGTGACTCAGACACTGGGCCGTTCTGAGGCTGATTCAGAGCTGCATGATTGCCAGTCAAACAGTAATCATTCTTCATTCACTATTCAATTACCAAGGAACTTGTTTTTATTTTGACTGTTATAGCTCTGTCTCTATTCATTTGGCTGCTTTCCTATTTAGAGAACTTCATCTTTATTCTCTGAGCAAACAGGAGCAGCAGTGGTGGACTCACCACTCCAACATGAGCTGTCTAGTGTTTCCCCTCTCATCATGTGACATGAAGTACATCAATGTTTGAAAAAGTGCATAAATTATCTGTGCAAAGCACTGTGGTGCTCCAAATACTGTATGAGAGATTGTGGATTTCACAGAAAAAGTAATGAAGCTCTTCTTTAACTTCTGTTTCAATAAATAAGTCGGCATAAAAATAGGACTTGTAAAAAGAAATAATAAATGGATTATGTAGCCATCAACAAATACTTGACATTTAAAAATGAATTTACAAAGACAACAGTTTGAAGAGGCACTTTAGAAATTTAGAAATTAACTATTAATCCATAAATGTATTTTCAAGTGATTTATATAAGGACTGTTTTATGCTGTTTTTGTAAAATCATTTCTAAATCTTAAGTATTTGATGGATGATTAATTAATTCACCAATGCTTTTTACAATTTCTATTTTTAATCCCTTTTAAAACATGAAATTAGGGCAATGTTTTATTACTTTTCCTGTGTCATCCCTGGTCCTCCATACCGAGATGTCTCCATGCTACAAATCATATCCTCCAGATGTACAGTCAAGGAACAGACCCAACAAAAATCCCGTCATTTTAAAATATTTTCCAGTGGAAATGTAACATCTTGACTGCAATTGCCATTTCTGCCAAAATAATCACAATATGATTTAGCCCCAGTATCTGTGCACATTGGATGTGATGTGAGTGCTCATCTTCAGGAAATTGATCAGAACAGGCCAAGTTAACTTCAGTCAGAATCGTGCTCAGTATTTCTGTTCAAGCTCGCTTAAACGATTCCCACTGAGGACGAAAAAACAGATATATGGTAAAGGGTAAATCAGATGAGATGAATTTTTGTGGGACTGTTGCTGACCTGTACTGTGTGTGTGTGTGTGTGTGTGTGTGTGTGTGTGTGTGTGTGTGTGTGTGTGTGTGTGTGTGTGTGTGTGACAGCTCGGTGACGAGGACTGCATCCTGCCCAGTAAACTGCAGGCGGCGCTGCAGCAGGTCCTGGAGGAGAGAGAAGACATCTTGAGACAAGAGGACGAAGACAGATGTGGAGGTTGGTATAACAACACAAATTCACATGAGTCGGCTTCTCCAGGTTCCTTTTTTCTTGATGACAACAAGTGATCAGTTTAACAGAAGATGATTTGTTAATCAAAAGTTGTTTAGGTAATTTGCAAATGGCAGCTGCAGACAACATCTGCAGCAGTGATGCCCTGCAAACAGCTGTAAATCCTTTAGTTCATTCTGTGTTTTTAACTGGGCAGAGGTTCACTAAAGACCTGGTAATGTTGTTAACTAGATTATAATGAGTAACTTCTGTTTGGGCCAAGTTTTAATTCATGGTATAACAAATATAACAGAGACAGAGTTTAGAAGCAGCAGAATACTGAATCAGCGTTTACTCGCTGGGAAGAACTTCACTAACCTTTCAACTATATATCTATGTGTCCGTCCAGGCCCCCCGGCAGACCTGAGCTCGCTGCTGTCAGAGAGTTTTGTGCGATTCTTCGTGGAGCTGGTGGGCCACTACCCTTTCCACATGGTCGAGTCCTCCCGTGGAAGCAGGGAGCTTCAGCGCGACAGCTTCCGCAAGTCTCACCCATCCCGTGGAGTCCGGCAGTTCCTGCAGCTCTTCATGGACACACAGATGTTTGCTGGCTTCATTCAGGACAAAGAGCTGCGCAAAGGAGGAGGAAGAGGTAACAGGGACACAGCAGTGCCTTTTATTATTATCATTAACATCAATTTTTTAATTCTTATGGTGTGTCTTGTAAGCCCATGAGGGCTGGGCACCTCTTTGGTGTATGACACCATGAAAATAAAAACTAAACTAAAAAAATAAAAACTATATATTTACTTTTTTCCCACAAAATCGTTTATGCAGAAAAGTTTCTTTGCCTACTTTTCTTAATAATATAGTAAAAGGGAAGAAAAATAAAAAAATCTGTCACTGTCCTTCAAGCTTATTAATGTTTTACATGACTTTTTATTTTAATATTCTGGGATTCAATTTAGTTTCTGCCTTATTGGTAAACAGAAGCACTTCTACAGCACTTTTCTAGTCTTATTGGTTGAAGTGCAACAAATCCACTTCAACAAATGTAAACAACAAATGTAAAAAAAAAAATTAAAATTAAAAGGGGAAGATGTCAACAATCAAGATAAAAAAGAGGAAGATTCACAGTATTAAATTTTGCCAGTTGATTTGCAGTCATTCTGCTTGTATAACAATAAGTGCTGTAAGTTTAAAGAGCAGCGTGGTGTTTGTAAAGAGAGAATCAAAAGCTTTTAAATAAAAGTAGGAGAAATGAAGTCAGATGAACTACATAATAATTCTTAAAGGGATAGTTCAGCTTTTTTGAAGTGGGGTTGTATGAGCTACAAATGCCCATTAAGTACACTAGATGCAGTAGACAGGTCCCTGCTCTCCCCCACTGAGAAACACCGGCGCATCGCGCTGCACCGAGACACAGGCAATACACTGTTGTCAATGAGAGACGATTAATCAGCGTATTTTCTAGGGCTGCAACTAATGATTATTTTCATTATTAATCTGTCGATTATCTAAACGATTCATTGATTAGTTGTTTGGTCAATAAAATGTTGAAAAATGTCAATCAGTGTTTCCCAAACCACAAAATGACGTCCTCAAATCCACAAACCAAAGAGATACTCAGTGTTTGGACTTTTTTTCTTTAAAAAACTACCCAAACCGATTATTCGATTATCAAAATAGTTGACGATTAATTTAATAATCGATTATTGTTCAATTAATCGATTAATTGTTGCGGCTCTAGTATTTTCGCCGCCTACAAGAAGTCCTGTCTCAAAATAATACACCAGTTCAAGAGTACGATCTAAAGTAAAAATTTACAATGCATCAGCTGGCCAGAATAAAAGTATGTTTATCTGGAACTACCCAACTCACTCAGTACTCCTCGGTACTCCTCCGCACAGGCAGGGTCCGCGACATGCTGTATCACTCCGACAACGAGGAGTTTTGGAAAGCTACGTGTTTTCACACTACATTTCCAATGAGACTCCACATGCACTGTGAAATTCTCGTCGCAAGACGGACGAAAGCCAAAACATTTGCAAAGAATGTTGTCATTGATCATGAATGAAAGTCGGAGGTTCGAAGACGATCATGCCCGGCAGCGTCCGCGAAAACCAAAAGTAGGAAATGCTGGGCAGCTCACTAATAGTAATAACAAAATAACGATAAAGACAAAACGATATATTTATTGAAAATGGACCCATTAACAAGTGTGGGTAACGGAGATTCATCCACATTAATATGAGACTTTTTTATAACCAAATACAAACTCCTCGTTGTCCCGCATTTGTAGCTCATACAACCCCACATCAAAAAAGCTGAACTATCCCTTTAAGAAGTTGGATTTCACTAATTTTATCCTAAACGTTTCCATGATCCTCATCAGGTCTCTTTGAAGTCAGAGTGGCCGAGTATCTGGATTCGTACCCTGAGCCGGAGCCAAGCGGTGTGAACAAATTTCTTAAAGGACTGGGTGAGTGTTGATCCAACATCAAATGTTTTGCTTTAAAAGGGTTACATTTCTACAGTTTAGTCTTTTTCCTTTCTGTTTTTAGGAAGCAAGATGAAGCTGAAGATGAAATGAAAAAGACCACCACTCGGGCTTGGAGCTGAAAGACTTTGTAATTAAGGACAGAACTCTTGCTGCTGCTGGACTGACCGAGGACGTGAATGTGGATCAGAGTCTTGTGTCTGGATGTGAATGGGACAGTGAGGAGGATGGTGTGTGCATGTTGGAGAGCAGTGCACTTCTCATTGGATGAAAACTGGAAACTCTTTTTTTATATACAGTTTTTATTTTCTTGCATTATTTTATGAAGCCTTGAAAAAAAAACATTCCAGCAAATTAACCTCACTAATCAACCTGAATGTTTCTGGTTGTAACTGTTTCTGTTGTTTACTTGGAAAACTTCATTTCAGTTCTGCTGCACAATATGTGCAATTTACAGTGTATGTAACTTTAATGTTACATTTCAAGCTTATAAATACTTAACTGAAAATACTGTGTGGTTCTAACCTGATGCATGTCTTTATAGTTTTAATGTAAAATCCAGTTCTCTCTCTTTTTATTCCTCTCAGCACAAATTGTAAATATCTTTTGTTTTATTTGTGTTTCAGATTAATTGAGGTTTATTAATTCTAATCAGAACATTTCAGAAGGTCTGGACTCTGGATTAAACCTCAGTTAAAATAAGTATTTAGATTATGTGGAAATGATTTTTGTCTTCCTTTCGTCCTCCACTTTCTTCCTGTTAACTGGAGTTGTAGATATGTTGTTTTGTTTTTTTTACATTTTGCACATGTTGAGAACCAGTGTACAGTATTTGGAATATTTTTGTATTAAAGCATGACATGTCCTACATACGTTTTAAATAAATGGGCTCTCAAGGACAGTATTTAATGTCTGACTTTGGTATTTTTCATCCAAAAGCCTTGAGACATAGCTGCATAGTTACCCTGTCTCACTACTGTACACAAAACCTGTGATCAGGGGGTGAGATAATATCTGCTTTACATTGAGAGCATATTTGAGTATTATTACATAATGGTTTCCATACTTGTTCAGTATTATGCATAGTGTCCAAATGAACCAATGGTAATTTGCCATCATAAAAAAAAGTCTTACTTCAGTTTAGAATTCCCCTGTGTTTCTCAGTTGTACACCGTAAGTTTATTAAGGTGGCAATTCATTGACGAACTTGAGGACTGAAGCCAAAGCTTCATGTAGATTTAAATGAATTCTGCACAGGCGGAGGGCTGTTGATTTTGTCCCTTGTCGCTCTTTCTCAAAAAAGCATTAATAAAAGATCTGTATGAATGAAGCAGCACTGATAGCAAACCTTGAGTTGTAATGTATGTAAATATTGTTTTAAGACCCAATTGGCAACCAGCCTTTTTCATGTGGGCTAATCTTAGTTTTGTAGAAATAGAAAAAATAAATTGGCTCCAAATTGCTCTGAGGCAGCACAACGGGTCTGCCTTGTTAAGTAAATATATGCAATAACATATATTTCCTGTGTTATGTTCAAATGGCAACACCCTGAGTAAATAGCCCTGTTATGTTTAAATCACATCAAGTTTTATATTATCTCAACTCCTTACGCCTTTACATTTTCTGTTGTTGTCCTTATATGTATTCGTTTTAAGAATCAGACTTTAATGTGATCTAACAGTCACAGGAATGGCCTCGTTGTGGAAGTGTAACCTGTTCTACAGATTTCAGTGTTTTTGTTTTGTTTATTATGAGAGTTGAAAATGTCTAGTTTAGTGGGAAATGTACATTGTATGCATATACTGTACGTAGGTGCATTTCTGCTAAGTTTCCCCTCTTCCCCTTTCTTCTGAACAAAAGTTATTCTATGATGTCTAATAGAAATCCTGGTCACATACCTCTCTGCATGATGTTCACTGCATCACAATTTACCTCTGTTTTACTTTGTACAGCACATTATGTTAAATACCTCCTCAGCATGAACCTCTGACCTTTCAAATAACTCATTATTTCAAATTCATATGATTAAGGAACCAAAAGACACCAAACCTGAATAAACTACTTGGTTTGTGGTTTGTGAGATGAGCTGGTCTGTGCAGAGGAGTCAGTCCTCCAGAGGTTGGTGCACCAACTGTATTTAACTTTTTAAAGACACACCAGCAGAGAGAGCAGGGGTGAAGGATTCTGGCAGAACAGGTTCTTCCATGAGGGGAACTTTTTTTGCCCTGCTCTGAGTCTCTCAGGCAACACAACTTTCTCCTCTGGCTTCTTACAGATCCCACCTCCTCTACTGAGACCCTAACACCAGAGCATGGTTTCAACTCGGACCAGCTTTTACACAAAAACACCCATGTGATGGACTCAGCTTGCTGGAGCAGCACATAGGTGCAAGCTCAGCCTGAGAGGCATATTTCAGGTCAGTAAGACCTCCATTTATCTCTGTGGTGTTCTGAAACACTGCAGGCTGCTGGACAATGCCAAACAAAAGCATCCGGCACTGTCTCACAAGTGTTTTGACCACATGGGGGCGCTCTCTCCACACACTGCCGCTGAGGCCAGCGCAGTCCATCACACAAAGAGTCTTCTGGAACTTTTCTGTTTCATGCATCAGCATCAGCATCTCAAATGGTTCAGATTTGCAATGTATTAAGCAGGGAGTGGTGAAAGTTTGTAAATAGGACAGAAGTTAGCTGGAGGAAAATTATTACTTTTATTATCTGTTAAAGTTTCATGCTGTCTGGCTTTAGGTCTATAGGCTACTATGCTGCATGTTTAAGGTGAGCCTAACACAACCACATATCAGGGAGAGGTTGAAAGATAAGATTGGGGAAGAAAATAGAACCGAATACATGTTCTAATGATTTGTGTTTGAGTAACATTTGCCTTGATACTACACTTTTGGGTAATTATTCACATCTATTATAAGAGCCAATGGGCTTTGGGCTGAAGAGAGAATAGAAAATACTGAGACATTGACACATTGTTGCTTTGGAAACATGGACAGAAATATAAAACATCAGACTGTGAAGGTCACAGTGGCCTGGTGTAAACATACACACATTTTCTATCTACTCTTTCGAGGCAGTTTCATTTCACCTCGCTTGATGAATGACTGCAACCTGCTGATTTGATAAACACACACACACACATGCCCTGATGACAGACTAATAGCAACTCAAATCAAGGCCTATAAATCAAATAAACAGGTTGAAAATATTTTCATGACGTCTGCTTGACTTTTGAAAATTGGAACTGGACTGAACAGTTTCTATGTTCGTCTGCTAACAAATTTGCATTTCAGCTACTTTTGTTTTAGCACCTGTCTTTATGCAATGTCATGCCTTAGAGATTGGTTCTGTGGTGCTCAAGTAGCCTATACATAAAGCTCCCTGGGAAAATGCTGCTTTAACACTCACATTCAGGAACACTTTGTGTTGGTCTGGTCAGCACTGTGGCTGTTACATGCTGCTGACCAGGAATCATTGAGACAATCTAACATATTATTCAACCTTGACCAGAGGCAAAGCTGCGACATGTAGAAGAATCTTTGTTTATACAGACACACACACACACACACAGAAAGAAACAGACAAAAGCCATCGACATCCTCTTCACTAATGGTGTTCATGAGACCTGCTGCTGCAGAGAATACTAATGCTACTAATAGGTCTACTACTTCTGCTACTAGCACTGTCGCACTGTCTGCAACTATTAATAATACTGCTGTCCCTGGTACTGTTGCTACTGCTACATCATCTGCATCACCACTCATCTCTGACAAGGTGATGATTATTCATCATGGTGGAACGTAACTAAGTACATTTACTCACATACTGGACATGAAAGTGCAATTTTAAGGTTATTTCCTTTATCTACATTATGTTACTTAATACGTCTACATATTGAATGTATTACTGCAGTACAGTACATCTCACAGCTGTAGTTACTTCACAATGAAATACAACATTAAAAAATGAATAGCTTATCAGACACACTGCATTAACAATTAACCCAGAGGTAAAGCTACTTAGCCATTTATCTTTTATTCAAACTACAGCAACCTAGGTTCAAGCCCAATTTGTGGCCCTTGTCTTTATTTCTTCTCATTTCACCTAGGGAAAAAAACCCAGCAAATTAGTTGTTGTTTTTTGTAAAGGAAAGGATTTACACAGTTGTTACTAATTATTTGGCTTGTGATGGGTTACTTGGAGAGAACTGTAGTTGGGTTTGTTAAGTTTTAAATGATAAAGCCCCGCCCACTTGACACACTCCCGTGTTGAACGTGATTGTTTAATGACTTCCGCTGATCACTAGCTTATAGCTACTTCTGGAGCAACTCATCAGCTGCTTCCAAAGACACTCTGTACATACAGTAATTATTATTATGTCGTAGTTTAGATTCTTCTTTAGATTGACTCTGGTTGAGTTTGAATAAAAGATTGTCTCAGTGACTGACACTGTGACTGTCACAGTAATGAAGGAGCATTTTCACATAGAGCTTGGTCATATACAAATTTGAATGAGCCCAACTCCAAGACTGGAAATCACTGGACAACAGAAGCAGACCCTAGCCTGAGCTTCACTTGAGCTACAGCTGTATAATGCTACCAAAGCTACTCATTGGTGCATCAGTATCATATATAATTACATATAAGTCACAGGTGTCACAGCTGATAGTCACATGCTGGTTTATCAGAAGACAGGAAATTAAATTCATTGGCTTCAGTCTAACATCACCATGTTAGACTGAAGCTGAATGGCCAATGAATCTTTGTAGTGTAGTTAAATACACAAGGCAATCAATACAAAAGGTAAACAAGGGTGTTGTCCATCTAAAGTTATATACAACCTACAGCAAATTAACAGTAGAAGAAGTAAATATCATACTGTCAGTACTGCATTAAGAAGCTGAGACTGGAGACACATACACTGAGAACAGTCAGTCATTCGGATCGCACCTAAACACACTAAAGTCACTTCATCTGATCTCAGGTGCTCACCTGAGCTCTGTATGAACAGACATCGACCTGCCTGTCACTTATTTACCTCAGCCTGTTGGTCTTTGATTTTTAAACCAGCCACATTTTCCTCAGAGGCCAGTATAAAATGAACAAAACACCGTTAGAGTCACAACAAGAATGAGTATAACACTGGACCAGTCAGGAGCTTCAAACTTTGAATCAATATTTAATTTGAAGAAGCTGAAAAGCTTCTGGCAAAATGTAAAAATGTTTTGAGTGAAGAATGTGGACAACCTGATTATAGATATGTACAGACTTACTTTTCCTGTGTCTATTCAGTTGTTACATTGTTACATGTTACATTGTTTTGCTGCTTTTCATGCATTTATATTACTACCTGTTTTGACATGAACAAACTGTTGTCTTGCATGCTGCATTCAGCAACTGCATGCCTACTAGCTTATTTGTAATTTTTTTTATTTTATTTATATTTTCCCAATATGCATCATGTGGCATCAGCATGAATCAAAAATAATTATTAAAGGTAGGGGAGGAGATCTTTTTCTGTAGCATTTATTTTACTGTATTGCTTGATATCCTCTTCACACCCTGACTGCAACCAATTAATTAAATGTTTTTTCACAAAAATGAAAAATGTCAATGTGGAATGGACAATCCTGTAAAAACACCATCCGATCATTTTCAATGCCACAAACGAATTCATTGGATCGCGATGCGTCTTTCAAACTACCATCTGCCCCTCCCTCCCCCCTCTGCATGTACCCCTCTTTTTGCACTAATTGCGCACGTGCTCAGAGTCTTCAACGATTTACGATATGGAAAAGACAACACCAGAGCTTATGCTAGCTTGCTAAATTCAACGACAGGTGTGGGTGTGACTGGTTGTCTATATGTAAGCTGAGTGATAGACAAGGTGACCAGGGTGTGAGACCCTGCTCCAGCCCCCCAAGGAACCTACAATAGATGGATGTTACAGAAAACCTTTCATCACAGACTAAGAGAGACAAAAAAAGAGAAAAGGGAAACACCTCTGATATACTGTATAAAAAAAAACCTTTGCTGGGAAATGACAAGCTGCAGCCAATCCCTTTTATTCAGTGGAAAGACTGTGTGTATGTGTGTGTGTGGGTGTGTGTGTGTGGTAGTGAGGGTGTGACAACGTGTTTTATTCAATGTGTCATCGTTTTCCGAGAGAATAAAATAGAATAAACACAACTATAAAAGCCACATGTTGACAGGAAAGGTCAGTGGTAGGAATATGATCATCTCCCACCACACAGAAACGCAGCTTGACCTCAGTCCAACATTAGGATCTTTGTTATGGAGAGATGTGATAACCTTGTGGACACCGGATGGCACAATGTCTATAACTTTCTCTAAATCATTTTAGTTGTTGGTTTTTTTTTTTTTTTGCTTAAGTCATACACATCCTGCACAGATGTAAACTTGAATGTATTAATGATTATGATGATATCACTCAGATGAGGAGCATTATCAACAACATGAGGACGCATTTCCTGCTTCCTTGATAAATGACTCGGCAAGAAAACACAAAGACTGCTATGGTATTTCCTGGAGGGCCAAAGATTGTTCAAAGCCAAACGACTGTTTTGCTGTTGTGGGCCATAAAGATAAGTCGATGAAATAAAGATCCTACCTGTAAACTGTAAAATAGTTGTTCAGAAGCTGTAAATCAATATTTCTTCTGTTTACCTTCTTTGTTTTGAAGTCGTCCCTTTGAACCCTGCATGTGACCATGAAATCCAAGAAATAGGTGACTGGAGCAAAATCTTGTTTACAGCCTAATCTGTACTACTCACTGGCATGGTATCACACAGAGAAAGATTCAGTACCTGTGTGCGAATTCCCTGCAGTAGACTGCAGCCCAGTCTGGGAGCCCCCACTAAACAGGTGCACAGTCCCAAACACATATAGGATGCACTCACACATGAAGGTTAAATATTTGTTTGGGGATTATTTTTAATGTATTAGTTGTCTTCTAGTAAGGCGACACAGTCACTGACAGCAGTGGCACTTTTGCTTTGCTGCAAGACAATTCTGGGTTTGACACCCGGCCAGAGGCTGGCTACGATAGCTTCCTCCATACAGTCCAAAGACATGCACACTAGGTTGATTGGTGACTCTAAATTGCTTGTATGATAATTTTGTTTTTGTCTGTGATAGACAGTCCCTATGTCTACTGGGATGGATGGATGGATGGATGGATGGATGGATGGATGGATGGATGGATGGATGGATGGATGGATGGATGGATGGATGGATGGATGGATGGATGGATGGATGGATGGATGGATGGATGGATGGATGGATGGATGGATGGACCATCCTCTCTCTCTAAGGTGATATCTATACTGTCATGTCACGGAGGCACATCCATGAATTCTGTTTGTTTTGGGTTAGTAGAGGTAGTCTGAGTAAAAGCTAAGTAATAAATAATTCATTGATCAAATCATATATATACTGTACTACCTGCAGTTCTCTGAGCCATTACATACTGAGTGGATGTGTTTGTAGACAGGGAAGCCATGCTGCCTTCAATCCTGTAAACATGGTTGTGTGTAATGTGCAAATTCAGTGAGTGAGTTTGGATGCTGTTTCTTCCTGTTAGCTGTGTGTCTCAGTGCTTGCCGCCACCACTGCCACCACTGTCCTCAGTTAAATAAGCGCCATCTCACCACAAAACCTTTACACCTTTACCCCTTGACTTAACTCTTTCTGTTTGTTCTGCTAACATGCCTCAAAGTCCTCTACACCTCAGCCATAGCATTTATTGGATTGGTGCTTTTTATTAAAGTTGAGCGGTGACCTTTTCTCAGCTCCGGCATCTCATTCACTTACAGCAAACAGTGGACCACTGCCGAGGTTTTCTCTTTACGCTGGAAAAATTGCCGTTTGTCTGCTGCTGGTTTGCTGAGCTATAGAGAAGCAGATGGGTGCTGAAAAGAGGGGGAAAAACACCTTGAGGTGTCTGGTTTCCTCATGACTTCTCCAAAAGCTTCTGTATCAGCTAACATATGCAGCATTACAGCTGACCTCAGTGCTTCATGCATTATCCCTGTGTATCGGTACTGTAAGGTATCATGTCACACATTCAGTAGGCTATGTAAATCTAAAACTCTGTAAACAAATGTGAAAAGTACAATATGACATTAATTCTATTGCAAACTACAAATAACATAGTTTTGAAACTTAATACTTAAAATGCATTTAAACTTTCATCAAGTGTTTGACATTCATGGAACCATTATAAGAAAATGGCCCCATTTACAAAAACAAGTAAAAGCTCCCCCACCTCTCATTTATGGGACCACCAGACTGGTACCTTTTTTTTCTTCTTTTCTTTTAACATTTTGGTCATTTTGTCTCTGGTTCAGTTGTTTTGTGTCTCTTTATAGTCATTGTGTGTCTCTTTGTGGTGCTTTGTGTCTCTTTATGGTCAGTTTTGGTCTCTCTGTGATCATTTTGTGTCTCTTTATACTCATTTTGTATAACTGTGGTCATTTTGTGTCTCTTTGTGGTTGTATTGTGTCATTTTAAGCCCCTGAGTCAGTGCCTGGAGCTCCTGTTCAATAAATAATCCATCTGTGTCGGAGGGGAATACATGATATGATGATTTTTTGCTATTTTCCCCAAGAGATGTCTAGTTCCTACGCATCATGGAGACCTAGTGGTCAAAGACCCCTACCATGTAACAGCAGCCAGTGTCTCTGGCTGGGGCCCTTTGCATCATGTCATTCACCTCTCCCCCTGGCCTCACATCACCCCTCAGATTCTCTACTGTACATTAACCAATAAAGGCAAACATGCCTGAAACATAGTCTAAAGTCTGAAGTTTATCCTCAGGCCAATACTGTAGAAAAATAATAATAATAATAATAAAAATTGTAGTAGCACTACAGGAAAAGTTATAGGTTCGCCCTCTAAGAGCGAGCTCACCTTGAATGACAGAACATGTTGCACATTGCATCGCACATGAGCAGCACTAATCTAAAACATCACAAGACTTTTCATTCCTGCAGGCTGGATTCAGACCATGATTAACTCTACTGAAACAAGCAGCTCTACAAGGCTCCACTTATGCACAGTGGTGCTTTAGCTAACTGCTGATGTCCGCTTGCCAACATGTTCACAATGACAATGCTACTGTATCGTGCTGTGGCTCAGCAGGTTTAATGTCTACCATCTCATTTCAGGATGTTAGGATGCTCATATTTGCTAATTAACATTATAAATAAAGTACAGCTGAGGGTGATGGGAGTGACAGTAGTTTTGCGGGTGTATGGTCTTAATCCAAGGCACTGGTTGTCTGGGGATTGCTCCAAGCCATAATATAAGGATTCATAGTCGGTGGACAAGGTGCCAATCAATCTCATAGATGTTGAAAGGAGATAAGTGAAACCCTTGGCCTTCTGGAGGAGCTAGATGAAACGCTGGGATATAATCATCGTTCCGTGTACGGCTTAATATTCAGCTATGACTGCCGGCAATTATAATCAGCACCAACACAAGGCAATTAAAAGAAGATGTGGTTGTTTAGAGTAAAAATCTGTCCCGATCACTTTAGGTTATTGAATGATCAGTTATTGAAGACATGACCAATCCAAAAAAAAAATCACATCGCAGGTGGACATTGCTGACCGGCCCATCATCTGGAGTATATGGAACAACGTACACCCCCTTGCTCTCCATCGTGAACAGCTGCTTCAATAACACAGGTAACATTGCATGTTTCATGCAACGAAAATATGCAAGAGCACAGGTTTTGCCCTTGAGGGGTGAGAGTTGGGGTTTGCAGCAGAGATTGAAAATGTCTTTGTTCTCTCTGCTGTTTGAGTAAATGTTGGGTTGAGCATGCAGACAGTCAACATTGTGTCATTTTATAGCCGGTCTGCACACACACATCACTTCCCTGCTCACGTGGACTCCTCCCCAGCCTCAGCAGCGGCTTCACCCCCCCCCCCCCCCCCCCTCATCTCCCTTCCCCTCCTTTCTGCAGGACAACTTCCCGCAGCTCATTACTTTCCCTCTGCCGTCTACTAAATCTTTGACATGTTTATTATCAGGCCAAGTTTTGTTGATTCCAGGCAAGGGAATAAAAAGGCTTTTGATTGTATACCATCTCCTTCCTCAAAGCGCTCACAACTCAACGCCCAATAAATGACTTTGCTGATATGATACGGGAGTATTTGTGTTTGGGTTACTAAATAACCAAGTCAGTTAGGCAGCTGTTACTGCGGAGACAAGCTATTGCTAATAGCCCAGAGCTGTGAGTCATTACCATAAAATAAAAGGAGTAATCAAATAAAAAAAAAACTCCAACAAACATGCTTCAAGTTATCTTAATGAACAGGGGGCTTCTTCCTAGTGTGTGTACATTAATTATTTTTGTGTTTATTCCCTGAATGAAATATTGAATGAATACACACTTAAAGAAAAGCTCTTTTTTTTCTGTCATCATGAGACTCCTTGCTTGGGGTTTTCAAAACACATTGCATGCACTGAGAAGTTACAACACTGTGGGGGTAGCCTGATGAATGCTGATGTGTCACACTCACCGCTGACACAGGAAGAGGCTTCTCACACATATAGTGCTCCAGTGGGAAGATATCCCCATATCACCACCTGTTTCCTTATCACTGCCTGAATGGAAATGAATCCTGTATGCACTGAGCAACTAAAGCAGACTAGCCGATGAGAAAGCCATGTAGCTTGTGTTTGTTATGTGTCTAAGCGCAGTGTTTCTCTGCATCAGCTCTTAGTCAGTTAGCATTTAGTTATTCTGGAGAGGGGGGTGTAAAAATGCAGCATGCGGTGCCCAAATGCGAGATGTTGACTGGACAGATGAAGGATTTGCTGCGTTGTTTGGAGATGAGCATGGAGGTAAAGGGGGGCATTTGCATCATGTGAAGTTTCTATGAGGATGGGGAGATGGTAATAAAAAAAGAGAAAGATAACAAGGAGACAAGGAGTGGTGGTGGGCAGGTAAGAATGTGTATTCCTCCCCTTGAAGTCTTGAAGCGTCCTCCCTCAGACACCACCTCAAGGCCGAGACACCATCCAACCCCATTTGCATAATGAGCTAAAAAGGGAGCTCACAGAGCAGGGCAGGTGATACCGGCCAACGGACATCGAGGAAGGAGGATCTAGACCTGACATTGACACAGCCAGCTATTACCCAGCCTCTGAGCACACACACACCCACCCCCACACACATACAGACACACCTGTGGCTCCAGCAGCTTATACAGACCAGAACAGAGGAGGACCTCAGACAGCACCAGTATTAGACACAATTAAAATTGGGATCGCAGAGCTCGGCTGACGTCAAATCCAGAAAAATGCTTTTTTGAGTGCGAAGGGATTGAGCTGCACCCGACCCCGAGAGATAAAGAGGAGATCATCTGACATCTTCAGTTAACAGGTAAACTGAATCTTTGCTCTAAATTCTGCCTGAAGCTGTTGTGCTCTTTCACATCAGTTTGTTGTTGACTGTTCTTTTATTACTAGACTGTTTTACTACAGCAGTTGTTTTTATTTGGGCTTTGTCTGTGAACTGTGAATATAACACAAATCTTTTTAATAACTCCACCACTGTGAGTTAAGTTGTTCTTCTTGAATCAACAAAGAATGATACAATCACAAAAATGTTGGATTCGTCTGTAAAATTTTACCTTATGTTGTAAATTTAATCTCAAAAGAAACATCCATCCATCCCAGAAGTTGTTTAACAGAACCTCACGAGCAGCTGCACCAGTCAGTGGTCACATTTCACTTGTGTGTACAGTTTCATGCTTTGTCTGCTGTATTTACACATGTGCTAGCGCTACACGCTCCAGTCTGTTTTTGCCTCAGCCAGCACTGCACGTTCAGTTACAAAGGCCAACCCACCCCACTAACCCCCATCAACCCCCCTCCCAGCTTTACCTGCTCTCACAATCTGAGAACAGGAAAAGCAGCATTGTGGACGACGGTTGAGCCGAAGATACACAAAGCGGAGCCACAGAGAGACAAAGGCGCAAAGAAAGGGCAGCTAGTATTTCATATGAGACTTCAAATGAGGGTGGAAAAAAACTTTGAAAAGATTTGACTGACAAACAAGATCTCGAGACCCACAAGTTGTGATTTGTATACTAATGGGTCAGTAGGACAGAGGAGAAGAGAAAAACACGTGCCGCTGATAGCAACATGGGACCATATAGTTAAGCATGCAGCAAAACATTGCAGAGTTGAACTGTAAGGAAAGAGAGACGCCTCCCCCCAGGCTCGTCTTTGAAGCTATTTCAGGTTCAACAATAAGTTAGTCTGAGTTAATGTTTGAGTGAGCTGACCTTGGACAGTTACTTAAAAATGTTTTCTTACATCTCAGATTTTAAAAGTCACATTGAAACAGCCCCGAGACTATTACTACTGTATGCTATACACTTTATTCACAGTGGCCATGGTACATGAGCTACACACCAGACCAAATAAACCTGGAGCTGCAAACCTTAGTATATTGATTTGAGCACAGTGTTTGAGGTGTTGATAATTGATTAAACTTTTTCATTTGTAAAAGTAAGGATGAGCAATCCTTCTTTCACATTTGCATAATCTCACTTAAAAAAAAAAAGGAGACTGAAACTAGATTATCTTCATATCCTCACATCTGGACCTTCAATATTTGAATAACTGAGCAGCATATGTGTTTAAATCTACCAAGGGCTCAGATTAAGATGTAAACTGTACATTTTTGCAATTTTAAATAAGACCGGTGGGGATTTAGATCAAGAGCTGTGCAATGTCTCAAAGTTTTAGTTGTTTACTTTGAGACTGTGTGATAAGCAACATAGCCAGAGGCTTTGGAAAATTCTGTCTCATTGTAAAGACCTTGAGGTTGAACTCTTTGATCTGTGAAACATACTAACCTTATATGAACCGTTATGGGTCTGAATGAACAAAAACACAGAGTCAAAGCCAGTGCTATGAATATGCTAATAGTCATAACGACAAAGAACCAAAGGCAAAGTTGGCCCCTCCTGGCTGTGGTTTGTTTCTGTCTATTCAAACACAAATGACTGAGTTTGAACAAAACAATCCCCCAGTTCTCACATGAGGTGAAAAAGTAAAGGAAAACACAAACTGGCATATAATTGTTTATTGGTTTTGCTTATATTTATCAGGTAATTTTCAGCAGCTTCACTTTAAAACGAGGAGCAACTGTGCAAATATCTTATTGTTCACAAAACTTCCTTCACTTTGTTTAAGTCATTTGCACAGTCACACAATTTTCTGACGTAGTGGTGAGTAAGGAGGGAAGAGAACTGTTACCTTGAGCTAAATTTTATCTAGATGCCTGTTTGCTCAGGAGGGTTCAGCAAAAGACCACACCCAGTCATCGAATTTCTATTTGAGCAACAAGGAAATTGAGTCATCTGGTGTGTGTGTGTTTGTGTGTTGGGGGGTGGGGGGTTAAAGTGATAGGACAAGTGAAATAATACAGAAAAATCTGTCCTCATCTCCCTAAAGCATGTTTGAATTCAGAGGAGACGGAAAGAAAGAGGGTTGTTGGCAATGCAGGAATTTCAAGGGTAGATGGAGCGATTAAACAGAGAACAAGCAGGGACTTTGTGTGGATGAGAGGACCGGGACAGGACCAGGCCTGAGGGCACAGAGAGAGAACACCTGTGCTCTGACCATCCGTCATCCCTGGCACACAAACGAACACAGTCCTCCTCACATTAGCGCCCTTTAATACCTGACCCTGAACACCAGCAGGCAGCTTGTTACCATGTAATATTCTCATCACCCTAAAACATATGAGACAAGCAGAAGCAGACCAGACTCAGAAGAAGAGAGCAGTGGTTTGGTCCTTTGTCTT
This sequence comes from Trachurus trachurus, assembly GCF_905171665.1. Lineage (NCBI taxonomy): Eukaryota > Metazoa > Chordata > Actinopteri > Carangiformes > Carangidae > Trachurus > Trachurus trachurus. Next base: position 11,795,977 of record NC_139901.1, read on the forward strand.
CTCTAAACCTGGTCCAGGTGACACACTGTGACTCAAACCTCGTCTGTTAGCTTTTTTTTTTAAAGTTGCTACACTGCGCTGTATGAACACAAATGTCCATAAGTCACATCAACAAAGCTTCCTGTGTGTATTATCCTTGCAGAAATCCACAGGACTACTGTTTGATGCAAGTAAAGAGCCAAAGGGCCGCTTGTACGCTGTGCTAGCTACCATTAGCACTACATGCAAAGTGTCCAGTAAAATTTAAAAGACTTGATTTCCTGTGAATAACACAAGCAAACAAACTCAGCTTCACTCTTAACTAACATGAATAAGATGTTTGACATATTCTGTTTCTGTTTGTTTCGACCACTGTGTTTTATTAGCTGTGGGCAGGACTCGAACTGGACAGCCTGATCAAACATTATTAATGTGCTCAACAGCAAAATTGTTTAATCAGTTGCTATGATGACTCCAAAGGTGTTATTGCATGGTCAAGCCCAGGACGCTGAATCATTCCCTGGTCAAAAGGATCAACACTATAGTAGGTAGTCATTTCAAAGAAGAATTCAAGCAAGAACACTGTGTCCATCCAAACAAAAACTCCCACACTGTTACTGTTGAACCTCCCACAGAATGTGAGAGGGTGACCATCCATGGGCCTCTCTGTTCTGTTGACTGGGATGTGACTTAACTTACGTAAATATTTGTTTTTGCTTGTGTCACTTTTGTAAAAAAAAAAAATTGCTCAACATATTCAAGCCTTCCTGCATCTCACGCACGAGTTAAAGGCCAAACTCCAGTCAGCTTAGTAAAATTATGTGTGCTGAGCTAGAGGGTAAAACTAGTAGAACTAGAAAACTGTAGAAAATGCATTGGTGACTTTGGCTGTCATTCCTACATCCCACCATTCCGACATCCCACCATAGCACCATTTCGACATACCGCTATTCCGACATGCAAACGTCCCACCATTCCCGACAAGGCTTTAATATAAGGAAATGTGCGTTACTCAACAGGTGACTCCCTTCTCTGATAGAGGAATACCCACATGGTTGTGCGTACTTATGCAGCAGAGCGCAGACAGGGACTAGTCTGCCTGTCTAGCCTCTACCTGGTCTTTTTACTAAACTTAACCAACTCCTTTCTTCATTGCCTAAGCCCAACCAGTGCAACATATTTTGGGGAAAATAATACGCTATTAAAGGGATTGTTGGAAAGGCGGGATGTTTAAAAAAAAAGAAAAAAATACCCTGACCATAGGAGGCAAAAATTGTCGGAATGACGGGACATTTGATAGAAAATTAAGTGTTGCCTTTTAGACAATTAGAGGCCGATGTCGGAGTGGTGGGATGTCGGAATGGCAGTTGCCCCAACGTGCATAATTATGTTCCATGGCACTATCTGACATAAGGGGAACTAATTTCCATCCTTCATTCATTGTCCTACAGAGCAAGAAAAGAGAGAAAAGAAGACCAGAGAGTCCAAACAGGACTGGACGCGAGAGAAAGATGGAACAGCCTCAAGTTTGGCACGTACCGGTCGGCCCCCAGGACATGGCTGGAGAGCTGCAGAAGAAGATTTCAGTGGTCGGCCAGCCAGAGTGCTCCATCTGCTGCTACAACTACGACAATGTCTTCAAAGCACCGAAGCTGCTAGAGTGCACCCACACCTTCTGCCTGGAGTGCCTCTCCCGCCTCATGGTGGTCTCGCAGGCCGACGGCAGTGATGGTGACCAAATGCACCTTTCCTGTCCCTTCTGCCGCCAGGTCACCACACTCCCTGAGGCAGGACCTCCGGCCTTGGCCAACAGCTCTGATGTCCTGGACAAGCTTCCCCAGCACCAGCAGCAGGTGGAGACAGTGTTTCTGGAGGGGGAGAAGCTGTGCTACAAGAGCTCAGGAACAAGTGCTGAATTGGGCGTCCCTGACAGTCCCACGCCACTCTGCATCTGCATTGACATTGGGGCCAGCAAGGCGGTGGACGCTCCGATCCAGACGCGGCGCGAGACTAGTCTCCTGGGCCGGATGTCTGACTGGAAGAGGATGTTGCTCTTCTTTGTGCTGATGATACTGCTCATCGTCATCGTGCTGTGGCCCCTGCAGTGTGTGTTCCGCACTGGAAGCATGCGCTGTATGCGAGAACACGTCCCATCTGCCACTACCATCACCCCTACTTCTACTGTTTTGCCCAGGTCTCCACACTTGGTGGAATGAACCTCCTGACTAACTGCACTTCACTGTAACTGTAATACAACACTGTATATAACACAATATTTGACTCTAAACCTTTCCTGAATAAGTGCACTTAATTATTGCTACACACAACTGTCAATACCTCAAGCTTTTCATTTTCACCAGAACTTCACACCCGAAGGCCACAGTGTGGGTTGTTTTTAGATGTCTAACTTTACTGCCCCCTTGTGGTGGTCAAAAACAAAAACAGACCCCCACCAGGGGATGCTGGGATGAGTAGCACAGACTGCACAAATTCCCACTGGACACTTGTCTTTCTATGTCACACAATAGTGTAATCATTTCGGTCATTTTGGATATTTAAACCATAATCACTAAAAATTCTGCACACGGCAGCTTTAACTTAACAAGCTGGACTCCTTCTCTACTGTAAAAACTTATCTATGAATAACAAAAGTCAAAGAAAGCGTGTCACAGCAGAGAATAATGTAATCACAATGTGCCATGTAAAAACTTTATATATATTGTACAGATGATTGATGTGTTTTGATATGACTTTGTTTACAGAACTGTAATTAAAAATGTGAGATCATGTTTCTGAGAAATAACAAAACATTTGTCCATGCCAGCCTCATTATTATCATTGACTTCATTGACGATCACTTTCATTTTTCCCCTCCTACCTCTTAAAAACTAAATTTACTGCAGCATCAGTTGGAGCATTAATCAGCTACTGTAGTAAATTCCCCTTGAACAACAAAGCAGCTTCTGATGAGCATGGATGCAAATTAAAAATGACACATCAGTTTCTGGGTTAAGTTTGTCATTTCCTCCTCATCTGAACCTTAACCTTTTGCAATAAAGTCAAAGTCTTGACAGGAAGCGGCCTTCATTTACTCCAAGCTCAGGTGTGTCAGATAAAGAAGGAAGTGTGGCTGTAGGGTTTTCCCAGCAGCCCACATGTGACGTGGTTGATAAGACGGTGACATGAAATCCCAGCATTGGTTTGATTGGCTGTAATAAAAGTGGAACTTCCTGGAGCTACATTTTAACTTCTAGTAAACACAGTTAACCAATAAACGCAGGGTGAAATGGAAAAAAGCTCAGTAATGGCTTTCCTGAAATAAAAATAAATAAAAAGTATAAAAGGGAGACAATTATAACGCTGTGTAAAATGAATAACAGTTTCCTGTTAGCTGGCATTTTGGTTGAAGGTATTTAAACAAAACCTTTCAAGCCTACAATGATTTTTTTTCAGTGTGTTGTTTTTACTTCTCTCCATTAAAGCAGAAAAAATACTGTGGATGGCAGCTACTTAAAGCTGTTTTATTCATCAGTTAATGCAGAAAGCAGATAAAGTGGCGAAAATAACAGTAAAACAACACTAATCTCAAACGCATCTCTCCTGATTGTTCTCCTGATTTGACTTTTCTTGTGAGTTGTAAAGCACAGTTTCTACAGACATCTTCAGCGGTGGAACAGCCTGTCATTACTGGTGAAACTGGTGTTTTTCTGGGACACTCTGCATTAATATGAGTTAGTTAACTGGTTTTCACAGAGGAATATTCTCGGGACCCAAGGCTGTTTCAAATTGAAGAAACAACTTGAGTGGAGAGGATGAAGAGCTGCACAAACAACACTTCTTCATGCAAAGGCCCATGCTCTCCACTACATGCACTTTACACCCACAGGCAAAACACAGAAACTTCCTTGTTACACGAGTTGTTTTTTCCACTATGGACAAAGTTTCTTCAAACTGTCCTTATAGTGAAGAGAAAAGTCTCCATCTCCCAAAAAAAAGCTGCTGTATCATAATGGACAACAAACAAGCAAACAAGCAAATTCCACTTTACATAGTGCCATCGTAGATTTTTATTAAACTATATGATAATAAAACATTTGGATGCCATTCTCTGGCAGCTCATTGCATCAGCAGTTGTAGCCTATACAGCAAAAAAAAAAAAAGAAAAGAAAAGAAAAAAGGCGTTTGGGCGGAGCCAGTGCAAGAAGAGGAGGAAAGGGGAAGAGCCTCCACTGAACAACATGGGAGCACTCGGTATACCATGACTCACTTCAGCCATACTGCCACCAGCAGAGGAACAAGGAATAAAAAAATTAAAAAAAACAAACAAACAAACAAAAAGAGCAAACAAACAAAACCAAAAAGTATATCAACATCATTTTCAAGTAAATGTAAGAGGACAAGCAGAAAAAAAATACCGTGTTACTACTGCACACTGCCATGTGCAACTCAGGGCCTGAATTTACTTATCAATAATGAAATTACACCAACAATAACAGCAATAATAATAATAATAATAATAATAATAATAATAATAATTGAGACACAATACAAAATGAAAGAATGGATAAAACAGTCAATTAGAAATATACAATTTGAAAAACGAAACAAAACCAAAATAAAACACTGATGGCATAAATCTAGTGCACTACCAAAAATATTTCCACAGCCAGTGGACATCCAGACAGCCTGAGGCCAAAGATTCAGCAGTTTCACACTTTCAAGTATAACCATATCACAAACAATATGACCCAGAGAGGCAAAGTGAAATACAAAAAGAGTCAAAAACACAGAAACAACACCACACAAGTCATTTCTCATTCATCATCATTGACAGAGAATCACAGTTCAGATGGGAAAAGAACAAAAGGAAAAAAACTAAACTAAAATAATTAGAGGGCTCCAAATGTCCCACGATGTTAAATCCAACTGAAATATATTGAGTGGTGCAGCGTGACATGTTTCGCTGACTCAGGGCTGAAATGCCCTTTATTCCATAAAACGTAACTTTTATTCACAAAAAGAATCAACCATGAAAATAAGTGGTGATAACTTATAACAAGAACATTTTATTTCAAGTGGCTAAAATCACGATATATTCTCTGGGTGACTTCATCTATTGCAGCAGAACCTCAATAAAAAGAATCTGAGCCTTCAACTCCCAGCATGACGGGCTGATATAGCGACTGCAGGCCACACTCTTACTTTATTTTAGAAAACTGCACAAGGTCATCTATCGAATTACAGTTTTCGTCAGTGCTGATTAGATTTGGCCAGATTTTAAATCATGTCTCTTAAGAGTCATGAGCTGCAGCTGCAGACAGTGGCTGATTTATGACTGAAGACAACAAGGTGAGCCCAGCCTGCCAGTGTCCTTGACCTGGTTCACTGGTGGAGACGGGGGAATGGTGAGAGCACAAACACCATCCAAAGACCGTCGCCCACTCATGGTTTTATCATTACGACGCCCCGCTGCAGGTGACTTCATTGTTTTCTTCCCTAAGAGCTCGTTAACATTTTAAACAAGCTGGGTCAGATTTCACCGTCGTATCTGCGCTTGTATTTCACGGGGATATTTTGGTGCTGATCCTGGAGGCTAAAAATAGTGAACAATCTGCCAGACGGCGCGGAGGGCTCAGTGCTCCGCAGCACCACCGTCTTCCTTATCACATCAATGACGTCGGCTTTACTCGCTCTGCTATCATCAAGCCTGGATTATGGCCATCTTCTAAATTACTTTTTGGAGACAAATCTATTCTTCAATCTCAGGCAGATGGCCATCTGGCCCACTGTAATCGGCCTCTTTGCCTTGACTCCTTGTGACGATCTCTTCCGACAGATGTTGAACCGCATCAGACCTGCTGATTAACGAGGACGGCCAGGCGAATGAAGGAAATCTCTCAACCTGGTTTCCTGTCAAATATGGACTTCAAAATACTATCATGACTTAAATAAAAACTAGTGCTGGGGGGTGTGCTGCTCAGACAATTGTGCTTAAATATTATCTTTTCCACCTTTTTGCCATTTTATAAATATAGATACATTTAAAAAATAAACATCTCATATGTTACACAACCATGATACCAACAGCTTCAGTAAGATCACCAAGAAAAAAATGACAGGAAGCTGATTAAAAGGAGAAATTAAAAAAAAAAAAATGTGGAGGCCATTTTCAGATGACAGACAGGACTGATGTGTTTGTCCCTGTAACCACAAGAAATAAGTAGCCTAGAGGTCGTCTCCAGTTCTGTTAAAGAACAAGAACAGGGCAGCTCAGGAGACTGTGTATACAGCTATCTCACAACAACACTCAGTCAAATCCTCAGAGAAAAAAAACAAAAAACAAAAATTAAATGACAATTATTTATCAGGCTCGCTCGGCCTTCCTGTGCCTTCGGATCCTGTAGTAGGTTATGTAACCGGCCTTGCTATCACTCAGCGGCCACATTAATAACCACCACAGCTGGAAAGACAGAACGTAGCAATAACAGTCTTAGGTTTGAGTTCAAATGACAGCCAGCAAAGACAGAGAGAGAGAGAGAGAGAGAGAGAGAGAGAGTGAACAGAGCGATCTCTAGCAACGAGCGGACAAACAGCTTAGCTTTGACCTCTCCTTGGGTCCCGTACAGCTCTGTTCATTTCAGGCCAGGGTGCAACTCCGTGTTCATCACCCTTCATCCCGCGGAAAAACTCCCTGTTGCTTATGTCAATGTGGATTTCCAGGATTTGAAAAAAACAACAAAAAAAACAGTAACAGTGCAGATTCAACGGCAGGTTCAGGATCAGATAGATTACAGACACAACCTGTGGCAAGGCACTTTTGCTGGTTTAAATGAGGGAGAAGCTTTGGAGGCTGGAGAGAAGAGAGGGGGGAGGGAGAGAGAGACGGGGGAGGACAGAGGCCCTGAGGACAGGCGCTATGCTGTAGAGTCCTCCTCTCTGTGGAGGGTGAGCTTTTTACTCCAGACAGAGAGGGAGCCAGTGGGACGGCAGCAGGAGAAGAGTCAGCCCGCCGCCTTCAGCCCAGACAGGGAGAACTGGTGTGGGGTGCAGTCAGAGCAACCACACCCTCTCCACCTCCTCCTCCTCCCCACAGAGGGATTTTCAGGCGCTGACGAAGAGACACCTCAGCTGAACCTGAAACACAAATGCGAAGACAAGTGGAGTTAGTTGGTGTCACAGTGGAATCTGATGAATCTAATGTACTACACCTTCAGAGTGATGTGGGGTAGGGAGAGACAGAGCACGTATATATGAAGAGTGTGGGTTTGGATTTAAAACTTCCACCTGCCAAACCACTGGTTCAGAAATTCAAAAACAAAAAAGAAAACTAGAAACCTTGGCTACCAACATTTTAATATGATCATTTCTAAGAAGAGCCCATTCATTTTTGGTTGTTTATTATTGTATTGTAAGTATTGTAGAGTGTCTCTTAAAGTGGGGTCCTTGAGGGGGTCCCTGGGAACTGCAGACTCATTTATTTTCACTGTAATGTCATCTATAAGTAACAGTGATACAATCTATGAGTGTTTGCTCACTTAAACCATCTCAGCAAAATTATATCCCAGATGAGAGACATTTTACGGTCTTGACTTCATCTCTCTGGGAACCATCGATGGACCTTTAGACAATATGACATGTGACTGTATGAAAATGGTGGCTGTATTCCTTTGAGCTATTTCAGTGTTCCTCTATAAAGGAGCAAGAAGCCAATGTTAGCAGGGACAATTCAGCAGCAAAATTGTCCTGAAAAGAACTTTTCCAATATTGGGGTGTTTCAATTCCTGTTTGAAATTTCAGGGATATTGCATCAAACTGAAATAACAGTCAAATGACTGAAAGTTGTTCACCACCACCACCACATGCAGGTAACATCCCATCATAGCCCAACATCTGAGGCACACTAGACGGTTTTCAAATATTAACCGATTCTAAAAATGTAGGAGACCACAGACATAAGGACAGTTTCAATCAATTTATGACATTATAATCCTCGGGGCACTCACACTACATGATTCGTCCAGACCACGAGACCACACACCTGCTGTTTGTCGTGACAACTTCACAGTACAGACACAAGATATCACAGAAACTCGCGTGGTCAAATGTGACTTCAGCAGAATTTTTTTTGGAGGACTAGTGACAGAAAAATCATATGATTGACTTCCTGGCTGAGAAGACTTTCTTAGAAATAGGCTCAGTCAGCTGCCATGTTTGTGAGCACTTGGCCAAAAATCGTCTGGTGTGTATAGTCAGCCTGACAACTTGTTCCACAAATAAATAAATTAATTTGAAGTTTTTATTTGTAAAGTTTCAGCCACAGGAAATAAATCTCTTTTTTTATGTGATACTTGGAGAGCTGCTTACAAATACATCAGGTTCGATTCATTTTCAATCCCAGACAATCCCAGCAGACAATAACCAGCATCTAAAATTAATTGAACATTCATTTCAAATACATTCAAAGCTAATTAAAACACTGTTCTGCGCTGACTTCTTTTGATGACCCCGAAACAAACCTATGACTCACTTTACCGCTTCTGGATTCCCTGTCTGCTCTATTAATCACTATGAGAGGGAAAAGAATGAGAGTGTGAGAATCGAGGTTGATTATAATTTGAACCCAAATTGAATCCTTTGTTGCTTTGAGTGGAGCTCAGATTTCCTTTTAAGGGAGCTCCTTGCTGCTCCTCGCCAGCCTATAATTTGAACCTTGAAAATAGGAGAACATTATTCTTCTACTTACATGAAAAAAATGAATTTGACTTAGAGGAAAAGACTGAAGTGTCTTCTACTGTTGGAGGAGTTTCAACAGCACCATAAATTCAGTTCCCCCCGAACATTCACATGAGCCTTCCGTTTAGAGCTAAATTACCATTCATATTCTCCAAAAAAGCTACACTTACACCTAATGGGATGCATCAGAAAGCACCAGAATTACTTGCTTTTCCTCCTCCACTAAATCTACTGCCCTTCAACAATGTGCTACTTTACAAGAAACATCTTAAGAATGCAGGATGATGTTCCAACACACTTGTTCAACACACAGTGTTGATCTGAAACAATGGTGGCTGAAAGTGTCCTGCCACAGTGTAAAATGAAAGTGATGAAGCACTTACAAAGAGGCAGGCAGAGAGATGCAGAAGTTCCCGGCAGTTTTACCTCCTGGTGTTACTGCTAAAAGACGTCTGAGGGCTTTTAAAGTTTATGTTCTCGTACACACCCGACGAGTCGTCGTTAGTCATCCTGCAATAACATGGATATATTCACTCACAAAACAAGCGAAGGACATAAGCAGGGATTCTGCAGGTTCACAGAGTTAATTCAAAAACTTTTTAAGGCCTTTTGAGTGTCTCATAAGATTCAATTTAATATCAGTATCAGAGAGAATGTTTTCACTACTTTATTATATACATATATATATATATAGTACACACACACACACACACACACACACACACACACACACACACACACACACACACACACACACACACACACACACACACACACACACACACACACACACACACACACACACACACACACACACACACACACACACACACAACAATAACAATGTTAATTCATTTAAAGGGGACATATTATGCTAATTTCTGCTTCTTGACATGGTACCTTGATGTCTAAAAGTAATGTTAGTAACATGCTTTGGTCAGAAAAACCAAAAGATTGAGCAAGGCTGGGTTCTCTGCACACCAGTTTCACAGCCCTGCTCTAAACGGTCGGTTTAGAATCTTCGCTCTGGTTGCTGAGGTAACCATGGTAACCATGGGAGCGAGGGCTTGAATATTCACATCACCCAGCTTGTGATGTAATAAGCCGGGTGAAATTAAAACAGCTTGTTAAGAGACACATTTTCTTACTATGGCAGTTGTAAAATATTGACGTAGTTGTCAAAACTGACGTTTAAGGGGTGAGGAGGCACTCCGGATACGCAAATACACATACTAAAACAATGAAAAAGTGAGTTTTGCATATGTCCCCTTTAAGTTTAAGTCAACATCGCCCATAATGAGACAACAAGGTTCCCAGATTATTCAACTCAGACAGTGATGTTACGACTGAAACTTGCAGAACCCACTGTTGCATTAATCAGGATTTAAATGTACATGTAAATAATCACCATGCTGTGTTATACTTACACAGAAGAAGAGCGTGAGGATGCCACGCTGGCTTTGGACCGTGAGTTGGTCATCTGGGGATATTTGATATTGGAATATTCCCTCTCCTTCGTCTTGTTCCTCTGCAAAGTGTCAACACAAATCTGTCAGATTCAGTTTCAGGTCCTAACTCTCACAAACTGTCCCGTGTCTAAGAGCTGAATTAAAGTTTAAACAGTCCCAGATGGTGTCTACATTCAGCCCAGCAGCACTTTGGAAACTTACTTAGATAGCTGCCAAACTGTTGTTTACCTCCCTGCACTATCTGTCATAACACACGGCACTGGCCTTCAGAGTCTGAGGTCAAACACATGTCATAAATATTTTACATGATAATGAATTTTCTTTGTTATTGTCAAACATTTCTCTTTTCGTGTTCTTATGGCTGAGCTCTTTTAAAGAATTTTAAATTGTAATCTTGGATTTGCACTGTAAGTCCTCTTACTTGTTTTATATACAAGTTTCTTTCTACTTTTTTTTTCTTCTTCTTTGTTCTTGCTTTTAACTGTGTTTTAAATTTGTTTGTATTTTATGCTGTTTTATGCTGTTCTTTTTAAATGCTTTGTCTTTACGTAAAGCACATTGAGTTGCCTCTTGGTATGTAATGCGCAATTTACGTAAATAAAGATACCTTGCCTTGCCTCGTATAAATTCGTATTGTGCCGCTAGAGGTGAAATTCTTGTCCGGCGCAAGACGGACGAAAGTGAAAGCATTTGCCAAGAATGTTTTCATTAATCAAGTTCGATGCATTTTACCCCCCCCCCCCCCCACACACACACACTTTGAAACTGCCCTGGAATTGATTTACAGCATAGAGGGATACCTGCTCCTCCTCCAGCCTCTTCTGGGCCGTGTCTATATACTGCTGCACAGCCATGTAGATGAACTTATACTGGGCCTCCGTCTGCACCATGCCAGACCTCTGCTGCCGGACCCTCTGGATCGTCTTTGGGATGTCAATATCACAGTCTAGACCTGGAGCACACACGTACACGCACACATCCAGAAATTAGCACAGAGCACAAAGATCGGAAAAGTCCCGTCTGTCCCTTTGATGTCTCAGTTTCGTACCTTGTCGGTTTATAATATCGATGAGGATGTCGATGACGATAATGGTGCCTGTCCTGCCGATGCCTGCACTGTTGGGACAGCAAAGAGAAAAGTCAAATTCGGTGTAATTAAAACACTTTAATCATCATTCCTTTATTTATTTATGTATTTATTAGTTTGTATTCACAAGACAAGACAAGACAGGGTACAGATAAGGTGGTGGGGAAAAAAATAAATATTCTCTGACATTATAATGTCACAAATTTGCGAGAAAAAGAAAACTTGAAAGTGTGTGTGCGTTTTCTTTTTTTGTTTTAATCAAGGAATGAAACTCGTTTCTACACTCTTCAAGGTTGGAAGAGCAAAGGCACCATAATGATCTGTGATTCTGGGCTAAAATAACAAGCATTTCCTTATTGCTAAATCCAACTGAAAAGTAGAGATTGATGAGATCTTCCACTGCAGGCAGAATAAAAAACAAACCATCTCTGTCCAACCTTGCAAAGTGTAGACGTGTATCCTTCCTTGATTAAAAAAATAAATAAATAAACTCAGACATTTACCCCCCTCTCTTCCACCAAGTATTTATTTATGAGCATGTTAAAGAACATGTGGCAGTCTATAGTTGTGAATTATAGGTACAGTAATAAAGTGCTTTGAATTTGTTGCTGTGTCACAAATAGAATTTAGTTATATCACTCAGTCACTGTGTCATTAGTTGTAAATTACAAATTCAACACATGACATAGTTATTTGGCTAAATAAGTTTATCCAACAGTTAATTAATTGTTGAGGGAATTCATGTGATAAGAGAGAAAACAGACCCGTTGCTCATAGGAATGTGAAAGTTTGAGCCTTAATTATGGCGCTCTCAAGTGGCCAATTGACACCATGTTTGGTGAGCAAGGTTATTAGGTGTCCACAATTTTACCGTCTCATGTGAAGTTGAGTCAACACGACGAAGCACAGAATTAAATAAAAACAGCAACTTGTCTGTGTTTTATGTCTTGGTATAAGTTTTATCATTTCATCTGTGTTTTATGTCTCCATCTGTATTTTATGCTTCTTGCCTGTGTGAAGCACTTTGTGACTCCTTGCTCTTGAAAGGTGCCATATATATAAAGTTACTCACTTACTACTTTGTGGTTGGCCTGCTTCACAACCAGACTTAATTGCTGTTCTCTCTCTTTCTCCATCCTTCCTGTTGTCTAACTAATGTCCAACACACCCCCACAGGTAAAGGTCAGATGTTCTCCATGAGTGACAACCAAAGGTGGGTTATTGCACTCACAGGTCCTACAGCTTTGATTAGAGGTGAGGGCCACCTCTGTTTTGTTTGGGTCTTAGCGCTGGAGTGGTTTTCTATCTCCCCATTTGATATTTGTTTCATTTTTTTTTCTGTTTCATTTATGCTTCACACAAATTTGCTGCTGTAGGTATTATAAATACTCTTGAAACCTCTATAGAGCTATGCCTAAAGCATGCTTTAAAATATATTCTAGTGCTAAATGAAGGCGCAGTGTAACTACACAAAGGTCTCATTTTCTTTCCTCGGTGTGATGAAAGAAGAAAGTTTATAGTTGGTCCCAGAGAAAGCTGCCAGCCTGGAACAGCCTCTGAAAAGAGACTGACGGCTTCTTCTACGGCTTTTTTGTACGTCTTGAGTATCACAGTAACACAGCCCTCAGGTTTGTTTAATAAGGGGGCTGGCAGGCATTGTGTGTACACAAGCTGGGGTTTTAATAACTGTTGTTGTTGATATCAGCTTCAGAACAGTGTTGGCACATCAGCTCGCTTATTTTCTCTACCTGACACACCAGTAATTAACTTATAGCCCAGCCTCAGGCTTCTCTAAGCATCCTAATGTGAAACAGCGTCCGTCGCCTCAGGTCGTACCTGCAGTGGACGATGATGGGTCCAGTGTCTGGAATGGTGCTCTGCGTGCGGTTGACCTCCTCCAGGAACCAGAGCACACCACCAGGCTCGTTGGGCACCCCGTGGTCCGGCCAGCTCAGGTACTGGTAGTGCCAGATGTACCTCACAGGCTCCTTCTACAGCCAACACACAGCAGGAACAGATCATTAAAAACTAATTACTTATGTGTCTTATTAATGCATTAATGGGAATATTCATGCTGTGACGCTGCCTTCGGTAGTAACACACTTAGGATCTGGAACATGCCGCTCCCTTTGTATTAGGCAGCAAACTCACTTGACAATTTGAAGAATTCTTTAAAACCTATTTTTATGAATTTGCCTTTAATTGGTTATTTTAATGGTTGATTTTTTTTACACTCTTTCCAATTATTTCACTTCATAAAAGCTATTATTATTGTTTTTATAGATTAGCAGCTATTAGTCTCCTTGGTGTTTATCAACAGGCATAATCACAAAGTAAGAAACCAGTGGAAAATCCATCTTTACTCCAAATAAAACAAACACGAACAGGCTAAAAACAGGTTATAATTAATTCACGTGGGGTTCATCCTAAATATTCAGTTTGAGCATGACAGGATGGGGCTCGTGTAATAGAGCAGGTGGTTCAATACCCAGGCAGCTGTGTAAAACCTGTACCAAATCAAAACATTTACAGTAGATGCTGATTGGCTTTGGCTAAAAGACAACCTGGAACACCATTGACAGGAATAAACTCTGTCTTTGTTTTGACTTGACCTAGTGCTGCACTGTGTCTCTCTCTGGTCAGCTGCCATGTGCAGATCTGGCATCACAGTAGCACACAACACTGATGAGCATCCCTGAATGCTGCATCTGTGCAGAATGGGGATTGTGGATTCTGTTCTTACTCAGGAATTAATGCTTAGGACAGTATGGAGGATTACAGCATCCAGGGATCTTTCAGTGTGTGCAGGATAACATGTACAGGCTGCTGCTTTTACAGAAGACACAGTAACCTTGAATGGTGTGAAATATTACCAAATTAGTGCTTTTTTTTCCATCTTGGCTGTAATTCACCATCACACCTACAATGTGGCTTGACAGAGGCGTATATCAGAGATGGTCTTTGGTGAAGATATTACTGACTTGTCCTCAGACAAACTTCAGAGACAGTGCTCCACCATTGTGGCTTTATACTCCATAGATTATGAGCTTTTGACTGCACTTTCCACTGCAATTCTGCATTTTACTTTCACCATTGGCTATTTATTGTCACTCTTTGTACTTTTACTATTTATTACCTCAAACTCCTTAATTTAATTTTAATTGTTCTTTCTTTCTTTCTTTCTTTCTTTCTTTCTTTCTTTCTTTCTTTCTTTCTTTCTTTCTTTCTATCTATCTATCTATCTATCTATCTATCTATCTATCTATCTATCTATCTATCTATCTATCTATCTATCTATCTATCTATCTATCTATCTATCTATCTATCTATCTATCTATCTATCTATCTATCTGTCTAGAGTAGCTGTGTATAAGAAATGACATATGCACACCAGCTACAACAAGATTCAAATTCCGACTGTTGTGATCAAAAGTAAAAAATAAAAAAAAAGCTAATATTATAATCTGGTATAAAAGAACAACACTGCATCAGAGGGTTTTTATTGAAAGAAAACTAGAATTTTAAAAACAGGTTGTATGCTCTTTGCTCTCCACTCTTCGCAATCGGCCCTCGAAGCGTAAGCACAAGCTCGTGCTAGAGGATTGTGTGTGTGTTGTTATGTTTGTGTATGTGTGAGGTGTTAGATAATCTGACCCCAGGTCAGTGGGTCAGCTCTGACTGAGTACACGGCTCTTCCTACCCGGTCCAGACGGGTCACCTCCAGCTTCCTGAGGATGTAGTCTTGTGCCGGTCGCTCATCCACGTTCCTCAAGAGCACCTTCCCGAACTCCTTGGTGGCGTTTAGGTCCGGCCAGTAACGTACGCATTTGTTCTACATCAGAAAGAGAGAAAGCAGAGAGGGGGGGTGGGAGGGGGGGTGATGGGTATTAGACAATCTAAAGAACCAGCTCATCTCAAGCAGCTTTCCAATCAGCTTAACTGTCATACTATCCTTGTCAGCCGTCTCCCTCCCCTCCCCCACACCAGACACACACCCACATCAGCCCTACTACTCGCATCCAGCCATCTCTGTTATACTCAGCTAATGCCATCAAGTGCTGCATTTCATCTGGAAACACAGAACAAAATGTCTAATGGCGACGTAAAGGTGTCCTGACAGGATCAGGCTGCAGCTGTACGAGACACGCCGGTGTCTCCAACCCTCTGTTGTTCTCATTTGTCCTGTTATCCTCTGTTGCTCATTAAAGCACGTTGTGACCCATCTGCTGGTGAAAGCAACTTCCATATTAATTCCTCTTGACTGGTGTAGTGGATTTTCCCACGTGTAATGACTTAGATTTGGGGGGTTTTCGCTCTCATTCTTGCAGAGCGCCTCTCACTTCATGAGTCTCCATCATTACAAGCAATCAACAGCAAACAGCCCAAAGCAGTGAAACAACAGAGAAACCATTTAGAAGCAAAAGCTGGAGAAACAAATTAAGAAAAAAAAAAAAAAAAACTGAGGCGGAAAAGAGCTGAGGAAAATAAAATGACTTGATTTAGAAAGAAATATACAGAAACATTTCTGCTTAATTGCCTTTCTAGTTTAACATTAAGGCACATATGAGAAATCACAATTCGACCGTAATGCAACATTTAGCTATACCAGTGAATATTTGCTCTGAACGCTCACCCGCCCTCTCTCTATCTCCTTTGTGGTCATGACGATGACGTGCGTGTTCTCCTGATACACCATCTTCCAGAAGTCAATGACCGTATTCTGCAGGCACCCCTGGGTGGCAATGAAGACTTTGCCCTCCTCCGTGTAGCGCCCCTCTTCATGCGTGCTCTGTACAGCACAAAGAGTAACACACTGAATAAAGCTTGTTCTCTTTACCAATAAAAGATAAGACACTGACAAAAAGTTGAGTTCTGCCAATAAAACAGGACATTTTCACCGAATGTTGACTGATAAATCTTAGTTTCATTAACTGATGTATGGCTACATCTCCAAAAAAGTGAATATTGTGGAAAAGTTATTTTTTGTTTTTGAACTTTCATATTTTCTAGATTTATTACAGGTAGGGTGTGATATGATGGTTTTTGCAGCATATAATGTAGGAATGGTAATTAAACCAAACTTGAAATGAAATACTCTAATATTTGGAGATACTGGATTTTGGATTTGAGCTTTGGGTAAAAAACCATCTGAATTAAAATTTAAAAAAAAAGGCTTCTAAATGTGATGCATTTAGAATATGTGAAGGTTTCACATTTTGAGCTTTCTTTTTTTGCTTGATAATAATCTGTTGTTGTTTTAATTGTGTGCTATTCTTATTCCTTTCCTCTTGCACTTAAATTCCTGCTTACTCTGTACATTCTAATTTTGGGGTGAATTCATGAAAATTTTTTGAAATGCTCCTGTATTTATCACTTTGGAAGCAAATCCACAGCAGTTTTATTTTCCCATAAAATCCATACGTTTGCTGAGTTTTGTTTTTATGAGGCACAGGTGTTGATACAGGTCTTGTATAATGCTGGAAAGACTCACTCTGATGTAGTTGGCATTGATGTAGTCTGAACCAGCAACATCTGGATCTGCTTCCCTGATTTCAACACGAGTTGTGTCGACTGAAAACACAAAATCAAACGGTCATTAATTCAACAAAATGTCAACGGTTTCCTGGAATTACATTCATTTTTTTCCCAAATCAAAAGTCAATTGATAGGCTGCGAGTTATCAAAAGTAAATCTTGACACTCTGCTGAGGCCTCTACGTTGCCTCTTGTCTATTTGTGTCACTGTTTCCACAGGAAGTTGGGGAGACAGGAAACGGCAGGTTGCTGCTTGACTCACAGGGGAGGATATTCTTGTATCTGTTTTTACTCTTGTTTTCTGGCTTCTGGCCTTCTTTCCGGGGATATAGCAGCTTGCACTCCTGCTGCTGAAGTACCTGATAGTTGATGACACAAGAAAAAGCAGAATAAGAGGAAAATTATAAGGCCCTCCAGATTCTAAAAAAAGCATAACCACCATAATGCAACTGCCAATCCTGAGGTCATTTCTGCACAGCAGGGGTCACCATCGAGTGCAAGAACATGAAAAAAAGGTTTTCCACTCAACAGCTAGCATTCAGCACAAAGTTCCCTTGAAATACAAAGAAGACTCTAAATCCTTTCATTCATACTCATTTTGAATGCATGTCTGCTCACGTAGGGGTCGAATAAGTTGACCAACAACAGTATTAACCTACAGCTACAACCAGTTGCATGGTGTAAATACAAAGCCCCACAGACTCGTTAATATCTCTGCACAGTTGATGAATTGATCTGCAAATAGTCTATGGAGAAAGAATATGAATCTGATCGACATACAGATGCTGTCCAATCTGCCCTTAAAGAAATTTAATTTATGACATATATACCCCCATAACAGCGTGATTCTACCATATATGTTCACCTAAATTACTGTCATGCGTAAATACGTCCTCTGGAAAGATGAAAATATCAGCTAATGACAAATAGGTAATACCCATAGTAAAATATGTACATGTACTGTACATATGTTAAAAAATATCTCTATTAATGATTTTTCATATTGTTTACTATGTTGCTACCATACATGGTAACCATGTAAAACATTATTTAAATAACATACATGTACTTATAGAAAATGTATATATTAATATATGCATTTCTTTAAAAATTCTCAGTCATTTTAAATATTTCTTTTCTCCTGGGAGACATACATATGTAATTGATATAACATATGGCTACAATTTAAGCATAGATAAACATAAATATTTTATGTTTATTTATGCTCGCGCTATGGGCAAACATAGTAGTCAATATATGACATTATTCCAATTTTAAATAGATTCTATGTAAAAATTCTACATTTGTTTTTATTTTATATGCACATATGTCATATAGAAATTCAATATTCATTTGTTTTATGTTTTATATTATTTTCATGATGGAAAATTGTTACATTATGACGTAGCCCAAGTTGCTAACTTGTTAACGTGTTTACTAGTTCACTATAAACAGGAAAAAAGATGCCAAGTCAAACTCCATATTTTGTCATGTAGTTATGACTTGTTATATCTGTCATTGCCCTTAAATTGATTAAAAAAACATGTAGTTATTATTATAAAGACAAGGTATTATCCTCAGACAAAACAAACAAATCAGTGGAAAGTACTCAGCTGTAAACTGACATAAATTAATCTGAACGAGTAAATGCAGACATGAGGGAATAAGATGACATTTTACATGACACTTAATTGCTGTTATGGGAAATGCTGTGTACTTATGGCAACACTTTGCAATACATCACTAATCAGCTGTATAAAAGCTCAAAGACTTCCTGGGGAGGACGGCACTCAAAAGGGTAATTATTTTTCTAAGTGCCAAAATTGCACATCTCTCAAATGAAGAAGAACTCCAATTTGACCATCAATATTAGCTCAATAACAATATTGCATATAAGGGACAGGAATAATTCTGGCTTTGACAGTTTTGAAGCTACATACCTCAAATTCTTCCCAGAATCCTTGTTTGGGTTTCTCAGAGTTGTCTGCTACTTTGTTGAGCTCTCGTACCCGGTTCTCAATGTTGGCTGCATTTATCCTTGTGGCATTAAACGGCTGTTGTTGTCATGTTGGAACAGGGAAATTAAATTTGTCAACACAACAAAATAAGTTTTCTAAATTTAAAAAAACACAATTAATATTTTCACCCATGGCTTCATGTGACTGTCTATCAGCAGGTTTTGGTTGTTCTATTTGTTAACTTTCTCTCCTGTACCTGTTTGAGATGCACTACGATGCCACTTTTCTCCACCATGGGGTTCTTCTTGTAGTGATCCACCAGCTCAGCCAGGGTCTCAAACCTCTCGCCTCCGCCCACGTCGTATTTACCGTCCTGCTGAAGACAAACATCAACATTTCAGCTGTAGATCTGAAGAGTTCTTAAAATGTTAAAACCAATTCTGCTAAAAAAAAATACATCAGTGAATGCACCAGCAGGTCTCTGAGGTGAACTTTGGGAGTCTGTGTATAACCAGCCTCCAGGCTGTCTTAATCCAGTTTAACAAAATATAAATCTAGTTTTCTTTATAAGTGAAAGGGCCCGAACTGAGTGAGCTCACCTGGTAACGAATCATAACATGGGTGACCTTGGTCTTGCGATCAAGGTTTTCATGTTTCTCCTCGTTGGTGAGAACGGAGAGGACGAAGTCGCCTGGTTTACTCTGGCTCTCCCGCACCAGGAAGCTGCCAGCCTTGCCTTTGTCCGTGAGCAGTTTTTCTGCATCTCGACCTGAGAGGTGTCCATGGTACCACCTGTAGATGAGAGGGAGGACAGACTGTGACAAACTGAGCGTGAACAGCAAAAACTGGGTGGTCCAAAGCGCAGCTTGTGCTAATTTCTCCTCCTCACTGGATTCCTGTCAGTTTCACGATCCAATTAATATTTTATTACTTGTTTTTAAAACCTCAAAATGGGCTGGCATCATTATACCAGTCTGATTTGTTGTTCCCCCTTCTTTCAGTCAGAACGAGGAAGTCCACCTCCAAGTGTCTCTTTATATTAGAACCTCTCAGTTGTTGTTCTTCTTTTATATTGGATTTTAGGCTTGTACAGCACTTTGTGCAGCATTTTTTTTTAATGTGTTGTAAATAAAGTCTGACCTTGACCTCAAAATGTTAAAATTAGAACAGAAGTGTGCCCAATAATATTTGCTGTATGTGACTAGGTTTAAACAATATCACATAGTCAACACAGCAAAAAAAAAAAAAAAAGATATATACAGTATATAAATCAAACAACAACAATGCTCTCCTGAGGCAGTTTGTAAATCCCTATGCCAGAGTGAAAAAAAAAGATGTTCAGGACAGCATCAAAACCATTTTACTGTGGCCACCATGTCATATTAGCTTGCTGTGCCTATTAGAGTGAAGCTACACCATATAAAAACATGCAGCTGACAGGTCCTGTTCACAAACACACAGTGAACATCTGCGTTCATTATTTTAGATCGGCTGCGTTCGCTGTCTGCTTCTCCAACTCCCGTGGAGATCAAGATGCTCCGCCTCGGGCTAGATGTGGTTTCAAGTTAGACGAATCATCAAGACGAGTGAGAGGAGCTGAGGCAGAGACTTGACCAAATGAGGGGGAGGACAAGCATTATGCTTCCTGCCTCAAGGGAAAAAAATGTTTTATATTGTAGCTTTAGGGTTTAAGATAATGTGGATCTATATGTGCAGTGGAGAATCAAAGTGTCTCTTACACTGTTGCAGCCTCACTCAGTTGCTGACATGCAGCTGATGAAACCTGCATGTCTGTGTTTCTTTCTTCTTTTTTTTCCTGTGTGGTGAGGGAGGACGTGTAGGAGGCTCTGACAACACATGTATGTAGAATGGAAAAACCACATAAACCACAGCCATAGATCGCAAGTTGTTCGTACACCTGAATAGAAACTGGCATGTACACACTGCAACGTGCAGATGTGTAGAACAAGTCAATGTACACACCCAGCTCAGTAACATAACAAGCTGAAAAGTGATGATGTGAGTAAATGATGATAAAAAATGTAGCTTTCCAAACTGCTTCCTGTATGTGTGTGTGTGTGATTCCTGGCTAATACACCAGCTGTCTCAGTCTCTCATTTCAAAGGTAGTGTGTAGGTGTGACGAGGCGTCCAACCTGTGTAGAGAAGGTTGTCAGCATGTGGCTACTCGGCGAGCGTAAACACAAACAGCAGCACCACCCACTTATTTTGTCTGAAGATGCATTTGGGAATATGACACTATTTATGCATATGGATGTACTGTAAAGTGCATCACAATTTAAATCATGGATGTGGGCGCATAGAATAATGCATCCTCTCATAAGTCTTTTGGTACATAATTAATGATTTTTTTCCCTGGTGCCATAGTATTAAACAGTCAGACCAGAACAATAATGTATTACAACGTATGTATGCCAATAAACTCTATCCAGTGTACTGAACATTATACAAGATTTTGCTTTTTTAATAATTAAATAATTCATTTATATTTATCAGCTAAAGAAGATTTTTTTTGTTTTCTATTTTTCAAGTGTTTTCCTATCTGTTCCACCAGAAGATAGTTTATTGCACTAATCACCATTTTGATGATTTTATGTATTACTGTATCTTTCATGCGGTGATACGTACTGTCATATCATGGTGATGGCTCAAAAGGTTCAAGACAGAATTTTAAGAGACATACGTAAAGTGTAGTCAAGTGCACCCTGCCCTGTGAACTTTGGGTGTGTCGAGCACACTCACACTTTTAATGGACAGACACTCCTGACAGTCTGATGGTAGTCTTGGAGAGAGGTCTAGATTCAGACCCCGCCCTATTCAGTCTAGATTGTAATAGTAATAAAAAAATTGTATAAATGGTCATAACAATATATTTAAAATTCAGAAATAAAAGCTTTCATAAAAAATGAGTTTGACTGCAAATGCCTGAGCCCTTAACTAAAAAAGCAGAATACCAGGGCAGCCAGGTTAACAAGTGGTTAAAAGGAGTTCTTGATGTAGTTCCGGGCCAGATCATACAAGACTTTACAACTTAATAATAACATTTTAAAATCAATACAAAAAGTAATTGGTAACCAGTGGAGGGAGGCTAAAATTGATGTAATGTGATCCTGTTTCCTGGAGCCCATTATGATTCTAGCAGCTGCATTTTGAACTAATTGATTTCTCTGCTTTATTTCAAAAATGGTTCCTGACAATCTGATAATGATCCTGACATGATCCACAAATAAATCAGTATTAACACTCTTCCACACTCAAACAGCCTCTAATACAACAGACTCATTAAAAAGCCGGTTACCTGGTGTTTCGGATGGAGCCACGTGGGGAGCCTAAAAAGAATGGACTCCCCCTGAGAGTGGTATTTTATTAGTCATTCATTGTGTCAAGAAACCCACACACAGGGTGATTTGCCGGTGAAACTGTAGAGTTATTAATCAAAACGACATGTTTGCTGTGCACACGAGCACAGAGGTTTCTGTGGTTGTCTTGCAACAGTCTGACGCGCGCTGCACAAACTTTACCCGTCGGAACCGTACGTAACTGCAGCTCGACAGCTTGCAGCATAAGTCCTGTTAGAGACTGCAGACAGGACAGATGTATGGTGGCCCTGAGAGCTCAGTGCACTGCAACTTCAGGAAACACATAACAAAAACACAACACACCGTTTCCAGGGGACACTAGAAAATGATGATACAGACTGGGACCCACTTTGAGTTTGAGTTTGAGCAATAATGCTCATGAATGTATTATAATACATCAACAGAAAGAGAAAGAGAGAGTGATATGCAGCAACGAGCCACAGGTTGAACTCAAACCTGGGCCCTAGTGAACCAAGGAGGTGACTCTACATCACTTTTTAGTCTCAACTGGAAACTTTTTCTGTTGTGTTCTGGCTGCTTGCTGCTTGTGGGTTGTGAAATTGAAGTTTTCGTTTTGTATATACTTGTATTTTTTTTTTTTTTAAGTTGCAGTGAGTTGGTCTCTCAGGGCCACTGAACAGATGCCACCTCTGCTTTCTTCAGATGCATGTAAAGAGAGTCGCTAGAGGAAAGGGAAAGCCTTTGGTTCAGTAATCTGGATTCTGTGTGGCTGCTTTAATATAAAACAAATAAAGAATAAAGTGACCGAAATAATGTGGAAGAAAAATGCAACTATACATTTCGTGGTTTCCCCCTAAAGTCTTTTAGCGCAACTCTGCAACACTGATCTGGTCTCTGTGGGTTCAACAAGCACGAAATTAAAATTTAAAACATAATGTTAAATTTAAAGGGAGTCATGCCTTAAATCAGATTAAAAATTTACATCACAAGTATTCAGCATTGTTCTGTGCAGGGGGAAAACTGCCTCACAAACAGCATTTAGGCCATAACAGGATGCAGTAACTGCTCTGAGAGCTGCGTTAATAACATTTCTCAGGTGGTTTCACTGCTTCTCCTGGAAGATTGAAGCTTTACAGGCCGACACCCCTGAAGCTGTGAGAATAAAAATAACTGGATCTGTAACTGTGTGTAGTTTTTATTAATTCAGATAAAACAGCAACATATTGAGCTTTCGTATTTGCACGGCGTGGGCGGCAGTGTGCGAGTGTGTCAGCACCTCTCTGACGTGGGGTCCTTGCAGTTGAGTGGGTACTTGAGCTCGATGACATGTCCGTTTCTCTCGCGCAGCAGATCCTGTTGTTCTGTGTAATACTGCACCAGCTCAGCCAACGTGGCAAACTTCTCGCCCCCGTACAGGTCGTAGTAGTCGCCCGAGTTCTGGATCTTAATGTGGGTCACCTCATCGTTGCGCCTGCACAGGAAAAAACAAAACAAAACAGTAACTCAGTGTGTTATCATGCATGTCAACAGAGGTGGACTCATTCCAGAGAAGCACTCAGCATCTTTCTGTTTGTTTGTGTTTTTCATGTGTTCTTGTTCCCTGCGCAGATATTTAAACAGCGGATACACACATACACGCTGCACACACACGCGCACGCACACAAACAGCCACCCACACAGCTCACACAGCATATATTCACACAAACAAAATCAGGACCATACACACTTTGTCGCCCACACTCACGGAGCATGAACGCGTGTGACTATATAAATGTCCACCTCATCAAGCCATCTGCTCCCAGTTTAAGACACTGAACCTTATTTTCTTAAGACACCTTGATGAACCTGCCAGTGTGGTGACGTCTTTCATTTGTCCTCACACCTACAGCACATCTATCTCCCTTATTCTGTCTGCAACTCTTTCATATCTCTGCAACGCTGAGGCTTTACTTCTAAGGCTTTAAGTATAAATATAAACTGTACAGTATAATAAAATAGCTTTGACCTTTTCTGTCTGTGCCAAAATTGGAACAATAAAATAAGCCGCAAGCGAAAAACGAAAAAGTGACACAATGCAGGAAAAAGCTGCAAAGACGCAGTGATTTGAAAAAAAAAAAATACTGATCCATTTTATCGCACGCAGAATATTTTTCACTTTGACTTCTGTAAACAAAGCAACACAAATCTTCTCACGAGGGATCATCCCTTTTTTAATACTCTGTAGTTTTCATATCTAATTCATTGGGAGGAAGGCCGCATTGTGATTGCAGAACAGTGGCAAAAAAAAAAAAAAGCACGCAGCTGCCGAGCTCAAAGACTGATAAGCCAGAAAACATTTGCTACCACTTTGCATATTCAAAGTCCTCTGGCTGGTTTGAACAGGTGCACACAAATGAGAACACACACTTAAACACACACTTACATACTATATCTATGTAGTTTTATTCTATAAGAAATCTGCCTGGGACAATTGAAGAACAAGATGCGGCTTAACAGCTCCACTACATCTATGTAAGTCTACTTTTACATTTTCCATCTCCTGTGACGCTGTTAAACATGTTTCTTTATCAGAGACAAACAAAAAGTCCTTCAAACATATTAAGTACAACGACACACAAGCACACAACAGTTTCAGGGACCACAGGGGAGTTGACCAGACAGTCCAGGCTGAGATACAGTAGTGTCTCCCTCTCTCTCTCTCAAACTGATTATAAGCTAATGGTCGTATCAAATGGCACAAATCCTATTTCCTTCCATCACTTTTGTTGTTGTTCTCTTAACTTTCACGTTTCCTTTTTTCTCGCTTTCCAACTTCCCACTCAACATAAATGCATTGCTCCATTTGTGTATTCAAAACTCCCTTAATCCATCTCTCTCTCTTCCTCTCTCTCACTGTTTCATGGTAATTGCTTTACGGCTCTATTAGTGCCTGTTGGCAGGGTGCCCCAGGTCCATGGCCCTGTTACAGGCCCCTCCTCGGCTCTTGGGCCAAAGCCCCTTTTCTCTCAGAGTTTAACACCATTAACCATTAGATTTTCATTCAGCCGCACTCCGCCCTCCTCTCCTGCTTTCCCTCTCTCAGACACTGATAATAACCATAATGGATTCATTACAGTCAGATAGCCGTCTTTACAGTAAGAGTTCAGCATCATGTCTGCTCAGTGCTCACCACTGTCTCTTCCCATACATGACAGATGAGCAACACTAACATGATTCATCAATTTCATTTTTTTGCCATATCTATGATTGAATCTTCCTGACACAGAATATTTTATGATGTCCACATCTATCGGTGAAGTTTTCCTCCTTCCCATAAAACATCCAACTTTGTACCTTAATTAGATACAACCTAATAAACTAGCAGACAGTCCAACAACAGACACGTGTGTATAAATCTTACAAAAGACAAATCAAGTTCAGTACATACATTATGTAATGAATTATCATTCATAAAACTATCCACAAATAGCCTAGCTGTGTGGCTAAACATAGAAAGAAATTAGTCTTTGTCCCTGTGGTGGTTCCACACTGTCCACAAAGCACTAAAATTAAGAATTACAAAAAAAAGAAAACCATCCAGGCCCATGGCTCATTTTTATATAGTAGTCTTATGGATTATTACCAGCTCAAAAATGAGACAGATTTTCCCTATATTTAGATGCCATTTAATCCCATTGCTGACATCAAATTCAACCCTCAAATACGGGTAGCAGTGTAATCCCTGTAGGAAGTTTAAAGGCTCATATTCGTGCTCGACGTTAGATACGGATACAAATGAAGCCGTCTGTCTGTGCTCTGCAATCATTTCCTCTGTATTTCTGAATCTTCTCTGAAAGCTGATGGAAATGAACAGAGCGATGTCACCAGGAAATCATGGAGGCAGCATAGCCGAAAGGTCAAGCACGATACAACTGTAGGACACCACACCGAAGTTTTACACATGGAACTTTTTGAAAAGAGGTTGTCAGACATTTGGAATATGTATGTCACCATCAGACGCAGGTCCAAACTACAGTACAGGTGCACTGACACTGCCATGTTTGTTGTTGTGTGGAAAACATCTAGCAATTATGACTGAAGCCCTTGTTAATCAGAAAAAAAAACATTAGGATCAAAGAATCCCATCTACTGTGATGATGGATTGGACACATCACTTTTTCTCATGGTATTAACGTGTGCTTCCTGTAAAACCTTCAAAAGTTGAGGATGTAGCATAAAACTTATGAAGTTGTTCCTCTTTACTGAGCAAAGTTCTGCATTTTTAAATCAAGTCCTTGTGTGTGTTCGCACCAACATCCTGGTGATTGTTTCACCTGCAAAAGCCTGATTCAGCATTCAGACATTCTTCTCACAAGAAGTTAGATTAGTCTCTGATTTACTTTGTTCCACAGGAAATATAAAAGTTTTACCTTAAGGCAAAAAATAAAAAATTTAACTAGAATTTTTTAGCGTGACAACAGGAAAACAGAATTATACATCTAGTATAATAAGGTGCAGTCAGGCAGTCTTTACAGTGTATTCAATGTGGTGGTGCCATGGTATCCTGCTTCATTGAAAAAACAAAGCAGCAGAGCTGAGCAAGATAATCTTGTCCTTGATTATCTATGAACTGGTTTGCATTGATAGGACTGACTGAGCGAAGCACAAACTTGTACATAACGTCACATAGTCATTTACAGGGACGCTCTACCGGACCACAGCTTTGATATTTTGCTGCAGATTAATGGACAGAGCAGCGTATACATCATATCTATTAGCAGAACTAGACAGGGTACAGACTCCTGCAAAATAGTAGGTTTTAGTAGTAAACAGCATTTAGATCAGTGCAACTGAGCTAATTTATGCCCTGATAAGACGAAGCACACAAACATGGACAACTGGGAAATGTGTTGCTAAAAAATGCACATATTTATGCATGTACAAAGTCTAAAATATACAAATTATTGCTTGCTTTGCCCTGAAGCAATAGTCATGCATGCAATAGTGTTCACTCAATACAGGCTGACACCACTGAGAAATGCCTTTTAATGCTGCCAGTCCACTTATCAAATTAAGGTTGATGAAGTTTTAGCCTGTATTTCAGTTCCACTTTTCATTGAAGGCTGGCTAAATGGTAGAGATTATAATGGTCAAATAAGATGAAAAAAATGTGTTGTAAAATCCTGACCTGATACGCTGTGTAGAACCACACATACACTACAGTAAACGCATCATCTGGTCAGAAAGTAAACATCTTTTTTTGCCATCTGTTTTCTCCAATGCAGTCGTCTCAGTTTTATGGTCTGGACGATTTGAGACCAGAGGCATTCACAAATTCAGACAACCAAGAAATCTCACTGTCATCTTGTTTGCTCATAAACAGTAGCAAATATCCCAGCTTGAGGCAAAAAAAAAAGAAATTACCTCTATGACGATTGAATGGAAACAAGATATCACAAGGAAAAACAGTGGAAATGTTTTGCGCTGTTCTAAAATCACTCCTGCTTTCATACAAACTCTTCTGTGACATTTTTAATATGGACATTAAAAAAAAAAAAAGGCGTCACAACATCTTTTTAAAAAAGATGTAAAACAGCTCTGGGATCATCAGACTCTGAAAGTTTAACATCCCGCGATTGACTTGTTTTAGTTGTTCTATCTTCTTTTATTTAACAACCACAATGAATAATTCACAATGAATAATTCACTGAGAAACAGTTTTGTTTTCCTGATGCTATCTTTGCACATGGATTATAATTGTTCTGGACTGCTTGCGAAAAGCTGAGAGAAAACCCCTTTTTGCATTATATTCATGTTTTCATTTTTCTTCATTTGTTTCTCTATTTGTCTTCAAATGTGGTCAGATATGCATCCAAGTCACAATGATGAACAAACACCTTCTATTTTAATAACACACAAATCACTGTATTGTTTGTGTCCATACTGAATGCATCATCAGAATACTCACAGTGCAGGTTGGAAAAAGAATATCAACCCCTCGTCTAATTGACATGAACAAAGGTTACCTCTAGTCAGGAGTTAATGAACCTGGAGTCTTGTTTGTTCACATGAAACATCTGCTAATGTGAACCAGGCCTCACAAAACAGATCTCAGAAGATCTGTGGTTATGAACTGCTGAGGCTGGAAAGGGTTAGAAAGTGTTTTTTAAGAGTTTAAATATTCATCAGCCCACAGTTAGTCTCTATAAATGGAGATGATTTAGGTATGTGGCTACTCTACACAGAAGGGGGCGTCCGGCTAAGACAACTACAGAAGCTCAGTGCAGAATCAGTGAGGTAGGAGTGAAACCCAGAGAAGATTTAAAGACCTAGACTGATCATTGGAGCTGATTAACATCATGGTGTCCAGCCATGGACATCAAGGAGGAAGCTGCTGCTCTCCAGATAAAAAAATCTGGGCTCCTGAAGTTTCTCAAAGAGCAACTTGAGTCTTAACAACATTAATAATGTTTAAGGAGTCTAAGGAAAATACAAAACACTGTTTGTGTGATATTAGCTTGAGCATAGTGTACTTATCTAGTTGTTACTTAGAAGAAGCTCAGATCACGGTATGGCCAGTTGATGCAGAAAGATGTCCGAATTCAAAGGTTTACTTTTTTCTCCTGCCAGTGCCACTACAGGATTGTTACAGTAGCTAGCGGTTAGCATTTTTTATGTACAGGGGGTGTGTGCTGGGTCACAATCTAGGAGCTGAATGATTTACATTAGGCCTATGTGATAAAACAAATTTATTTATGAATTCATATTCATGTTTTAGGTTAATTATATAAAAATGAAAATCTAGGTTTTCTCTCCTCCTCCTCCTCCGCTGCTTTTCAAAGGCTGTTGATTTTAAAGATAGCATAACCGACATATTTCAACATGTCAAACAGAGGCAGCAGGCGAGTGGGAGAAATGTGTCTCGTTACAAGATGCATAAGAGACACCACAGCTCACAAAAACTCTCAAAACAAGCAGGTAACAGCAGCTGAATCATCTCCTATTGCATATGACATGAAAAGCATATGGTGGAAAACCACTACTGATGCAGTCAAACTGAATATCATATATGGTATGGTGACTGGAAAAGCCACAACTCCCATCTGAAACCACATAGTGCACGCTAAAGATAAAAATGACATGCATCCCATAGATGAAATTGGCCATATCGCCCAGCCCTAGATTGCATCACACCAGCCCAACTAGATTGGTTATTAAAAAAGGCTCCTACTTTTCCTTGGCAATAAATAAATGATTCAGATTCCTTGGGATCCTTCCCTTCATGGCCAATCCCGAGATTCATTGTGAACCAGTAATGAAAGCAAACAACACAGAGACAGAAAGCCTGAGGATGACACTTTCAAAATGTAAGTGTTGTCTTTCAGCTCAGTTCAACAGCTAATGGTACAACAGTTAAAACCACAAGCCTTAAAACCTCAAGTTTTTTTTGTATATAAAAAGAAAAACATGGTGTTGTCAAGGTTGCTAGGTGACAGGAGGCATGTGGTAGACCAGATCCCCCCATTTTCGGTTTGTATCATGCAGTCTGTGATGGCTATGATGGGCTCGCCTTCATAGACCGTGTCTTCTGAATTGAGGTTATATCTATTTTGTTTGTCACTATTATTTCTACTATTTAAACTAACTCCATTGTTCGGGTGTTGTGTACTGTTTATGTATAAAAAGGAACACTATTTTGCACGCGTGCAGGAAAAGCAGAAACACTGACACAAACGTTTGCACGCAAAATGGTCATGGTTTGTTGTGTCTCTGGCCCTGTTGACATGCAGAGTCAGCTACACCTAATGCCACAATCAGCTGAGAGCATTAAACTGGGCCATGACATGATGAGGGAGGTCAGATGTCAGAAAAAATAAAATTTACTGCACATTCAACGCACAGAAGACACAGTGAGAAACAAACACTTGAGGGAAAAGTTAGTTTAAATACAGTTAAAATTCACAGAAGGACTTACAGTAATGATGGTGAAATGCTCTTTTACTTGACTGTGTAAACCTATAAATAGCTTGGCCTGCAGTGGAAACATATCTAAGTAAACCCTGGCAAGCATTATATAATACAGAGGCTAGGAGAAAATCCATTTGCTCTCTGTGGTAATTTGCCCTGCAAAATTCTCTCTTAAGATTGCCCTTAAAATTCCTCTGCAGGGTCTTTTGAGTGTATAAAGAGCATGAAAAATGACGGAGCAAACTTGACCAGACTGCTCCTCTTACAAAGTTGGACTTGGTTATAAATTATAGCTCAAGTTTTTCTGCGTCCAACTTTCTCCTTTCTCCTCTTTGAGTTTTAAGAAACTGAATTGATTAGATTTTCAAACCTCTCAAAAAGCTCTCATTAGCGTCTCAGGCTTCAGCCTCTGTGACGCTCCTGAACAGCGGATCCGTCCGACCCCTCCCCTCTCTGTTCACCTCGTGGAGCAGAAAAGAAAAGAGGTGGTGGAGATAAGAGGTGGAGCAGCAGAACAAGATAGATAAGACATAGAGAGAGAGAGAGGGAGAGAGAGAGAGAGTCCCTCAGCGTCCGTTACAATCTGAACATTCACAGTGACTGTCCTGCTTGTAATGGCCTTAGTAAGCTGAAACCTGGCTAATGACTAGCTAATTAGACTCTCCTCTGCACCGATAAGACACTGTGTGTGTGTGTGTGTGTGTGTGTGTGTGTGTGTGTGTGTGTGTGTGTGTGTGTGTGTGTGTGTGTGTGTGTGTGTGTGTGTGTGTGTGTGTGTGTGTGTGTGTGTGTGTGTGTGTGTGTGCGTGCATGTGTTCACAAAAAGAAATGGAAAATGAGTTAGGAAGAATGATATCCTAATTAAGTATAGCTTCTATAGATGTAATTATCTTCAGCACATTCTGATATGATCCATATGATTCATTTGCTTCTGTACAATTATGAAAACGGTGATTAAAAAGGTCAGTGTATATTTCCTATATTTTTCCCTCTAACAGATACAGGTGTTGCCCCCAGTAAAGTTGCCTAAGAAACAGCCAGTAGGATATATATTCACATTAATACCAATATTCACATCTGAGGGTGTATGGAAGGTTGTTTGTTTAATCTTCTGGGGAACATAATGAACACGTTTTATTTGCATGAATATAACTTTGTTTATATGGTCATGTTGAGACAAGCTGAGAAAATCAGCTGGAAATACTTATGTGGGGCTTAAAGGAGGTTTTAAACTTAATATCTTACAAGATGCCCTGAATAGACTAACTTTTTGGCTTCATTTTTTATTTTATTTTTTACATTTTGAACTGTATTTGTTTGTATAAACATTAAATAATATTGTTTATTTGTATTATTCTTTCTGACAACTTTGCACACCACACAACAGGAGGATTCACAGTTTGTGCAGAAAAAAAGGTGAGCATGCATGTGGAGTAAAAACAGACAAAAAGAGTAAGATTGACTCCAGCGGGTTAAATATCAGGCGAGTTTCACCTAACTTTCCTGGTGTTTCTGTATTTTATAGCTTTTGCACAGTTGAATCACAACAGTAGTAAAAGAAATAATAATAAAAACTCACCTGTATATATGGCTTCTAGTTTTACAAACAGAAAGGTACACACATAAATAGTGGTTAAAAAAAAAGAGAGAGATGGCAGCCATGTTTAAGTCTGTTTAACTGTTGCTGAACAGCAGTCAGTAGGACACTGGTTATTCTGGTGATTCATAAGTTACTGTAGTAAAGAAACAAAGTTGGGAAGTCTAATTTTCACTGTGGCACTGTGGAGACAACAACTCCCATGAACCCACACTATTTCACGCCGTCTTTTGTTATTGTTTTAACTGAGGGACCTCAAGAGGCAGGAGATATCGGCTGTGCGTTTAACAGTAATAACACCATTAGCTAACAGGTGTTCGGTGAAACTACAGCGTGAACTGAAGTGAGCAACGACATTTTATTATTCATGAATTTATCTCTTCATCAGTAATAATACGGTTTTTATTAATAAAACTCTGCTCCCACTCCTCCGTCCTCTTAGTTCAAAGTGAGGCTCTGCTATAGCCACTTGACCTCAGTGTGCCTGTGTGGTGTGTGTGTGTGTAAGTCTGTCAAAACCACAAATTATGGCCACAGCTCAGCCCACCAACCTTCCTGTGGTGTGTGTAATTTACAACACTCTGCCCTACACACAAACCACAGGCAGTGAAGGTCAAAGCCACCAGGTCCCTCACGCTTTAACATCATTTTAAAGCGTCTGCCTGTCAAACTACTCTGTTTCCTCTTCCTCTCCCATCTCATTCTCTCTCTCTCACACACACACCACACAATACACACATGTTGCCATGCATTGCATTTGGGGACATGACAGACTTAATTTCCTGGAAACTTACAATAAGCATAATTACCACCTGCCGAACCCTTTACCTCATTGACCATAACCACTGACCCAAATATACGTTTTTTTTCCAAATTGAGACCACACCTGGTCTTTAGAAATGTGTCCCCAATGGTAGCCTATATGACAGAAACACAGACGCACACACACACAGAGAAAGAAGCCTCTCCCTGCCCATGTCACCATGCCAGCTTGGCACAGAGTAACAAATGTGTTTGGACTTTCTTCCAGGCACTTGGGTGACTGATGCATCTCTTAAAAGCTTCCGTTGCCAGGGAAGAGCTGCTCCTCAAACTCCCCCTTCTGTATTTGTTTCCTGCTCTCCTTCCCTGTAATCACTGCAGCATGTTGTGCTGAGTCCTTCTTACCAGCAAGCTGTACATTTTCTGCAACACACCAGGGCTTCTCAATTAAAGAGATTAAGAGAAATGAGTCCCCCTCCCCCCCACCCTTTTTTTTTTTATTACTACAGTATATTACTACACTCAGTCCGGGTTTTTGGGCTCACTTCAGCTCCATCCTGCTGACCACATCAGAACGTTACCAAATCGCACATTCCTGATGTGTTATCTAACATATTCCTAGAAACACTCACACAAAACAACTTCTGTGCCATCTATTCACCCGCAGACAACATGTTACGTCACATGCAGACCCACGGGCAGCAGTCTCTGAGACTCTGAAGGTCTCGGCTGCTCCTCAAAGGTGAACTTGCCTCTTTAGCCAAACTGACACAGTCTCAGATCATTTATTAAAAACTGAGTGGCGGTCACAGAATTATTTTAGCTCAGATGTCGAGCGTCTGACCTTTGCACGCTTTAGTTTTGTTTGTGCTTGGTCATCCAGGCATTTTGACTGTTCATGAACAAAGTGCCAAAATGTAAATGTAAATGTCACAATGGTCAGATTGAATGTCAGATAATATAAACTATACCATGGTAAAGAAGCTGGGAGGCTAGTGTGACCATTTACATTTTAATTATCACTTCTGTGTAGCATCATTATCTGGTTAACAAAGCGAGTGTTCCTTTCATTTGTCACACAGACATGTTGGACATGCTATTTTTTTAATTTTATTATTATAGTATTGACAAAAGATGTTCAATGATTTTACTTTCTGAACATGATAATCACATTTTAACAAAACTGCAGTAGTATTGATCATTTTGATAAAAACATTTTGGTTTTTTGAGACTGAGGGAACTTGCTTACAGTTTTAAGCACAATTTTCCTAATTTGGCCGAAAAGTAAGAACCAGGAATTATTGTAGTTTGTGGGATTCTGTTTGGAGGAACCTTTTTAGAGGAAGGCACAAGTGATACAATGATTGGTTGAACATTTTTAAAGAACCTGTGTACTGTAGTCACACAGACTGCAGCTCATATCTTGGGACAAAAACATGGACAAATGGAGCGACAGTGAGTCACGTTTCCTTTCTGACATTATTACCATCAGTCCCATGACAACAAACACACACACAGCCCTAACCATGGCGTCCTCCATCTGACTGTTGTCATAGAAATGGTTGGTGTTTACATCCCCCTCGGTGTTCATACTGCCGGCGTAAATTTAAACAGAGAAAAGTCCTTAAAGAGTAACTATGTTGGGGCGCCGTTTAGCTCACTTGGTAGAGCTACCGCCCCATGTTGAGG
The DNA here is from genome assembly GCF_905171665.1 of Trachurus trachurus. NCBI lineage: Eukaryota > Metazoa > Chordata > Actinopteri > Carangiformes > Carangidae > Trachurus > Trachurus trachurus. Next base: position 11,830,072 of record NC_139901.1, read on the forward strand.
CTACAGTCCTCACTGCAGGCGGCCCCGGTTCGAATCCCAGATCCGGCAGCCCTTTCCTGCATGTCATTCCTCCTCTCTGCCTCCCCATTTCCTGTCTCTGTCTCAACCGGCTATCGAATAAAGGCAATAAAAAGCCCCAAAAATATACTTAAAAAAAGTGGAACTATGCAAAATGTTTAGCTTAACTATGCTACATTTTTACCTGAATTAAACAGCCTTGGACTAATTGTGATTGTTAAATAAATGACTTGTAACTTGTTACAGGGAGAACGGAGGTTCTCTGCCTTCCACCTAGCGTCTCTTGGCTGAAAACCAACTTTGCAAGCTCTTGTCTCGGCAGCACCGCGACACAAACGCGCCCCCGTAAACCGTAATCTCTTGTTTATGACAGATAAGACTCCACAGTTATACATGCTGTAACATGGTATATAATGTTATGTACCGCTCTATTGATTGCTTTCTCACAGGCTTTGTTGTAAACAAATGCACATGGCCAGGAGGAGGGTTAGAAAAAGAGCAGAAAAGGGTCAGGACTTGCATAGTTCCCCTTTAAAGCTGAGACACTACCCTCCAGTGGGCAGCTCCTCTCAGAGGAACTAATGACTCATCCCATCTCGGTTCTCTAATCACCTCTCAAAACAGCTACACCTGCCCCTCTGTACTGGCTGAACTTTGAAGCTGAGGTTAAATATCAGAGCTAATGGTGAAAAGTATTTGAAAGGATGGGAAGGGGAGGGGGAGGGGGTGCATATGGGACCAACCTACCTGACGGAGAGGGTAAAATCCCCCGGGTTGCTCTTGCTGGGCCGGGCCAAGAAACTGCCGTGGACACCCCGGGTCAACAGGAGCTGCTCTGCCTCGATTCCGGTGATGTTGGGGTGGAACCACCTGAAAATCGGGGGACAAAGGAGCAACCTGTTACGCATCCAAATGAGCCATGTGTGTTTATGTTTATGCAGATTGTAAACATGTCACACACTAACTTCCCAGCCTAAAGTGACACAGTAGGCAAGCACAGACAGGAAACAGCTCCTGAGTCAGAAACAGTAATCTGCCTTCTATAATCTTGCATTAAATGTTTCACAGAGTCCATTTTAGTCCTAAAGGTCAGTTTTTCAGTCCAGCTGAGAGTCAGCAGTGGTTTAGCTTTACTCAGCTGCTCCACATTGCAGAAAGCTCTTCATGTGTAGACCTGTAGGAGTGTTTTGACATATTTTGTAAGCAGTGCTCACAACAAATGAAATAAAATAAGAAATATTTTATCTCATTGTGTTCATTTCTTCCATTGAAAGTAGCTTAATTTAGTACGGGTTTAAGTTAATCATAAACCCTAAAAATAAGAATAATGAGAAAGAAAAACAGATGAAAGTATGTGAAGAATTAGAAGTTTCAGTACGAGAAGGTGAAAAATAATCATTGATATGACAACTGTATATAGCGTGATGCTGCATTGCCAGAATTAATATAACCTCCTTTAATACTCAGCTTACAGAAGAAACCATGCCATCCTCTGGTTACAGTTGAATAGAAAAACTGATGCAGATCATTTTTGGGTTGAACAGATGCAGATACAAGTAATGGAGATCTCATCCCATTTGCATGACCACATACTGAATTGGGCTGACTGTGGCCGAACTTAAATTCATCCCAGAGACTTTTAAAAGACGCTAGTTTTGGGTGCTCGGTGGTTGAGTGGTTAGAGCACGTCCCATGTTGGCATATGCCGATCGCCGGTTCGACTCCTGACCAAGCCAATCCTTTGCGCATGTCATTTCCCCAGTCTCTCTCACTGCTTTCCTGTCTCATTACACTTTATCAAAATGAAGGTGAAAAATGCCCCAAAAATATCTTCTAAAAGAAATGTCAATGGTAGCAGCTGCCAGCTGGTCTTAATTGAGAGGTCTGACAGAGGTTGCAGGTTTTAAATGGTTGTTTACATTGGCTGACTGATAAAAGGACATGTAAATGGTGTTAGACATTTATCCTTGGGCAGTGGTTGCACATTTACTCTTCATGCGATGCACGGACTGACAGTAACAAAGTCAATGTGAGGTCTATCCATGGACTCAAATGAGTGGGGATGCCTCTCATTATTTCAGAAAGGAGCTGATTGCAGTTCAGCAGAATCAATACCAGAATCAGTTTCTGCTTCAAAATATAAATCCTAAGCAGACATAGTTGCTACAGGAAGTGACTATAATTACAGAAAATTGCTTCCCATCACTTCATAGATGTTTTACTATAATATCTACATGCCTGATTACGGTAATGTCCGCGTACATACAGTGCTTCTTTCATTTACTTAGAATACAAAGAGAGGACACATTTTTGGTTGATGAATCAATGAACACGTGTTAACTGTGTGTCCTGTCCTGGTTTGAAAGGGAAGGACACTTAGGTTTATAGAACCGCAAAGCCAAAGCTAATAATTACATGTTACTTCCTCTGTTACACAACATTCTTAGCAAATATTTATCCCATCCACTTCTCAGGTTGACTGATTACAGTTTCTGGGTTGTGCACCCTGGTCCCTTACTGTCGTGCTTGACTTGTCTTAACCAAACCATGTGCTTTTATTCTACTTTTATATTTTTTATTAATGAAAAACACTGGCAAGACATTTAACCACCAGCACATACAGGGAGAAGCCCTGTGTTTAATGTGTGACCGGCTGCATTGGTCTTGACACAGTGAGTAGGTAGAGCAGCAATATCCCAGTGAATGGCTGTATGTCAGCTGTGTGGATTTAGAGCTCATGTTTAAGCAGGGATCATTGGGTTAAACCTCCGTAACTACTGTGTGCCACTGCTGGCTAATCCAACGCACCATTAGCCTTCCAGGGCCCCATTCGTCTGCGAGGAAAGGAGGGCCTCGACTAAACAGATATGAAACTGCAAACGTAGAGTATATTAACTTGTATGAATTGCCTTGCTCTTACACAGGGACTTCTTAATTATAATGCATGAACACATTTGAGTCCATATTAGTATTTGTAGGTTATTAAACGCAGTGTATCTGAGGAGTAATCATGCAGCCACTTGAGGCTACAGGAGTAAGTGTATTTACAAGCAATTATTACTCATTGATGCTGCTTATCAACTGTAAAATAAATAAATAAATCTCACAATTTTCTGTTTTTCTGCTTTACTATATACTGTCTATAATAAATAAATGTTGTGTTTTTTGGATTGTTTGAGAGACAGCAACTCAAAAACAAAATCCTGTTTTACAGACTAATCAATTGATGATTTGATTTGAATTTATAGAGTACTTCTCTATATAATTTATCAAATTAATAATAGAGTAGAAAATTACACTAAATTTAAATTTACCGGTGTGTTCTTGACAGCAATTCAAACACCTCATTCTCCAAGAGAAACTTTCAACAACTCATTTTTGATGCACTGGCTTGAATGTCAATTGCTACACAGACAATCTGCAATTTTGAGGCTTTCACCTTAATAGATACCTAAATAGGCTAATTTATGAGTTTGTTTACTTCTTTTTCTGAGTAATTGCAATGAGTGAATAACTGCGAGATTGACAAATGAGATGAATAATTAGTCCCTTGATTATCCAAATACCATAAATAACCTTTAGTTGCAGCTCTTGACTTTGTCTCTGTAAAGATAAATGCTTGTAAATGTCAATGATTCAACATGGATGGGAAAAGAGACTTTTTTTTGACACTGACATATAGAACAAATGAGTAATGGAAATCATGCATTTCACATCTTTAACTGTAGCCTTTCACCATCATCCCGACGCATTACAAAGGCTCATTATTGATTAATATAACCCAGCGGAGAGGAGGCTGCGGGCGACACAAGAGCGCCTTCATGAAGCTCATGCAGAGAAGATAGTATCTGAGAGCTTCAACAGTGGGCGAGCATTTAGCCGTTTCTGTTTTTGCACACTGTATGACACAAACCCATGACAGTAAGATAAAAATAAGACTCATGTGTCGGCTCAGCAGATCTTGTGTCACCTCAGCGAATACACACCAGAATACCATTGTGGTTTGAATCCCTGTGTGTTATGTGGCAAAATGCTTTCCATTAATTTCGCCAATAACTCAAAAACATAAATCTAATCAGTGCGTAACAAGTATACCCAGGCCTGACATTCACATTGACGACCGCTGGAGTTTCTGTGGGTCACAGCAACTGCGATAAAATGAAGAGAGAGAACTAACTGGAGGCTTGAACTTGCTTCCTTTTTGCTGGAGCTGAATGTAAATGTCAGACGTGTACGTCTTTGGAGATGAAGTCACTGTCGCGATCTAGCATTCAGCAGATAAATTAAAGTGACACTGACTGCTTGTCAATCACAAAGCAGCCTGACCTGTTTTGACGATGACAGAGTGGAAACACGAGAGGAGTGAAAGCAGAGACAGGCAAGGAGAGAGATGGCCACTGCAGGAGAATCAGCAATGATGCTAAATGTGTGATAGGCTTCATACAGGAGAGAGTGGTGCATTAATGGCACCAACCCTCCTTGTTGTTGTCATTCAGGACCTTCCATTATTGTGGTGTTCACCACAGGACTAATAAACATCCAGCTTTAACTAAAATATATTAATCTGCTGGATCCATGTGTTTTAGCTCCATATCAGAAACAATCTCCATCCTGAATACACACCCATACCTGAGCAAACAGATACACTGAGCATGTGCAAGCAGGTGTAGGAGTAGTTGCAAAAAATAAAAAGTACTTCTGCAGAACAGCAAAGAGCTGCAGAATTTAATTGGACAAAAGCTGCTAGCAAAGACACAAGGTCAGTAACACTTCATTATTTATCATTCTTTATCCATGCTGCCATCACCACTTGAGGTCGGGGCAGGTCTCTTATCAGCAGGGATGGGTACAAGTCCTCATGTTGACATCATAAGGTAGGACTTCACTACTACCAGGTAAAATTATATTTGGAAATACTTTAAAGAAGACAACAAAATGCATTGCATAATTTATGGCAATCACCTTATAGAAATTAAAAGCTTGATGCTTAACCGCTCGCACTCAAAGGAGCAACCAGTAGAGACAGTGAACAGACAGTCCTGCGTCACATTATTTGCTAGCCCTGTTAGCACACGCTGTTGTAATGGACAAACAGTAGACTTGGTCCTGGAGGACGTGACTAGAAACACAAGATTTCTAGTTGGCACCATCTCCTTCATCATTTCCAAAGGTCTTATTTCCAAGGGTCTTTTTCAACCGGACACAGGGTGGCAGTGTTTTCAACGATCTCAGTTATCCAAGTTATCCATGTTTAAAATAAAATTCAAAAAATAAATTTGAAATTTGAAACAAAAACCTATTGTATAGTCATAGTGGATACTCAGTCAAAAGTCATGGCTGAACCAGACAACCGACGGTCGACACCAGAACATCAGATCACTGAAGGGCAAAGCCAATCTGTTGAGCCCTCTCTCTGAACAAGCTAAGGGAGATAAACTTTATAATAAATTGTACCTGTACAAGAGAATTAGTTATACCGTAAATACACATAAAAGCCAGGAGTGAACTGGACAAGTTTCCCTCCCTCTGACATGAGAAATATCTCTGGGAGTCCAGCGGGTGGGGGTGGAGGGGGGCTAGGATGGTTGAGCTCGGGAAAGACCATTTGGAGACAAACAGGAAATGATTCAAAGGCACTGAGAGAGTGATAAATGTATTATCGGCAACACTCAAGTAAAAATACACCACCGACACGGCGCCTGTTGGAGAGAGAGACTGACAGTGACAGTATTGTCTCTGAAACGTCCAAACTGTAAATGGTTAATGTGCAGTTTGAAGATTTTTGTTTCTCATGTTTCTTACTGGTTTACCATGATGTATTTGACATGTTCGACTATCTCACAGGATCAAGATGTAAATCTGTTTGAGGAACTTGAGATTTTCATAGCTCTCAGACATTATATCCATATATTACCAATACTGTGTGTAGGACTGGATACCATTCATTTCACGTACTTCAAGTACTTCTGACACACTTTTCAAAACACACTTTCCTTTAATCCAAGATGGAGAAGGTATGACATGCTAAATGTTGTGTAGCAACAAGCAGCCTTGTATGGACAAAGTCTAAAACTGGTAAATCATTATGTAAATCAGAAACTGTCTAAGTTAAGAATTGCAGCCTGACTGATACTGATCTATAATTTGAGGCCAATATCAATATTTAGGAGTTAAAAAAAAGATTCAGTTGCTGTTGCACAAACATTTAAAATAAAAAAAACTTGAATGTGAATCTGTGTAAACTACATCAATGTCATCATTCCTCAATTACTGTCAGTGATAAATAGACATACAAATATCAGAGTATGTGCTGGCCTCCAATACCTGATGTGAAGACTTTTTTGTGCCTTCAACCACTGCAGGTGAACTGCAAACTGTCTGGGTTGTTACCAATGTTGTTCCATTGGTTGATCCACAAGTGTTAGTGTTGTGGTCATTCAGTGTGTGAGAGACTTATCCAGAGGCTTTTCAACCTTTTTCCTAGTTATTTTCATAATAATTTATGCTTTATTCCAAGAGTTTACTGCAGTGTTGCACTGAGGCCATTTTGAATAATAAAAGTTAAACAGTTTAACTTTCAATTCATAGTTTTTGAGGGATCACTGCAAACATTGTGCGTTTATGTTAACAAGGGGAATATCCACAGATATTTTCCAATGTCACCGGCCCTAATAATTCAATGCAAATATGATAATTCCAAATGAAATTGCAGTCACAATATCTAGTGATCACCACACTGTGTCGTTATCAACTGACATATTCACCCATAACCACACGTCAGATCAGTAGTTGGCGGTCTGTAATGCACAGTGCAATAGGCACAATTCATAGAAGTTATTGTAGTCAAATCTGGTATTTCCCATATACATGTTTTTTTTTTTTTAGACGCTTATCATAGCTGTTGTCCTACAATAAAACCACCACATTTCTAGGTTACTGTACTGGGGGAGCCACTGACAGGTCATGGGTGTCAGCTGGTGGACAGATTACTTGTGGTACTGCTTTTAATCCTACACAGATTCATACAGAAAAATAATAACAGAGGGGCAAAAATGCCTTATGTCAGTAATCCAATCTAATCCCTCATCACAGTGCTGCTGTCCCTCGTCAAATTATCAAAACAATGGAGACGGGCTGGTGCCAGACACACACACACACACACACTGGATCACTGCTTTAAACACACAACAGCAGCAGCAGCAGCAACTATACTGAACAACAATGCACCTCGTCAGGTTAGGACAGCTGAAGGCAGGAGAAACCTTCTCCTGCGTGTCTCGAGAGCTTCTTTAACAACTGAAGTGAACTCCTATAGCCTCCTGAAAAACTCACCTTTACAGCAACACTCACACATCAGTGCACACACAAGTACAGAACAGTGCACACACACACTTCTGCACAGCTGGGTATCCATATGCTCTCCCATATACTGTACACTTGTTCAGCTACAGCACTGGACTCTGTTTTCATATTTGGCAAATTACAGCAGAATTAAAGCCGTTATTTGTGCAGCTAATAGAAATGTGAGTAAGGGTGTAAATGGAGTGAAGATAAATGGGATCGTTTCTGCCCTACCTCACCATTCTGGTCGAAGCCTGCTACAGCCCCTTTTGCTTCAGCAGCCTCAGATCTCAGTAATCCAGCACTGGGCACTGTTACACAAGGGAGGGTGGGAAGGAGCGAGGGAGATATAGAGACGAATGGGGGGAGGGAGGGTGGCGGTGGAGGGGGTTGCTTGTAAAAGTGTTACTGGGTTAGATAGAGTGAGACATAGACAGTGAGAGAGGTGGAGGGGGTGAGTGTTAGAGAGAGAGAGTGGGGCAGGAGGAGGGAGAGCGAGCGAGGGGGCGGAGGTCTTTTAATCTGGGATTTGGACGAGCGTGAGCAGGCCTGATACCAGCGCTCATCAGCGCTATCAGCCGTCCCCCCTTTTCCCTTCCCTTCCTTTACCACCTCAGACGCATGTGACAGGGACTGGCAGGCGCCCGCCCTCCTCCTTCTTCCTCCTCCTCCTCCTCCTCCTCCTCCTCCTCCTCCTCCTCCTCCTCCTCCTCACCTTCTCCCTCCTACAGTACGTAGCCTAAGAGGTCAGCAGCTGTCTGGTGGCTGCGCTCCAAAAGCCACTCTGTGATCCTAAAGCTAACAGAGCTTTCACTGGCTGTAACACAAACCAGACCAGGCCAAGCCAGATCTGGGTGCCAGGTCTCTGAGAGCTACAAGGTCCCCGCTATCTTGTCGGAGGCTAAATGCAACAGCTGTGTTGCCCGTGCCTGGAGATTACACCTAATCGTGCGTGGCGTAGTTACACCGGATCATAGTTAGCCCTCGCCAAGCTAAACCCTCCAATCCAGCCAATTCAGCAGTATGCCATTAGGCTATTAATTTTGCAGCGCTGCATTGGGGAGATTTGCAGATGAGTTAGAGAATAAAAGCAGAGGACAAAAGCACCACAATGTAAAACTGTAGTGCTACCCGGTTTGGAGTTGACAACTGGCTCAAATTGATCATCTCAACAGGGGATTCCTTGCATCCACTTTTCATATATTTAAAAAAAAGTTCTCAGAAATACTGGCTCATAAAGGTTATTTGTTTGTTTGAATCATGTTGTTGGGTTAGTTACTGTAAGGACACACCTGTAGGCTGTGGCCAAACTGAGATTTTGAACTGACCGCAAAATAAAAAGGTCAGGCAATCATCTAATAGTTGTTGAGAGATATTATGCTAAAAACCCGATGACCTCGGTACGCTCCAGTGGTTCACCCATCAGAGCACCTACCACTTCAGGTAGCAGCAGCCATGGGTTCAAGTCTGACCAATGGCCCTTTGCTGTTAGTCATCCAACCTTCCTCTCCGAAAACCCTGTCACTGCTGCACTGTCCCTCACAGTCAAAAACTGCCCCCAAAAAAACAACGCCCACCAGGTTCATCTTCTGAAGACCTTGAATATCTGTGAAAGTGGTTTGTTCCAATTGAACTTTTCAGAGTTCCCAGTCAGCTCCGTGCATAAACGGTGAATAAAAGCTTCACATTTAACTGTTTAATCGGCGCTGTTTATTCGCCTTGTCATTACAGATACACAGTGCACCTTTTACCTGACGACATTTTGTTGTTATAGCTGACAAAATGGGAACAAGGCTGTTGCATCTGAAAAGTAATGAAACATGATCTTCTATCTGCTGCACGTCGGGTTTCCTGACTCTATAGTTGCTGGACCATTTGTCCAAACCAGCAGCATGGCCATCACCACTTTAATATTATGACCATTAACTATTGTAAACTATACAGACCAAGATGCATTTAGGTGTGTTAGTACCCTGTCAAACAACAACAACAAACTGGAAAGTTTAATCTCTAAACAAAACTGTGGACAGATGTGAAAGTGAAACGCCAGCTGCTGAGATTGTGAATTGTTGTCACAAGTCAAGGTAAATGTTTTATGACCAGACATGACGGCTGTGGCATGAATCAGGCAGTCTGACAACAGAAGCCGACTTTTTCCCATCATATCTGCCAGAAAGTAGGAAGCTGGCCAAATTCTAGGTCGAGTTCTCACCTTGCAGAAACAAAAACTTTTCTGCACCAACTTTTCTCACAGTTTTCTAACAATTTTGGATTAAGTCAGTGACCTTGCTCTGGCTTTACTTCAGATATAACCCCACAGAGCCTTCTGAAATTCAATGAAGCACTGAAAACAAACTTTTCTCTCGGACACTACACATTTGGCATAAATGTCAGCAGATCAGCAGATATCTACAGTCTAGTGCATTAAATATGCATCACCATAATAAATAATCATGCTCTTAATCTACAACTAATGCTGCCTTATATTAACTTAACCTTCATTTGAATAGAAGTTACCCTGCAGGCAACACATCGATATTAACTTGACTTCATGAGCTAAGCCTCCAAACTAAATGATGATGTATGTCTCCAAGTGACCAATGAAGGCGGAGCAGGCACTGGATCCCATATACAGTAAAAATAAATAAAAAGCAACACATTTATCAAAATAACTGTAAGGGACAGCCTGATGTTTGAGAGATTGTGGATGAAATTACCTCTTGCCACCCCCCTTCTCTCTTCCATCATGCCATGCCTTTCTATCAAAGAGTTTGACCAAAAGTACTTGATATGTCACAAGATCCTTCACTGCTTCACTTCTGAGGGACATGTTAAGATCCTTAAACCTCTAATACTAACCAGTAAAAGAAAATTTTGCTGAGATCCTTACAGCTCTACTTCGTTGCAAAGTTTGATTTTGGCTCTGATTCCTCCACTGTCCTTTTCATACAAGGCAAATCTAACAAGACATTTTATTTTTAATTATGAAACTCATTTTCCACAAATGTCACTTATGTAATCCTGGCTGCGAGGCTCCTGATAGTTTCTTTTTTTTTCTTTCTGCGAAGCCTCCTTGAGATTTGCAGTTAGACTATCATTTGGCATTCTGCCTGTTAGTGCTTTCTCGGCGTAGGACAAAATATATTTGCCCTTTCTCTTTCTCTGCATGTTTCACTGTTTAATGATTAACTTTTAGACCATCATTCACCAAGAAACGCTTTTGGAAACAGACCTGGTTAATGGAAACCAGTGACACAGAGTTTCGAGCTGCTTATTTGCCCACAAAAGTTCCAAGTTTCAAATTTACCACCTGCGGCAAATGTGATGTATTTTAAATGACTCTATATTTAGGTACAAAAGTAAGTGTTCATTTAATAAATTGATTGTAAGCTGCCACGCATTGATCGTCCCATTATAACCCAAACATGGCTGTGGGGTGTCAATTCAAAACAAATTCTAGTGTATAATTAAAACAGAAGGGTGCACAGTTGCACTGGCAAAGTGTTTTGTTTTCACACCATCGCTTAAAAGGTTATTGCCGCTCATGTTTTGGATCTGTGGCCCTCATCCATCACCACACAGTGTGCTCAGAAATTATCTACAGACTTCCAAAAGCTCAATTTTCTGAATGATTATTTTATATGAATTGCATATCTGCGCCTGTCAGGCTTTGTTTACAAAGACCAGTGAAATAAATATCTACTAAAAGTTTTGCACGTTTCACTAATAATTGCTGCTGAGAGCTTATAGTGCATCTCCAGGCCAAACAATTATGACAGACAAATGTAGTTTTGGATTGCCAAAAATGCTTATCTTTATGCTTTTGGTAATGTTTAATCACCTGTTTTTGAAATACTTAATCCTCTGCCACAGTATTAACCTCAGGTTCAATCAGCTGATGTGTACAATGGCACTGAAACATTAGAAAACACCTGCAAAGATTCAGAAAACGACTTCAGTTAAACAATGCATGCATTGCAAAATCTCATATATAACAGTGTTCTGTTGTGTTTCTGTATTTCTGGCTGTGGAGTGCTTTAGTTTGGTGCTTCTTGACTTTACAGTAGAAGCTGTGAGGATGGCTACCCGTTAACAGTATTATTGTAAATATGTAGTGTTAGCAGCATAGCCTTTTGCTTTAGCTGGGTCTGTCACTTTTTTGTGTTTCGTGTCTTTGCATGTGTTTTCTTAAGCTGCAAAGCTTTGAGCTCTCAGGGCCACCATACATACATGACTGTGAATCCTTTTGATTTACCTGTAGCACTGCAGATTTGAGTCAGTTAACAACTTTGCCCTTCCTATACAACCCAGGCCGTCTCTTTCTCTCTCTCTCTCTCCCTCCCTCACCTTCTCAGATCATGACCGTAGGAGCAGGAGTGAGTCAGGGCTTTCCAAGAATAGGATTCCCTTTGACAACCACCAGGCACCCCATTTCCCTGCATCTGGCCTTGGGCAGTGAGAGAGAGAGGGGGGGGCGAGGCAGAGAGAGACAAGACAAAAGAAAAGAACGTTTCAAATAGCCTGCTTTTATTTGACGCAACATGGTCAGGGACGGGGCAGGGTAAGTGGACGCACTGTGGGAGAGACGGAGGCAGCTGGGAGCTGCAGGTTAGGCCTCAAGCTGGCTGAAGGGAAACAAGCCCAATGTGCATCCAGCCACCACTCTATCCTCTTACATAATGTCTCAAGTTCAATATAGCCCAAGTCAGCTATTTAAAGCACTGCTGTCTAGGCCCACTGACAAAAAGGTGATATACTTAGTAGCCGCTGCGCAGCATGAAAGCCTCTGCTGCCGCTATATCGGTCACAGACGAGCCCTGGGGTGTGGATTTTGGTAATGTTGCGGATATTTTTAGCCCCCGCTGATGATTCGGGGTATTTACACCGGGTGCAAGACTCGCACACACCCTGACGCTGAATGTTTAACTGCTCTGTGCAGCAGCGGCAGCAGCAGCAGCAGCAGCAGCAGCAGCTCCAGCAGCAGGCGGCCAGCTTAGCAGTATTAGCTAAATGACTAACTTAGGCAATCACGGCGCATGTGCATGCAGTTTGTTTTCAACACTTGCACACAAGTAAGCCACCAGAAGCCGAACTAACTGATTAACAAAATGCTGCTGGTGATATGACAAATGGTCAGGACGTTTTCAGTGGAGGTGGGCCCATTGTTTAAAGATGAAAACAGCTGACTGCACCATAGTGTCCATAGTTTATGTGGCTTTTTGTATTTGCGTGGAGCAAATACATGGACTTGTCAAACACAGAGAAGAAGTGGCTCCAGGCATTATTGGTTAATGAGTAACTACTGTGTTTTTTCACAGACACATCCAACCTTTAAAACAGAGACTAGTAAATACAGACTTGACTTCTTAACTACTTTTGAAAATGCAGCTGTTCACATCAGTGAAAAAAAAAACTGTGCAACACTCAGTATGAATAAAATTAAATTAATGAAACAATCCCATTCAGTTTGGATTGAAAGTTGTAATGAAAAATAGGCTACTGTATGTTGAATATAAAGGTAACAGTAAACAGTGTCAAATGGGTTTTCCCAGGTTATAATGGGCAACACATTCCAGATGTGTTTTGAGGTGTCTGGTCGGGGGGGGGGGGGAACTACTGTATACTGATCACAATCATGCTATTTAAAGCAAATCTATAGTGATACGCTGTGAATATTTTCCACCCGTCATTTACTATGCAAAGCTATGGGTATACTAGTTTGCATGTTTAAAACCTACACAGTGGAAACAAAACAGAAAGATTTACTTTGCTTTTCCCCCATTTCATTTTTTATCAGAAAATCAAGACAGTGGGATTTAGCTGCCAGTAAAGGCAAAAAAACAACAACTGTTGTACACATCTACCATTAGTTTGTATTCACTATTAAAAAGTTGGCTGTAGTAATAATGCTTAGACCGCCAAAAGTGATGACACAGCAGCACTGGACTGTAGAGTTTACAGTATATGACAAACTGACTTGCCGGCACAGAGAAGTTCAGTGGTAAATATTAGTTAGTGGGCCGTCGTTCTCTTCCCCTTTTCCAGCAGACAATGACAGCAGGGGAAAAGCACTTCTCACTGAATCACATTTAAATGAATGAAAATGAGCATGACTTTAATATTCAGAGTCATTTATCTGCAGAGGAGAGCCAGCGGGTGTTGCAGCATTAACCTAAGTTTACATGGCTCATTCTTAGGAGGAACGCAGCTCTGATGTGTTAAAACATCAAATATTTGGAAAACTGCATCCTGTATGTTCATTCTTTTTCAGAACTTTGCCCTTTTACGTTGAGACACAAGATCATTAAGTAACATTCAAAGATCATGTGGCATGTGGTGATCTGCAGAATCTGAGTGCTTTGTCACCATTGTTTCCAGTTTGAATAAAATGCAAAACGTGTATCTGGAAAAATAAAAGCTAACAGTTGGTTCAGAGCACTACTGGAAATGTTGGCAGTGTTATCTTATTCCTCCACATGGGCTGTTGTTTTCCTGTCGGCTTATCGACAAAACTGACTCACTGTTCTCAGCTGGTCAAATGAGTTTCAGTGACAGATGAGGTCTGTTCCATAAACAAAGGGGGGGCAGAGGTGGTTTCCAATAGTGGAAAGTTTGCGATACTACAAAGAAACAACTGGCAGAAAAATGGAACAGCAGCGTAATGTGACTCTGCATCATTGCTTCTTTCTCTGGGCTACTAAACACATTACAGTGAATAATCACTGTCACAGCGATGGTACGATTACAATTACGTACGGTTGCAGATGGTTCTGTTATGACTAAACCGACACAAATCCAACAATAAAAACAAAATATGTGGAAATTCCAGCCGTCCCCAAACAGCACGACGAACTGAAATCCTTCCTGAAACGGGGAGTCTGAGCGATGCCACCGTCGACGGGAGAGCAGGTCCGTCCTATCAAGATGGCACGCATTGTAGTATTGTTCCCCTGTGGTATTTCAGCTCAGGAAGTGCAGAGCGAGCCGCAGAGCAACAGTCATATGTGTCCCGGACGGCGACAAACCATGGAAACTGGCAGACATGAAAACAGGCTTTTCACTTTGTTCCAGTGTTTTTCACTATCTCTGATCTTAGCCTGCTGCTGGCACTGGCCCCCGGGGGCAGCTCCAGAGATATAGTGAGAAATGATGGCACAAATGCCTCTTCTTTCTTTTTTTTACTCCAATCTGTTGTGTAACATTTTATTTTGACCAAGAGATTTAGACAACTGTGTGCACTGGACAAGTGTAATTTAATCCAGTAATCTGACCAACACAAAGGATTTTAATGTGAAAATAAAAGTGAAATTAGAATGTGCACATAAAGACTTAAAGCCTTCAATATCCATGCAGTAGTCAAAAGGATAAGGAGGTTTTGGATCTTCAGCGGAGTGGAGCTACACAAAAACTGGATGGATCCTTCCTGCAGGTGAACCAGGAAGCAGCACAAGGCAACGGACAATGATTATGGAAATGTTGTGTTAAAGAAAAAATGGTTGTAAAAGATTGGATTTTCCTTTAATGCCCTAGCCAGCCTGGCTGCTTTACGGTTTCCAAACTCCCTTTGATGTGCCGAGGCCTAAGCCATATCCAGCTCCATTCTATTGTGAAAGATGCTATTTTGCCAAATAACATGGCCAGAATTCAACAGGCTTTGTTCTGTCAGTGGAGAAATAAACGCCTTTGTCTATTGTGGAGCTGGACTCAAATCAGTGGAATGGCTTTTCAACCTCAACATCTTTATCCCACCGCCACCATTGCTGCTGCAGTTTAACCTACCAAAGGCACAAAGAAGGGCACACACACACAAACACACACCACAGCGACATCACACGATACAACACATCTGTCATCTTTTCCACCCATATAGCGAGGTGGACTATTTGTATCAACTATAAACTTTCTGATTGCTAACATTGCATTTTTGTGAATCCACAACAGCCCATGATGGTCAAGAGACATGCTGACTGCTGGAGGCAGTGTTTCAGAGGTCACCTTGGACATAGACAACAACTGTTACACCTGAAAGCATCATTAGTCATGACGAGGAAAAAAAAAAGTACCAAACTTTAAATAATTACACGGGCCATATCAAATTATGCAAACAAAACAAACAGCTTGATTAATTATCCTTGTAACATAGCAGGAAACATCAGCCTACTGACTATGTACTGGTAACTACCTTGAAAGAACCAATCATGCAAAATCTAACCAATAACCTGCACGCACAAGTCTCCATCACACAGTGGCCACTTCATTCTCCACATGCTGAGCTGGTCAATGTTTCAGTGGGCTCTACAAATCATTATTGATGCACAGATGAAGGCTACACGTGGTTAATAATATATGAGATATAATATAAGAGGAGTAATGACTTATTGTTGGCAGAATACCACAGACACAAGCTACTGTCCATGATTAAAAGGGGTGCACATATACTAATTAAAACACAGAACATTAGCAGTTAATTAGGGTTTTTAATGGACTTAAAGTATTAGTTTTATATTTTACAGGGGTTTATAGTGCTTATAGTTATTGTTTTTAAACCCCATTGCTAATTATATCAGCACTTGACTTGTTTTGTGGTTCCTTACTATACATTAGTGAAGCCGGAAACTAATGCTTCTATAATATATATAGGCTATATATACTTTTACTCTACTTTTTATGACTTCAAGTGCCCTTTTAAATATGTTACTGTATATGTTTACAATAGAATACTGTGTGCTGGGCTCAGATTCACAGGAAGCTATAAGACAATTTCCTGCACACACACACACAACACTCTTGCTACACAGAGACAGAACAGGAGGACAGAGACAGACCACAAAAAACAGGTTAGAAAAATGGAAAGATTTCAAAATAAAAGTTGTGTGGTGTGTGGAAATAGGTGAGAGAGGTCAGTGTCACTGCAACTCAGATAGCCTACAGTAGGCTATATAATCCACAACATCAACACATAGCCTACATGAAGGCGAAATGTAAACCAATAATAAAAACAACAACAACAAACACATACAGAGAGCGTTTCCTTTAATTCAACTGTTAGCCGGCTCGCTCAAAATTAAAGAAAAGTCAGCATTTTGTTTTGGAGTCAAAGCCGCACTTTGAGCAAAGTCTGTTACATAACCAACATGCTAATTCATAATTAACGAGACAAACTCAAAGTGAAGTTTTTTGTCATGAAAGAGAAAATGAAAAATACGAAGCGACAAGTGTCTCTGTTTAACTGGGGTTTTTTTTTTTTTTAAGAAAAAGTTGAGGCGCCCCCGCTGCTCTCTCACGCTGGCAGCAGCCTCAGCTCAATCTCGCCCCGCACAATCTCTGACTGTCCGTGAAGTGCACACAGGCTGGGGAATATGACGGCGCCATTAATGACAGGGTTTTTATTTTATTTTTTAAACACAAACACAGACACAGAGAGGTGGACTTTACCTGCGAGATGTCATAGCAGTCTCTGAAGGCTGTCAAGTGTCCTCAAACGGTCCCGGTCTGTCTCTGCGGAGTCGCTGTGAAGAGTGAGAGATGTGTTGAACCTGCGCGTGGAGCTACACACAACTACCGACACGGCTTCCGGCTGCTACCTTCAAAATAAAGGCCCTGCTTGTTAAACAACTTAAAACTTAAATCTGAAGTAGGTGAATATTTATATCGTATCTTAATCTTTATTAATCTGAAATATTTAATTTATATCTGTATTGTGTTACTTTTGTCTAGGATAAATAAAGACTCCTGTGGACAAAAGTTTTATTTTATTTTAATTTATTTTATTTATCTTATCTGGTCAAAATATTTGTCAATTAACTTGTTGGTATTTTGATTCTACAATACATTTGATCACATTCAAAAAATGTTGCTTTATTTAAGTCTGCCATTGTATGCATCTGTGACCAGTTTACACTTTTGTTTTGAAGGACAAGCCTCGTTTCCTGTCCTGCTCAGACTAATTCCAGCCAACTCGATACGACCTGGACAACATTGTTAAAGTTCTTGGTGACATAACCAGGTTAATATCAGAGGCTTAGTAGCCCTTTTATTATAAGGGCCCTCGAAAAATAATCATGAATAGATCATTACGTGCTCACTTCTGATGGACAGACTCATATTCCCACCTGAAAACAGTAGGGGCCCACCCTACTGTTGATTAATTAAAGAGCTATAAAACAGTGTGTGACCGTCTTGTTTAGATGCTGTCTGTGCTGTAACATGGAAGAATGTTCTGTTAATTATTAATATTGAGTAGTTACAAAAATGAAAGACATTATAATTTATGTATGCACCGCCTGTTCAGGAGAATAAAGCAGCAGAGGTGTGAAGCCATAGGTCACAAACCTACAAAATCAAATAGCGTGCCTGCAGTACCTCAGTATTAATTCACTTATTTTAGCCCATTGATTTATGTTGTTTTCGTGACATTATGCAGCCTCAGTAAAGCTCTGCTATTGTCTTGTGAGAGATGAGGCAGGTCTACACATCCTCCTCTGTTACACAGTCACGATGGGACAGGCGCCCAGCTCTGGAGAGCAGTGGTGGAGGTGGTGGGAGGGGGAGAGGAGTAAGAGAGGCAGAACAGGGCTGACGTCACCAGCCTGTGGTTATCAGTGGAGGTTAATCTACTGGGGGATGGATGGGCTTATGCAATTGTCTGTGAGCCCACAGGCTTCACGTCTATGGATTTTGCTTTTCCACTGTTTGACCTAGTGCGCTGCTGCAGCCTACAGACAAACACTGAAATGATAGAGTGGGAATTTCTCCTCTTTGTGGACTTTTCTGTTGTCAAAGTGCCAAATGCAGTGCACTGCGAGCAGGATAGATGGTCTAAACATAGGCTTTATTGTTTGGGTCTGGTGAGCAGTTAAAATGATCCTGTTGCAGTGTGGGAGGCGAGAGATTACAGCCTGATCGATACCTCGTGAAAACTGATGAAGAGGGCGAGAAACAGCTGAATGCTGGAATAACACTGAGTCCACATTTAGTGCTTAATAGTAAATGTGATTGATACTGGAATGAAGGATTTGAAAAACAAAGTCATTACCATTAATTGGGTAGTTGAGATGCCCTTTGTATATCATGTGCTCATTTAAAGGATGATGGGAAACTTTTGGTCGTGCTGCTCCCTCAGGGACATATTTTAAGAGATAACGGCTCAGTGAGGTCGATCAAACTGTGTTTTAGTGTCTGTGTGTGTGAAGTTTAGTGTTGGGAGGCGGGCATCACAAATAAGCACGACCTGAAACACTATAATTGTGCCCAACTATAATGGAAAAATAATCTTGATGTAATAACTTTGACCTCAAAGCTGCAGTGCTTTAGTGGCCATAGATTGGCTCTATAGGACTGAGAAGGAGAGTCGCCGTGGTAACCAGTGAATTGCTACAATGTGATATAACATAATTTAAGTGTATATATATGTTCAAAGACGACCCTGCATCAGACAATCATGGCAGAAATAACTGTAGGCTTGATTACATTACAGTGCGTCAGTGTTTTCACACCAAACAGAAAATGAATGGAAAACAATGGATGCCTACAGCAGGGTTTGTTCAATGATAAACTATGATGCAAAACATTTAAAAACAAAAAGTGTGCTCCTTAAATAAAGTGCTGAAGTTAGTATGACACAGTTCCTGGAGTGCAACATGCAGTGTCTTTATCAGCGTGCAGACTGATGTCCTGTTGAGTCTGTGAGGGACAAATAGACTCACGAACACAAAGCCTGGTTTCCCACCCAGGAGACTGGAAACCAGGAAGTCCCAACAACCCTGAGGTGGCTGCTTCTATGGGCCTGTGGCCTTTGGCCCCTTTTGCCTTGAGACTTGCAAATGTGCCTCTGCAAAGACCTAGAAAAAAAATTGGAAAGGGAAACAAAGGGGACTTATACTGAGAGTGATGCAGCTGGACAGCTGGAGCCTCCCCGAGACACAGAGAAAGAACTTTTATGACCATTTGGACGTAAAAAGCTGTGAGAGGAACTTTGTTTCATAAAAGGGGGTGAAGTGTGGTGCCCTGTGGGAAAGACTGTCTGAGGCTTTTAGGAAAGATTGTTAGAAGATGTTCAGATTTTTCTAAGAACAGTTTATTCCATCAGTGATCATATCGTCATCTCATGTTTGGCTCAGGGAGTAGGAGGATTTTTGATAACATGTTGTTTGGACAGTGCCTGAGTTTGTTGCATAATTCAAAAATCCACTTTCACCATTGAAAAAGCTGCATTTCCCAACATGTGTTCCAATATAACACTGTCGCTGCTGCAGCTTCTCCTCTGTCAGTTACTCAACACATAAATCAAATGAGTTTTCTGTGTCTCCTTGTCCCTGAAGACGTATTTCACCCTGAACTGTCTCAACCCTCCACAGCCCACGCTGGGAGTCACCCATACAGCGATCCTCAGTCTCATCACTTTGTTTTAAAAATTTTTTTTATTTTTATAATTGTCTTATTTTGTTTTGATTTTGAATTCCTGTAAAAAAAAATCCTTTAATCAAACTAACTAACTAACATCAACTAACAGTTATTCACTTGAAAACAATCTCTGCCCAGAAGGATCCCTCACTGGGCAAAACTATTTCATCTGCACCATTTCATAGAGTTTTAATTAACACAACACAAGATGAAGTGTCCTTCTCTGTCATTAGCAGGGAATAAATGAAACTCATTAAATCTCAGGCTTAATGAAAACACTCAGAGGGACAGAGGGAGAAGACAGGCGTGGGATGTACAGAAAGATGTATAAGGTTGTGCTGTGCAGCAGTTTGTGTGTTTGTTTGTTATTTCTCTACCTGAATTCCAGGCTTTCAATCAACAGCAGTTCACCAGAGATGGTTTCAGGTTATTTGAATTATAAGAAGTAAATATCACTGTTGTCACAAATGCTCTTTAGTGATGTGCTTTTTTTTGAGTGTGGCAACTAAAAATGCTTTTGATTCGAAAAATACTGTTTGTGTCAGATGTTTCAATCACACTGTGCAGCAGAAACCTCTCATTAAGACGTTTTGAGAGATCGACTCGCTGTTGCCTCAGGGCTTGCAGGTGCCTGGAAATTGACGATGAATCTGAGACTGATACTGAATTAATAAGATACTTGAGCTTTTCCACCCCATTGTATTTGAGTTATTGCAATTTTCACAACTGACCTGAACCTGGGAATCTATAGAAACCAGCACTTGATGGGCCATCCTCCATTAGCTCCTCTGTTAGCCACAGGCGCTGCACACGAGGAGACCGCAGCTTAAATATCTTATTTCTTATTAATATTCACCTCCTGCAGGGTGAAGGAAAAACACATGAGTGCAACAATTCTGCAGTCTTCTCCTTTAATTTCAAGGCTCTTATCAAGAGTGTCAATCTGACTCAGTTAATTTAACCTGCTGGAGTTTTTTTCACCCACTTCTCCTGGCAAATCATCGAAGATCATTTAGTAAAAGTACAAATCATCTTACAGTATTTTCAGTCCTAGGGTTTTTGCTCCAAATAAGAAAAGAAAGCGCTACAATTATCAGTTCAATATATATATAATCTTGGTCTTAATGGACAGTCTATATCTTGGAGAATATAAATTCTAGTGTCAGTACTATTGTGACTGTTCCTATGCCTGAGCAAATTGTGATGAACCAAAAGAAAAAATACATTTTAATCCTCTTGTTTAGAGTACACCGTGATAGCAATGTTTGTATAGAGATGCCACTGAATGACAACTCCTTGACTACAGCTGTACCAAAGTAGATGAGAATATCACAAAGCATATTGATTTTTATAAAGGTTTACTGGGTGGACTCTCCATTTGGCCACTTGGAGCAAATACTGTTTTGAAAATGCACTTGAAGTGTTGTCTTAGTGGCTTAGGACTTCTTATTTCAGAAACATTAGAAAGAAAATACCCCCACAGCATTTTAGGAACTACCCGCCCCGGCACCACCCCCTGGGCCCTGGACAGGGTCCAGTGGGCTGAACAGGATAATTGAGGTAGAGAACAAACTTTGACACCCAGAAGTGTTTACTGTTTCATACTAACAACACATAGGAGTCATAAACACACAATTAAAGAAGAGAAACAGCTCCTGCAAGTTAAAGGATAAAAAAGTGAAAACAAATCCAACAATGAACAAGTGAATGGATGTGAATCTGTAGCTCCATTGTTGACTAAAAACCATTAGAAACACATCAGTCACATTCCCCTCACCATGTACATGAACACAACACTGGAGCTCTAAACTTGATGCTTTCATGTCAGAAAACTTCAGACCTTTGAGTAAAGAACATTCAACATTGGCTCTGTAGTTTATGTAAAACACCACATCCACCTTCTGGGTGTCCGATACTCAAGTGGCAAATTTGTATTCATCCACTAACAATAGTCCCCCACAGCTCAGTGTTTATTTCTATCTGAGCAACACTTCAGTGTCTTATTTTATTGCAGAGTCTGTTTTTAAGGACAAGGGAAATATTTGTGACCCTTTTTATAGACTTACATCTTCGGAGGAAACTACGATGGGGGCGAGTGCCATAGACTACAGTATGCAGGGCAGGAGATTCATACCTGTGGTCCCACTGGTGGGTCACAAAGGTACTGCAAATAGGCCAACAAGTCATCTACAAAACAGAACATCCTTCCATCCACTGAGCACACTGCTAGTCCATGCAGGGGCCCAGGGGGCTGGGGCCAATCACAGCTGACACAGAGCGAGGACAGGGTTCCCCCTGGACAGGTCTCCAGTCTGTCACAGAGAAGAACAATCACACACACTCACATTCACACACTACAGGCAATTTAAGGTCTCCAGTCAACCTGGTGTGCACACACAGGCCCCAGGCCCAGGGATCAAACCTTCTTGCTATGAGGTGACAGTTCCAACCACTTATACCACGGTCTGGGTGAGTACTCAATTCTGATTGGCTGCAGGGCGTCTGTTAATAAGGGTTATAGGACACCCATAAAGACTTTCCGGTCAAATTACCTGATGACAGTTCTAAATTATTGCTCTGGCTCAAACGCTAGTCAGTAACCATGGCAACAGAGATTCAGAGCAAGTTTTCTTCAGCGAAGCAGTAAGAAGTACACTGGCCTTCTGAAATAATACTCACTTCCCAACCGGTTGCCTCCAAATTCTCTGCTTAGTGTAGGACGGTTCACGCCTCCACGTCGTCCATTAATTCCTGATAACTGGACACCTCGTTGGGCATTATCCCTTACATGCTGCCCAACACGGACCAAGTTCTATAAAAATATGAGATTATAGAAGATAAACAAATTAAAGAGCTCAAACATGGGCCACCAACATTTTTGGGATTCAAGTAGGACATGAGGTGGGAAAGTTCGGGAAGCACCGGCGCAGAGAAATCAGAAACAGAAAAACATCAGCAGCTCTCACTCAGGAGGGTGACGACAAAATCAAGATGGCTGACAAGGATGGGCTCCATTTGGTTGACATTTTATTTCATGGTGGTAGGAACACAAGACAAAGGTCATAAAGTTAGTAATGTTCAGGTCATGCCACTCTTACTTGGTGCACTGCCCTTTGAGGAGGTTGCGCAGTCAGACAGTAGTTTACAGAGGCCGGACATGGAGGGAAATCCACATATAGACATAAATAAGAAAAAGAAAAGAGATTCAAAAAAAAAAAAAAAAAATACAGTAAATAGATTTTTTTTTTGTAAAAAGCCAGAGGGGATGTTTGCAGAGGCCCCCTGGGATTTTTTTTAAATGTATGAGCATTATTACTAATATAATTATCATTATTATTATGTATTACTCATTTACATTACGGGGATGAGGCTAATACACTTGCTAAAGTAAGGAAACGGTTACATGGATGACGTCTTTGTCACCTGCTCAGAGCTGAGGTGACCAGGTTTTTAAGGCAATTTATAATTTCCACCCAAAACCACAAACTCCAACTGTCTTTACTGTTCAAGTCCGATACACAACAATCTCTCCTGTATCGAGTGATAACCACCTCAAATTCAAACAGTGTGGTAAAAGCAGACCAGTCTAAGGTTGACAGAGTGAGTGCTGGAAATTAAACGTGTCTTCAGACACTGGGGGGGTGGGGGTGGGGGGGCCGCCTGGCCTGGTGCGAACACTCAGAGCTTGATTACACACAACACAGTTATAGCTTCAGGGCTATTCCCTCCCCCATGTACATGAAGTATATCATCGTGTGGGTGAACAGACAAGTCAGACATGGCTCCAGTGTATATTACTAAAAACATAAACCTCCACAGATCACACGTTTGCTAAAATTTACACTTAAAAATTGCAGGGCTGTACAAAAACAGGTTGCTGGATGATTGAGGAAGGGAAACAGAATGATGAAGAAATTAAGAAAAAAAGAAACAGTACAGACATGATACTCAAACACAAACAGGCATGATTTAGTCTTAGAATATTGCCAAGGTTCTCATATCAAAACAAGAGTCTCTTTAGGTCAGTCGACGCAGCTTATTGTGGTTCAGCAAAGACTCCACACGTTGCATCAGTTCACTGAATGTTACAGAATTCGCACTAGTAATACACAACTCATGCGTTGCTATGTTAATTTGCAAGTACTGTAGGATTATGCATCTTTTCCCATTTTTGTGGCTGTTATGGCTTCAGAAGGTCACAACAACATCACAGTCTCTCTCTCCCTTTTCTTTCAGTCAAAAGCCGGTAAATAGACTCCTCCAAGAATGTTCTCAGGTCAAATACGAAAAGAAATGAAGTCTTAGGCAGAGTTTGTTTGTTTTTTTCTGAAGCGTTTGTGTTTGTGTTGACTGTTGTTTGACAGGACATTCCCAGGAGTAGTCGCTCGGTCTCCTCATGATG
The DNA here is from genome assembly GCF_905171665.1 of Trachurus trachurus. Classification (NCBI taxonomy): domain Eukaryota; kingdom Metazoa; phylum Chordata; class Actinopteri; order Carangiformes; family Carangidae; genus Trachurus; species Trachurus trachurus. Next base: position 11,854,235 of record NC_139901.1, read on the forward strand.
AGATCTTCTCCACGCTTCCTTTCTGTCCGTCCGTGTTCTTCAGTCTTTGCTCTCAGCGCCTCCTTAAGGTCAGATACGGTAACAACTCTTCCCCTTTATGCACCATTCAAGGTCCTGCAAAACTAACTGCTCCCGAGAAAAATAAACAATACGACCAAAAAGAAGATAGAGGGAATGAACAAGCAGAAAACATTATTCCCCAGCTCTGTTGTTTCTGGAATTACATCAGTGGATGTTGAGAGAAAAACAAAAACAAAAACAGTGACATTTCTCAAATTAGAAAACTTTTTTTTTCTTGGAACTAAAAGGAAAGAACAAACAAATAAAAATCCAAATTCAAACCAACACTGCAGAAGTGCATGCATTTATAGTGGTCATCATTAATTAATCTGCTGATTGTAAAAGAGAACGCACAATAGTACATGAGAAGCACAATTTTCCAAAGAGAACCCATCTTACATATTCACAGTCTCAGGTATTATTTATATACTCTATATTTATAACATTTATTCATGTCTATGATTCATGTTTTGACTTTTGACTAATGAATCCGAGTCATTGTGGAATGTCGCGCTTGCTCCGCCATCGCAGTGTTAGTGAGTCATATTTCAAAACTAAAGCCTCTGATGGAATTCACATCCAGTTTGTTCTTTTGTGTGTGTGTGTGTGTTTTTTTGGCGCTGTAAGGTGGCGGCTGGGGTGGGGGTGGCGGTGGGGGTCTGATCGAGTGGTTTCGACTGTGAACTTTCTCACTGTAGCAGCTTGACTGATGCCTGAAAAGTCCCATTAGTTTAATACAGTGGGCGACTGAGGCTGAATGCAGAGTCTTGACAGTAGATGCCGGCTGCAGTGTTACACAGCTGCACACACCGGCTACAGGTTGCACCGCCTCCAGCTCTCAGGGGTGAGGTGGGGGGGTTATTTGGGAATGTATGTCTATATAGTCATGGATGTAGAAGCCATGCTTGGGGAATGTGGATGATAAGATTATGGCACCAAGACAAGGCAGTAGCCAGAGATCATCAGCAAGGTCCACCAGTGTTCAAGTAATGAGTGGGAGGAAGGTGCAGGCTTTTGTTCTGGGTTGGCGTTTGTTTTAAAACAACAAAATATGACAAGAATAAAATTTCTCTCTTTTCACAGAGACGCCTGTTGTTTTTTTTGTTTTGTTTTTTAAGGTAAAGAGCCTGGGTAGTAAAGAAAAAAAAATCAAAGTGTGTTCTGTGAACGGAGGTGCAGAAAAAAAAAGAAAAAAAAAAGGAACAAAATATATAAAACAAAAATTAAAACAACATATTCATTTTCTTTCCATATAAAAAGCAATGAAAAGTATACAAAAATAGAAAATAATTACAGCAGGAGACATGAGCGCTATGGAGGGAGCGGGTGGGAGGGTTTTCTCTTTTTTTTTTCCATCTCTCTCTATGTTTTGTCTCTGCCCGGTTATTTGGCGGCGGAACAGTGTAATATTTGGGGGCTGTTTAAGGCGTCCTCCACCAGGTGGAGCTCCACGCCGTCCACCACCACGTCTTTGATGCAGCCAACGAAACCGGTGCTGTAGGCTTTGGGCAACCGACGGGCCACGGACAGCTCCTCCAGACCACCTGAGGGTCAGAGACACAGACAGAGAGTTAGTGATGATGATGATGATGAATCAGATCCTGAACTGACAAACAACCAACTATCAGAGAAATATTAGCCCAGACTGAGGCCGCTCACTGTAGCTACTGGAGTTTTGGATCTTAAACTTCAGCTACTTTAGTTAGAAACCACTGGTCATTTCCATTATACAGGTGATTCTATACTGTAAGACCCCCTGCTTTCAGTTTGTGATATGTTGTCTTAAATTTTATCAGTCCATGGTATCCCATGATGACATCACTGATTATTTTCTCAGCTCTTCCGGAGCATCAGACGATGTTACATAACTCTGCGTGACTGATAAACACATTGAACTTCTATGTAAACTCTGATGTAAACCCTCTAAATATCAGACGTCAGGATAAGGAATTGGATTTCGTAACAAACTAAACCCATAAATGTCATCAAACGCCTGAACCTGAAACGTTCTGGCAGCAACGTTTATTTATGGTACTGAAGCAAGTTCCTTGTCTTTGTCAGGCAGTTATTAGACGCTTTGATTTCTCACATTGATGACACCGGCTGATGGACATGACAGAATGACACTTTATTTGTCAAACAGCCATGATCAAAGCGAGAAGGCGCCTGCTCACCAGCCGCAGGAGACTAAGTTAGGATAGATGAGAGAAAAGGGTTCTTTTCATTTGACACGGTGCACAAAGGGCTCAGAGTTGCACGACAAACGAACAGTGGTGACAGAGCGGAAAATTATGACGATCATCCTCATTATTTTTAATCTGTTTCCATCTGTAGTTCTGTCAACTCCCAAGACACTCGTCCACCAGGCAGCACCGTTCACGACTGTGACAGTCTGACTTCTTACAGGTGCAGCGCTACTAATCCACAGGAGCTAACACCAATAACTCTGCTAATAACCTCTTGCTCCGTTATTTATTCCAATCAAGGACAAAAAATAAAACTTCCTGTGGGTCTAACCTATAAAATAACCTGTGGGCAGTTCACATCTGTTACAGCTTCAGTTCACAGACACTGGAACTACTTTCAGTAAGAAAGTAGTCCTTCGAACATACTGGCAGTCTGTTCTAGGCGTCTCATTTTTGGGTTAACTGATCCTTTGTGAAAAGGATGTTAGTTCACTCACGCGTGTTCATATCCATCAGCCACAGAAAATATAAAACAAGACGTTGCTTGATATAAATATATCACGGATTTATACTTCAAAGCAAACGATTCAGTCACTTGTACTTGCCATTTTCCTTTGACTTTATTTAAATGTTTCATTTTCTGCACTTACTCATTTAAAATGATCCAAAGCTCTTTAACTGTTTTTAACTAAGTCTCACAGCTTTTTTTTTTTTTTTGAGCCTTGATGACCTAATTGCGGGGTGTGTGGCTGCCTCATTTTCCCCTTTCTGATGGTGTTTTGAGCTGCTGTTTGGAGCCAGCTCACCCAAAGTAGTCATTAGTGTCTTTCTCAATAAATCAGCATGAAACGTCTTTATTCAGAATTTCATGAGGGCCCTTCTTACAGAGGGAGAAGGAGAGAGAGGCTGACCCGGGTTTTTGATGTTGTACCTACTGCTCTCTCGCTCCCTCTCTACCTCTCTGCCGTCTACACTGTCAGAATCCTCCTGCATCCTCCCCCTTTATTCCCTTTATCCTCGTCTCCTTTCTCTCCCCCCACCTCCGCTTTCCCTATTTCTCCATCTCTTTCCTGTTTTCTCTTTTTTAATCTGTCAGGCTGAGAGTTCACATCCCCGTCGAGCTCTTTACATCCCCTGTCCGTGCCCCTTTTAATCGGATTGTGTGCCTCCGAATCAGGGATCGACAGGGCTAATTTCATGCGAGTTACAGATGAATTAATGATGAACAGTGAAAAGGGGATTTAAAAAGGAGAAGGGCTCTCGATGGGAGGGCTGTGTGAGGATTATGTATTCTTGCTGCAGGGCTCGCTCAGCACCTGTTCCACTGCGCTGCCTCCCTGTGTGCACGTACGTGTGCACGTACGTGTGTGCGTGCGTGCATGCGTGCATGCGTGCGTGCGTGTTTGTATACATGTACCTGAGTGCGCGAGCGCAACCCTCTAACGTCTGGCAGCGTGTCTCTTAAATGTCACTCAGGCTGCCTCTTCTCTTCACCACTGTGCGCTTTGCATTTTAAAGAACAGCCTGACTTTATTTCGCCGCCCGTCCTCCATGTTATTTCCTCTGAACGTTCAATCCCACCGTGCCATGTGTGTTCTTTCAGAAACCATTTCTCTGAGCCAAGTTCAGACCAAATTGAACTGGAGGTAGATAACGGGCCGACTTTGGCCATTTTCAATTCAGGAGAGAAGACAACTTTTGAGTTAGTCAGATAGCCTTTCATTTCTCAACTCAATACCTGAATAGGCATGGACATTTTTTTTGCACAAAACGCAATCTTTTTTCCGCTGCCACAGACTTTGCTTATCCTCTGCAATGCCAATGAGTTCATTGCTCATTTCTGGCAGCCCTCTACCAGTGGCTGGGATGAAAAAGTACTACAGAATTACAAGTGTTCCCCCGGCTTGATGTATTGCGTTTGTGGACACATTTTCAAGTGTGAATGACAGTTTTCTTTTTCTTTTCCTTTTTTCAAACATGTGTGGGCACCTACCCAACCAGAGTGCTCCGTCTGTGTCCAGCTGTGTTGCTGCCAAAGGCGACGACCCCGTTACTGCTGCCTCGTTGCCGACCTGTAGAGAGCCGTCTCTAAGTGCTCTGAAGAGGAGAGGGGAAAGGAGAGAGTTTCAGTTGGAAGTCGGTCTGATGCATGGGCGTCACACCGAATAGCTGTAAATTGCAGTTTCATTTAATCTGTAGCATCAAGACTCCATTCCTCCACTGCCAGCACACTAAGCACTCACATAACCGTCTTTGCCAAGCAGCATTCTAAATGTGCCTGTCTACCAGAGAACAGATGCCGTTACAGCGCCATTAATTTTAGGTGGCTCTGTGTTATGCATTAGCACACACTTAAGAATTGTGACGACGGGGCTAATTCGAAGCCGCCAAAGTGGGTTTCCAACAGAGAGAGTGTCATTAAAGGGAAGCGGCAAACACAGATAGATTTGTAACTACGTGAGCTCCATGCCACATGCTGCGATTTACACCATCATCAACACCCAAATTATATCATCCTCCCAGCAACTCATGTGGCCTCCCTGTAAGCCCCGGATGAGATTTGGCCAAATCCCCGCTTGGAATGGATGCGGCAGCTTTTCGGGGATCGATTATTCTTGCCTTATACGATGTAACCAATCTAATTATCCCTCATACTTCCACTCTCAGCCATGTTGAAAGCAAATGTTGAGCAGCGATAAGGCAGCCATGGCAGTGAAAGGTGCTAAAGTGGGTCATTTTCAAAGTTCAGGCAGTTCATTTGTTTCTAATAAACGGATCCATTAGTGTGACATCAGTGTGTGGCTGCTGGAGCCTGTTATCATCAGGGTTATCAACTTATGTGTTTACTGTAGGAGAATCTACACCACTACAGCACAGTGTCAGCTGACGTAACAAGACAATGACCACTACAGTCCAGCTTGGAATAAAGGTTTCCATGGACGGATGTGGTGTTAAAGCCTCCATTATTTCAGCTGACAATGTACAAATATATTGCAAATTAAATTAATGTGTGTTTAATAAAATTACCCACAGCGAACCTGAGGCCAGAATCATAATACTGCACTGGAACAGTCTGGTCTTTAATCTTATTTTATTCTGCTTGATCTAATGTGCTATTAAGAAGCTGTTTGTATGTTTTCTCAGCAGCTAACGTTGGATTCTTTTCAGAACCAAGTGGTGACTGACAAGAACTTCAGCCCGACAAAGGGAAAGTGCTATCTGGTTAGCATGCTAACTTTATGATTAAAGGTGTTCAGAAAAAAAAAAAAAAAAATTGATTCCACTGTGGGTCTTAACATTAGTGTAATAACTCATTGTGTGTTTGTCTATACATGTTATATGTTTGGAACCTGTACCAATGAGCTGTACTGGAAGCAAATTCCACCAGCCTGGCTGTGTGGTCATTAAAAGAATCAATCAATCAATCAATCAATCAATCAATCAATCAATCAATCAATCAATCAATCAATCAATCAATCAATCAATCAATCAATCAATCAATCAATCAATCAATCAATCAATCAATCAGATGATGTAGGCCAAACTTTGTGCAAAATTCTATTTTCGAGTAAATCCGGGATGAAAGTGGGGTAGTTTTTTTTGCATTGGATAATGCAGGCGCACGAATTATGTGTCACGTTGCTCACGATTCATCAGCCACTGATATTGGATCCGTCATCCGTCAATCAAACATCTGAAACGCACACACACACACCGAGCTCGGTCTTGCCGCAAACATTGAATATCCCGCCCGCTCGATAACGACCAATCAAATTTGTTTACTCGGGTAAACTCATGCTGCAACTCGTGGAAACTCGTAGCAGGAGGCGCGACAAACAGGACAAACGGCCATTTCTGAACACCTTTAATGTAAAGGAAAGAAGTTTGATACTGAACTTGCAGCGTTGCCTCTAGTCTGATAAACAAACAGCTGCTAATGCTAACATAAGCTATGTAGCACTGGCTAAATGTTCAAACAACTATTTTAAATGTTGTTCTCAGGCATTTCAACCTGTGTGTGTGTGTTTTTCTGAATATGAATGGACCCCCCCACCCCCATGGCTACTGCACACACTGCACAGTGAGGAGCCGTTAATGGAGCCCAGGAACTAATGTTCACCCCAGGGGTGATCTGTCCGTCTAAGTCCACATACATTACAGCTTCAAATAGAATCCGTGTAAATAGCAACGTACTTACATGTGTTACACACATTGATTTTATTCATTTAATTCCTCAGTAAATCTCCTATTATATATGAATATTTCCTATGATATGTGTTGGGATGTTGCCACATGTTCTTCCTTTTTGAGCATTCATTAATGTGTCGAAGCAATTTGATGTGCAATGCGTCACCCTCATGCATGACCAGGCATGAAAATAACCTTAATCTGAATCTAATGAGAGTCATCTCGGTGCAAGGGATCACTGTGCAGCGGAGGATTCATGCAAGATCTGACTGTTTGCATCAACACAAATACAAGATGGATTAAGTCTAATCCTGGACTGAAAGCTTTCACTCCTGATCCATGACTACCTGCCATCTCTCCGTCTTACCTGCTGGCCTTGATGCGTATCCAGCGGTTGGTGTCGACGCGCACCGAGGAGCGCAGCACCACGGGCTTGGATCCCAGGTCGTATGTCATCTGGACGTGTCCGTCCACGATTGCCAGGGCGATGTAGTCCGAGCGCTCCACGCCCTTCCCGCTCCACAGCACCAGGCCTTGGGTCGACTCTGTGCGGATGCTCAGCTCAAACTTGTTCACCAGCAGAGCCTTCTCACTAGGAGGACAGGACATAACACCAGTTAGGTTCATGCTTTAACTTAACCGAAAACACTTCTAAACCTGACGCGGCACGGGTGGTGTGTGCTTGTGTCATTTTGTAGTTGCATATGTGTTGCGAGGGACTTCTGCTGCTGTCTCGGGGCATATGGTCGTGTTTGCCAGCACATGAAGCCAGAGAGCTATGTAGCTGGAGCTGGAGCTGGAGCTCTGCACCGTCTCAATAACAGACACTGAGGTTTTTTATAAGGAGAATCAGGAGGCAGAGTTAAAGAGCACCAGAGGGCCGTTTGGCTGTTTGCCTTCATACATCCTATTGAGCCTGAACTGCACTGCTCCTCTGTGCTTCCTGAGTGTGTGTGCGTCGTTTAGGCAGCTGTTTGATCTCCTGTCCCCTGACTGCTACAGCTGTGAGGATGATTTGGATGCAGAGACTGGTGACTTCTACCTTTCCTTAAGAGGCGCTGTAAGCCACTGTCACTGATGTGTGAGAAACACGCACACACACACACACACCGTGATGTGCCTCTACTGCACAACCACCGCACAGTCCACTCCTGCATACAAACACACTTTAAGTCCTTCTGTTGTTTGTGAGTCCAGCAGAGATACAGTTGACTTCCACAGAGTCGTGTTTGTGTGTTTATGAATGTGAGACCACGTCATCTATCAGCATCTGTGCGACTGTCTCCGCACATCTGCCCAATGGATCTGATCCCACCTTCTCGGATGGGTATTTAAACACAGAGACAAAAACAAGGTGACAACACGAATAACAAAGAGCCCATGACATGGATTAAAATACGAATAAAAACAAGAGAGCAGCACAGAGCTGGAGATAAAGATTAGACGAGACAGACAACAAGACAAAGGAGCCGGCATAGCAAACAGGGAGGCTCATGGGAGTACAAACAAGACAGGAAATGGGAGGGGACATAGAGACATTGAGTATGATACCTCCTTATACTGTAAAAAGTTTTTTTCTCTAATTGTCTGTGAATATTTCAATTTGACAGTGAACAAGAAATAAAGGAAGAAGCAGTGGGATGATATTTAACTCTGGAGTTCTGTAGCAGCACGGGTTCACCTCAGCAGAGAACCCAGAGTCAGATTTAATTTTCTCCTTTTACAAACAAGTTTAGATTAGAAACTCTGACCTCCCTGATTAACTGAGTCTGCTGAGGTAAACAGGAAGAAAAAAAGAAAAACAGTATGACTTAAGAGCATCAGATTTGTTTTTTCTCCAGTGAGAAAAAACACACATACAGCTCAGCGAACCCTCTCCTGGCAAACCCTCAAAGAGCTTACAGGGCCCAATAAATCTCCATCGGAGCAACTTGTCAGTGATAAGGTCAAGGTTATTAAAAGTGCTGAATATATCATGAATAAAACAACAAGCAGCGCACACCGTTCTAAATCTTATATACACCACTGACTTCACAGATTTCTGGTGTGCTGCTGTTTCTTTTTGTAAACAGGGGGATTTTATCTACTCCTATGTACTCAAATTCTCAGAGGGTTTTTCAACGTGCTGTCCTCCATCTCACCTCTAGGTGGCAGTAGTGGTTGGAATAATAAAAACACCCATCAGGGAGGACAGCTACTGCAAAGAGGCTGCAGCTCTGGCTGGTTTTGTGCCGTTATCAGAGCTCTGAACTTCAGAATTAATTGAAGCGTACGCAGTGGCTCTTTGTGATTCCTATTGGTAACTCTATCTCAATAATGGAAACAATGTTGTCTCTGCAGGCGGAGGATTTAGCCCTGTGAGAGGTCCGGGAGGAGGGGTTGTCTGGAGAGAAGAGGGGGGGGGGACGGGGGTTGAAATGTGAGTGGACGGCGCCAAAGTCTAAAAGCTTCGAGAAACTCACCTCTGGTCAGATGGGTTCTCCAGAGACTCAGGACTTAAGGGAGCAGGGAAGAAAGTCAACGGCATGCAGTGTAAGCGCAAGAGGCCAGAAGGAAAGAAGAAAGGAGGAAGGGAGGGAAGGAGGGAGGGGTTGGAGGGGAGTGTGTTGTGAGCTCACTGGGTGACTCACAGACGTCCAGTTTAGACCTGGAGCTGTAAAAAGCATAACTTATCTGCTCTACTACAATATCGACTGTGTCAGGAGTCGATAACAACTGTTGTGTGATCACGGGAAGTGTGTAGCTTAGCCCTGATCACACCACAGACATGAGAGGTGGTTCTCCAGGGAACCACTTGGACTAAGATGGATGATTAATGCACCAAAATGCCCTGATATTTAGCATTTTTTTTTTAAAAAGTGAGCATTAAGATTTAGTACATTCATTGTCAGTGTCCACACTGGTAAAGAGCCCGCTTTAAGTTGGCGTCCAATTATTGAAGAACTCCTCCTACTTTATATTTATGGCGCTGCATGCTACAGCGCCGCAGCAATTACCTTCTGTCGAAAGATGAAAGCGGTGGATGAGGAAAAAGTGGGAAATTGTCAAAAAATGGGGTCAAACTCCATCAGAGGAGCGTCGTGGCCAGATATGATTTGTCACCGAAATAATGGTGCTTGAGCAAATCGACCTGAGCCTTCAGATACGGGCTGAGAGGTGAAGGAGGCGCGATCAAAGGCAGCTGTAAATAGTAACAGAAGCATTAACCCAAGGTGAGCATTTGACATTTTGGCCTCACCCAGCTCTTAATGGCCTCTTGAGAAATTTATTCATTTCCTTAACAAAATCGAATCATGGCAAATTGATCGGCACACCCTCCGAGTGCTGCTGCTGCTGCACCATGGTGCTGTTTTGCTTAGATTCCCTACTCATTGTGGCTCCTAGTAAATGTGACATTCATTAAACTTTTGACAGTCTGGCTCCAAGGACCACTGTCCCCCTCCTGCTAAGTGAGATTGATGCCCATGGCTACACACTGCGGAGAGATCTCAATTGGAGGTCTAATCTACAAAGGGAGACAAATCTGTGATTAACATGTCACTGGCTCACTGTACAACCGACTCCGTAATTATTCACAATTACACTTAGAGATCTGGCAAAAATGAAATGACAGAGGCCCAGGCATGGACCGGAGCTCTGGGCAGAAACCAGTCAGCTTAATTTGAGCTGAATTCTGCTTCGCCGCTTTGTGGGATTCTTTAAAAGGAGGTTACTTACCAAGCTAATGAGCAGGAAGAAAAACCCTTAATAACTAAGTCATGACCGAGGGCTTTCCCAAGCACAAACTCCTGAAGCACCAGAAACTAGGTTAAGGGGTATTTAGTGTATCCTCCTCTTGCCGTTTTCAAGGGGTCTCATTCATTTCCCACATAACAGATAATGCCATTCAGCATAAAGTGCATGGCAGTTCCTTTTGTTTATGAACAAGTTACAACCATGCATAAAATATTGCACATTCTTAGTACAGCAATTCATTTTCTCTGGGAACGGGGAGGTTGAGCACAATGCTTATCATGCACCCATTCATGCTTCTCTCTGCAGTGGGTAAAAAGAAGGGATCGAGTGACACTGCAGAAAGTCTTTCAATAATGAAATCTGTCAAATGAAATTATGGATATGGAGCTTGGATGTAAAAAATCAGATTTTAACAGTAATGATGATTTCTGTGTGGGAAATATGACAGGAAACTGAATGTACTTAAATCTCATCATTGGGGTTAACTATAAAAAAAATGGCATCTTGGTTGCTGTTAGTTGGGCTTGATTTGACGCTGGGCAAACGCCCGCTCAAAGGGTCTACTTACTCTGGGATCTCATTGGTCAGTTGGCTTGAGTGAAAAGGGAAAGACAGTGAAGGACATTTATATGAGACAAGACACGTGTGGACATCGACAGACGGAGGTCAGACTGAAGGACAGGACAAGCAGCTGGAACGCTGACCACAACAACACACGCAGCGGGATACACATAACGACATACAAACACGAACACACACACACTCGTGTTTTTTCCGAGCCAGTTGTTTCTGTGAGTTGTGTGTCTCCATGGGAGTGTGATGATCTGCAGGCTTTGGACCAGTTTTCACACCTCTGAGTGTTTGTGTGAAGAGCGGCGTGCGTGATGAAGATATAGAGCCATATGCTTGATGTCTTTTCAGGTTCATCACATAAACATTTTTTGTTTATGCCAACCTGGAGGCGCACTCTTGCCAACCTCAGAGATGGATGGAAGGGGAAAAAATGTCTCATCAGCTGCCTAAAGCGACAGGATTGTTGTTGTCGGGTTTTTTTCCCCTACTCACTTCCATTTGAAAATCATTTTTTACACATACGTCATCAGCGTTTTGCCTTTTACAGGCTGAAAATCGCAGGCGTCATGTGCTAAACCCCCCGGATGCCGGTTTTTATGGAGAACAGTCACATACACATTCAGAATAGGATAAAACGATTAATCCTGCATGTGTGCTTATTGTCCGGCGTCACTGTGAGCTACGCAGTAGACCACAGAGCAAACTGAACGTGCTCAGGGCGACACTGTGAGTGGTAACCGTCGTGCTAATTAGTAAAATCCTGTCAAAAGCGGAGCAGGACTGGCACAGACAGTGGTGGGGTGGGGGGGTGAGCTATTAGCCAAGCGCCTAGTTCACCCTGAAGCCCCCGCACTGATGATATCATCAGCACTGTCATCACAGCTTACTAAGGGAGGAGATGGATAGACAAGTGGGTTATTTAGCTAATGGCTATTACAATGGAGATGTTAGCTGAAGCTGAAATATATGAGGATGCTCTCTTTGTCCTCTTCCTTACCTCTTTGTAACGGCGTTATGGTACTCGATGAACGTCCGCCCGTCAAAGGCGATGGCCTCGGTCTCTCCGGCGGACTTCTCGTAGATGGCTGTGAAGAAATGGGGGCGAGGTGGGAAAGGGGGCAAAGGGAGAGAGAGAGAGAGATTGTGCAGAGGATGAGCTCACACCAATCAATATAAAGACAGAGAGTTCAGTTATCAGAGGCAAAGGCAATGGAGTGTGAGCGAATGGGGCAGGGGGAGTGCTGGTGCGTTTGTAGTTTTAATTAACGTGAAAGGGACGGCCGACCACACGCACAAGGTTAATGGCGAAGGCGGGTGACTGAGTGTGTGAGACAGACCAGGCCAGAGTGGTGTGTGTGTGTGTGTGTGTGTGTGTGTGTATGTGTCTTTGGCAGAGTGACATGAAGATGATGAAAGGGCTGCGCAACTCTCGTCAAAGAGCTTTTCATGAATATTCAAGTGGCACATTTCATCATTTTCATAATTGCTTCAGTTTGAAAGAAATACACAATAACCTCGACATAAAAGAGATTAACACGTCTAATATCAACATTATTACCTTTCTTGGATGGAACAAAAAGGAAACAAAGACCTTCTAAGATGAAGAAGGTGGACCAGTAGTTCACCACCCACTGATGCACCAAGAACAGGCTGTGTTACATAAAGCATCGCTGATTTCAGTCCCACTCACCCCCTATGCTTTGAAAGAATCCAAATTGCTAGCAGGTATCCTTTCAGAGTAAAAGCAAATAATGTTGGATGAGGAAAGAGAACAATGTGTACACTCACAATGTCTGATTGAAATTGCACACAGCCCATTATAAGGTGATCTCAAGCCGGCAAGAACTGCTGGTGACCGACTTCCACACAGAGGACGCAGGATAAAGAAGGAGACAGCAAGGAGGACAAAGGAGGAGGAGGAGGACAGCAATACTCACTGTTCTGACAGTGTCCCCCTGAGAAGCCGTTGAGACACACGCACTCGTAGGTGTCCAGCTGGGGGTTGCAGAGGCCGCCGTTGTGGCACGGCTCCTGAGAACACGGGTGGTCCTGGAACATGGCGACGTTGCTGGAGCGCAGGGCGTTCTCCTCTCGGAGGATGGGAGTTCCCATCAGAATGATCTGGGAGCAGAAGAGACGGGGTTGAAGAGGCCGCAGATCATTTTTAGACATGACATTCTGAAGGTCCCACTAGTTGTAATGTCTGAATAACGTCGGCCGTTGCTTTGAGAACAAAATAACCCAGATGATGTCATCACATGTCATCTCAGCCTGGGCTTGGAGAAAACACATTAACACCAAGAGGGGATGCGCTGAATTTGAAAAACTGGGCATTTACTAGGCCGCGAGGGTCTCACAGAAATGGACTGTGTGGGTGTGTATTGATCAGTGGCCTGGGAACAAACGAGCCTGCAGCTGAGTCTGATTCAAATGGTGATAAATCCTGAATTGTGCATCAGAATAACCAAAAGTGTATTTGCTCTGAAGAAGACGCTAGTCGAAACGTCAGCACTTGCACCTCAATAAATTGCTGAAATTGACTGTGTGCTCCAGCATCCTTTCCTACCTTTCACCAAAACTGTTCTTGGTGTGCTTTCATGTACGTGTGTTCACTCACGCTGAGACATTAATCGAGAAAATATACACTCCATATTGCAGTAAAGTCCCCAGAAGCTCAATTAAAATCTCTAGGTTTAAAGTAAATGCTGGATTTTTGCTGTAAATCAAACTGGCAATCTCAGTCTTATTGCATGAATCTCTTTTTTTTCTCCCTGTCTATGCAGTTCTGTCCTACTGTTTCTGACCTTTCTTTGCAGGGTTACCTTTATGATTTGATTTATGCCTGTTGTTTCCATCTCCTACCTACGTTTCACTGCTTTTGCTGTCAAAGTTATCTGATTTAATTTTTCTCTCCTTAGCAAAGCACTTGAAGATTATCTTTATTTACCACTCTGGGTTGTTGTCATTGAGCTCTGGGGCTTCGTGTTTTCTGCTGAGTGATCATTAAAACCCATTATAACAACACAAATATCTGTATTCACTGATACTGTAGATCCCATTTAACGTGTTCTTCCTCTGAACATGAATGCCACACTGTCATCGCACAGGAAAAAGCCTCAGAAACAAGGTGTTGATACAACACACGCGTTAAACAGTACATCAAACTGACAGTGCATAGCATCTTCTTCGTAATTAACTATTCCCTGCAGGCCACCTAAGACAAACGCCACATTTAGCTTTTGATTAGCTCGAAACTGTCAAGGGAAAGTTTGCGGAAAGGAACTAATGACAAGTTTGTGCAAACAGAAACATCCTGCCTTTGTTCTACTGGGTTATTTTTGGCACTCAGAGATGAGCTTTTTGCTGGAGAATGGAGAAAAAAAAACTGGAGGGCTGTCAGGGAAAGATCTGAGAATAGCGAAATTGAGGGACTTCAAAATCTGCATTCTATTATTAGTGCATGCTAATCCAAATGAGCAGAACCACTGCCCGTCACAGTGTGAGCTTATAATGGAAAATTACTAATGTGGGGGTCTGTAGTATGACAGCTGGACAGCTAATAACTTATGGTTTGACTTTGCTACCGAGTCATTAAAATAACACAGTGTATTTACATTAGAGGAATCCATGAGCAGAGCGAATGACACAGCAGTCCATCAGGAGAAAGAGGCGTGTAAACATTTACCTTCTGGATTGTTCCCTTGAAGCCCTCTGTGAGTGCGGCCACTCTTGCCAGTCGGCTGTAATCAGGAGCTCCACCAACGAAAAGAGACTCTTTCAGGTTAAGATCTACGTGCAGATTCTGATGGGACAGGGACACAAAGAGTTTTCAGTTGGTAAGCTGGAGCCACACAATCTCCAAAAAAAGAAAAAGAAGAAGAAAAAAAAGCTCCACACTTTATATCTTTCAAAACGCCCAATTTAATCTTTTCCATATCCCATCTGCAGTTTCTCTCAGGGCTTTTCTATTCAGCGCGTAATGGCTTTACTTGAGTAAGAGGAGTTATCTGTTTGTGTCCCGGGAGCCTGAAATAAGTTGTATCCTTTGCAGACATGCCACAGCCATATAGATTGTCACATTAAAAGAAAAAAAGGGTTTATCCATATTGGAGCCAGCAGACGCTTTAACTGCACTTCCTCGCGTTCTTTCCATGTCAATACACTTGATACATTACAACATAATTGATTCTATGTCTCTCAGAGCGAGTGGTCAATTATCCTCTATCTGTGAGACATAAAGAGGGACTACAATGGGAAATCAGGGCCAGGCTGGACTTGAGATACGGATGGTTCTTCATGGACATTCCTAATGAAAGGCTGATTATAAGCACCAACGTTTCAAACAGTTGAGTGTGGAGACACATTAATTGCAATTCATTTGCGTGACAGACAACTATGAAATTCGATTCTTTCCACCAAACCTTTGGGACAATTGCTTTGTATTAGCAAGGTGCCACTTCCCTCCTTTTTGCATGGAGGGGGCCGGCCCACTTCAGAAGGAAGGAATTAATGATCTTTATTTTATGTAGGACAGTAATTGCCAGAGGGGTAAAGTGGAGTTAATTGCTGGAAAAATGATGGAAGGGGCCAAATAAACAGGCTTTGTGCAGGCAAGCTGGTGCTGGCTGGGCTTTTATTTAGGATGGGATTTGGAGTGCAGGAGGCAGTGGTGCTTGGCCGAAGCCCGGGGGCTGTGTCGCTGCACCTTGAACTGCTTCCAACGGAGACGGGGTGGGGACCTTGGCCAAAGCTGCTGGACACAGCTGTGGCTGGTGCCTCTCAGCTTGGCCAAAAGTTGTCACCGATTGCCAGTGGAAGAGTTGACCACCTCGGGCTCTTTATGTAGACCTGACTGCACGGCAACACTCACCTACTCTGATGCAGATGCATATTGAACTTTATCCCCGAGACTGTGGTTTTTTTTTCAATCTTGTTTCAGACCTTTATTGTGCTACTGAGCACTTTTCTAGCTCTATGACTCTAAAGTGAGATGTCATGCAATGAGATGGTGCATCATGTTCTTATTTGTATCTGCACCTGGTGAAAGGAGACAGCTGATTCCATGGAGTGTTTTTTTTTACTCTGTGATAGTCGGTGAGTGCTGTTTGTGTTATGGGCGAGTGAGTGGGTGAAAGAGTGAGCGACTTTTATGATATGATGGAAAATCACTCCTGTTTGCGAAAAGAAGCGAGAGCAGATGACAAAAAGAACAGCCCAGCTTGGCTTGGCACCTCACCGTCTCCTACGGTGTATTTCTCTTCCCCATCGCTTGCCTCTCGTCTCCGCTCTCACTTTTTCCCACAGCCACGCGGCGATGGCGTGATATCTCCGCCTACACCGGACTAATGAAGACGTTTCTTTGTTGCTAAAAACAATGGCCGTCACAAAGATGACTGCCTTCCTTCCGTCTTCCCGCCCACCTTCACACCCCCCTTCCGCCCCCACAGCAGATGGACCGAGGTGAAAGCCAAACCGTGTTCTTTAAGAGCATCTCCGCTTCTGCGTGTGTGCGTATGGGCTTATGAAATGGCAAAGTTTTTCTACAGAACTGGCACCTTTAAAGCTGCCCGCTGCTCTGCAGAAGCACCTTTTTTAATCTGTGCTGTTGTGTATGGAGAGAGATGGGGGTGAGAGGACATAGTGAGCGACTCAAAATGAAATATGGGCGAAGGTGTGACTGGGACTTGTCTCATTACCTTGCGTGATTTCTTATTTCCAGACAGCACATCATAGAGAAGGAAAGAAAATAGGGAGGAAGAGAGTTATTAGGGGAAAACTAGTAAGTGTCTGTGCAGAGAAAGGCATGCGGAGCTAAAGTAGGCAAGTGCACCCTTACCCACGCACACATATACATTCACCCACATGTACACACATCTGTACGAGCATCAACCAGAGCAGCAGCGTGGCACAGACAAGTGAGATAAGTACATTAAATAAGAGTACAAACAAAATCTTGAGCGCATGCACCTTCTGTATCATTCACTGTACACATACATACACATACACCCAGCAGGCTGTGTGTGTTTACACTAAAGTGAGTGAATGCAAATAGGACACCCAGTCTGAGAAGGCCATGCATGAAGCAGATGGTGTCATTAAGAGAAGATCTCCAAACTTCATGGATGAAAGACTGTGAACGGTGCCACTTAACCCAACCTCATTTACAGACTACTGCCACTCAAGAGGTAAAGTCAGACTTTTTTATTTTTTTATTTATTTCTCTTATCCGTACCTATGCTCCTTTGAAAGTATGCGCTTCATCATGCCGCCGGCCCGAGTCATCTTTGATATGATGAACACTCTCAGCATGCAATATGTATCCATAAGTGCGAGTGTGCGACCACCTTTGATGTGATGCGGGGCTTCTCTGAGCAAAGCGTTCCGCAACTCCCTCCTCGTTCTTAAAGCCGGCGTAGGAGAGAATTAGCTGAGAGCCACACTCGATGGGGGTCTCTGTATTGAGCTCCATAACTAGTCTCGGCTCATCCCTTGCGCTGCTTCACCCACCCACCCACCCCCCCACCGCCCCCTCTACACTCGTCCTCTGCTCCCTCCCCCATCCTTGCTTTCGCCTTGCTTCTTCTCTTTTAATACGATTTTCTGCCTGTGTTGCTGGAGTAAAAACACAATTACCATACGGACGATGGTGGGAGGCAGTGGGGGAAGGACAGGGCAGCGAGAGAGACGGGGGGGAAAAAAAGTAGTAGAGCGTTGCGTCTTGGAGGAAGATGATGGAGTTGACAGAGTGCATGTTCATAATCACAAATTACACTGCTTAATATAATTGGATGACTTACAGGCTTATCAGACTATTAGATCGCCTTCATTTGGAAGCATGTACCTGCTTTATTGGTCCAGGCGCGGCGGGTCTGAAGAGTTTCATTACGCTGCTCTTGCTGCTGCTATCTCCTTTATCTGCCTCTGCCTCCCCAGACGCCATCTCAAAGGCTGAATTCATAAAACTGACTGTATATCATCAGTAGAAGCAGCTTTTCCTTCCTGTTCGCGACAGAGAATTTTATCTCCAGCACGTCAGCGAGCTGCGAGTTTCTTCTTCTTTTTTTTGTTTTTAAAGTGGAATTACAGGACTTTCAAAATTAAGACAGCTTGTCAACCTGGGCCTCTCCATCTGGAGCTCTCTCTTTTACCTTGATGGATGACGGGAGATAGTGGAACATTTTCCACAAATCAAACCGCACAGTGTGAAGTGGTGTGGAAAACCTCCAGAAAAAGGGGAACGGGAGGTTAAGTCAAGAGTGTCTGACTCACTTTAACACGAGCAGAAAGCAGCTCTATAGTATCTGAGGTGGTGGCAACGACGACGTGATAAGAGCGCGAAGATGATCAAACAAATGCAGTATATAAAACACAGGCAAAGCTAAGCATAGCAGCATGGAGCAGAATTCCTGCATATGGAAAAAAAAAAAACAAACCAAGATGAGCATTTGCCAGCTTGTTCTCTCTCACCGGTGCCTCCCCTTTGACCGGGTCCTTCTTGTTCACCATGATCTCTCCTTTGCGGTTGGAGCGCTCCAGGTTGACGGTGTTCCACACATTCAGCTGGATGGGTTCTTTACTCCTGTAAAGAAACAGCCACAGTAAAACATTGCACTTACTATAGGCAAGGCAAGGCAAGGCAAGGCAAGGCAAGGCATCTTTATTTATATAGCGCATTTCATACCAAGGCAACTCAATGTGCTTTACATAAAGACAAAATATTTAAAAAAAAATATATATATAATGGATGTAGAGCAGAGCTTCGCTAAAAAAATTTTTTTTTGTGACCTTTATTGAGATGGCTGTTACAGTATAATGACATGCAGTATATTGATTTCTGTTGATTACGGTACTTAGGTCAATTTCTCTCAGACATGCTGACCTGATGGTGGCTGGACCCTTGCCCAGGTCGTAGCGGAACTCCAGGATCCCGTTGTTTAGGGACAGAGAGATGAAGTCTCCTTTTCCGTCCGATTTTTGGCCGTTGTAGAAGATCAGTCCATTGGAGTCGTTGGCCATCAGGACCACTGTAATGCTGAGCTTTTGACTGCGGTCATAGCAAAAAGCAAAATGTCACGGAAACTGCTACACACGGCCCAAGACAAAACCAGGGATGCACATCTGCTTGCTTTAGGTGCACTGCTACTCTTTCTATATGTAAATTGGGTAGAGATACTAGACTTTCTACATGCTAAGGCTTAGATAAGGTGTTATTTGTGTAACCCTCATTGTCAATTCAGTTCATGTTTACAGAGGGAGCGCTGCCTTGGGCACAGAACTAGCTCTGTGAAAACTACATGATATCCAGTGTTCGGTAATACACACTGCAGCAACTCGACTGTGTGGGTTTCGAGACATGGGACTTACCGCAGATCGTGCCGGTAGAGATGGAGACCCTTCAGCTCAAGGTACGAGTCTCCGTTGAATAATGGCATGTAAGCCCCTCTTCTCTCAACCACTGGAAAAAAAAAACAAAGAGAATATATTCATCCTCAGGTCCCGTTTTTGTTGCTGACAGAATTGAAATTCAGGGATAGTCAGTACATCTTTGAGGGACCTGTCAGCGTTATGGAAAGAGATGGATTTGTGTTTTCATAGCCTTTGGGATTAAGTCTTTCTCTTGACAGATATTCAACAAAAAAATTCAAAAACCCTTATGCCAGACTGATTACACAGCCCGCCACAGTTTAACAAAGGACCTTTGGAGACATGTAGAGTTTAACACCACAGCCGGGACTTGTGAAATAATGCAGCCATTGTATTTTGGCAGGCCTTTTTACAAATTCATGTCTTTGTAACGGGCCTACGTCTGGTTGTCCCGTTTCTGGCTGTCGGGAGTGATTAGGACAGGCACCGTGCCATCCCTCTAACAAGTGGCTTGACATTAAAAATCACTCAAGTGTCAGCCAGGGGTATGTTGTGTTTATGGTGCTGTTTACACAAACGACCGTCACTCACAGGCATGTGCGGCACTAGATGCTGAAACGCACACATATCCATACACACACAAACTAACACACATACCTATGTAGCCAGCAATAAAGCTTTTTATTTGTAATTGGCTGGGATTAGCCGAGTCGAGTAAGGATGGAGAAGGCAGACGGAGATGAGAAAGCTAATTAGCTATTGTGCAGAAGACTGCTAATGATGATGGCACGCAACATGGAGGAGGAGAGGAGAAAATAGTCCTACACACACACACACACACACACACACACACACACACACACACACACACACACACACACACACACACACACACACACACACACACACAGGAACACTGAACTATTGGAGTAACAGAGCTGCTCAGAAAGTAGTTTCTCATAGAGTTTCTCTGCTTCCCCCTGCACTCAAAATAAAAAAGCGCAGTGATCAATAAGTCACCAGAGGTCCACGCATTTGAAACAGCCGAGTGACCGGGAAAACTCACATGACGTATGAGGGAGTCGATGTCGGGGAAAAGTTGAACTTTTTCCAGCTTTAGTCTAAACAAGACGGAAATAAAAGTCTCAAAAGCAATACTTAAGGTGCCGCGTCTATTTAGCTGAGGTCGATAGGAAGCTCTGAGGTAATTCTGTTTATATTTGAGCAATCTCACCTAATTAGCACCTCCTATAAAATGCACTAAAACAAAACAAAAGGGGGAAGGACGATAACAAAGGGGCTGAAATGAGCATTTAGCCGGTTTAAAACTTTGTAGCTGCAGTCAAAGCTCCTGGACCTGCCCATAATCAATTAGCTCTTCAATGCAGCTGCTTGAACTATGAATCAGGGACAAACTCACACACACACAAACATTAGCTGGTCCCTGGTTCAATGTAGCTGCGGTGCTGAATGTAAAACACTGCTGAAATTCATACTCTCCCCTGTAGTTAGTTTTTCAAGGACTGGCTCAGTCCAAGTGATCTTGCTTTCATCACTAAATTGTAATGATTTACACTATCACAGGGTAAAGGCACAGAGGAAAGTAGGCCATTCAATACTACTGGAACACCATTGAGAAAAGTCCTTGATGGGGAATATTACTGTATAGCGTAGAGCTGAGCTGATGAACCCGGGCGGAATTGAAATGGAAACTACAGTCCATCTTAACACGTGCACACACTGCTATACTCGCCCTTTATATTAGGACTAATTCACCTTCAGCCTGGTGATGAGTGGGCTGTGAGCTACCTGTCTTTGTAACTGTTCTCAATGCAGCCCTCAGAGGGTACGGCCGTCTGGCTGCCACCTTATCTCCCAGCTCCTGTCTGGGGCTGACACTCTGGCTGACTGACGCTCTCATTAATCACCATGGGCAGAGAGGACTGATGCGATTAGTCATCTCATTGATTCCCGTGAAAAAAAATAGCCTTTTGGATTGGGAGACGCTCCTGCTCACACAGCATTGATTTTTGTTCACCTCAGTTTACTTTAATCACCTGCTAACTGGGAATCTCGGGGGCTAATGGGAGGCGATTCCCACCTGGTTTTTCTGGATTCCCACTTGGTACAAAGGTGCACGTTTTTTTTTTCATGGGAATGTGCATAATAGTTTATTCTCTTTCATTCAGAGTTGCAAGTAGTCAACTTCTGCAAACATTCATGACAACATCTACAAAGGCAGGGAGGGAAGAAACACGGGTAGACTTCAGAATGTGACACCGCCAAAAGTGCTAATGATGAACTTCAAAAGCAAGCGAGCATTGCTCTGGTCTTTTCCCCAGCCGTGGCCCGGTTCTGCCATGTTTGTAGCTGAGCAGCAACAAACATGTTTGAACACAACACCTGTGGGCGGACAGGCAGGAAGGGGGGAGGCAGTGGAGGAAGGCTGCAGCCGCGCTGCCGCTTACCCACTAACGAGCGTAGCTGAGTCGATGTGGCGAATGGCCCGACGGGGCCAATCATCTACCTCACTCCTGCATGCAGCCCACCGACTCCCCCTCCCACCCTGAAGGCATCCCCCCCGCCCCTCCCCCTCCCCCTCCACCCCCTTCTCTGTGTCTGTGTTTGATCTCCATTTTCGATCGGGGATGGATGGAAATGTCACAGAGCGGAAAGAAAAGCGGAGGAAGAGAGGCTACAAGGAAGAAGGTGGTGCTCACGCTGACTGCAGACCAAAATGCTGGTGCTCCTTGATGAGCACTGCAGCGAGAGATCGAAGCAAGAAGTCACGGGAGTAACTGTGGATGCACACCACTCTAGAGTCAGCTTACCTCTCTCACAGTGCTTCCCCTCTCGTCCCATGGGACACTCGCATTTGTAGCCTCCCTCGGGCAACACCTGGCACTGGGAGGATGGGTGGCACCTGTTGGGCTCGCATGGGTCATGGACATCAGCACAGGTTGGACCTGGACGGACACACACACACACAGACATCATGAG
The DNA here is from genome assembly GCF_905171665.1 of Trachurus trachurus. Lineage (NCBI taxonomy): Eukaryota > Metazoa > Chordata > Actinopteri > Carangiformes > Carangidae > Trachurus > Trachurus trachurus. The sequence goes on from NC_139901.1 coordinate 11,876,341, forward strand.
TACGCCCCTGATGAAACTTACATCAACCACCGTCTTTGTTTACAACCACCTTCTCCTTCATTCCATCTGAGAGAAAGTGAAGGGGGTAAAAATAGAGGGGGGGTGGGGTATGTGGATTTCCTCTGTAATAGAGGTAATTTTCTAATAGGATTTGAAAATATTACACATCAGGATTTAACAGTGGAGAGCCTCCCTGCTATGCGGCCATGTTTCTGGGCCAATAGTGAGTGTGGCTCTGGAGTGTCTGGTGGATGGTGGGTTTTACCCTCTGCCACAGGCCGTCTGAATTCACCCGTCATTACTTTAGCAGTCAGAGCCTGTGGTGAGGAGAGCACTTTAATGAACCCCCATCCCCGCTGAGCTCACAGGGCTGCCCTGTCTTTTTTCCTCATTCACACTTTTGGAAGCTGTCTTTTATCCTACTCTCTCCACTCCTTCCCTACCACATCTCTTCTTTCTTTTCATAGCACTTCCTCCTCTCCCACCTTTTTAACTCTAATACTCCCTCACCCCCCCCATTCATCTGGCTGTCCTGACATGTCCTCCCTCCAACTCCAGCTCCCTCCACCCAGTTATTCTCCCCTATCTCTTCTCTTTTTCAGCAATCTCTCCCTCTCTTTGAGATATCAGCAATCGTGGGCACTTTCTAAATTGACATGATGACAAAATTAACTTGAATGTGAGTCCGCAGGCAGTGGTCCAAATCTCATTATCACCATCCGTTTGCCAACGCAACTTTGATCACAGCAATGCGTCTTCATAACACAGGGTTATTTTTAACCTCTGCCTAGGCTCCTCAATAACAAGAAAACATAAAAACACCACCTGTATAGAAGGTAATAATAATGTGAGGCAATAGCTGACCCATCCACATTCTCACTTCAAGGTAAATTGCTCTTTTAGAGAAAATAGGTTCACTAACCGCTGAGCTGCCTCCATGTCGGTATAAAATACTCTCCTATTCAAGCATAAAAGTTAACTCTGACAATTAATTTGGTTCTGGTGTGAAACTTTCTGCAGTAGGGTTCAGTGCGACCAGCGAGGGGCAACGCTTGGCTGGACCCTTACGATGTCTGATCTAAACTATTTTTCCTCAAAGCTGCTTGTTAGTTGGCGTCAGCTGGAGGGAGAAAAAGACACGAGGAAGGGATGTGGAAGAAGAGATAGGCCAAAAGCCAATCACTGGGCGTGTGGTGGAAGTTTCCATGTTTTCTCTTCTGCTCCAACATTTAATCTCTCATTTTCTGCATTGGACACTTGGATATGATGATGTTGGTGTTTACAAAATGTCTCCCAGCGCTCCTGCTGGGGGCATGAGTTACACTGTCAAATTAGGCTGTCAAGCTTACTTAGGATTTGTGATAAGTCATGACCACAGTGAATCCCCACAGAGAAAGCCAGGCAGGGATATAAACATAATATTAACAACAAGGTGACGTCTGAAAATTACATACGAATAAAACATATTTTCTACTTCCTTCCCTGCTGCACAATGAAATAAACTTATCAAGAGTCCATGTTTGTAAAAAAAAAACTGCTCAACTACACCTCTGCAGTATGGGCGAGTCTTTTTTCTCTTTTTGGCATCTTACCCCAGAATCCTTTGCTGCACTTGCAGTGGAACATTTCAGCCTCCTTGACCTGGCATGTGGCGCCGTTCTTACAGGGATTGGGCAGGCAGGGGTTGTTGCCACATTCACCCACACCGCTGCCGTACAGACTGTCACCTCCGTGCTCCTGCAAGTTGAGCACCCGGTTGTTGACATCCAGCAAGCGGATGCAGCCGACCAGACCTGTGGCCACCCCGGTCCTTTCCATCACGCTGAGGAGGGAAAGGAACAAGAAGATGCCGCATATTATTGCTGAACCAAATACAACAATGCATCTCGGTACACAAACATTCTTATTTAGATATTCAACACAATTATAAATATTCACATATGCATCTTGAAAAACAGATATTGTAATCACCTGAATCCCTCCCTGTAGTTTTGCCTACAGTATATTTACCTCAGTCTAAATCCTTCTAGCCTCTGATTGGTTCCTTTAACAACATGTGACTCAGAGACAGAAAGTGTTGCCAAGAGAGATCCAAACCACCACATATGAAATCCTCCTGTTACATTATAATAAACACCTCAGACAGATGTTGCTACATCTGGTCTGTATACTGAGTTATAGAGCTACCTGTCATTACTTACACTGCACTGATTTGACTCTTTTTTTTAACAGTTACTGCACATCATGACTTTGTAACTTGCTTTTTAACAATAAAATCCTGAAAGAACTGCTGCACATGAAAGGCTGGATCAACAGCTAAACTCATTAACAACATGCATTAGTAAAGTGAATGTTACCAAACAAGTTTGCATCTGCAATTACCAGCTGAAAAAGAGTATTCACTCCATCTGTTCTTACATGTTGACATGTAAATTAACTTGTATTAAGCCAAATTACAGCAACTGGGGGTCAATAAGGACCCAGAGCTCATTTCCTGAAGAGCCCCCTACAGGGTTAACCTGGATGAGGATGTTAGACAACTTCACTGTGCAAAAACATGACAGAAGTGTAAAATTGGAGTTAGTGGAATCATGGAATCATTGTTAAAAGCTGAAGACTGAAATTTTCCAGTTAATCAAATCACAGCTGACGGTTTAATTTCCCGCCTTGATTCTTATCATAATGTTGTGTAAGTGTAAGGTAGAAGGTCGTACTCGTGCTTCATGTCCTCCTGCACTCCTCCGATGAAGAGGTTGGTGTCAAGGTTGAGGCCGTCGGTGCCGCGTGGACTCTGGCCCTCGACATGTGGCTCGTTGTCCACGCTGAGCATGGCGTGCCGGCGGTTGCGGGTCACCACCAGCTGATGCCAGCGGCCCTGACTGACTTGCACTTTGCTGATCACTGTGCCTGTGCCGGAGCCAGTGTTGAACCTGAGGAAATGGAGGGACAACACGTCTTATATCTGTAAAGAGTCACCTATACCCGTGCACGTCTGAGCACAACCTAATGACGGGAAGAAACCTGCCCATGTTTCTCACCAGAGAGCACACAGACAGGGTACAATACATCTCGTTTGGGATTCCAAACTATGAGACCGAAATGAGGCTGTTACTCACTTAAAAATGTCTTTCACGCCCTCTTTTTAATTCAACCTTTTATCTAATGGGATTTGTTGAGAAAAAGGCCATATCATCACAGAAAAGAGCTGTTGTGTATGTGCACCCACTCATGTGGTAGTATTAGCACAACCTGAGAGCAATTATCTGCCACAAATAATTAGTTCTTCTCCCCACGTCTTGGATTTGCAGAGCTGTGGGTGGTAATCTCACAGCTGTATTTCTGGAATTGAGGCAGAGCTCCATTTGAAAGCACAAGTGACTAATGATCTCCTTTAGGTTGCTATTGATTTTACTGTGAATAGAGAAATCCAAACGTGGCCAGGTTGGGGAAAAAAAAACTGACAATGCTTCGAGGGGGTCAGTGGGAAACATGAGACCCAGAAGATAACTTAAGTGTGTGGTGTTTAAATTAACAGGTCCGCAACATATGCAGTGCAGAATTGCTAATTAGTTCATTCACATTTCTTGTGTATAGTCATGTAATTCTGCTGTCATGAGAGAGCTCAATACTTCTTGCTTCTGGTTTCTGGTAGGAAATGTGTCTAATTTCAACAGATTCATCTGATGAAACTTTTGTTGCTGTTGACAAAAAACATTGTTCACATGGACAGTCAACAAATGACAGTCTAATTTAAAGTGCGAGCCATTTCTGGATGCATTTCTATACGTCTTCGCTTCCATCTGTAAATACGAACCTCCCATTTGTATCTCAAGCTTTAATTCTATAATTCATTACATATATATATATATACTGTATGTATATGTGTGTGTGTGTGTTTGTGTGTGTGTAATTAAAAAATAACATTTGAAATGCCAAATTGGGACCTCCTGCTCATGTTCCCACCATCTGTAATTGTGATCATGTGAGCGGATTATTTGTAAATGCTAACATATTTCTGAAAGGATGGCGTCACAGCCTTAACCTGCAAAATCTGTCAAAACGCTTCTGTAACATTATTTATTTCTTGGCAGCGTGGTTTTCAACATGTTTACTCGCTGTAATTATTTGCCTCATTATCTCTGGTGCTCTCTCTGTTTGTTTTATTCTTATCTACATCCACTCTCAGCTGCTGCCGCCATGACCCCGTTTCCTCACGGGGATCATTAAAGTTTCATCAAATGTAATCTAAAAAAAAAAGAAGAAAAAAGAAAAATAGAGCAGAAATCAGCGGCCGACAATGATGTCACCCATCTTCACTCACTGTGCCCACACTCACCTTAGCTCCACACTGCCATTGACCAGAGCCAGAGAGATGAAGTCCTTCTTGCCCTCCTGGCCGTTGTAAAGCAGGATGCCAGTCATCTCGGATGCTCTGAACTCCATGGCGATGCGGACGGTGTGATAGGCCCTCATGGTTTGGAAGGCCAAGTAGGACTGGCCTCCGAATGATGGGATGTAGTACTTGATCACTGGGGGGGAATGAAGACAACCAGCCAATACTGTCATTATTATGTGATTTGCTTTATCGTGGCGTAATAGGCATTTAATGTGCATAATTAAGGGTGAGCGTTGGTGGTGTGTCACTGGCTCGTGATGTCAAGTAAATAAGCCTCTCTATCGGTTTTATTTAAAGACTGATGTTTTCTCCAAGACGCCTGATGAAACACATCATCAAAAGAAAAAGGCTGAGAAAGAGAGGGAGCTGGGCTTTTAACCCTCTCTCCCGTCACATACACACAAGAAACCTTTGTTTTTTTGCTACTTGACAATTATGATTATTATCATCCATTTTCTCCCCCTCGGGCTCCTTTTCTTTCCGTCCATCTGTCTTTCTGTCCATCTCTCCGTGGAGAATGGCAGCTGATGAGCTCCCTGTTTTCTAATGACTTGATTGATCTGGGGGTGGTTTTGCTTGTGTGCGTTTGTGTGTGTGGGAGGGTGTGTATGCGTACGTGTGACTTCATTTAGCCACTCTAACTCAAAGACACACACTGATTCTCACCAGCTAATCCCCATCAAAGCAATTAGTGTCAATTATCTTAAGATGCAGCTGCATGAACTTGCTCTTCACCCCCCCCCCCCCCCCCCCCCCCCCCCGCCAAAAAAGTCCCAAAGTAGGGTAAGAGGGAAGAAACAAGAGTTGTGTTTCTCAAGTGGCCCCTTGATTTATGATTTTCTGTGTGGTGCTGATTGGATTCTGAGTTGCCTTTAGTGAACGGCTCAGTGGCTGCTGACTTCTGAGCTGCTGAACCTGTCTGAATCACTTGAGATGAGTTCGAAGTGCAGCCGCATCTCAAATCTTTGTTTTCAAGTTTTCTAGAGAAAAAAATATAAAAAATCTGGTATGAAACAACCTTTGTCCTCCACTCTGAATTCTGTTGCCTTGTTGAGCTTCAAATGACCCAATAAATCCACATCTGTGACCAGATAACACCAAGTGAAAGTCATTACACACACGGCTACTTAAGGTGTCACTGTGCAGCCACTTTGTGAACCCACAATTACTGTACACAAAACTACTTAACAGAAGAAATACAGTTCATTAATATTTTTCTTTGTAATTTGTCTTTTTGGTGTTTGATTTTTCTATTGCAACAGTGTGCTTCTGCTACTTTATAAATGTATCAAAGCACTTAAGGATGTGGTTAACAGTGATTATAAAACAGCTAAAAGGCATGACTGGCACAATGGAAAGTAGTGCGCCTCTTAGTTGCTGTATAATCAGTGTAAAAGTCAGACTCTCTGTGTGGTTTCTTTGAAATTGCTAATTCCAATTGTACCAAATTACAGGCAAAGTCTGTTCCAGCTCATTTTATTAGATGAGTTTGAAATAAGATCAATTTTTAAAACTTTTGATTTCAAAATAACAACAAATGTTGTAGAACAAAGTTCCTGCTGCTCACCCTTCTCACACACGGTGCCTCCTCGCCCGGCCGGACACTTGCAGGTGAAGTCGCTGCCCTCGTTCTCGCAGGTGCCGCCGTGGAGGCATGGGTGGGAGTCGCACGGCTTCTGGTGCTCGTGGGGAATTTTATCCTTGAAATGGGCGACGGTGGAAGTGGGAGGCAGCTTGGTGGTGGTGGGGAAAGGCGTGGTGGTGGTGTAGAGGACCGGGGCGGTGGTGGCCGGTGCCGAGGCGGTGGTGGTGCGTCTGAGGGGCCTGCGGGTGGGCCGACGGGTGAAGTAAGGGGTGGTGGTTGGTGGCAGCCTGGTGGTGGTGGTGGTGGCTGCGGTGGTGGTGGTGGTGGGGGCGGCTGTGGTGACGGATGCGGCGGCGGTGGTGGTGGTGGTGGTGGTGAAGAAGGGGACGGAGGAGAGTCCTGTCAACAGAGCCACAGAGAACAAAGGAAATTAGAGAAAGCAAGAGAGACATTAAAGTGTGTTGGGCCTGCAGTCCTGAGATTTCCTATTCAGGACCCTTAAAACCTTTGATAAATCACCTCATGAATAACTTAAAACCCCTTTTCATTTTATTAATCCCCGCACTCTCCTGTTAAGTCCACACAGTATTACCATAATTGGTGAAGCGAATATTCTCGTCCTCCGGCTTCTTCACGACGATGCTGGTGTCTTTGGAGGCCTTCAGCTGTTTCAGCAGGGCTCCTTCGATGTCCTCCACCGTGTTTCTTGTATCTACAATAAACAAAAGGTTAAAACCATTTCGGACACGGCCTCTGAGGAGCACTCCACAGCAAATACAGGACTCAGGCTTCTTAAGCGATACGCTGGATATATCAGAAAGGCCTGTGTATGACAGGTGGAGGGTCTCGCGGGGCCACTTGTCCTCCACCCCTCGCTTGTCTGACTATGTTCCAGATGAATTGCTCTCATAACGCTCACTGCAGCTGTTCACTTTACTGGCCATGGAGGAGCGCTGCTTAACAGCACCCGTTGCCCAATATGAAGGGTATGAAGGACGCTAAACGACACTCGTAAAAAAGACAAGGAGGCAGAGCAGGGTGGGGTTGGTGTGGTTTGTGTTGTACAAGAGGAGCTTTGTGTAGACAAAGTCGTGCTTTATCAATCATATGATGTGCTAAATTATTATGCACACACAACTTTGTCTTAATAATGAGAAATCAGCACTTTGTAAGTGTGGCAATTTGTCATCGTTGAAGAGAAAGCCTGTGATTGTGCTATCGGTGAGGTACAGTAAACAAACCTTTAACAGATCAAGGAAACATCAGTAATTCAGGACCAGCAGGTTCATTCCTGTTTTGATTTGTTGGGCATGTTTCTTTTTTTCAAAACATCACAAATAGGTAACTGTCAACTTGTTCAGCAGATGCTACGCACCAGCCAACAATCTCAACAGCATTCTGGGTAACTTTTCCTGTCTCTTAATTAATCTCAAAAACAAATCTTAACATGTACACCAATACAAGGTAAAAACCATTTCACGATGTTGGTCTTTTTTTTTTCTTTCTTTTTAACACTGAGGCAAATTGTTGCAAAACTGGGATTTAGTCGGCTCTGAGAGGAAAATTTAAAAAGAGATAAAGATGAGAAGAGAAGAAACAATCAGTGCCTGAAAATATCACAAGGCAAATAAAGAATAATAAGGAAACTCTCAGGCAGCATGTCCCTGTGCCAAGGATGCACAATACTTAATAACTGTTGTTTGTTATTTCATTTAGTAGAGAATCCAGATCTCCAACAGAAAACACAAAACAAAAATCTTGATCATTTCGACAAACCTTCGGTTTCAGTCTTGTTTCATACACAGATGAACTGTGCAACAATAAATGAGGCATAAACACTGAGTCACTGCCATTTCAATCAAAGTTTTATGTCTGTCGTACCATCTCTGGTTCAGGCAAAATGTCATTTGAGTTTGCAGGATTACTCAGAGTGATGATGTGCAGCTTCAGTTTGGTTGCTGCTATTGCACAAATTCCTTCAAGAACAATGGGAGTTTGTTTCAAATAGGCCACAGATGCAAGGATTTTCTGTAGGTTTCAAGAAAACAGTTTGGAATATCGAAATATTATCCAAACCTGTTATTTACAAAATTGAATAAGTGAGTGAAATAAAATTGATCTCCACACAATCTGATCTGTGCTGGACTCAGGAATCCCCTTTCCTTACAGTCCAAGAGTTAGAATGTAAAGTGCTTTAACATGGCAACACAATGGCTTGTTCTGCACTGGAAATCTAATTAGGTCTTCCTTGGCCAGTGGCCTAACTTTTATCCCAGTTCCATTTAATTCTGGTGAGTAATTTTGCTCATTACAGAGACAAAGGGGCACAAAACATTGATTCCAGCCACATACAGTATATTTCTCTGCTGGCTAATTTATGTTTATGCAGACTTTTTGTTTAATGCTCTGCTCCCTTCAGAGATCTCTAACTCTTACCTGGCTTGAAGTGAGCTTCCACAAAGGCCAGGATGGAGTTGCTGGGTGCCAGGTTACGGACTCGAACGCTCATAAAGTCTTTGTGTACCTCCGACTTCCTGAACAACTCATTGAGCTGAAGAAGAGAGAGAGAGAGGGTGAGGGAGTGGGAGGAGAGAACAGACAAGAAAGAAGAGATGATAAATGAGGCTGGTAATGAGCTCCATGCTATCATAGCAGCGAGTCCAATACTGGAGGACTGTACTCCGTCTCTGAGGAAGAAAGACTGCCTCTCAAATTGGGGTGCGGAGAAGAAACCTATTGGGTGTGGGTGCACAAATTGACATTTAGCTGCAGCCGTGGCATTAATTACAGGAACAAGTTTTCGAGGGGGGGGTGTAAGATAAATGTCGTGCTACCCTGACATGTGCTCGTGATTGCTTTTGCTTCGGATGCCCCTGCTGTGTGCATGTTGTAAGTAGCCAGAGGAGCTCTGAGAGGAGGTTTGACTAAAATGTACCTTTAGGGCAATAATGACATTACAGCACTTAGACTGTTGCCTTCAGCCAAACAAAATCTAGGCCAATATTTTATCTGAAAATTGGACAATTTTTATGCTAAAACTTACACGAGTTACACACACTCACTGTCCCCCTCATCCCCGGCAGATTAATCACGCTCACACACACACTCAGTCAACGACAGAAACAAAAGGAAAAATCTTCCGCTTCGCCCTCATCTCTGCTGCTGGTTAAAAATCACAGGGCCTTGGTAACCCACTTTACTGGAGCATCCTCTTATGTCGCATTGTTTCCACTGAGTGTGCGGCCACACTCCCCATCTGCATGTTTCTAAAGCCGGTCTCCAAACAGAATTGTTAAAGAGACACATTCAGATGGAACTCTTTTTTTTTTTTTTGCTTTGTGGTGGAAATTACAAATAACGTTTAGCCCGAACATCCCATCCATCGTGTTTTGGGGATGAAGTCCGATGCAAAAAAAAAAAAGAAAAGCTGCTGATTCTGTCAGTGACACCGATGACTCAGAGTGCGCAGTTCAGCCGGAGGATCTGGTGTTAAAGATTATTCCCTCCATGTACTGAATGCCTTTAATTTGTGGGCTGAAGTGTGACAGCAGAGTAGACAGGTCAAATATAAAATCCTCCAAAGCTAGCTTAGGGATGGAAATGGTAGTGGACAAACTCCTCTGTGGACACGCTGACTTAGAAACCTCCTGATCTCTCTTTCCTCTCCTCCTCTTTCTCTCACATATCCTCATTTATTCACTAATTGTAGGAGGTTGCTGCACTGCAAAAGAAATGTGCTGCAGCTTGGTGTGTGCGTGCGATATATATCTGTGAACGTTCTTTGTGTGTCGATGTCTTGCTCGATGTAACGTGTGTGTGTGTGTGTGTGTGTGTGCTGGAAGATGAAGAGGGGGTGGTTGCTGTCAAGTGGCACACCAGGCTTCAGAGACACACAGGCTAAGAGCACTAACAAGCTAGCGCACACACACACAAGCGTGCACAAACTGCTGTGAGGTAGCAGATTAGGTCCCAGTGGGGGTTAGTGACACCGATTCAACAGCTGGTAGATGTGTACTGTGTGTACACAGACACACACATACACCAGCCCACATTTCATCAGAGGAGCAAGGCCCTGGCTTGACAACAGAGACATTTGTTCAAAGGTCTGAGCTCAGAGAAAACGGACAGTGGGGAGATGTGACGGGGGTGAAACGCCCGGGACTCACAGTGATTACTGTACAGGCTCTGGGCCGGCCTCTCTAACAGCAACTGGCTTTGTGACCATCCAGATTTATGAGGCTCATATTCAGAATGAGGACTTGATTTTTCAAATAACTGAAACATCTTAATTAATCTCAGATGAGATGCTGCTTTCCAATACTGTGGAGTGTTTGGCAAGCAATCTGCAAATTAGTTTGCAGAGTTTTTTTCTTTTTTTTCAAGTTCTCTTTACTTCTCTTATTAAACTTCTGGAAGCCTCATGTAATGTCTACACTAATTCACACTAAAGCTTGACGCTTACAGTGCGTTAAATAAAACAAAAACTGCCAAAGTCTTTGCACATTCTAAATTAATTAGCAACATATGTGAGGAATTCTTACTCTGCTGTTCTTGTGATCAATATTGAATCATGAAAAAGAAATAAAAGAGAAATAATTATTGCAACCGTATTGATGGACCACGATCCTGTGAAAAATATTATTTTCTTCTGCTCTACCTGCCTGGGTCAAAAGCTGGTCTTCAATCACTACAGTCCTTTCTAGGGATCACCTGATGTAACAGATTGCCAATATTCCCCTTTTATTAAAAATCAAATATTAGCTGGGCTGCATTGTCTCCCTCTGATATGATGTATGACCCCCTCCCTGACTGTATCCAGCATCTTTTTTTACGCTGTTATTTTTCTATTAGATGTCTGACCAGAGAAATCACTCCGGCCCAGTGTGGCAGAATATTACTCAGCAGCTTCAGGAGTGTCAAGTGTGTAAAAATCTGCAATGAAACTTGCCTGAAGGAGCTGGAAGAATCCGATAACTCTGGCTCTTGTTGAAGAGTTTTGTGTCTTATGATGCCTTTTAATATTATTTCAGTGGTGTTTCTGCCTCAGTCTTAGGAGAGCACAATGCTCCTTTTGCAGCCAGACTATCTAGGTTAAGGTTTTTTCTGAATAATGGCCACTGTACCTTGTTATTTCCTGATTACACATTCAGAAGACACACGTTTACTGTAACCCCTAATCATCATCATTTTCCATTTATCTGGTTTGGAAATGGTGTCAATCAGAGCAGTAACTACAGTACCAACTGCCAAAACAAGGAGCTAAAGGAGGCTTAGGCTGGTTTCCATTGTTCTTAAATGCAATCTCCAAAACTGTACAAGGTTGTTAAATAAATAAAAAAAAAACAGTGGAGAGCAGAGGGATGTTAGGTATCTTTGTTTCATTTATGCTGTGTTTTCACTGCTGCCTCAAAATAAAGGATAAAAAAATAACTACTGTACTGGACAGGAGGCAGAAAGTCTTTGACCTGATTCAATTATTCATATCTTGTATATGAACTTCCAGTAGCCACCACAAGCTACTTTTACTGGTCACACAGACCAAATGAAGCTGTAGCAGCAAAACATATGAGAAAATATTAAAGCTATAAGATACACAGTATCACACTTTTGGGCAGGATATTGTGTTACAGCAGATGAAGCCTGGAAATATTATCCAAATACTTACAGCACTCTCGATGCTGCGGGCCGTCTCTCCAAACAACTCGGACTTGGGGTCCTCCATTTCCGGGGTGTAGAAAATCTCCTGACCCTCCACCTGGTCCAGGTGCAGGAAACCGCTGAACTTCATGGTGGCTAAAGAGAGAGGAGGGGGAGGGAAGAGCATGTGATACTGAAAAGCCAACAGGTCAAACCTTCTTCTATCACTCGCTTCCCGCTGCCTTCACACACTGCTCATTCTGGGTATAGTGCCAGTTCTGGGTTAGTGATGGATTGTGTGTTTGTGTGCGTTGGACGAGGGGAGGTTAGTGAGTGTGTTGCTGATTATTTGTGGGGGTGGTGGGGTGGTGGTGGGGGAGTTTAAAAAGGGCTGGAGTTTTGGCCTTTATAGGTGAAGCGGTGGAGGTCGTGGTGGTGGAAGAGATGGACTGTGAGATGTGAGAGAAGGAAGAAAGGAAGGAACCAGAGACGGAAGAGAAAGGAAAAGTGGAAAAATGGGCCAGTTTTACCAGACCGAGACGTGTCCCAAAAGCTGGCCGAGGCATGGAGGGCTGGGTAAAAAGACAACAAGTTAGACAGACACACAATACATGAGGGAAAAAACAACACACACACACACACTAAAGAAGAAACAGCCCACAGCCACTCTCAAAAGTGCCTCCTTCAGCAAAGAGAAAGCCTCCCAGCACGACCTTGGGGGTTATGTTGTCCAACATCTATCAACTCTTTATACAGTCTCTCCGTACCGCTGCCAGAGAGGAGAGGGCTTGAAATAAAGCTGGAAGTGAGGGGATTCGTGTGTGCGCGTGTGTGTGTGTGTGCGCGTGCATGTGTGTGAGGTGAAGAACAGGGGGAGCGTGCGAGGCACTGATGCCGGGTTTTCACGCCGCTCGTAATCAGCAGAACAAATTGCCCAAATCAATCATGGCTGCCCCTGCCTGAGCAACACCAGGGAGAATGGGAAGAGCACTTGTATGATTATCGTGAAAGATAGCCGTAATTGTCTCTTTAATGCCACCAGACCGGTGACTGACACAGCCTGGTTAAAATTGCATGAAAAGGACAGCAGTCACTGACAGACACACGCCCCCGCCCCGGCTCGCGTTCTCTCCGTCTCCGCCCCCCCCCCCTACTCGTCTTTACAGTACTTTCACGGGCTGCACACATCGATTCAGATGTGACGGCGGCAATAAAATAGAGGCAAATGGGCAGGGTTTGGCCCGATTAGATAAAGGGGGAAGAAAGAAAAGAGAGGGGACAGCGAGAGATCTGACTTTTAATCTGCAAAGAAGACAAACATCAGAGAGGGTGATTTTCCGGCCCACTGCCGTGACGGACGTAAAAACAGAGAGAAAGAGAGAGATAAAAGGAGGGGACGGAGCTATTTGACTATCAGGTTCTCGTGAACTGTAAAATATAATGGATTTGTTAGACTTCCCTTGGCATATGGAAGAGTTTACAGTAGCTGGAGCTTAGCGTGCCATTAACTCTCACATGGGCATTGGCTGCCCATTATCTTTGATGTTGTATGAATCGTGTGGCTCTGTTTAAATGTAACATATGGAGGACCTTATGTCATTTTTTCAACCACACATTAAGCTACACTGGCTACAGAGATCTCAGAGGAAGCTATCATAGCATCCATGCAAATAAACCCACAACTCTCTCCATCACCATTACTTCCAAGTGATTGCATACATATTTTACACTTTGTGAATGAACCAAGGTCTGACATCCAGTGTGGAGTGTGGAGTGGTACATAAAATATGGCTTTGTAGATCTCTGCTAGTGTTTGGACTAAAATCAACCTCAAATCATTTCACCATTTGACGTCTAGATAAAATGAGAACAGCGAACAATTATTGCGACAGTCGGCCTTGTGTCAATAAGCTGGAAGCGGGAAGAATGAGATGGCGGCCGGTGGATATTCAAGCACGGGGGACGTGTCATTTCACTTGTAATGAGCGGAGAATGGGCTAAGCCATTCTCAGGAGAAAAAAGATCCGGCGTATTGATCTGCCTATGGTGCTGCCTGCTTTTATTGGTAACACTTGAGCTGAATGAAGTATCGATCGCTGATGTGCCGTCATTGTTGGCTGAGATAAATATTTATGGGCTTTAGTGGATTTGTTACTTCTGTTGTCTTGGATTTGAGGCTGAATGGCATGAAATCTAGCCCTGACACGTTCCACGCATCACCTCTATAAATTCTGAGAAGGAGGTTGATGGTGGGTGGGGGGGGGGGGAGGTTGCTTTGAACGGTCCTAGGTGGCCTCACATCCTTATGGACTGTGTGGCAGTGGGACCTGGTGGGTTCATGCCAGAAAATGTAACTCTGCACACTGTTTTGTAGCCTCAGCTCTTTCAAGTCATGACCTGTAGCCCCCATGGGAGCCAGATAGAAACCCCCACTTTCACAACCAGTCAGACTAACACAACTGGGACAAACAGAGAGCAGATTTCAACCGAGGGATGGAGGGAGAGAGAGATAGAGAAGCAAAGGGGAGAAAGAAGCCCTTTTATCTTTTTGAACCGAGTCTGGCAGAAGGCACTGATTGGTACACCAGCGCTTGTTGGCCTCTGGTAGTCTCTCGACTCTCTCCCCGCTCGACTCCACAGAGAAATGAACTGATGCAAGACTGGGCTGAGGGAGAGAAAAGACTTGAGATATAGCTCAAGAGGGAGATACCGAACACTGACTGATAAAGAGAAGGGCTGAGTTAAAGAAGAGGTGGGAGATTAAAAGAAGAGGAGAGAAGGTGAAGGAAGATAGAGAAAGCAGGAACAGACACACAGATGGTTATTCATAGCACAGGGGCCCTAAAATATGATGTTGAGTCTTGTATCAAACCAAACTTATTTCAGCTGAAGTGGAGAAGTGGGGATCAGGCGGGGTATGACTAATAGCAGAGTCAGACTGTAATGTATAGTCAAATTCATAAATGTGGATTACTTAGGTCAGACTGAATGTTTCACTCTGTGTTTATTTTCTATCTTCTTTCCGCTTGGCAATACGATCATTTACATATGAGGAGGTGAATCATGAAAGCACTGCAGCAGATAAAAAATACCACCTGTTCATCTGGTTGTTTAAGGCAGATGGTTCAATATTGCTGCTAACCTTGCAAGGCAGCTGGATTTCTTGCAAGTGTGAATCCGTCCTGTCAGGAACCGAGCTAGTGGTTCGGACCAATCAGCATCATAAGGAAGTAAATACAGGTACTGTAGCTTGTCTACAAGAGTTGTTAAGAGTTGTCTACAGCGACATGCTAACTGCTTCAAAGCTCCTCTGACCACAGTTTGTTGTTGTGTTGTGTTTCCTCGTCGCCACTTTCCAACTACTTCATATGATGGACAGATGGTTCATCTAATTACCTGCCAAGTATTTTTTGAAAGCGCCTGCCCTTTTCCAAACAGTTTCCAACAAAGCCTTTCCAGATGGTTCTGTGTAACAAACCATCTGACGCGTCAGTTTATAATATCGCTTTTCTCGAAGTAGACGTTCAACGTGAAAATATATTGAGTTGATTCTCATCTTATCAAGTGATTAAAGACATAAATTCAATTTTAAAAATGGATAGAGGAGAGAAAATTAATTTGACTGTTCAGTGCCACTAAAAAAGTTTTGGGATTGTGATCTATAAATAAGAAAACACAGTTTAGAATATCATCAATGTTTGTAAAAGCACCTATTGGAGAGTAGAAGATCAGCCCAACAACATAACCCTGCACAACAGGATATGTTGATTTGTTCTATTTGACACAGATGTTGTACTGTAGATATTATATGTGAAACTGTATTTTTACACAGTATAACCTCAGCAGATCTGTGATTGTAGTCTGAGGCAAAATCCTGCACAAACATGCAGATGGAGGACAGTGGAGCGTGAGTAGTTCATGCAGAAATTACAGCCCCCAAAAAAATTAGCTTTCTGCCTGAAAAATAAATGAGCAAATTGATAGCGCTCTTATTATGTACGGTATTAGTGATTCATTTTCATGTTCCTAGAACGTTCCCATATCCCGAGTTGTGAATCTGTTCTTCCAAATCTGGTGTGTTTGCTTGCTTTGAAGTTGGCATGTGGGATCAACATGGCTGCTACAAAGAAGGCGTGCTGTAGTTTTTTTTCTCTCTCTCTTTGTGTTTAAACAACACATTGATAACAGGCTAGGTTGCTCTCTGTAGATGACACCTATATGATATGAGCTACAGTAATACCATATTATTGATGATAAATAATGTATCTGCTGTGCTTGAATTTTCACGGTAAATCAAAGGTTTCCCACCATCAAACTTATCGTGTGGTTTTGTAACTAAGCAAGTTCTGTACTTTTCTGTATTTTTGCAGACTTTTTCTATTCAGGAATTAATTCAGATTCAAATCAGATTATTCCAACTCATGAATGCACTATTGGTGCTGAAGCTAGGAGGTAATTAGCTTAGCATTAAGATTGGAAAATGGAAATGTGTTATTCAATTTCTGTTTGTGCATGGATTAAACAAAGACACACAAAATGGTAATTAGCGAGATTAAGATGTGTAAAGATTTTCTTTCTTTTACTTTTGAACGAGGAAAGCTCGGCTTCCATCTGCCTCCAGCTCTTATGCTAAGCTAAGCTAACTGCCTCCCAGAACAGGCATGAGATTGCAATTCATTTTATTATCTAAGTCTCTAAGTTTCTTGAATTCTGACAAAGTTTGTTGTTTGATTTTGCCAACATCACACAGCAATCAAATAGCAATGCTAGCTAATTGCAGGTGCTGCAGCAGATACTCATTCCCCACATCTTAGCAGATGGACGGTAAAACGCAGGAACATGTTTCTCTTTTACAAAAAGATCAATGGAAGAAAGAGAATTAAGCTCCTGTGACTGAGTGCATTGATTTAAGAGAAGCTGGTGCAACAGCAGCTAGTGAGGACGTGATGTCCGCACTCCAGCTCTCTTATCACATCTTATCGCACTTTACCGACGGACAGGACATAGAGCTGGAACAACAGGTTATATCCAGGTAATCTGAAGGTTAGACAAAGCGTTTCGTGAGGGGTGGTGCTGACTTACAGGGGCAGTTGGCGCCCTCTGGAGTGCTGGATGGTGTTTTGCCGTCAGGGCAGCAGCCGAACTCTGTGTTGTCACAGGATGATCTGTCCTCGGCTGTGGGCACAGTGGTACTCGCCATTGTGGGACCTGGAGGTGATACACAGGGGCACAAAACAATTCATGAAGTTTCAGAAAATGCATTGATTCGACCCACTTTATCTCAAAGAGCCAGAGGGAAGCTGTTTTTTAAAGCAGCGACTAAGGACAGGTGTTGTTTCTCATCTTAAAAACCCACGATTTCCTTTGTTTCTTTTTAACTCGCTCTTGTTCGCTCAGATGCTCGTGTTTTCTTAGTCTGCTGACCGCTGACTGGAGGCTGATTGAGGCATCTGTCAGGAGCAATTATATAGCATTTTCATGGGGATTGATTTTACACCTGGAACTCATCTTGTCAGACAGAGAACACATAATGGGCACTGTTGCCAGTCACATCACACATGTGGCATCGTAAATAGGGGGTGGGGGCTCTTTGGTCCTCAACTGCTGAGTGCGGATTGGCTGACAGTTACCTTGAAGTCCTCCTTAGAGAAAAAAACATACAGTCATTTGTGTGACGGTCACTGTATATCTGGCTATCTTGGGACATATAAAAGTGGCTGGTCTTTCTCTCTCTGAAGAATGAGATTGTGTAGCAAACCTCCATCCTCTCTAATGATGGTGCCCGTGGAGGCGGTGTCTTGGTTGAAGCAGTGCAGTTTATGGCCGCACAGAGATTAGAAATAATCGCCGAGGCAAACAGCTAGCGGCTAAACAAGTTGTAAAGACGTCAGAGGCGAGGGACGTCCTGCTCAAGGACTCACGGTCAAAGGATGCGAGAGGAGGGGGGGGGGGTGGGAGTTGGGGTTTGTGGGTGGGGAGGGGGGTTTATAGGGCATCTGTTGGCGTGTGGTCTGTAGATTTACAGATGCTGAGCTGAAGAGGAGAACGCTGGTGGAGGAGAGAGGGCAGTACGCAGCCAAGGGGACGCTGCATGACTCCAGTGGGAGCCATGAAAGCCGTCAAATAAACACACACAAACACACACACACACACACTCACACACATACACACACACACTCACATAGACTACCAAAGATGAGTGCACATTTCAACAGTGCACACATCTGATCTGTTCACTTAGAACTGGTCAGAATCAGAGACATCAAGAGAGAGAGAGATGCTGTAAGAGGAACAACACACGCACATACTGTACAGTACATCCCAGTACACCTACAGCATCTTAGTGGTGACCCATCATTTACATACTGTAATTACATTCCCTTGTTCTTTACCATAAACTAAACCATTACAATTGAATGAACCCTGAACTGAAACTGATTCAAACCCGAACACTAAATTAACATCCTCATCCTTTAACTTGTGAAATCTGACAAAGCCGTTGCACCCCACAAGTATACAGTAGTAAGTTTATGGTTTTCATCCCCCCTACACACACACACACACACACACACACACACACACACACACACACACACACACACACACACACACACACACACACACACACACACACACACACACACACACACACACACACACACACACACACACACACACACACACACACACACAGACAGATAAGACTTTAACATACATAGTGTATGAAACGCAAGAACACACATCACAAACACACAGTAACAAGGACACATAGTTTATGCAAATTGTAACGTTGTCAGTGCTGAAATCTCCACCGTATAATCTCTTCATCTGCTCACACTACATCGGCACGTATGCACACTTTAAAGAAAAAAACATCCAGCATGCTTGGGTACACACACACACACACATACACACATATTTACACACACAGGCCACAAGACACCGGCTCTCCTTGGCAGACGAGCGGCATGCTCCTCGCGTCACCGAGCACTCTGGTCAGCCTCTGACAAGAGAATAAATCTAAGACTCGGGGAGAAGGGGCGAGATAGGGGGAGGAGGAAGTGGAAGAGCTGAGGAAAAGCACAATGGGGGCCATGCTTTTCCATCAGTCCTGTCCTGTTACGGCGAGCTGTCAGGCAGAGTGGATGGATGGATGGAATATAAGAGGAAAAAATAAAAAATAAAGTTGTGATTGAAAAGTCCCAGTCATCCCCTTGTTGTCCAAGAGGATGCCCAGAAACCGCAGCTGGCTGTTACAGTCAAGAGGGCATGTCGAGATAGATTTGAGACTAGTGTCATGTGACAAGGTACGCGGCCTCCGCACACACACACACACACACACACACACACACACACATACACATACACACTCAGGCACTCACACCTCAACCTCTAAGTCACATCAGCCTGTCAAGTCAGGCTCCAGAGATCCCCAGATGCGGGCCAACGGTTTCATCTGGCCCGCTGCGAGTGTATTTTACAGAGCCCGGGTTTGTTTTGCGAGCAGTTGAGAGCGAGCACGCTGGTGATATGGGAGAAAAGAGCATGGGTGATGTACCAACAGTGAACCAAGCAAATACATCCTTTTCTGTCTGAAATTGAGATATACATCTTATGCAAGTTGAGATGACAGTAACAGCATGTGTTTACAGAGATTTGCCTGCCTGGCTCTGACACTTCTCTCCTCCGGCTGTTACAGTCAGGAGGATGTGTTGACAATTCATACGACACAAACCAACACACAAGCCTGAGCTGAATTTACTGTAACTCTCCGTGATGGCATGATTGTGTAATGATGTCAGCTAAGAAGAGAATATGAGTTTATCCAACCCCTTCTTTAAAAACAAACAAACAAACCAAACAAAAAACCCTCCCACAAACACCCAAAGCATTGTGGGTAATGAAGTGAAAGAGCAGCGATTTACCGACTGGCTCCTCTGCCCCACTGGCCTCCGTTGGGATGCCGCTGCCCGCTTCCTCTTCCAGCTCCTCCTCTTCTTCGGTCTGGTCGTCCCCGCTCGGCTCCCCGCTGCCCGAGCCCTCAAAGGAAGAGGTCACTGCGGCGGAGGGGGCGGGGCTTCTGCTGCGGGAGGAGGAGGCGGCGGTGGTGGTGATGGCGGCGGCGGCAGCGGTTGACTGTGGAGGCTGAGGCTGGGTGTGGATGGGGTGGCGGTGGTTTGTTTGCGCACGGTTGTGATTGAGGGTGGAAAGAGGGGTGGAGGCCGGCGGCCGCTCGGTGGTCTCTGCCGTCCTTGGAGGCGGGATGCCGTACACGAGGTTAGGGTGGAAGGGGGCGGCGGTGGTGATGGAGGCGGCGGTGGTGGTGATGGGGTTGGGGGTAGGTCGTTCTGCCGGCTCGGAGATGGTTTCTGGTGGAGGGAAGGAAGGGCAGGAAGCAAGGAATGGATGAATGACTGAGCAAAGATGGAAATGTTTGATTTTGCTTCGCCTAACTTCATTAAAATCTCAAACATCACACCTGGGAAATAAAAACATCTTGAGCCAACAGAGCAAAAGAAAGCCACTTAATGATCATTGCAACTGCTGCTGATAATAACTTTACCTCTGCATTTACTGGATGATTATGACTTTTTAAATCTTCTAACCTTCTCCCCGATGCACAGCAATGTTCGGTGAAATCATATTAAAAACACACACACACACACACACACACATGGACACACAGGCTCCCATTTGAAAAATGCAATCCATGATTAAAATCCCTGCAATGGATGAGATGTCGGGAATTTTCATTTGACAAACCATCAGTAATGAGAGTGCATCCATATACAGAGTGAATATGGGATATGCCAACAGATGATTTAAAGTTATGAGTTATGTTGCTCACACAACGGTTAAAATTCTCCAGTGAGTGTCGAGGCGTCATGTGCAGCGTGTTGGTGTACATGTGCGTGAGCGCATATGGCCTGTGTTTGTACAATATCCATGTATGTGTGTTGCGTGCGCGGGGTGCCATTGCCTATGAATTATATATCCATATTCAAATGCTGCCCTCCAGTAGTAAAGCTTTAATCACCAACAGCCAGTGCCTCCGGTGATGAATGATTGATAGAAATGGGGCAAAAAAAGCCGGCTTTAACTCTGACTTCAAAGACAGCAGGCTGCTGCACGCAGAGCGCATGAGCATCCATCACCGCCACCACAAACACTCTCCTGTCAACAGACACACACAGGCACACACGGCAAAAAAAAAATCACTCCAAATGAGATAGAGAGAGAGAGAGAGAGTAGGCTCTCTGCAGAGACCATCATTACCAATGCAAAAAGCTCTGGTGCAAAAGGACAAACTGTCTGCGATAAAAGAACGATAAATAGGACAAAAACTCCTGAGGGGGAGAAGTGAGCTGGCAGGATGATGCTACGTAAGTGAGTCCTTCAGATTTAGCCGAGGCACACGGGCGTGACAATGCTGTTGTTCCCCCTTTTACTTCTTATATGTCCCACGAGTATAGATGTGTGTTAGCATGTGGGTGAAATGAAAAGAAGACTTAAAATAGAAAAAAAAACTCCATACCATAGATTTGTAACCTCATTAGGATTCACCTAACATTATGTGTAGGACTTAATTACACTGCTATAATCGCCTGTTTGATCTGCAATTATTCACCGAGGTGTGAAATGTGATACCTATTGAGACGGCAGAAAGCCCGGGAGATTCAGGGGTGTAAGCTTAAAGCTCAGCAGATATTTGTTGAGAAAGAGATTTGGAGAGGAGAGCATAGCGCAGCGATGCTATCATCATGAATGGTGGCATGCATTGCCTTTCCTCTTGGCTACACCTGTCAGTCAGGTGCCAAGCTTAGCGTCAGACGGCCCCTCTCCCTGGGAAGTGCCTAATGTGTGCGCATATCTGGAGCCGAGAGCTCCTGTGACATGGGATAAGGACACACGTCGGAAAGAGCAAAGAAGCAGCAGCAGCAGCAGCAGCACAGTCTGCTCAGCTGATGCTTCTCTTAATCAGGTTTAACAGTCCATTTGCTTGTGTTTCTGCTTTTTTCTCTCTCAGTGGAGCAATGGACAGTCATGTCAGAGTGGGGGGAAAAAAAATCATTGTCATCTTGGCTTGTCTCAGCCGTGTAGTTACGGCTGAAAGGTGCTTATTAAGATTGTTTGTGGTGTCAGCCGCGCTCAGCGAGAGGGAGGAGGAATCTGGATACAGGAGACCAAGGGAGAAAGACAAGAAGAACAAAATGATAGGGACAAACTGCCTAAAGAAAAGGGATTAAATCACGGCAAAAAAAACTAAAACTGGTTAACAAAAGAATCGGTGGTGGCATACAGAGAGGTAAACAGAATGAGGGATTGAATAATGAGAGAAATTTGCAGGACATGGAGGAAAAATTGTGAAGGCAACGGAACCCTGACTAACACGCAGGCGGAGAGGACTGCCGATGCCATATGCTGGCACTCGTTGCCAATTTGCTGCAAACCTACAGGTGATAACACCATATGGGAGAGGAGGGTCAGTGCCAACTTGGTGGCCATTTTCCCCTGGTGCTAGAATTTGTTCATTGGCCCAAATGCCCTCCCTCTGGTGCCTGGTACAGTAGCTCTTGCATTATGTTGTTTTTTCATTTCTCATATGTCGTTTGCAGAAAAGAAAAACAGCAAAGAAGCCAGAAAAACTCCTCTGTATACTCTGCGTGTGGCTGTGCTGCCTGTTAGCTGGGAGACTTCAGAGGCAGCCGGGTAACATCACAGTTAGCTGCAAGTTCTCCGTCACCAGCAGAAAAATCTGAAGGAGCTTTTTCTGCAGGATTGTGATTTTCTTTTCCCAGTCTGCCCATTAGTGGCAGACTGTGCAGCAGCAGTCACACTCTACGGCATAATAAAAAGTTGCGGCAGATCAATAATGTTAAAAAAGATCAATATTCACTCATTTATATAAGCCCTTGGCAGTGCTCTCTTGTCAAACCACATAGCAGCTTGGTGAGCATTAGCATGCCACAGCGCTGAGGCCCGGGCGTCTGGAAGAACTGCATGTAAGCAGCGGGAGGGAGGGCGGGCAGGGCTGCAGCGTGGTGAGGGGTGGAGGCAGAGCAAATGCTAATTCGCACCCAGCCACACGTGAAATGAGCTCGAGATCTAACCCCGGAGCCGACAGCAGTGGCAGAGCAGCTACCCGCGGTGCGACCGCGTCCGGGAAAAGAAATTAAAAAATCCTCTGTGGCTGTCGGTGAGCCCGAGTGCTTGTGCCTGTCTCTTCCTCCCCCTGAGGGTTCGATAGAGAAAGAGTCCGCTGAGAGGCGTCTTCTCGCCTTCTCTGCGCAGCAATGCTAGGGCGAGGGATTACACACAACCCACAATTCCATTGCCAGGCAACAGAGGAATGTGAAACCAGACTGGATTTTGGCTCCTTTTGCTGGTAACCCACGGCACTGAATTTGTAATTACCAGATGTTCAGGGACTTATCAAAGCCTTGTTGATCTCTTGCTGAGTCTATTTGTATTTTTTTTTTATCTGTGTACCTGCAACGCAGATCAACAAAGACCATGCCAACAGTCTTCTTGCCTCCTATGGATATGACCTAGTTGGGGTTTGACAAAGAGCACCCAAGGGAGATGGATGGAAAGGACTTTGCCTGCGACACAATATTTGGTCACTTGATCTGTGCCCAGTTGAGTGATGAGGTGAATGAACATTTTTACACCCCAAAATGCCACATGAGCCAACACCTGGTCGTGGCGAATGGCCAGACCCACACAGCTGCCACCTCCCTTCCACACCGCGTTTGCCGGCGGCGTCTCTAGAACCCTGTTGTGACGCAAGCTGGCACCCGGCGCAACAACTTCACTGTACATGAAAGCCATGGCCTTGGCTCATGTCCTAACACCAATTATACCGATCCAAACAACATCCATCACCCTCTGGACCAAAGGGGCAAAAAATCTGCACCTTTTACTCCCTGTAACATACTACTCTAGATCCACCACCGTACTCAAACGGCGTCATGTTCCTGCCAGAATAAAGAGCAAAGGCAATGACGCATTTCCCAACAGGAGGGGGGTTGGAAGATGGAGCCAAATCCCGACAGAGGGGCGAGGAAGCAAGGAGGAAGTGTCATCGCTATCTTGTGGAACTGCAGGGCTCAGACTCCAGTCAAACCGTGCAACCCGTGGATTTAGACGCCACAGTATCTCACACTTTCTTATTCTAACGTTTCCCCAGTGTCGTACATGATTTTGCTCTCACCTGACAAGTCCACGAATAGAAGACGGGGCTTATTTTTACTGTACTCAGAGAAATGAGCCTAATACGTCTTATTGCTTAGACAATCATGGAACTGCAGTTTTAGAAACAATATAAAAAGCTAAATTCTCAGGAGAGAGCCTGCAAAGCGAATGTGCGACTTTGATCTTGTGTCCTTTGATATTAAATACTTTGGATTTGCTTAATCTCAAATAAGAAGTACTGTTAAAAACGACGGTTATATGCAGGTAGTTTCTTTTAGATGCAAAACTTGAGAAAAGTGCACACTGAGGAGGCCGCTGTGGTTTTACTCTGAGACAGAGACGGAGAGATGGACCGGGGAGGGGAGAGGAGGGGAGGGGAAGAGACAGCAGGAAGCCCATGACACCGCTCATTATCTTCTGATCGGGGGGTCTGACAACAGTCGGCCATCCGTGCGACGTTTGACGCATGGAGGAGTCGACGGGGCTCACCTGTGCACTGTCCGAAGTTTTGCACCGTGATGTCCTTGTCTTGCCTGCAGGCGATGGTCCTCAGCTGGCACTGGTCGGCATAAGTCACCCCGTCGGAGCCGCACACCTGCTCCACGGTGACAGAGATGGAGCGAGAGGGGAAAGGAGATGTTAGCTCCCTGCCGGCCACCGAGCCATCGCCGTCTTTCTATTTATAACCTTTTGGATCAAACGGCTTTATTTTCTGAAACGCGGAACGGTTCCCACCTTGGTCTTGTTTTTCTCGTCACAGTCGGGCGGGGGGCACTCGCAGTGGGCTTGGCCGTTCACCTCGATGCAAGTGGCTCCAAAGCTGCACACCAACTCCTCACATGAAGTCGGAGCCTCAGGACCTGTGGAACGACAGAGAGTTTGTGTTGTTGTTACACTTTCTGCGCGGCTCCACACTCGTGCAGTTTGTCGAAGAGCTGCTTTATGAGTTCTGATTGTAGCAGTGGAAATGTGGAAATGTGGAATTAAATTAAAAGTTAAATTTGCATGCATATTTAATGTTTCACAGTTACAGAACTCTTGCCTACTTTTATTAAGTAAGCAAGGGTTCTGCCTGTTAAACAGCCATTAAATTACTTTCTCAAAATGTGTAAAGCATGATGAAATATGAATGTAATCAAAGAAAAATAATTGTTTCGGAGTCCTCACCACATTAATACACGCGGCATATTAATTGTGTGGCTCATGTTGCTTCAAAGCGTACGCATTTTTCTGTATGACGTCATAGAGATGATTCTGATTTGGACAAATGCATTTCTGCCTGATGGATGGCAAGAGCCTCTCTTTGTGTCAGCCAGCTGCTGTTACAAATCCAGTCTACAGCGTAGTGT
This sequence comes from Trachurus trachurus, assembly GCF_905171665.1. Lineage (NCBI taxonomy): Eukaryota > Metazoa > Chordata > Actinopteri > Carangiformes > Carangidae > Trachurus > Trachurus trachurus. The sequence goes on from NC_139901.1 coordinate 11,901,503, forward strand.
TAGCATGCAGCACGGTGGTTACAGTTCAAAACCAGAAGAGGTTGTCAGACTCTCACAAGCAGCACAGCGCAGAGGTAATGTGCCCGTAAAATAGTCTAAATAGCTGTATCTCATACAGTGTGACTTATTCCTAGTTTCACAGACCAGAATGTTTTTCTGAAGCTGCAGCACAGAGAGTATGTTTCAGTCATGTAAAGGTACATAACCATTCAGGGTATTTTTTCCACAGTGCTCTCCTGAAGCTATCCAAAGGAGCGTTTGAAGCTTTGGAAGTTTCCACAGCAGGAGCTGCTGCGGCTGCCGGGGAGCCCACCACCATCCTCTGGCCAACTGTGAGTGTGGGGTCTTTGCATTGTGGCAACATCACAGGGACTTGCAGTGGCCCCTCCACCCCTTGGCTCCTGCTTTCATGTGCTACCACCTCTCAGTATCTTGTCTTTTCATCTGGCAGGGTGTGTGGCAAAGTGCCCCACCACTGTGCCGGGACTGCTGGCTTCATTAAGCGTTTGACTTCCAGTCGATATCTGATGGTGCATCTTAATCAAGGAGCTGCAGGCCCCCACAGCGGGAGCTAAACTTTCCTTTCTTTTCAGCTTGTGCAACCACTGAAGCTGTTTCTATTATTAATCTTAGTGTAATCAATAGTCCTTATGCAGGAGTATAAACATACACATTCAAGTGAATGGTGCAGAATGATGCACAGGAAAATAAACGCCGGTGGAGCGATACGTCATACACATATGTACACTGAAGTATTTTCCTAATCACTATCGATTAACTGCCCTGTAGCTCTCCTCCTTCCAATAAAGCAGATGGATGTGGAGAGCAGACAGAGAAAGGACCGGCTGCTGCGGGGCTGATCCATGGATCAGACAAGTGACAGGAAAACACTTTAGAATGATGGAGAGAAGAGGAGGAGAATGCGTGCATGTGTTTGTGTGGTTTATGGACGCTCCGCCGCTCGCCTCCGTCCTCTCTCTTATTACCTTTGTCACAGCCGTTCATGCCCATCTTGCTTCCATCTGGACACACGTTGCACTTCATGCCCTTCACTCCCGTCTTGCAGGAGCACAGACCCGACATCTGCTCGCAGTCGTCCCGGACCGAGCCCGTGGCGTCGCAGTTACACGCTGCCTCGCAGAAAGGTAGCGGAAAAAAACAACAAAACAAAACAGAAAGAGACAGATTGATTAGAGATAAGTATCAATTCAGCACAGCGAGACGGAGAGGGATTTAAATAGTTGTAGATTTATGTAGCAAACATAGTGAGTTTGAGGCGACCTTAGCCCTTGATCCCGCTATACCAACTATCTTGTTGTCAAGGGGTTGCCAATAGTTCATCCAGCCTCAGGGGCCATTGAGGGAGGAGTGGGAGTGCATAAGACAAACTCGAGAAAACAACCTTAGGGAAGGACATCAACCCCATCATGTTCCTGGAATCAATGATGTGTGTTTTTTTTTTCTCCTCCTCTCCTGCTGAACCTGGTATTGGTGTGCAGTGTGCTGTCTGCTTGCTGTGGGTAAACCTTGTTAAGGTCAGGCCACGGGTGAGGCACCTGCAGACCTCCTGCTGTTGACTGAAAATGCTCTGTAGCTTTGGAAGCATATGTCCTGTGATACCTCAGCGGCAGGGTACGAGCTGGTCACCATATTGCATTACACCAAGACAAACAAGGGGCCCTGACCCCGCTTCGCCACTTGAATACAAATGAATACAGTTGGTTCAGTACAGTTTGACATGACTGAAGGACACAAAAAACCACCACCACATCCTGGTTTAGCTGGTAGGTGTTCAACATTTTAGGGCCTTGGTCACAGTTACAGTAATGGCTTAAAGGTACTGTCTGATTTTAACAAGAATTTTTTATTTCCAAATGAGGTTGTTTTCTTGAGAAATGTATAAGGTATTTTATATTATATATTTATATATTATATTTATTTAAAAAAACAAAAATGTTTTACATTATATTATTATAAGGTTGTGCTCATTTGGATGAATCTGGAAGTGTGGCTGTTGTTATGAGCTCTCTGACATCTGAATTTCCCTGCGGGGATGAAAAAAGTTTTACTCCACTTCTTATATGAACTATTATATCATATTTTATTATTATTTTTCTGTGTGGTTAAAAATTCAACTTTAACAATAGGAAATTTTCAGAGCCAGTCTCTCTGACTGCTCCACTGCATTTACTTTGGCTTCAATTGACTTATTTGAGACTGTTGTTAGTATATGTAGTTTCAATGAAACCTCAAGCGCAAAAGGGACATTGTTGGGGTTCTCTCCCTTTTTCCACTGTTTATGCATTCTCTTATGATTGCAACTTTGATACCTACATGAGTAAACACCTAGAGAAAGACACTTGCAGAAAGTCAGAAAATCATGTTTTTCCTTTGTAATTTGGGTGAACTTAACCCTTCAACAAATGATTCCTGCTCCTGCTGTTTTAATCATGTAACAGAAAGGAGGCCAAATCTCTCTGCTCACTCAACCCCGACGACTAAAGACATGACTTCTTACGTGTGCAGCCGCTCATGTTCTCCGTCACGATGCCACGGAAGTTCCAGAAGCCCGGCTCGCAGCGATCGCACTTCTGTCCCCCGACACCAGGCTTACAGGAGCACTGACCGGTGGTCGGGTCACATGTCCCCTTGTAGGAGCCGTAGACGTTACACTGACAGGTACCTGAGGAGAGGAGAGCAATATATCACTTTTAACTTCTTCCAGTTTGTGCTTTTCTTTCTCTGATAGACCAAATGTTATGTAACTTACAACAGCTGAATACAGCATACTACGAGAGATATTGGAGGTTTAAACTGGGCTCAAATGTTGGCCCTGTCGGATAAAGTATGCTTAGGTGAGTTCCCTTTTTACCAAATCTCACTCTATCCCTCTTTCTCAGTCTGTGTTTTCACCATCCATACTGTATCCCCCTAGCTAACAGCTTGATGCAGCATTTTCTCCTCCATCTGTGTGCTATCATTCGTCAAGATCATCAGATGAAGAGATTTTTCTGTTGATACAGTGCAACATTATCATAATTATTCCTTGGATTAAGATGAAACATTTTCAGCTCTGCAACTGTGGAAGTGTAACTGCTGTCAAGGACAATCAGCCGCCGTATGCTGAAACAGCCCGATAGTATCTACATACAGCACACTGCACACACACACACAACAAGCTCAGTCAGGACACATCAGAGGCGAGCGGGTCACAGTGGGAAGCTGCGGTGGACTTACTGGGACATCCAGCCAGGCCGACTCCTAAGGCGGCTGTCGTGTTGTCGGAGCAGCAGCCGTACACAGACAGGCTGCAGTGCTGAGGTGCTGTCGGCTCAGGCAGAGATGTGGCTGAAATCACTGATGAGGTAGCAACAAAAAAAAAAAAAGAAGAGAGGGAGGGGGATGTGGCATAAGGGGAGAAAGAAGAACACCAACATTTGAGTGGGATTTAGACAACACAATCTCGGAGCAACATGTAACTTTTTGCCAACAATGAGATTGGCTCGAGGGGCAGAGGTGGAGAGGCTGGCAGCCGGCTTCAAGATAACAATTCTATTTTCTACTTTCTCCACAATAGCTCAAAATCAGGGGGAAATGATGCTATTACCTCCAGTGAAAACAAACAATGGCATTGCTGGTGAATGTGCGGGAGCTGACATTTACCACCTACTAGGAGGCATGTTCTCTTCATTTGTTCTTGTCTAATATTACAGAATTGTGCTGCCGCCCTACAACCTTCCAGAATAAAAAAAAATAAAAAAAAGAAAGAAGGTAAAAGCCTGCTGCATAATGTGAAGGAATGTGCCAAGCAGTTTCTGTTTGTGCAGTGTGTGTGGAGAGTTCCTTTGTCTACGGAGGCACCAGCCTTCATACTAGTGTGACAGTTCTGAATACGACACTACATTCAACAAAATAAAAACAAATGTGTTCCCAAAACCTGGCGCTTCTCCAGAAATTGGAGGAGAACAACAAAACAACATACAGTAGGAAGAAAAGGGGGAGGTTTGTTTAATGACTGAGGCAAAAAAAAAGAAAAAAGAAAATCAGTGTTTAAATTCTCTCCATGGCTTTGGAGTGCAAAGGAAAGTTTCAGAGATAGAGAGCAGAAACCTTTCCCTCCCATTTCTTTCCCTCCGCCTCTCTCTATTCCCCTCCCGATCTCTTTTTCTTGTGTTGCTCATTTGGAGTTTGGAGGCTGGAGATACAGGGGCTATAAATCACAGTGTTACTGGTGTGGATATGAGCCTCAGCCTAATGGTGATGACTCGGCTCACTCTTTTTTCCAGTGCTTTCCCACTACAGAGATGGGCTTTGGACACACTTCATTTAACTTGCCACTTTCCAGCCCTCCATTCAGCTATCTGTACTGAGCCTATTAGGACGAGGAGAACTTTTAATTTCATATGTTCTTCTCCCCTTCAAGGGTTTTTCCTCTTCAGTGGCCATTGTCCGGCACAATGCGGCTCACTGTGACGTGTAATATTACCCACACATTCACAAGGCCTGCTGCTGCTGCTGCTGCTGCTGCTGCTGCTGCTGCTGCTGCTGCTGCTGCCCCTCCCCTGTTGCAGCGAGGGTAGTTTATCCTTTCTATTCCTGTGAGGACACATCTGCATATGTTTGCTTCTCTAGTAAACCAATAAGAGTTTTTGGGGATTTTACAGAAATCTCTGACCCAGATTTGAGTTTGCAGGCAGCTATGGAGGACGGTTTGGAGTTCTAAACTTTACACATGAGCATATGGCAGATGACACTACTGGCACCACATGTAAACATCTTAAAGTTTTTCAAAATCTGAACCTCTTTCTTTTTTACTTTCATTCATGCTCTGCTAGTGAAAGGTAGCATGTTTTGATAAGTTTCTGGAGTTGAGGTCATATGAAGTTTCTCCTTACATGGCTAATGTGGAGGGCAGTGAAATTCCACCAAGATCTGATTTTTTTTCTCCATTAGCCAATAGGAGATGAGAGCCCAGAGCTCTCGTACCCATAGAGGGCTCTTCAAAAAAGGATTGATTATCCATGGATGGTAGAGAACCGTGACAGTCAGTGCCCAAGGAGGCCAGCTTAGGAAAGAGAAGAATCTGCAGGGATGTGTGTGAAAACACTGGCAGCTCCCTCAGTCTCACTCTCTCTTCAACTCTCTCCATCCTCCTCTCTTTTCGACCCACGGGGAATCAAACAGGCTGGAATGATCACACAAAATCCCTTAAGTGCCTTTTGCTCTACTCTCCGGGCCTGAGCTAGCATCGGAGCAAAAGCCCTTTATTTAACACAGCCGTGGAGAGGAAGAACTAACCTTTGCTACTTAACCAGCGATCTGACAACTATTCTGGCTGATAAATGCCATTCATTTACATGTAGATAGAGGGGATTTTATATTAAAGTAAGTAAGCGGGGTAAAGTGATATCCCGAGGGTTAAGAAGGAGGCTTGTGAGCCCAAGTTTAATGGTTTAAACTGTCAGAAATTCCCAGGAAGAGAAAATGAATCATTATCTCTATCAACTGAGTCTACGTGTGGTTGTGGAAATGACATTAATATTGTTGATAATAAACACTCAAAACACCTGAGGAAATATGTCAGAATGAAATATGTCAGCGCAGAGATTGTTGTTTTTAAACCATTCACGTGTGCAAGAAAGTGAAATGTGATTGGTTCAGATTTCAACACCCAAACAACCAATTAGCCCCAAAGCTGGGAGCTGTTCACATGCACAGAATGCATGCACAGAAATATATGTTGTGTATGTGGTTGCATGAAAACACACTTCATGTTAAATCTTCACATTCCTCAGTTACATGCATCCCAACAGGCATAAAAAAGTGATCAAAGGCACATAGTGGTAACAGAGGGAATAACTGATGAAACTAATGATTCAGGCTGGTTTTACATTCACGTTACATGAGGCGGTGAGGAGGATAAGTGCGCCTCAGAGGAGCGGTCAGTTTCTGCACATAAACAAGTCTGTTGAATCTACTTTCCCTGAGGAAATTACACAAACAACAAGCGTAACATTCAACCACCACCTCCTTCCCTTCATTAGCTTATGGCTACAGTGGTCACACTGCAGAGACAACAGCTGTGCTGACAGAATTATGTTCCAGCTACAGACTATTACTACCCCATCAATGGATGGAATGAGTGGAGAAATGGGATGTCAATGACAATGAGTCTTGGGTGAGGGTGCTTCTGGGCATTGCAACGGCATTAATTCTGAGCGGTGTGATGTACCGACCTGCACAGGGTCCCTGATTCTGAATCAACAAGTGCTCTTGTTTCTCACATCTGGCCTTCTTCAGCTCGCACTCGTTGCTGTAGTTTTTGCCGTCAGAGCCACAAACCTGGAAAAAAATCAGGGAGTTGAGTTTCCCCTGTGAAACTGGTGTGACGTATTAGTTCTGTCTTGACTTGGACATGAAGTAGTTAAAAAACATTTGAAGTCAAGGTACACTGTACTGCCACTTTCAACTACATTTATTGGTCTTCCTCATCATGTGATCACGTGATCTAATTATTGAACCTGCTACTAAAATCACTAATCCATCTCTATGACAATCAAGGAAACTATTACTAATGGAAAGACAGTTTTAATTAAGAATACATTTGATGGTACTAGAAAGTTTGGATTTTTTGGTATAAATGTATCTGTATGTAAATGATACACAACAATTTTGTTAGAACATTGTGAGTCTTAAGATAAAAAATAAGCTTTGATAGTGTAAAACAAACAAACCCACCGGGGTTCTCAGCAGGCTTTAAAATGATAATTAGAATACTGTCATGGAGTCAGTGAGTTATCTGTGGGCTACATCTGGAAAAATTTATATTCGTACATTTTAGTAAACTCGCAGCTTGCGTTTGCATTGTGACTGTAAACGTACAGGTGTGTGTCACCTGAACATAAGCTGATTTGCATTTATCCCTGATGAACTATGTAGCTACAGCTGTTGGATGAAAGAATAAAGCAGGCGCCGTATGTGTCTCTTACTCAGACACAAAGTTGAGCATCAGCTGCATCTTAAAGACTAAACAGTGAGGTGGTTGTTGTGCAGTGGAGGGTGGGTTTTGAAGACAGACGCACCGGGTTGTGAAGTACACTCTGGCAGGTGAAGTCGCAGACGCAGCGGTCCTCCTCTGCGTCCTCGTCCCACGAGCCTCCGAATGTGCGACAGCGGTCCTGCTCGCAGCTCTCCACGCCTGAGCCCGACCCTCCTGATCCACAGTCTGCACGGAAATGCACGGCATCATTAATAAAACATCACAAACACACTGGAGAGATGCCTCTTTATCAGCGCATTAAATGGAAACGGTGTCCTAGTTTCGTTTTCTCTTTAAGTTAAGCCAACACTTATACATCAGGAGCATCACAAAGTTAAGATAATTTACATTTCCCTCACGCTGGCTGCAGGGAGAGGGAACTAAAGGCGCTACTGGTAGAACAAGATAATGACCTACCATAGTGAGGGCAAGAGATTCACTAAATAAATTAGACACAACATCTCTGCACCACCAGCGAGGCATCCTTTTCATTTCAATTAAATAAGAGACAAAAAAGGGGAGGGAATTATTAACTCTGGCCTCCAAGTGCGCTGACAGAATCGGTGGCAAGCTTTTATGGGTGCCTGCATCCTGATATGAGACGGCAACTAATTGCAAAGTGTTCTGTAAAATCTAATTATCTCCTGAGACTTTAAAGAAACTTGTCCCTGCAAATCTTTAACTGTGACCCTGGATGGCCTTTTGTTTGTTTCAAGAGTGCACTTCTCGCAGCTGAAGTGAGAGAGATGCTCAAGACGACCTCATGTTCCTGGTAAAAACAGGCTGCAAACAAAGTCCCAGGATTTGTGCTTTCACAAAACTGTTGTCATTCTTGACCTGCTGTGCAATCTGCAGCGCAAGGCAAGAAATCCGAGGTTTAAAAGAGATACAAGAGGGAGGAAAAAAAAAAAAAACCTATCCAGCAGGACTCTTTGGAGTTTCATTTATAAACAACAAATCGGGGGCTGTTGCAGAGTGCAGGCAGAGAAAGAGGGAGGATCCTGCTTTTGAAGTTGTAAATTTCCCCTACAGTAGAACTCCCGAGGGAGATTAGGTGAATGTATGTGAAGGCTGGGAATGAAAGCAGTCAGGAACGAAAGATGGAGAGAATGTCAGACAGAGAGAGAGGGAGAGAGAGAAAGAGAGAGAGACACCCTGGGGGCTGGCAGAAAGTTCATCTGAAACAAATTTGTTATTCAAAAAGGGAAACGCGGTCCAACTAAAAGCTCCCAGCACGGCTGAGAGATTCAAAAAGCACCAGGTAATCAAGGTGCTTCTTCCTCTTCCTGTCTACTTTCAGGGCTTATTCAACTCGGCGTATTGATGCGCCACCGCTAATGGTGAAATCGATGTCGTAGTGATGGAAGTGCCACTTAGCATAACCCATCTTCTAAAGGAGATTATGGAGCGGGTCGCGGTGCAGGGGGGGAGGGGGCAGGGGCGCACGGAGCTCTGGCCTCTTCTTTGATATGGGTCATCAGAAATGGGCTGTGACAGCTTTCAGCGGTCGATACAGTGGGAGAGGAGAAGCTTCACTCTATTAACTGTGGCTACAACAGTGGAGCTGGAGCTTTGTGCAGAGTTCCAGAGGCCACATCCTCCACAAACATCACAACTTGTTAAGGACTCGCTCTGTCTCCATTCTGAAACAGCGAGAGCTCCGACCCTAATCCTTTCGCTTGAATTTGCTGTTGTAGCTTATCGATCGTGAGCCGCAGTCCGAGTTAAACTTAACATGTTGCGATGGGGCTAATGCGCTGGTTAATGGCCACTGACATTATCGTGGGTCATTCGATGCCCACCTGAAACGGAGAAGTCGGCTGACTCCAGAACAGACCAGAGAGAGAGTGAGAGAGAGAGAAATAATGAGAGCTGAGACGCTGGCAGCTGGCCACCTGGATCTGTACTGTAAGCCAGCTCAGCAGGACACAATGAAAGGGAAGCGCAAGGAGTAGCCAATTCGTATTCTGCTCAGGCCCCATACAGAGACAAGATAAATAAATAAAAGAGGTAAGACATTAGAATGGAATAAATAAAAGTGAAGGGCGAAGAGGGGTCCTAATTAGTTGCTGCTCTTTGATGTGCCCGCCACCCGCGCTTCCTATGAACCTTTCAATTAATACATCCCCAGCTAAGATGGCTGTATCAGCTATTCTCTCTGCTCTGCCCATCCATTCCTTTTTACTCAATCATGTCAGAAGCCCGAGTCTATTTAGCCAAGGGAGCTCCATTAAGAAGACAGAATTCAGTGGCGGTGAGAAGAAAGGAAATGAATAGCATAGGAATAATGTCCATGAAAGACAGAGGGAAAAAACACATTACAAGGATTTGACAGTGGAAATAATAGAAGAAGTGATGGAGAAGACGCTATTGTCACAGCTGTCTGGAGGTGTGAGTGTTTGAGAAAACAGAGGCAGAGGAAGAAAAGAGGAGGGTAAGGGTAAACAGTGGAGAATAATGTGTGTAATGGATTGAAGCCTGGAGATGTTTGGTCGACCAGACATCAACATCAGTGGCTCCAGGAGTGATTGATATTATTATGGTATGTGAACAACCTGTGTGAATGTCAACTCGGACATTTATCATTCGAAAGAAATCCTCTATCACCGTGACGTGCGCCACATCGCCAACACTGGAAATGGCAACAGTGTTTACCGAAGGATGCGGCGAGGCATGATTTGACTTTTCTTTTCTTTCTTTCTTTTTTTTGTTTTTTGTGGTGATTGTTTGTTTTCGCTCCATCGATCAGTACCTTGTATGACCCGCTCTTGACGGATGAGACTTGCGAGTTTATCCAAATGAAGTTACCCAAAGGTAGAGAGGGATGGAGCATCACGCCCGCCGGGGAGGAGAGGGATGTGGTGTTTGGAGATGGCAGAGAGAGAGAGAAAAGTAGTTTTGTTGCTTCAACAGAAGGTTACCAACCCCTGTGATGGATGGACCATGAAGGAAAAATCCGCTGATTTCACTCCAATGGGCTCTTGACCCGCCCAGCCACCCACTTTGCCTCTTTTTTTATTTCGTACTCCTTTTATCTGATCTGTGTGATGTGCGGCGCAGGGAATGGGCCGTGCATCACTGTGTGATCCTGCTGCTCATAATCTTGTTTATTAAATGTCTATTCAATTAAAAAAGGGCCTGGGCCCCCGTAGGTGATACACTGCTCTCAGTTGCCACTTTGTCAGTGTCGGGAAAAGGAGCTGAGGCCAGGCCTACCCGAGTGTGAAATTAAACAGGTGACAAATTTCCCTGTATGGCCAACAGTGGGAACACTGTCATTTTTCATTACTGCTAAATAAAAGGCGAGAGGAAACAACTTCCATTTTTATGCTCTGTGCCCTCCTCCCCCTCCCCAACAAGACTAATGAGGATGGTTTTTAAGTCAGGTCTGCGTAAGCGAATAAATCACATGTTCACTTCCTCTCACGGCTTATCTTAGATATGAAGTATTGAGTGGGGGTTGTGCACCGCGGTGATGTAGAGCTTTGCTGCCGTCTACAATAGAGACAGAAAATACAGTCTTTGGTCTACCATTCTGTGACAGGGTGCTGTATTAGACAATATATACTGCTAATTTTGCCAAAACCTACTCCCCATACATCTAAGTGAGGGTAAATATATCAACAACAAATCCTTTTTATGGTATGTAGCTGAAGAGCGGTATCCCACAGCCAAACACAGATATTTCAAGAGGGGAAAACAGTAACTTGGTTTTGATCGTTTTACAATCACAGCAGACTTCCTGTGGAGGGTCTAGTTCCGATTCAAGGGGCTGAAAGGACTGGGGACAGAGCCTGCGGATAAAGACAGGACTAGTGGATGCCCCTAATGTGAAATTTATCGATTTGAGACAATCCCATCTCCACCCCTATCTGTGAAAGCATCGGTGCCCCTTTTGTTGAGAGCCACAATTTTGATGGAGAAGAGTGCAAAATAGAGAGAGACATGAGTGGGTGGGATGGCAGGGAGCAGGGGGAAAAAGGAAAAAAGAAAAAATTCTATTGTGTAAGCCTGATGGTTTTCTCTGAATCAAAATGAGCAAGTGATGGAAAAAAGCAGGATGTTCAGACACAGTATGAGAGAGAGTATGAAACAGAAAAAAAACCAAGCCATCAGGCACCACAAGCAAAGCGATGCCCTTGGGTGGGGAGTAGAGAGCGATTTTGCCTGACACCAGACGAGCAAAAGACAATGAGGAGAGAGTATGTGTGTGTGTGTGTGTGTGTGAGTGTGTGGTGACAGTAAGTCTGCATCACAGGCATACAGTTTCATGTTTCTTCATGCTCCACATACAAAAAAGGTCACTTGTCTCAGTCAATGAAATGATGTTAAATCGACCACAAGGAGCTTTGGCGGTAGCATTCGGCTCACAGGCCTCAGGCCAATATAATAGACAAAGGTTGACAGAAAAAAGGAAGAAAAAAATGAAAAGGAGGAAACACCCCTGGCTAGCAATCAAAATGGAAGTGGATTCCTCTCATCTTTATTTGCACTGTCCTCCATCTACCCCCCTCTTTTCCTCTCTTCAGCCATCACTCCTGCTGGCAGGTGTAATCTGCTCCCCTTCACACCTTGTCAGAGGATGACTATGTTCGCCGTGACGACCCACCAGCCGTGGGGGAACGGCATCGCCGACGTCTGCATGACAACCAGAGGCTGGCATGTTGCTCCCTCCAGAGTTGTCCCCAAGACGGGCCGAGCGAGGCGCTGTGATACCTCGCCTCGGTCTGTCACCACTGATCAAGATATGATTTGCACGGTGTATTAGATCTCATTTATTGCCAATGTGAAGGGACGACGGAGCTAGAGGCGGAAAAATCAGGGATACTCACATTAAGAGCCATCGATCACACATTTAAGCATAATTGGATAGAAGGGCTTGATAAAATATATACCGTAAATTCTCAAATGTAAGCTGGTACAGTATTCAACAAGCCAAGTACTCAGAATGCCCAATGTACAGTGACACTCACCAGTCTGCTGAGAATTATTGATCTCATCCACTAATAACCCTCAACAATTTCTGCTTTGCCATTCTCCACTGTTAATTTCAATAAAATCTAACACTTCCCGCAGATATTTCAAATTAAAACCCTGCCATTTTGTAAGATTCTCGTGAAGGCTCATCTGCTCCGAGAGCACCTTCACTCCAAACACATACTGTAAACAAACCTAACACACACTTACCCTCACATTTACATGAACACATTTAGTACTTAAACCACTAGACCTTCAGTATTGTGCCTAACCTGTAAGTTGCTTTGGATAAAAGCTTTAAAATGTAAAATGTGTTTATGCTTAATTTGCTGCTGGAAAAAAAATAAAAAATACATGAACTGAGTTTCATTGACAGTATCTTAACACCTTTTTAAGAATGCTGAAGTATGACCAATTGTAATTAATTAGTTTTAATTTATCGAAACAAGTGGGAAGTGATGAGTTTCATTAAAAAAAAATGAAAACAGCAGCAGGCGCAGCTCATGAGAGGCAGATGAAAAAAACAAACAAACCGTGAGGCTTCTTATGAGCTGTGGTGTTGAAATAAACAGAGACGGTGGCCACTAAAGAGAATTTACTGTGGCTGAAGAAATGGACTAGGAGATGCGCTGATAAACAAACAAACATGACAGTCAAAGCATGAAGATTATCATTCCTGAAAGGCACAGCTGACCTGAACTTAATCACCCAGAAGTCATTTCTGCTCCTGTAACAGGTTTTGTTTGTTTGTTGTTGTTTTTTTTATAGACATGCAGTATGACTTTCACTTAATCTTGTGCTGCGTTAGCCTGTTGGCATGCTGCTGCTGGTATACACAACCATTATGAAAGTCCACAGATGACTGAATACGGCATCACAGGTCAGTTGATAAAGATAATTACACCATTGCGATGGCCGATTGGTTAATATAATTACACCATTTCAAAGTCCATTTCCTACCTTCATCACAGCTGCCCGGCTTTGCCACATCAATTCTCCTCTTCTGCATGCAGGAGGACAGGAGCAGATCGCACTTGTGGTCGTAGGTGTTGCCGTCGCTTCCGCACACGGGGGAGGGGGCTTCGTCTAAGCACTGCGGGCACTCACACTTATTCTGGACACACTGGGCGCCCCAGGCACAAACAGTGCTGCCGCATGTTTCTGTATTACAGACACACAGCACACGGGTCGGTCAGAGCAGGACGGGTCAGGGCCACAAAGGCAAACATGCATGGAGCTGTTTTGATGGATTTCATTCACACCAGAATTTGAAAGTGAATCTCTGGGAAAGATATTTAAATGATTTCTCTTTTTCATCCCTAACTGTCATTCATCCTCTTGTGAAATACGCCCTTTCTTATAAACTGACACATACGTATTCCCTGAGTAATTCCCTGTCTGAGTATCCTGCAATTTTATTTTCTGACAAGTTTGTTAGAATATGACCAGCCTGCCTGCAGCTGTATCAGTTTCCTGATGAGCTCTCCTTTTAAGATTTCATTTAGTGAAAAAAAAACAAACACAACAACTCATCCAGGATTCCTGCTTCTGCCAAGAATCATTTATACTTTTCATTTGATGCTGACACTCAGGGGAGTATGACACCATGTACATGCTTTACTTACTGCACTCTCCTTGGCTGACCACCCGGAGGTCCATCTGTTCTTTGCAGGCCTGCACATGCAGCTCGCACTCGCTGTTGTATGTGTTGCCATCGCTGCCACACACAGGCTGGTGGGACTCCACGCACTCTGTTGCGCACACACACTGTCCGCTCTGGGCATCGCAGATTGCCCCGAAAGAGCAGTTGGCGCAAGTCTCATCTAGATGGAGATAAGGAAGAAGGCAAAAGATTAGTGTTTCAACGATTATGTGTGTGTTTCAGTCATATCCACTGATTCAAAAACTTACTTTTATATTGTGCTGTGTGCCAGACTTTAAAATAGACCAACATGAATTCATGTCATTGATCTGCAAATGTGACGTGCATTTCAAACTGATATCCTTTTTTCTCAAATGGTGATTAAAGTCTTTGTGTGACCTCACATCCTTTGCTTTGTATTGTGTATCGTATTACTGCACATATTCACAACAGTCACGAGGTTAAACCTTATGCACTTCCTTGGTCAATATTTAATCAACAACAGGAGTTATAATTGCATCAATACAATGAAGCCAATGTGCAATTTACAGCCACATAATCTTGTATTTTCTAACCATTCACAATATAGACAACAGGCATAAAGCTATTAAGTAGTACAAAGAGTGAATAGTTAAAACATTTTCTATTTGTATTTCCTTTATTTAGCCCTTGGCAGCTGGTGCAGTTCTGAATGATGCAGTGCAGCAGCACAGACACAAGAAGTGCAGAGATGCAAAGTTTCCGCACAGAGTGTAGAATGGGTGTAAAACTTTATTGGAGTCCACCTGAGGCAGATTCAATTGATTTGAAATACTTTAGAAAGGCGCACACCTGTCTATTAAAAGCTGTCACAGTTCACATGCATGTGGGAACTAAATATCAAGCCATGAAATTCAGAAAATTCCCCACAGATAGAATTCTACCGAGGCACAGATCTAAGGGGGGAGGAGAGAGCAAAGGAGGAAGATGCCAAAAAGCTGAAAGTTCCCAGGAGCATAGTGGGCTCCATCACAGGGGACATTCAGCAACACCCCCGAAAAAACTCACTTATTCTAGAGCTGAAGCTGAATAATGAACACAAAACGCTTCAGAGAAATCTCTGCACAAACAGAAGACTTGGAATAAAAGCGCCAGAAGGACAAGCATCTCTGCATCACTCCATCAATCAGGACTTTATGGGAGAGTGGACAGAACTGAAACTACTCCTGAGAAAAAGCCACACGACAGGCCGGCTGGAGTTTGCCAAACGACACTTCAAGGACTCTGAAAGCATAAAGGGAAAAAGATTTTCTGGTCTGATGAGACAAGAATTGAACTCTTTGGCCTGAATGCCAATTGCTGTATCTAGTGGCAGCCAGGTACTGCTCATCACCTGGCTACCATCATCCCTGTTGAGCAGGTGTGGTGCCAGCATTATCTTTTAAGGAGGCTTCTGAGCACCAGCTACTGGGAAACTAGTCAGAATAGAGTGAGTAAAGTTCCACTTTTCCATGGTTGCATTTATCACTTTGTACATTTGTTCATATCCACTTAGAACTGAGCTGTTTTCCACTGTACTTGCAGCACTGAATCGTGGCGGATGATATCTGCATTTTCTCTGCAAAACACTGCTCTGAGACACCCAGAAGGCTCCAGGAGGTTTTTTTTTTTTTTTGAGACTTAACTTCACTTGGATCATCTTGAGCAACTTGCCTGCATCTAGAGGCAACATTTTTATTCCCTCAAGGCACAGCGAGGCAGGATCAGAAGCGTTCATGGTACTGACAAATGTCACAAAGGGAGGGGAGGTGACGGGGGTGAGGGGTGGGAGGGGGTGGGCAAACATGAGGCCTTACACAGACACAGGGCTAGTAGTGGTTGCACCTCTCCCTCTGACACCAATTACACTGGGAGGATTGCATTAGCACAGCTCGCTATCACATTCAATTAGAGGCAGGCTAATAAGCGCTGCTGATTTAGCAGTAATTGAGAGAGGCGAGGCTGGCCCCTGAAACCTTCCGCATTATTAATTTGTTTATTGCTCTCTTAGACTCTTTCATTTCATCCATCTCCCCATCTAGTGCCGGCATTGACATTCCTCTTGGATTAACAGCCTTGACTGTGAACTGGATATGGCAATATATGGCACTTCACATACAGAATACTGCCTGCAGAAGCGTAAGATTGTATGTGAGCTGAATGATGTCTTATCTTACAAAAAAAAAAAAAAAAGACAAGTGAAGCATGATGTGTATTTTTGATGTGGGGCGTTCCAATGAAGGGTAATCTTAAAGCCAATGTGTCCATTGATATTTCAGACAATAATGCGATTTGTGGCAACAGTTTTACTCCTTCCACAAAGCCAGATCCATAAAAATGTAAGCAAGGCTTTTCTGTGACTAAATAAATAAATATAAAATATAAGTGCCTTTAAAATGGGGCTTGCTGTGCTTCAGCTATAAATCGGGAAAGTGATGGTGGTGCTGGTGGTGAGTGTTGTCCTTTATCGGGCCCTGTGTCCTGATAGCAGCCTCGCCTCTTTATCAGCTCTTGCCCCTCGCAGCCGGCTCTTCCACACTGCCTGATCCTCCAGACAACATGCATCACAAACAGACAGAGAGGGAGGGGCGTCTCAGTTCAAAGCCAGGAGAAGAGGGAGAATTATTGCCATTACTGGTGATATTAAGACGTCCGCTTTCTGTCATCTCCTGATTCAGACGTCTCCCGGTCTGTCTTTGCTAATCTTGAGTTCCCATGTGTCTCGCTTTCTGAAGGCAGACAAGTTCAGCGTCCTTAAAAACTTCAGACTTTAAGGTAAAAAAAAAGTCTGACAGGCTTGTCATCGTGACACACAGTCAGGGTGTTAAAAAAAACAAAAAAAAAAACGGGTGCCAGTGTTGTAACATTAGAGTCTGGGATCTTTCATCTCATTCAGATGCCGTGTACGTCCACAACTGTGAGAGCCGTTTCAGCCCAGGAAGATACACAGTCCAACACAGCGTGTGCAACATCAAAGTAAGATATTTTAAGGGCTTCTCATGCCAGCTCTAATAAAAATCTAATACCAACTGTATCCACAGAAACAGGGCTTGAGGAGTGAACTAAAAAATTGTGAAAACATTACAACAAGACAACCCACATAACTGCCCGATTCAGGCCGACTGCGACTCAAAGTTGGCACCGAATGTGACCTACCTCCGGCACCCAATAAACGGCTGCCAGATTGGATCTGTCTTGGGCCAGTGGAGGTGGGCAGAAAATCAGCAACACGTAACAGCACTTGGGCCAGCGTTGAGCCAGCACCGGAGCCCGGATCAGTGGAGATGGGATGATATTTGCGCAACCATTCATCACAAGCCTGACATGAGTCTGGCAACGTGGCTCGCTAAATTTATGCTGTTGTTGGGGAGGGGGGGGCAGGGGGGCGGGACCATTTTGTGAGTTGGGAAAATCTATATTTCTAAGCCGCCTGAAGCTTCCAAATGAAATACAATATTAATTTTATCGAACACATACTGGGCTCGTCTTGAATTTACATATTTAAATTGGAAATATTAGCGGCTGAGAGACGGATATTATTGCGTCACATGAGCTGTTTTCATTAACTGTGAACATTTCATAAGTCATGGAAATTTTAATGTCATCCCTTCATTTATCAGACTTAATTACACAATGTTGTAGGTCACCGCTTCGTGTATTTGGGAAATATTCTGCGTACGAATCAGGATATCACAAAGATGTTCTGTAAATCACCTTACTAAACATCAGGCCAAACTTTTTCTTCTTGTTGCTGAGAACCTGCTGACTGTTCTCAAGGTCCCCTTCAAGTCTCCTTAACCCGACACCGGGAACCACTCATGTTGGATCTTGCACCGTGACAGCTGCTCTTGTTGCGTTATGTGGCAGTATTTGTGGGTTTTAGATATGAGTGTGAGGAATAGGGGGCAGGTTGGTGTAAGAAGTGGCCTTGAAAGCATGAAGGATTGAGTCATTGAAGAGGGGGAAAAAATAGAAAATCTCAAGCCCTCCAGCTTTACAGCGTTTTGTTGATATCCTCACCGGGAAAACTCTGAATTGTGGCTGAGGGGGTCTGGGCGGGGTATTACCTCAGGATTAAGCAGAAAGAAGTAGGCTGGTTTGTGTTTTGAAGGCTTGTGAACATGCCTGAATGATAACAACTCCCCTGTTGATGCCTGTCTGGCCAATACACTATTAACTCTGCCCCCCACTTTCTCTGCCCCTCCTCATCTTATTTACCCCATCTCCTTGCCTCTCTACATTTATTGCTTCCCCCCCGCCCCCTTTCCCCTCAGCCTCTCTCTCAACGACCACTCTCACGCTGCTGCTGTGACCTATATTTCTTACTCAACTGTGTATATCATCTCCAACACCTGTGGGAGAAGAAAGGGGAAATTTGTTATTTCCTTTTCTCAAATGATTCCAGCGTCTCTGCCCTCATCTGTTTGGCTAAAGCCGTATGAATGGGCCTTTTTCCGAAGCGACCGATATCCAGCTGGGGGGTCTATTAAGTGCGCTCACCTCTCCCGCTCAACCTTACAAGGTTACCCACCATTCAAACGCAGGAGGAGGAAAAAAAATATCTGAATAATAACAAATGTCACTCATATCGCTATTGGGTTGCACCTGAGCCATATAGATAACCACTATTTTTCCAGCCCAGAGGGGAGGAAATGAAATTATAGCCAGGGCCCATGAGAGGCTGCGTGGTGAGCCACACACACACACACACACACACACAAAGAGTCACAGTTAAACACACACACAGTTATTTTCCCTATTGTGGCACCTCTCCCGCCCTTCAAACCGCAGCTGCCCTCACCTGCCTCCGCTAAGCTCCTGCTTTTGAGCGTTAAAGCCATAAATCTGACAGCTTACACATTATAGTGCAATTGGATGGAAATAACAAAACAGAGCCGGTAAACAAAAATAACACACACAGAGAAACAGGAATGAGTAGATGGAAATGTGGCATATAATTGGTCTCTTGATTTGAAAAGGTATAAATCTAGAGATGTAATAATGTTATTTAATGGTTGGGTTACTCAAGCACCTGGGTGTCACAGAGAATCCCCCCTTTATTCATACGCACTTTCTTTTCATTGCTCATCCCTTCAGCTTTTAATTCCGACACTTCCAACACCACCTGAAGGCAGCATATGTTCTTCTCCTCTCTCTCTCCCTTTCTGCTCTATAAACATGCCTAGTATATTGGTGGTGGGAATAGCCTGTGATAATTAGGTGAGATAATAGCTTAAGTCAGTCAGTTGTTATGGTGCTGAATAAAGTCCAGTAAAGCTGTGCAAACAGCCCAGAAATAACCCACATTATCATCGCCATCATTCCTCGGCTGGCTCGCGCCTGGCAAGCCAATGCCTCAGCATTTTTATGGCACCATTGCGCTGACGCAGGCCTGTTCCTCTGGGAGCCAAGAACCATCCATAGTGCTGGATTACAGACAGGGCCCTCCACTCCGCCAGCGCGCTCTGCCTCTCGCTTTTTAAAATAAAGACTATTCATTACCGCAGAAGGACCCTGAGCCGACAGACCTGCCATCTACCTGCAGTGCGGCGCACCAAATTGAGTCTGCCTGCCTGCCCACCGACTAAACACGCTCTCGCTCCATTTCCTGTTGGCATACATCCTCACGCGCTGGATTTCAATTTAGAGGAGGCTCGGAGGGAAAGATGACAGATGCAATACATGGGCGGGCGGAGAGGAAAAAGAGTCCACATCGGACCTCTATCATCTCCCGCGCACAAAAAGAAATTCAAACCACCACTCACTTTACAAAACAATCAGAGTAACTCTTGCAAAACAAACTCAGTCGTAAACCGTTTGCACGCTTTAGAATGCAATTTCATACCAGCAAAGTGAGACTAATTCACTTGTATTGATCATTTTGCTAACTGTTCAGCTCATGCACAAATACAGCACTGCAGACGCCAACTCATTTTCATTGACACAGACTTGAAAATATGCAGATAAAAATCTATTGTGGTAAAAAACTGAGTGAATGGTAACTGAGAGTTTGGCCATGGGGCCAATAACTGCTGTACTTCTGCCCAGTGTGTGTGTGTGTGTGTGTGTGTGTGTGTGTGTGTGTGTGTGTGTGTGTGTGTGTGTGTGTGTGTGTGTGCATGTGAAAACCAAATGGCTTGATTATAGCAATGGAAGTACACTCAATCACCAATTAGAGTTCATGGGAAAATTGGCCTTGCAAGATGGCATTAAGCCATCAAGAGTATTCACTAAGTGGGTTTACCAAGCTGTAAAAATCAGTCCGGGTGGCTGTGTGCCTGCACAGTGGATCTGAATATATTTTTACCACTTGAAGCTGTGCTGTCGCTGGTGTACTAATAACTAGCCGATACTCCGACACTGCAAGACAAAGCCAAGTGACTCATGTAGCCAATTACAGAAAAGGAAACGCTCTCTTCTCTCTTGAAGAAAAGTGCATCTTCACTTAAAGGTCAGACTAAGTAACTGGGAGCTTTGGCGTTTGTATAGAAGGGCTGAAGAAGAGCAGGAGGATCAGGAAGGAGACCTGAAGGTGTAGTAAGTATTGTTTTGGCTTTGTTGGATTAAAAAAGGGAGGCCCCGGGGGTTCACAAAACTCCATTTTCTCTATGTTCGTTGTTAATGTATGTGGATTATAATTTTTCCTACGGGTAATGTAATGGCATTAATTAATGTAAGCTAAATTATATTCCACAAGGTCTTTTCCTACCTGTGAGCTATGATTCAAACTGTTTCATAGCGATTTCATGACTGCACTGTAAGTGACTGTATGGTGGGATGTAACTGCATAATGCATGAACTTGACGCTCACTGCTAACTCACAAAAAGGGATGCGGGATACTTCAGTTGTGTGGTGCTGTGTTGTGTGTGCAGATACTAACCGCAGGGTCCTTTGTGCTGGATGTGGATGGCCTTCTGCAGAGCGCAACCCATCGCCCGCATCTCGCAGGGGCTGCCGTAGCTGTGGCCGTCGGAGCCGCACACCGGGTCGGACATTTGCGGGCAGGCCTCGGGGCACTCGCACACCGGCTCGTTGTTCTTGACCACGCACACGGCCCCATGGTCACACACCTTTTCCAAACACGGGCTCGGGATGTTGAGATCTAAAGATCGACCGCCCCAAAGAGATAGAGAGCAAAGTTAGAGAGGGTTGAACTCAGCGGGGGCATCTGAGGAGTCGGAGGAATACAAAGCAGAGGTTGGATAAGGTGTGAGGTTGAAAAGGGCAGAGGTGACAGGGGAGGCAAGTTCAGAGGAAAGCTACATGGTGAAGGTTTCTTGTTAGAGAGGGTTTGGGGAACATGAAGGGACACGATGGAATATGCAATACAACCCTAAAACTGTGACACCTCTGCTTCCTATGTCATTTCCTCGCCTTTGTGCCTATCCTGATATATCCTGATTCTTTGAAGAGTCCGCTGAATCCGGTGGCATGAGGACAGCGGATAAAAAACATAGCCCTATAGCACAATAAAGATGAAACAGCCTACGAACAATGGTTGCACAGGCTTTCCTTTTTTTTTCCCGGCAAGTAAACGCCTGGATTAATTGACGTTCCCAATGTGCCCCCTTCAAAGGCTGCCATTTGCATCTCACTGAGAGCCACTGCTTCTGCCAAAGCCAGAGCTGGTTGAACTGACATGGAAGACTGAGGAAAAGAAGAGCATTAAGGGAGAGAGAAAGAGAGAGAGAGAGAAAATGGAGAAAAAGAAAAAGAAAAAGAAAAGAAAAGAGAGAGACGAGGAGAAGAAAGAGCCCTCTGCTTAATAATTCAAAAATGGCAAGCTCCTGGGCAGAGGCAGATATGAAATGTGAACATCACAGAGAGGTGTCTGCTTCAGTCTCTTCCTCTCACACAGAAGCTCCAGCATGACTTCATTAAAACAAGGACTCGATTTTGCACCTATGATTCTCTGTAGCAGCGGTGGCTGGGCTGATATAACCTGACTTGATCAGAAGTGAGAAAAAAAAAGTTATTAACACCCCTTTGATCACGGCCTGCCAACCTGAATTTATAGCTTTATGTGTCAATGAAAATATGAAACAAAATTGACAGGGTGCCAGTGTGTGTGTCGGTTTGGAGGGTTGGCTTGATAGTTTAAAAAATGGAGGCCTTAAGGTAAGATGGAGTACACCCTGATACCGAGAGTAAGCAAGAGACCATAGTCTGGCTCCACAGCGATTTTCATTTGGAAAGGCTTCACGCATGAGGGACGGATCACTCCGCTAAATGTGGTGTGTCTGCAGATTAGAGGGGGAAAAAGCCGACGGAAGCGTCAAATAATTTCTGACGAGGGGCGCTGGGGAAATTGAAGGAGTTGCATTTTACACCCAAAGTCGAATGCAGAACTTCCTCCTTCTCTAGTCTGCTCTACCTCTCTAGAGGGGTGGAGGGGGGGAGTGCTGTCATGGAAACTGCCCCATGTAATGACACCACCCGTGGTTCCATCATTATCATGACCATTATGGGATTAGATGGCATTGCAGGGGGCCAACTTGGCGTGCTTGGAGCCCCATGATTCATTTATCAGCTCAGGAACGTTCAGTGGGGCCTCCACTCAAAGCGCTAAATGCTGGAGTAAATTATCAACTGGTAACACAGACGGCGGAGATCAGCTTAGGTTCATTCTGATTAAGGCGACGGAAAGGGGATGTGACATAAGGATCACCGTCACCTGACCGATCCTGAGTGATATACTGTATGAATAAAGCCATAAGTAAGAGCCTGGGCTCCTAATCTACTTCCTGTTGTTTTTCAGGCAAAATTTGAACAAATCTTTCCAGCAAGGACAGAGAAAAAGTGAATGTTTCAGATTAGAAGAGGGGACGCTATTGATTTCTGTGTTTCGATGCCAGGCGGCTGTTTCAAAGGAGCTTGGAGGTGCCACAGAAATATGTAAGCTGTTCAATGCCGCTTAATTTGGTACGGCTTCAAAAACAATCGATTCCCCCTGATCTCTTTTCAACGCCTTGTGTGTGTGTGTGTGTGTGTCCGCGTCGTAAGCTTGTGATTCGAGCTTAACTGTACAACCTTGGCCTCCATAAAAGTTCACCAGCCCACTTCCCAAGGACAGGCTCCTAAAACACAGCTGCAGCCTCTGATAACGCCTTTGTCTCCCTTTCTCTTTGTTTCACACACATAAAAAAAGATGAAAGAATTCCCCTCCAAAACTAATTTTTTTATCATCCTCTACCTCTGGGGGGCAAAATTTCTGCCTGATTTATTAACTGGAGAGGGTGTAAGGGAAAAAAAGGAGACAAAACTCCCCAAGTGTAAAAATCTTGTGACACAGTTAAAAGCTGAAGCTGTCTTTTTACTCTCTCTTGGATGCAGGCAGAAGCTTTGAAATGGCAGCTTGTCACAACTAAGGCTTGTGGGATGGTGTTCGCAAGCCTGTTCCAGCTCTCTTTCCCTCCTTGGTTCTCTCCCAAACACTTATCTTTTCATGCGTGTATCAGTTTTTCTGTCAGGCAGGTCCAGAATAAGCCAAAGTTTCAGGGTTTTAAAGCTATTTACACATGAACATTAGCTCGTCTGTCGAATTGGAAATGACGTCCGCGCTGCCAAACGTGAGCCAAGCCAAGGAGTTGTTGTAGTGGCTGAGCAGGTGCAGGCAGTGGTCTGCTGTGGTATGACAGCAGGGGAAAGTCAAGGGAAATGGTAAGAGTAAATAATAAAATAAAAAATATATATATGAATAATTCTTTCTTATCAGGGATTCTGCTCTGCTGGTGTGCACTGGGCTCTGTTTCTGTACCACCACGCTGGTTGAGAGGACTTTACATTCTGGGTGTCACCTCGGTTTCCTCTGCCAGCCGCTGTGTAACTCCTGTGTTTTAATTAGTGTGGTATTTTAATGGCACGGACGCGCTTCGGGACTCAGAGGGGATTACTTCAGGTGAGGCCGTGCTGTGTCAACTAACTCGCCCCGGCAGAGGTCCCACCTGGCCTCGTCCGATACTCAAGAGGACACGTTCCTCTGATGTTCGGATGCCTGCTTTACCTGTCCGTCTGAAGTATCATTAGTGCCCCACTTAGTGGCGTTATCTGACGGATAAAGTGGCAGCTTTAAAAACCCCTCGTTAGGTCGGAGTTGCTGCGCAGCAGGCTCCGGCAGCACTCCGACTGTGACTGTCTGGTTGCTGCAGAAAGGAGGCGTACCACTGTTAACCCCCTGTAACATGCCGGTGGAATGCCGGGAGATTATTTTGGCTAGAGCTTCCTCCCATCTCCGCTCAGCTCATACATATGCTAATTGGACTTTTCCCCCTCAGGTCCGTGTGCAATTCCAAATCGCTCCCTGTATTATGCAGGGCAGTGAATCAGTGTAATCCAGGTGATGCTCGCAGTAGCCAACTGGCAGGAAGAATCACCTACAACTGTAACCCATTACAACACAGGACTCCAATGGGGCAGAGCCAATCTACAGCAAGGCCCCGCCTTCTGTGTTTCTTCACCTGCGGGGCTTTGATCCAACTCCTTTTGCCTCCCTCACATTAAAAACATTTATGTATCATATTAGTCGAGGGAAAGGGAGGTGCAGAGAAAAGGCTATATTAGCATACAGCAAAAGGCATACCCGCGGGCTGTGTCTGTCTACCGCTGAATACTTATCACAGGCAGGAGGTAAGTCGAAGCCTCTTTGTGCATTTACAACTAAGAACGTGCTACTCTTCAAAATGGAGACAACCAAAAACAGCGTGGGGAGGGAAGAAAGACAAGCCGGGATCCCTGATCTTGTGACACGCATCTATCAGAGGTGACATGACATCTAACACTATTTGTCTAATGCAAACGGGTGAATTCATCATTGAGGCGTGTGTGCGTGCGCCACAGGAAGTCTCAGAAAAATGATTTTTAAAGCTTTCTGACACTATGAAACATCAGTGAAAACAGAGCAACAAAGCTCAGTGTTTATTACATCTCCAATCAAGTCAGGAGCTGCAGCATGAAGAGGGGCTCAGAGGAAACAGGAAATGAAATGAAAAATGTATAAATTGGAAAAACTGCGTGGTTGATCACAGCCCGCCGGCACATAACACTCACAGAGCCTCCAGTCACTCCTGACACCCTGTTGACCCACATTTCTCTGCAATTTCTGCACGATGACAGCCTGCGGGCCACAGTAAGTGGACCGACGGTCCCTGGCTGCTGTCAATCTGGCTCCCACGGCACTTCCCCTAATTAACTTGATTAGGAAAAACAGCTCTGGTGATCTCAGCCTGACTTACATACTCGAGCTCCACAACTGATTGTGAGTCCAATCACCACAGCTGCGTGTCAGCGCACAGGCGGAGATGCTCATCAAATAAACATGCAAATGATAAAATATTCGGCACAGAGTCTTGACACCTAAGGTGACTGATTTTCCTTTCCTGCTTTGCAGAACTCTTTGTCAATGACAATGTGTCTGCTGCTGAGTGATTCTGTGTTAACCTCCAGAGGCGACAGGCGACACATTATAAGCAACAACTTACATGAGTTTCTCTGGGCTTGCAGTCATGCGCGCGCACACGCACACACAAACACACAGTTGGGTAAATGACAAAAGAGCTGTGAATAAAGAATTTGTGTCCGCAAAACTTGCTCTTTCATTCACTCCTACTTTGTCTGCCAGTGTGTTGTGTGTGTTTTAGTGATTTTTACAGAATTATCCTCCTCTGTGGTCTCTGAAGTCACACTGCTACTTGTACTTCTACTTTATGAAGAGCCTAACTCCCAATTTAGAAACTCCTCTCTACTTCCTACTCTTCTGATACCAGACGTGAGGCCAGCACATCAACAGGCTCCGGGGAGTTATGGCAAGGCACTTCGCACTCCTGCAGTCACTTCCATTGATTCAAAGTACGACTTGAATATGCACTAAAATAGCTTGACTTAAAGGAGCTGTGGAAAACAACCTCTGGGCACGAAGTTAGTTGTGATACAACTTGGGCCAAGACTAAAAAGGAAAGTTTTAATTATGCATTTTCAATGTAAATGTGATTAATTTGACACAGAGTCTGGCTCTCTGATATTGAATAAACCAAATAATAAAAAAAAAGGGATTATTTTGAAATTATTCAAATTTTGCCCCTCAGTGGAAGTCTGTGTGAAGCCTTCATTCAGGTTTTTGAAATTATAAAACTTTTCATGTTTTTTTGTTGTTTTTTTCCCCACCAAATCACATTTGTGGTGAGGTTTGTGCAGCTCCAGCTTACTGGGAACGCTGCTGTCCATCTCAACAACAACTCGAAACAGTGAGTGAACAATGAATTTTCACATAATAATACTCACACAGCAGCTGCAAATATCTTTCCATAAAGCTGCAGGCAGTAAATCCGAGCAAAAGCACATTAAGCAGAGTACATTACAAGAAGGTATACGACGAGGATCTGAGAACCTGCTGAAATTTTGATCATTATTGGTGAAAGCGCTGTAGAGATGTAGCCCACTTCCTGCCAAGTTCATCAACATGTCACACTTCGGCGGTATCAAAATAAGCTGACAGGCCTTGAGAAAGGCATCCCAAATCATTTGGCATACGGTGAAAACTGTTTAAAGATCCCACATTTTACACTTGTCTGCTGTTCTTTCTGAATTGTTGATAAAAAATAAGAAGATATATGGCTGTGGCTTTAAGAACCCCAAATCCTTTCTGTAGTTTTACATCTCTTCTCTTAGGCTTCTCTAGAGCTTTAGTAACAACAGGTCAGTGTCAGCCAATCATAAGACGGAAGCCTCCGAGAGCCTCTTCTGATTGGCTGACTGATTTCAGGTAAAACAGACAAACCAAATCCTGCAGGTGTTGGATGGTGAGTCCAGGTGGGCGGAGCTTGGTAACTGCTTTGTTATGACATCACAAAGTCACAGAAGTCTTGACAGCTGGTTTTAAGGATACGTTTCTGAATAATATGTCTAAACAGAGGCTTGCTCAGTTCATCAATAGGTATTAATACTGTAGGCCCGCTGTACAATCACACTACACTCATACAGTATCTACCTTTTTACAATATGGAATCTTTAAGCTGTCTGTAGTGTGTTTTTATGGGTTAACACTGATTGATTGGCCGCACTAACTCTCAGTATGGCTCCTTCTTTTGGTGCCAGTTCTTACAAAAACTGACCAGTCATTTATATGAAAAACAAAGACTAAAAGCCTAAAATTATGAAGGTGCCCATGTGCCTCTAGCGCTGGCTCCTCTAAATATAGCTGAACAATTACCACATTTCTGCTACAATAGCCCACTCTGCATGCACACTTCATTGTTTAGTTTGTGTGCTGCTACCCTGCTGTGCTGACATACAGGAACGAGAGGAAAAACAGGATTTCATCTCTTCCTGAAAATATTCTTTTTATGTTCCACACAGCAACAATGTAAAAACCCTATAGTGAAGTGGGTGATGAACGTTACAGTGTAATCAATCAGCATGATGATGACAAACATGATGAAAATCCAGGGAGAGAAAAAAAACAAAAAACTGATAATATTTTTTAACAGCGGAGCAGCTGTGTCATCTCATCAGTTTGTTCGGAGATGACAAACAACTTGTCGCAGCGTCACAAGAATCTTTTATTCCATCTCTGGATGTGACGCTGCAGACCTATTCACCATCCTTCCCAGCAGCCCTCTTCTTTGATTCACTTCCAGCAAATCCCTCACTGACTCACGTGTCCTCACGACATCTTCAAGATTTGTGTCTCCGCCCGGACGCAAGTTAATCAGTTAAATGCCACGTGGAGTCTGCGTCTCCAAACTGAAGAGCTTTAGATATCAATCAAATTGTTTTCCGGGGCGGACAGCAGTCAGGACATTATAGATATGTGGGTTCTTCACATGACGGTTCTTTGTGAGGGTGAGTACTGACAGGGGCGCCCACATGAAAAGAGATTTACGACGGTGTCACATCTGGGGAATTTTATCTGTTTGACAGGTGACAGGCCGATCGATCACCCCGCCCCACACACCACTCCGCCAATGAAACGAGGAAATCATCATTATTTATCAAGTAATGATAATTTAATACATCAAAGTCTTCCTTTTCAGACATACCAAACTTTTCTGGCTCCAGTCGTGTGTGTGTGTGACAGTGTGTACCACAATGACACGGTGGCCATTGTGCTGTTGTTTTTTCACAGTGCCGGTCAATGTCAGAGCAAAAGGACAACAGAGCACAATGGCATAGTGTGTCTGACACTGTGTACAGTGTGTGTCTGTTGTGTATGTTCCTGCGGTGTGATCAGTGGGGGTTATTGATTGATCTCTGACAAGTCAGTGTTTTCAGAGAACAGGAAGACACGCACATGCCAGCGCACACACAAACACGCACACACACACACACACACACACACACACACACACACACACACACACACACACACACACACACACACACACACAAGCAAACAGGCAGATGCTGCATGCATCCCCTGGGTGTCTGTCAGGGTTATCTCTTAAGTCTTTCAGGCTTTGCCCATACAGAGAGGGACCTCTATCTTATTTTGACTCAGTCCTACTAACACTCCACTGGCAGTGAGAAAAAAAGAAAGAAAAAAACTTCAAAAGAACATGAGGGACAAAGAAAGACAGATAGTTCTGACATGTAAACAGACACACACACAGAGGGAGAGAGAGAGAGTCACTCTTTGCATGCATATCATCTGTCTGACTAAACCAACAGTCTCAGTGGGCACCTACGCTCGCCTCTTTTGATGTTTAATTAAAACCAAATCGGGGGGTGGCGGCGGCGTTTGTGGCGTTCTGTTTTGAAAAATATGCAAATGTCAATAAAAATGCATTAAAGAAACATACGACCAGTCGCTGACGGCTGGGATGCGCAGGGGAAGGGAGGGAGGATGGAGAGAGAGAGAGAGAGAGAAGAGACAGTAGGTAAAATAACTAAACAAATGAGGGAGGGGTGGGGTGGGTGGTGGGTGGTGGTGGGGTGTGTGTGCGGGGGTTGGACTGGGACGCTATTTGCCAGAAATAATGAAACAGAGCAAAACACATAAGCGCTCGCCCTGCTATTTCCACTACTCAATTTAGGCGCAGCTCCGACGGTGGAATAATGCTAATGAGTGGCGGTGCCTCCTGATGCTGACAACGGGAGATAACTGTGGTATTCAGCTCCACCCCCATGCCCGGAGGACCAACAGATCTCTCTCGTTTTATCGCCCGGTGACACAACAATAATGAAAAATGTGGACAGAAACTCTGAGTCAAAAAATTGTGCAACATGTCTGCTGTGTGGATTTGTTGATTGAGGGAATGTGACACGAAGCAGCAGGAGCAGTTCACTGAGGTTTCGACATGCATGCTGTGTTATCGGCTGTACGAAGGGAAACAGCCAAAAAAAGAAAGAAAAAAAAAATTGCTTTCAGTTCAGGGGGAGATTAACCCCAAGACGAAGTTTCAACATCAGTCCCAAAACAGTCCGAGTAAACAGTGTCTCTTGTGTTTTCAAATTATATCTGGGTTGATTGGCTATAATTTGGGTGTATCAAGAAATAATCTGGGTACGAGAGTTCAAAAGATCAATTGTATAATGGACATTTTGTGAAATCATTTTCCAACAATTTTACATCTATTGAAGTGTGTGCAGCTTAAGGTTTGGTGTCGGGTTAATAAAATTCACTAAGCTTACAGGCTTACAAATCTCTTATTAAATCTTATCCCTCTTCATTCTTCTTTTATTAGAAACGAGCAATTGACAATACAGTCAGGCAGCAGGCTTCACGCTGACAGTGTTTTCCTATTATATTATTTATTTTTTACCAAAGCAGTGCGTGGCAACTGTTGGTTAAATTTAGGAAACAATCATGGTTACTATTGCAGGTTAACTACAGTATAGCTCCTTTAAGGAACTAAAAGGGCTGAGTGTGGTTAAGGTTAAAAAAAGAAGCAATATTATTTTTTATTATTTTTATGTTTATTTCATGAATACTGGATTAGCTACAGGTCCGTCCACCACCCTGATATCCCTCCTCTTACTGTCTGCCTTGCAACACAAAGACTCCTCCCTCCCCGGCTTTGGCACAATAGTTTTGTCTGTAAACTAAGTGCTGCAGCATTGTCCCATTATTTAGTCAAGAGAGCTGACTGTTGTTTTGCTGGATCTCTGCAGCTGCATGTGATATCAGCAGTAGCTAATAAACACAAAACACGATGAGTAACTTGCACAAATGCAAAAATGCAACTCAGGCCATCAAATGAGAGGAGGTTTTTGATTGGATTATCAATATTAGGAGTTGGGATCTTGCAGTTAAAGATTTCGTAAGTTTTCTCTGCCACCAAGAGTGGCATCCAGGAACTTTGGTGGGGTAAAAGACACGGTACGGTCAAGAACAAAAGTAAACAGTTGTGTTTCTTTGTACGTACCTACTGTATGAAAACAGCTGTTAGTGAGTTTTGAAGAAATGCATGAAATTTGACGCTGAACTTACAGTATTTCCCCAAGACTGGTAAGTCCATGTTTCAGAAAGAACAAATACAAGTTTTCCTTTGTTCCTCACTCCACTGCACTAGTAAACAATAAGCACTGACCCCACCACACATGCACACACACCCACACACTACAGGACCCCCGGGACTTTTAAACACATTGACTGTCAATCCTATTCACCTCTAAGAGTGTTTAATGTATGACTTGTGTTGATTGGAAATGTGAGGATTGCAGTGAGACTGGGAGAGAGCGGGATTCGAACTGCCAACCCTCT
The DNA here is from genome assembly GCF_905171665.1 of Trachurus trachurus. NCBI lineage: Eukaryota > Metazoa > Chordata > Actinopteri > Carangiformes > Carangidae > Trachurus > Trachurus trachurus. The sequence goes on from NC_139901.1 coordinate 11,931,876, forward strand.
GATTATTGGACGACCCGCTCTACTGCCTGAGCCACTGCCGCCCCTCCATAAGGACAATAAAGGTCTTTTTAAGTTAAAGTTAAGTGAACAGCTGCTAATGCCAACATGGGCTTGGTAGCATTAGCAAACCTCACAAATAGCTCCTTCAGACAGATGAATGTTGTATTTATCCAACCAATTTTCTGAATCATGGAGAAAACCGTTGGTGAAAAAATAATAAATAGACTCTGGCTATTTATTTAATTCATCAAACTTGCTGAAGTATTTTTACCTTCTCAGCTCAGTTAGTTCATATTCTCACCTGGTCTTAAAGGTTTCAGTTACTTACAGTTTAGAAAGGTGGACTGGAAAATGACTGGGTGCATGGGGTTCAAATGGATTTAACAAAATGCAGTCAAACTTCAACTCCAGTGCAGCTTCTATGGTCACAAATGTTTAAAAAAAAAAAAACGGAGCTCTGTGCATTCTTCACGCAGATGCAAGCTTTTATGAGATAGTCTGGATGATGGAGAGAGGGGCTGTTTGGGTTGCAGTGAGGCTGGGAGCTGGCATGCAACACTGCATGCAGAGAGAAAGGAGTCAGAGGTGAGTGGTGCTGAAGCATTTAGGAACAGGAGATGCTCTTTTTTGGGGGGTAGGACAGGAAATAAAGAACAGGGAGCGGGGGGGGGGGGGGGGGGGGCAGAGGAAGACTTCTCCAACCTCACAGATCTCATCTTGGCAGGAGGTTAAACAGAAGGAAGAGACATTAATGACACAGAGACACACAAGGACTGAGAGGGAAAAAGGCAGCAGTACAAGACCCCTCCTGTTAGGTCCACACGGGGGCAAGGGGAAGGGCTTCACCCCTCAGAGTCCGCCTGATGGGGTCGGCCACTGGGTGACCTGCAGCCAGACAGCCAGGAAGACGGCCACACGGACAAAGATAGACAGACAGACTGACTGACGCACTGAAACAAGAAAGAATAGCTTTTTTTTATACAAGAAAAAGCAACACACATGACAAAGAGACAAAGACAGAGGAGGGGGAAAAAATGACAGAAGCCACCGAAGTGGAAGACCAGAGAAGGAGTAGGAGACGGACAGCGGATGAATGAAACATGAAGGTGGGGTTTCATTGTGTGTGTGTGTGTGTGTGTGAGTTTGAGATGGAGGGATGAAGCGTGACAAGGATGAGGAGATGAATGGGAGGTGAACGGGTGGAGAAGTGTAGGCACGGTTTTCATAAGGAAGGCACACAAGTCCTGTCTGTTTGAGTTACGCCAACCCGCCCACCCACCTCCCTCCCCCCTCAGAGAGCATTTCTGAACCATTTCAGACACTTTGCAGCGAGGCTTAAAGTACAGACATACACATCGTTAGCTTATGTGGCACACAAGGCAAATCACATCGACTCAGTCTGCATTAAAGACAAGAAGAGAGAGGGAGAGAGGAAAAGAGAGGGACTGAGAGGAAACAACATTAGTTCTTCAAAAAAAAATGCCATTTCCCCTCTTCGCCTCCCCCACCCCCACCCACCCACCCACCCCGCAGTCCTCCAGCTCCACTCACCACAGGGCCCTTGGTGCTTGATGGGGATGAGGCTCTTGCTCAGACACTCCGCCTTGCGCCGCAGGCAGTCGTTGTCGTAGGTGTGGCCGTCCTTGCCGCACACAGGCCTGTAGGTGCCGTCGCATTCGATGGGGTCGCAGGAGCAGCGGGCGCTCAGCTGCTCCACCAGGCACACGGCGTTGAAGAGACACTCCTCCTTACATTCCTCTGAAATAGGAGATGGGTAAAAAAAAATGTATCACGTACATTATCTTTATATACCTCGTCAGAGTTAACCATAACCCTAACCTTATCCCACGTTCAGACAGACAACACCCGTCAGTGTGGAGGCATCTGCATTCGTCATTGATTCAGATTTTTCTTTCATGTCAACAATCTGTATAGACACTGATAAGGCTTTTTTTTTTTCGAGCTGTTTTCCCAACTGCCAATTTTCTAACAGTCTGACTGATCAACACAGAGAAAGGACAACAGAGGTACTCAGCAAGCGTTAAAAAAAAAAACAACAACCACCAAAAAAAAACATTTCAAGCTAGCAGAGTGTTGAACTAATTGTCCTTCCTGCCGTGTGACACTGCTGGTCCAACCATTGGGAAATAAATCGGTTTTCATCCAAACAGTAATTACATGTTAGAGAGGACTGATGTCACTGGCAGTGCATGTGAAAGCTTTTCCTTCAGCAGCAGAGGTTAAAGCCCTTTGTGGAAATACCTGAAACCGTTAACAACACATCAGAAATGAATATGTTTTGGTATGATGAGCAGCCGCTCTAAGAAGAATTGAAGGTTGAGCTCGACTATAGAAAATAAAAATGAAACTGACACGTGCAAAAGTGGTCATACAAAAGAACACGGTGTTTGTTCGTGTCTGTTGATGTCGCTCCTTTTGTTCGGAGCACATTAGGTGGAAAAAATCAGTTAATTTGTTTACTTTCATTTTATTAGATTGTTCATGGTTTCTTTCAAATGTAGCTACCCAGTGTTCTCTGCGGCTGAAGGAGGAATTTACCATCATCCTCTGAACTGGATCTTTTTATATTTTTCCTCTAACTTTTATTAGTTTTTAAACAATAATAATCATGGCAAAACAAACAATAGGAGAACTCAGTGAAGTGACACTTAATAACACAGTGGCTGCTGTTAATACATGTTCTTTTCTTTGGTGATGTAAGCCCAAACAACTGACTGGAGATCAGGCTCCCTCATCTAACTTTAATAATAAAGTTCCCCAAATAACTTTCATAAAATTGGGCAACCCAAAGAAGAATTTCCTTTTAGGGTCAAGTTAAAGTCTAAACTATTATATTCATTACATTTTGACTCACTAAGCAGAAATCTACTGCGTAAATTAAGAAAAGAGAAAGAAATACTGGTAATGTGAAATGGCAAATTTACCATTGAAGTGAGAAAATCCAATTTGAAGCAGGCCTCTGTTCTGGAGGCGCTCGCTAGGCTTCGAATTTATTTCATTCCTGATCAGTGGATCAAATTTGTACAGCAATTCAATTCCTTTTTCTCTTTTCTTTAAAAGCCTGTCATGCCACACTTAATTACATCAGTGCTGTATCTGAGTGAGAGGGCTACAAGGATGTGCGATGTCATGGTTACAAGTCGAAATGGCCATTTTCATTAGTTACCAATTTGTAATTTGCTTAGGGATATGATTTCATGGATCTCTGTTTCAAATTGAATTATTCTTTCATTTGAAAAAGGCACAGCAGAGGAGGGGAAGGAAGGAGGAAAAAAAAAAACCCTTCATCCACTTGCTTGCACACGTACGCGACGCGTCGTCATACACACACACACACACACACACTGACATGCCAACACAAACTCGCAGCGCTACTTAAGACTGGGATTTGTGCAAATTGAAAGGCTCACACTCCTCCATCAGCCTGTCAGCCAGTGAAGGCATCAGAGCCGGGGTGTGTCACAGAAGTGTCTGTCAACGCTCCTTGCTGACCGTAACCAATGGCCGCCCCCCTTCCAGACGGTGATCTACTCCCGTCTGTGACGCTTGTCAGAGGTCTCGGAGCACGGGCCAGGGTCTCTCTGCGCATCACTGCCACGAACCAACAAAGCTGTGGCTTCACCAGGCCCCCGCCGACAACACAGCAAGAAAATTGGATTTCCTCCGATGGCTATCAGACGTACAGTAAAAGCTGACAGCTCTTTGTTGACTAAGGCTTAAACCCCGTGTTCTAATAGCACAGATAACAGCCCTGGAGGCTCTTATCAGGCTGGAAGAGGCTACTGCTAGCATGGATACAGTACAGATCCCAAGACCTTAGAGCCATTTATCTCTGTGCTGTGCAGTACAATAACAGTAACACAGAGTCTACACAGAGCTAGAGTCTGTGTGAAACATGTGGATGCCTGCATGTATGACAATATGATGCAGATGCTTCATGATTGTGTCTTGATTTTTATCTGTCGACCCATTGGTTTGCACCATGAGGGCTTTATACGTTAATGCAGTAGAACAGCGGGTGATTAATTGGGTGAAAGATTCAATCTGGGACCAGTATGGGCTGTGCACCTATATGCTATGGGTGTGCTGTAACACAACGTAAAATAAAAAGCCTTGACTTGAGACATGAATGTGCTTGAGGCTTCTTATCTCTTTGTGTATGGTGTTTTCTCTATCATGAAACACTCTCTTCTTCAAAACATATAGACACTTTCTAAAAACCACAAAGCTTTTTTCCTCACCCATCCTTCTGCATCGTCCTGCATGAATCTTCCTGAGCTTGATGCCTTTCTGCATGCCTCTTGCCAACATGGCGCACTCACTGGCGTAGGTCTCCCCATCGCTGGCACACAGGGGCTCGTTTCCCGGGGGACATGCCTCCGGCGTGGCAAAGAGGAGAGTGTTGCGGGTGAGAGTCTCCACCCGGCACATTGTGCTCAGGCTGTTCTCGCTGTCTTTGCACGGGTCTGTGGAGACACAGGCATTAATGAATATGTATTGCAGTATACATATGTGCTGCACAGTATGTAACAGTTTATGTAGGAAAATATTTACATTAATTAGACCTCGGAGGATTGAAAAAGAAAGCTTTAATCAAAGACATCTCCATGTCCAGCTATGAGAGATGAACAACAATATGTTGGCAGGAGAAAAAAGACAGTAAATATGTAACAGGACAGGATGCGTCCTTGCTTAATTGCCTCAGAACTGGCAACTGTTCAGTTCCTTCTAAAGTAAAGTTTCTGTTAGCTTTGGAGAGCCAGATTGAAAATAGCTGTAAACAACAATATACCTGTAATATGATTCACAAGCCAAATCATCATCTCAGTATGGACTGAATTCATTAACTGTTGTTTGTTTGACAATATTAGTTGAGTAAATTTAGAAAGAGGAAAGGAGAGGAGAGGAGAGGAGAGGAGAGGAGAGGAGAGGAGAGGAGAGGAGAGGAGAGGAGAGGAGAGGAGTAAGGAATGGGCAGAGGAGGAGACAAGACATGATCCTCCATCACTGCTGCTCCAAAGATATTATCAGTGGCCCAGCAGCTGGGAGCAGCTCAGAGTGGGACCTTGGATATGAAGGGGAGACAAGGAAATGGATGAAGAGACTGTCGGTTTGATTTGCTCCCTGGCACCTCCCTCCTTCCAGGGGAGTGTCGGTCTGGCGCCGTCGGCCCTATCAGTTCGTGATCATAATGGAATTGGTTTGCGGACGTGTGGGACGGGGGGTGTTGCTCCTTGAAACTGGAGCCCAGGCTTTATCCTCCACGCCATGCTTTCAGCATGCGGAAAGACGAAGGATTTATGTAGCACTGTGACATATTAAATCACTGCCAAACTGCCGGCAAGTCATTCAAATCGCACCAAGGATGAAACACCCTATCATCGGGAAAGGAGTCGAACGGAGGAGAAAGAAAATGAGAAAGAGCGAACAGTGGGGGGGGATGGTCTCCAAAGTCCTCTGGCAGACGTACAAAGAGCAACAATGCAGGAACATGAAATGGGACAGAGCGGTTTGACTATGGAGGGCTGGGAAGAGGGTGCGTGTGTGTGTGTGCGTGCGAGGGGTCTGGCCAGGCCTCGCACTGTTCTCTGTCAGCACAATGCAAAGGCCCAGCGGCTGAGCAAACAGGGGGTTTTATCGTAATGCATGCAGTGTCTGAGCATAAGGCAGTGCCTCACCTGCCAGCCAGACCATTATCTGTGAGAAAGACCATTACCTCCCATTAACTGAGAAGAACAGGATCCGCGTTTCCCTCTAGCTGAGCAAGTAGGGTAATTACAAAAAGAATGGCCTGTTTGCTGCCAAAACTAGCCACGCGGATAAATCAACTGCATTTTGTCTGGCTAGGGCCACGGACTTGAAATAGCCGCGGCTTTAGATGAAATGGCTGCGGGAAGATTTAGAGGCCCATCAGGACGGACTGGTCCCTTGAGCCTCAGCCCTCCCCAGGGAGGACGGGGCAACTCGGGTCACTTTGGCCGACTCAGGCTGAATTTATACGACCAACCTTCCACCGGCAGAGCCGCACATCCATCTCTCATTGCCCACCACCCCTCTATGTCTCCCGGAGGCTCTGGCTGCTAAGAGACAGAGTTAGTGTCTGCTGTTCTTTTCTCTCCCTTTAGCTCGCTGTAAGATTTAAAAAAAAAAAACCTTAAAGTTGAGAGCCTTGGGAGTTAGCAACCATCGCCTAATGATAATGAGGATGAGCCACAAAAGCTTGGTCCAACAAAACCTAGACCGACTTAATGAAAACAATGATTCACACAGGACTGAGTATAGGAGAAAACTGAAAACACGCAGAGGCAAGGCCCAAGTTAGAGACAGGTAGAAAATAAAAGCAAGAGGTAGTAAATAGAGTGAAAAAGTGAAGGACAAAGAGAAGCTTGAAGATTTTCCATCGGCAATTATCAGGCGAAATGACAAAAAGAATTGCGACGCCGAAATGTGACGCCTATCTGCTTTTCACTGCAAATTTAATATCAGACAAACTGAAAGACGATACTGTGGACTAATGATGGCCGCTTTTCAATAATGCTGCTAAATGAACTGATCAATGATAAAAAAACATAACCGAGAGGTATCTCACCACAGTGGCCTTGGTATTGCACGCGTATGTTCTTCTGGCTCTTGCAGGCATGCTGATGGAGCTCACAATCGTTGCGGTAGTCCTTTCCGTCGCTGCCACACACCGTCTCCTCGGGCTTGCCCTCGCAGCCCAGGGGGCACATGCATTTAGCCGACAAGCCGTCTGATGACTGGACACAGGTACTGCCGTAGCTGCAGGTCACCTCGGTGCAAGGGTCCTTCAGAGCTGCGGGGACAGGGGACACAAAGAGAAACAAACATCTATTAGTCAAGAAACAGATTACTTTTTTTTTTTTTTTTTTTTACACTGAGGAGTGCACCTGTCAACCAGCTGTACTCTATGACACTCACCGCTGCTTCATGCTGGAGTGCATCATGTATGACAGGCCGTGTTATTTGAGAGGCTGCCAGTGCACTTTTGGAAGCCCAGCACAGTTATTGTGGGGTTTGAAGAACTACTTGACACCCCTGGGTAAGGACGCACTGTCACAGCTGTCTCCTCGTACAAACAAGTTGTGTTTCATTTTGTGGCGCCGAGCGAATTGAATTAGGGGCTTTACATTCATAACACATTCTCTTTTGCTATGCTCGAGCATGCTTTAATCGCCACGGCTGAAAAGCAACCGTCTGAATATTTACTTTTCTACAAATGAGACCGAGAGAGAGGAGGGGAGAAGGGAAGAGAGGTATTTTCCCCCCGAGGTCTTTGTTTCCACCCTAATTAAACATCGTGCCACTTGTCGCTGAGTGACTCATTCCAATGATAGGAGAGGATGCAACTTTTAATTTCGCCTGTGTTCGCCACTGATGGGTGTGTGTGTGTGTGTGTGTGTTGGGGGGGCTTCTTTTCGGGGTTTCATATGCCCGACAAAAGGCGGCCATCAGATTACAATCGCTACCATCCTGCAGCATGATACATATTTATGACTGCCATGGACAAACATGGTTTCCCATGAGAGAGAAGCCGCGCGTCAGCGGCCTCTCTCATTTCCTAAGCTGCCACTGTTAGAAGAGATATTTACCCATGTTTGATATTATTCCCTCTTTTGTTACAAACCAACATCAATGAATTTAATTTAAAGGGGAGTGCATATATTGAATTTCAAAATCTTTGCTGTGCATTTTGGTTCGTTTTTTCTCTCAGATCTTCCAGTTATGGAGGAAACAGAGATTGCTTCAGATTTATTTTTTTGTTGTTGCCGTGTTTTTTTATTTTATTTTTTTTCTTGTTGTTGATACCTGCCTTCAGGATGCCATGGCACTGCCTTCCTTGTTAATAAGAAACTGGAATGTGTGCAGAAATATATTATGGATGTGTAAGGAGACAGGAGTGCTACGAGGAGAGCTCTTGATCAAAGGATATGCCCTCACCTCGCTTCCCTCATCTTCATGGCGCATCCCCCCCCCCCCTTTCTTTCCCAACTCTCTCCTGTCAAGTCCTTTTGAGGTTTGGTGCGTTCGACTCGTTAACGAACACTTTTTTTCCCCCCAACATTTCATATTTGTGCTGTACTGCAGAAGGAACTTTGAAACTGACTCCAGACCTAATTAATGACAAAGACACCCTCAAAAGCAGCTTCAAAATAAAGTGCTAAAATTACAGTTTTGAGCTGAAGGAGACGGATGGAAAGTAACTCGCTGAAATCAGAAGTCATTGTGAGCCACCCGACGCGCGGCCTGATGGCGGCCGACGTGGGCAGAGAGCGACTGTGACACTTGGCCTCTAATTTGTGTCTAATCATATGAACAATGAGACACTGATGACCTGTGGGAACCGGCGCTGCACTAACGACCTTGTTGTCTCTCGCCGAGCAGGTAAAAGGTCACAGCGACAGCAATTACACACAAGTTACATCAACTACACAATCTACACTGTATGAAACAGTTGGGGCTCCTCCTGTCATGTGGCATATAGCTACTAACCTAGATATAACCTTCACAGTCACAGTGTTTTTGATCCACCTGCTGTTGGGGAGTGGGAGGAGGTGCAGTTATATGTCCTGACAAGAAGAAGCACCTTGTCAGTGCGCTTACACTCTCTGTGAATTGGTGGTTGTTAAGGTGGAGGCGGCAGTCACAGCTACTCAAGAGGAGGAGGAAGATGAGGGAGAGGCCCCGGTGATCCACTCCGGCTGCACAGAGGGGCCCCTGTTTGCTTTGTGACAGTAAACAGCAGCCTCCTCACACTTCTTGATCTCATTAAATAATGGCCAGGGCTTTTTTTTCTCTCTTTCTCTCTCTCTCTCTCTGCCCAGCCGTCCTTTCCTCTGAGCGAAGCTGGAGTGTTGACAGGCAAAGAGGGGCGGGGGCGGCAGTTGCAGGCACGAGAGCTAGGTAGAATAGGAAGCGGAGGTGGGGGCTCTTGATTTGAATACTAACAGGGGCCGATTTGGATACGGAGCGCAGCCTCGATGGGGTGTTAGTGCAGATAAACCTCCCTTCTCAGACTCAGACAAGCAGGCAAATTGCCTGGGCGAATGTGATCGGTGTAACAAGCACACATAAAAAAAAAGAAGAAAAAAGAAAGAAAAATAAGAAACCACAGCAAACTTCAGGCAGTTCTTGCGTATATTTTCTCATTATTATCACGTGAAAAGTGGCACAAAAAAGCACAAAAAAAGAGAGATGAGAAAGAGCGAAGCTGAAGAAGTCAGCAGAGCTGGCTTCACTAAATTAGAATGATCCTCGCTGCCAATTAGATCAGTCTCCCTCGCTGGAGTAAAGCTCAGCGAGGTTTCCACTGCAAGGATAATGAGAAGAGAAAGACAGATCAGGATACAGATAGACAGAGAGATAAAGACGCCAAGTGACACCAAAGTAACGGCATCCCAGCACAAACAGGGACGACATCTCTAGGTTATGACGAGGGAAGGAGAGGACACCCTAGAGGACATCCAGCAGCCCACAGTCCAATTAAAACACTGTCCCTTTATATATGTATTTTCTTAGGCACTCAATGCTGATTTATTTACATTTAAATGACTGGATTTTCTAAAATCCGTCTATTCTTCGAAGCGTTTTGGACTCGTTCCTGTCAGTCCATCACAGCTGGACCTGAATTTGATTGCTTCTTTTCACAGAACGATTGCTCTAATTCTCCTAATCACAGGCATGCAGCATTTCAATGGACACACCTAGCGGAATATCTCCACTCAGCAGGTTCGCTTCATTTGAATCAGAGGGGAGCCATTGTCTGCCAATCGGGGAGGTATTGTTACTGCACTACCCGCGCGCCTAATTGTCAGTTCATGTGTGTCTGTGCCGATTCCTGAACGAAAAACCTTCACTCCCACACGCACACGAACATCGCTGCAAGTTAGGCTTTAACTCAGGGTTCAATCGGGGGTCAGACTGCGACAGAAATCAGTCTGGTTGTTATGTGCTGTGCTGTAGCTGCAGAGGTAAGATGGCTACTAGCAAGAGGCTGATTAGCAGTGCTAGTATTACGTGTGTTCGGGCTGAAGGGCAACGCTCGGCAGAATGTGCATGATTGTGCAGAAAAGAGAAGGAAATGAAGAATGAAGCTGTCAAACAAATGCAGGACTGACGCACTCACCACAGAAACACTAACTAGCTATTGTCTTTACCAGTCAGAGCTGAATTATCTGTCAGGGCAAATTAACACAGAAAAAGTTAAATTTGCAAAATTCACTCGGCTCTATATGTGAACAATCAACGTTCAGCTTCACCTTCATAATTTTCTCAACTTTCTCATCTCTATTTAAATTGAAAATATAACTGAAATATGAGTTGTTCGCACAAACCAAAAAAAGACAAATCTGAGTCTCTTGAATCTGCCTGCATGCATAAAAACGATGTTTCTAATGCATACATTTACAATAACACTACATTTATGTACGAATCAGGAGATATGTGAAAATTACATTTCCGGCTGTGTGGTTCGGGGCAGAGCTGCTGGAGTGTTAGTGGCGTTTTAATTAAGTGAGGTCTCTTTCATCGAGTATTTATTTGACATCATACTCATGAAAACTAAAATGTACCTTGGGCACAATACTGAAAAGCAGTTGATGAGGGTTAGGGGCGTCGTTGGCGGGGGGGTTTGTCTCTCTGAAAAAGTGGGGCAGAGAGGGGTTTTGGAGGACGGGGGATTACAGTGATCCTCTCACCTCTCATCTCTCCCCCTGGCAGCGAGCAGACAGCCAGGCAGGTGGGGAACTCTGCTGCTCTCTGATCCACTGTTTTGAGCTGTAGTTTATTAATGCTTCATTAGGGACAGGGAGCTGTCAGCGTCATGCTGGCTTTACCTGATGCCCTGCCGCCGCCGCCACCGCGCCAGCAGCAGCCCAGATGTGTGTGTAGAGAGATTGTGTTCATATATGCCGGTGCACGTTTACAGGCAGCAATGGAGTTCAGATAAGTCTGCAAGTGAGTTTGTGATATATATGCATGTGTATCTGTGCATGCATGCGTGTGTGTATGTGTGTGTGTGTGTGGTGCGTGTGTGGCGCTTCCTGTTGTGCTGGTAGTGATAAGGGAGGGAGCAGGGGGTTAGAGCTAATCAAATGCAATGATGCGAGGTGGGGGGACTTGGCGGTGTGTGTTCTAATCAAGGCCCCCCCCTCCCCACCGCCAGTCACACACACACACACACACACATCACCAGCAGGAGAAGAATAAGAAGAGAGAGAGAAAAAGGAAAAGAGACAGATATAGTGACAGAGAATGAGGGAGAATATGACAGGGAGAGGAAAACAGTAATGAGGGGGTTGAGTTAAATGTCATTTGAGAAAATACAGTGAGAGGGAAAAATGCAGAAAAAGAAAAGAAATTTGCAACAAAGCGTTGAGACGTTTACAGTAAAGGAAAAGTTCACAAATGTGTTTTCACCTATTGTCTTATTTCAACTCCTCCTTTAAGGACAGTTCTTCTTCCTTATCATGGGTTCATGCTCATCCACCCTGCAGCTGTGTCCAAAATCACTTCATATTTGAATCCTACTGTAAAGTGTTCACTTGACGTCATTCAGGTTTTTTGGGTGTGCGAATGTAAAATATGCGCGGTTGCCGTCAAAAAAGACGGGTTAGAGATTAAGTGGCAAAGCAAGGAAAGAGTTGAAGGAGAGAGGCGGTTTGGAGAAGTGTGTAGAAGTGCGATAAGAGAAAGGGTCAGAATGGGAGCAAGGAAAAAGCAAGAACAGGAAAATAAACAAGGTTAACGGACGAGATCGATAAAAACGGAGATCGAAGAACTAAATATGGATGAAAAGCGTGCAGCCAGATACCCAGACCAAGTGATGATGAGCAGCAGGCAGGAGGAGTGAGGGAAGGCCAAAGGATTTACAGTGCTACACACCTCTCCAACATACTCCCCATACACACAGACATACACACACTCACTTCACTTTCTCTACTGTGAGGCCAATTGCTGGAAGATGATTCTCTGTGTTTGATGTAGTTCTTCAAAGAGCTTCATAGAACTGCAGCTGTTGCTCTCTTTTACACGCCTTGCTGTTTTACCCATGAGAATGGAAAATGAACCACGAAAAGCCCTCATCACACTGCAGTCAGCTGGCCACACTCACAGCTAACTAGTTCTGTGTGTCTATTGGATAGGGTTTGTGTGCACAGATTTGAACCTACTTCATTTCGAAAGACAATAACGTCGTCCATCCTTAAAAAAAAGCAGCAACAAAAAAAGATAAATGTATTTTGGGATAAATGTAAATGACAGATGATGGAATGCTAAAATCTTGCACTGTGAGGTCTCATGATTCCAAAATAGTCCAATTTGTCTGGTAGCTGTCATTTTCCAGAGGCAGATATCTCACGCTTGAAAGAAGTGAAGCACAGGTGGGGTGGTGAAATGACTATACACGGCCCATCTATTCTGCTGAGTGACAGAGAGGAGGCAGGACGGGATTAAATCGTCTGGATGTGGCATTTATGACAAACACAGGCAGAGATGTTCAGGGGGGTTGTCAAGGGACGGCTCACGACTTCACAGAAATTCTCCACTTAAACAAAGTTGGTGTTTAAAGCCGGCGAATCTGAGCTGGTTTGTTTTTTTAGTAATTTAACCAAAAGCATTTGGTTCCGTCCTCCTAATTCACATTCATCAGGAGTCCTGCTTCTGGACAGCAGACGATGGCTACGGCCTGCTCTCTAGCTCTTTAGTTGCTAAATGTTTCATTATGTTCACAGGCTACTCGCTCACGTCGGTGCAGAGCAGCTAGTGAACAGTCAGTTAGTTTTTTTTTAGTTTTAAACAGCTGCTGCTGTAGATGGAGCAGATAAAGGTGCTAAGAGAGAATCATGAAACTGCTGCAGGCTATAAAGTGCTGGAATAATGCCACATCACCAGGAGCAGAGAGGAATCATTTGGATGATAATTCTTTGTGTATTTGTTGCTACAGACATTAGTTACATTGCACATACTGTATAAACATATAGATCAATGTGACGGGAGAGGAATAAAATGCTGCCTGAGATGGTGATGATGTATTTCTTTGAACAGGTTGTGTGAGACAACAAAGCCGAGATGATGACCCCGCTGTTAGAAAATTGAAGACATTATCCTGGGTTTATGTATTTTTGGGCCAGACCAAAATGTTGCTAAAGGACTCTGTGGACGGTTATACATCACATGTCAAACCATCTGCACGCTTCAAGTGTTACATCTCACTTTGTTTCAGACCTGTAATCCATATGAGCGAGCTAAGAGAGATAAAGGATAAGAAGAAGAGACAGACAACACTATCTGATGGACGGCCTCTTTAACCTCGGGGCCTTCCTGTCACCTTAATGGCCCATGGGATAAAGTCAGTATTACCTATTGAAAAGCTGTCAGTGCTTATACCATGAGCTGTGTCTCTTGGATTAAGGGAGAGGCCTTTTGAAAGCAAAGTGCCAAAAATAAGTGGAGGAACGCAGTCTGAGACGCTGTTAACTGCTTGTTTTGTTTACTATTTTAAGGCCAGGATCGCACAGTCAATAATGTATTTATGTCGTTTTAAATGGTTGAGCTCTGCATGAGGCAACCCTTAATCAAACCCAGTGATATGAAACTCATTAGACCCAGTTAGCAGATTTAGCATTACAGCAAACATTTATACTACAGCTATGGTTCACTGATGAAATGTTTTCATCACAAAAACTTCATTGAACAGGACAAATTACTTTAGTGTGCGCAATAGTTTAAAAGCCAAATAAACCCAAACACCCTCAAAGTGATAAACAAAGCAAGAGAGGGAAAATATACTGTGTTTAAAATACATCAACTTCCATCAGAGACTGATGTTTCAGAGTGTCACCCCGGCCCTCGGAAGGGATGCGGGGACTCATGTGGGCCGAGTGGTGCATATGCCACAAGTTTGCTTTCATTAGCGCCTGATTAACTGGAGCTGGTGGTGGTGGGAAGCCAAAAAAGAAGAAGAAGAAGAAGAAAAAACAGCCCTGATGTGCAGCGAAGCATTGGCTAATCATACTTGGCCTTTGCCATCAACGCTCACTAATGAGTGATGGCCGCTGGGCCTCGATGTGCCGTTCTGATCTGCTAAAAAGGCAGTCACAGTAGGTGTCGGTGCCCTAAACACACACAGATGTCTCTGCATGACAACATTATCAACACTATGATGTGCACTTATGATAATGAGCTTTGCTGTATCTCTCTTATTGATAGTCCCATGTAAGTAATTACATGTTAAATAGCTCTCGGTCACTGTCTTATACAAGAACAGCTGTATTTACAGTTGTTGTAAAGACAGTGGTTTCCAAACTGGAGGCAACAAACTGATTAACAATATTTAAAGTATAAACATTTCCACTGCACAAAATAAAGTTGTTTTTCTGACTTTTTACTAATTGTCACTTGTTTGTTTTTTTAAGAAAGTTCTGTTTCTACATGATTCTAAAGTCTATTAAAAAAGCTAACACAGCTCACAGCTCATAGGCTACAGCAGCTCATAGCTGGAAATGGGTAGAAGCCAAAATGTGTAGTGCACAAAGTCATGACTTCTACAACTGCAGTGATTTTTTGTTTTGTTTTGTTTTTGGAAAACAACATCAATATCAACTTTGGAAACCTCATCAACAGAAAAAAAAAAAAAACACATTTGCTCACAAATTATCTTATGTAAGCAAATGCAGAAATTCCACAGTAATGAGTCTTTAGCCCCAAATACTGAGACTTTAATTTGAAAAATAACAAAGATCCAGAGGATTAGAATTCAAAACTGGTGTGGAAAAGACTGAAGTGCTATTTATTAAATTCTAATTTTCTCTCTGCCAGTCTCTGTCTGTCAAAGCCAAACACACTTGCAATCAGATAAATCCTTCAATCAGCCAACCCATTTCAGCCTGACAGTATAGGACCTTGTTTAACATGACAACTATTTAATTTAAGGTATTTTGATAGAGAGAGAGAGGGAGGCACGTGACAGTGTGAAGCTCCAGGAGCAGAACAAAGAGTACTGACATTTATTCAGTAGATGAATAAGTAGATGAGAATAACTTGGATTGATTGCTCTCTGCTGGCAAGTGTTATACAGACAGGCATTGTGCGTGTTTGTGTGTGTGTTCTTATAATCAGAATTTGGAAGAAAATTATTAGATCTAGGAGTAGGACAGCAAACACATTGGTGAAATACGGAGGGTGAACTGGTCCCCAGAGTTAGAATGAATTTACTGTGATCAGGTTGAACAATAGACAGAAAAATAAACCACATACTGTAGCGTCAGCAGTCAAGTGACTCTGATAAACATTATAAAACTGACCCATTCAACCCACTGGCAAAAAGCATCAGTGTCTGGTTTGTGTTATTTCACTGTAAACAGGATATTGTGTCGCACCACAGAGAGGAAGTGCTCAAAAATGGCCATGTCCCACTGCAACGAACAAAAGGCAGGAGACTCTTATCTCCCGGCTGTGAAATCATCTCACTGTGAAAATGTTTTGTGCACAAGTTTGGATTCTTCAATATGAATGATTTCCAGCCACCAGGAACAAGTCATGACGTCTGTGGTTTTGTTGTGCCATTGTGTTCCTCATGTCACTAAGAAAACTGCTGCACGTTTTAAACTGCTGCTGGATGAAACACTCAAAACAAATGATGATTTTAGAAGCTTTACAAGAATTATACCTGGTGAACTATTCATATTTTTTCCAATGGATTTCTGAATTTGAAGGGGTTTACAAGGCGACTATGTAGAATCTGCCTGGCTGTGGGGAATTCATTGCTCACACATATATGTGCACAGTGATTCACAGGAAATTATGTTTACATGTTATTCACTATTAAAGTGTAATTTCATTTAATGTTATGCTACATGAGGTTAAATTATGGTCTTACAACTACATAATAACTAACCGCTAATGCAAAGCCGGTATTGCCTGCTGCTTTTACATAATAGGTGTTAAACTGTCACACCACAGAGTGGCTTTTATTGCGAAGCAGCCACAGGAAACGCTGTTTTTTGGTGACCAGCCATGGTCAGCAGCACTGATGGTGATTGTACATTACAAATGTTTCTCGAGTTTCTTTTTGTCAGCGGCTAAGAATGAAATGCTACAGGGAACTAAAGGAAGGAGAGAAAGAGCAGTCACAGCGAGCTGTTAGTAGATAGAGAACTGCAGCCAACAAGCTGCGCACCTCCAATTCTTCATCAAGGTCACCAACTCTTTTCACTGTGCCCTGCTGTCAGATAAAGCAACTGAATTAAGAGAATCGTGGCAAAAAAAAGGGAAAAAAAGAAAAAAAAAAGTTAGCACACCATTATTCTCTTATTGCTGCTCGTGGCGGCTGTTGAGCAGAGGTTATATAGTCTCATTTTGGGTTTCTATTCACAGAAACCACTCTATGTGCAGTAAAAGGAGGTTAAGGTTTGAATTGTCCAGAGCAAAACTGGGCACTAAACCTCTTTCTCTTGAGCACTGTCTGAAATCGAGCAGCCACATAAAACGGCAGTGAGTAAATATTGAGGACTGCTATGGTAAATCGAGTAAAAATGCTTCTCACAAAGGAAAAGTCTTCATAGTTTTCTCCGTCAACATTTCTCAGTCCTGCTCCTGAGGACAAAAGGCTACTGGGTTTCTCTCCTCCCACTCAGTTAACATTCACTTTCCAGCACCGGCATAAACAGTGTGTGTCTCATTAGATCGCTAACATGAACACCAGCAGGACTCTGGGTCCTGATGACCTGGATCAATAACCACTGCACTACTTCATTTTGGCTTCCAGACAATGCGAGCTGATTCACAAACACACATGACTGCACTACATCCATGTGGCCCAAATGGCTACAACACCTGGTTTTCATTCCCCATACTATTACAGAGCTGGAAGTTGTGAAAGTTTAACGCTGGTCTGTCTGCTGGTTTGAAATCAGCCGTGGAGGAATTTACAGAGTCAGTCTCCCATTGGACGGGACATGCTGCCTAAATTGCCCTCTACTGCCACAATGTGAGCACACAGCATTACTCTGGGGAGTGAATGCAGTCGATATGTTCCTTACAGTCCTAGCTGTGTGTGTGCATCTACCCATGAATGTGCAGGGCAGAATATAGACTCAAATATGATGAACAGTTTAGATAAATTGTCGAACATCTACTTATGATTCCAAAGTAATTAATAAACTCAACATGAATTAACTGGATGAACTGCCTCAACAGTCGTCAGTCTCTCTAATTAAGGTACTATGGGAAAAACATTCTAGAGAAAGTATGCATCTAATATAATTGTATACAGAGAGTATATATCTCTAACGTGAGTCAATACAAACACACAAAACGATATTCTTTAGAAATCTGGCTCTGAACATTCATCACCAATTTTCCACACAAATAAAATAAAATCTCCAGTATTGTCAGCAGAGCACTAGTTATCCTCATATTTTCACCACTGCTCTGTTTTTATTGTTTTCACCTCTTTCCATCTCTCCTGAAGTATACGCAGGGAAAATAACAAATAATGATGTATTATTCAGGAGAAGCCAAACGCATAAATACATTAAAAAGTCTCAAAACACAACCTCTTGTCTTGTATTAAGCAGGTGTGTGTCGATATGGACGTGTGTTGTGTGTGTGTGTGTGCATAATCTGTGTTTTGCCCGCAGGTTTTAGAGAGGTGAACGCTGGAGAGAGAAAAAGAGATGAAGAAGACAGGATTTGTCTTACAAGTATCAGTTGCTGCAGATGAGTGGAACAGCAAGTAAAGATGGATAGAGGATTCTAGCAAAGCCCATTATCATCTCTGTATGTGTGTGTGTGTGTGTGTGTGTGTGTGTGTGTGTGTGTGTGTGTGTGTGTGTGTGTGTGTGTGTGTGTGTGTGTGTGTGTGTGTGTGTGTGTGTGTGTGTGTGTGTGTGTGTGTACGTGTGAAGGATGATAACAAGAATGTATATATTTCTATCTGTTTACAAAGTGCCTGCAGTGTGTGTGTGTTTCACAAAGTACGCCTGGGTGTGTATGCGTGTACATGCATAGTGGTATAAATACAGTATCATTACACACGCGCACACACACACACACACACACACACCCACACACACACACACACACATATTCAGTCCATCAGGTTCTGCATGTTATGGTTATGAATATCAAGCGAGAGTCAATGCCCCAGGGAAATGAAAGCACGGAAACCAAGTTATTTACAATGACCTCTCGCTCTGTGTATATGTGTGTTGGTGTGTGTCTGCGCGTCTGTGTGCGCACATAAATGTGTTCAGCAACGACCCTGGATAAATCTGATTACTCTCTGTGTTCATGTGTGTGTCTGTTGGCATGCACGTTACCGCTGTTGAGAGTGGCACCAAGAAACTGAGAAATGTAGTCGGATGGAGGGAAGTGCAAAAGGAGGAATGGAATGAGAGAAATGAAGAGAAAGTGACAGAGGGAATGAAGTAGTAAAGAAGAGGGAGAGAGAGACTGAGCAGCTATTTTTGGCTGGTCTAAAGCAAGTAAATGAAAAAGAGGTGAAATAAGAGAGACAAGAAATAAAATGGACTGAAAATACAAAGAGGAGGGAAAGGGAGAGAGTAGAGAGTGAGGAAGAAATAGGAGGGTTAAAACCAAGCAAAGAGATAAAGGGTGGAGGGGAAACAGAGAAAGGGAAAGGAGGCCAGAGGGAATGAAACAGGAGGAAGAGATGACTCCTCGTCCTCCTCAGTCACAGTGCACAACACTGTTATCAGCTGGAAAAGCCAAAAGTCATCTCCACCATCTGCAGTTATTACCACCACGCCATCGTCACCGGGAAACCGAACATGTCACCAGGGTAACAAAAGACA
This sequence comes from Trachurus trachurus, assembly GCF_905171665.1. NCBI lineage: Eukaryota > Metazoa > Chordata > Actinopteri > Carangiformes > Carangidae > Trachurus > Trachurus trachurus. Next base: position 11,950,730 of record NC_139901.1, read on the forward strand.
TCATCAAAGTGTGAGGAAAGAGTAGAAGTAGGAGAAAAGGAGGAAGAGGAAGGGGAAGAAGAAGAGGAAGGGCAAGGGTTAGAGAGCATGTGGAGGTAAAGGTTGACTAAAGCGAGTTGTCTTTCATCTCTTCACTTCCCCAGCTCTGTTTCAGAGAGAGAAGGATTTGTTTGGAGGAGATTTTCCTGAAATGTCCCCCTCCTGGCCGGCTTCATCCTCTACGAGGGGATAAATCACAGCTTTACCCGGCCCGACCCAGACACCTTAACAACCAGACAGACCAGCGCCAGACAAAAGGCAGAACGTACAGCTGGGGTAACAGGATCAGACCAGAGACTGTTTGAGCTTCTCTGGGAAAAAAAAAAAAAAAATCAGCACAGCACAGAAAAAATAAAAGACTTTGATAAGCAAGAAGAAGAAGTGGAAACTGATTGGGCTACCAAGATGTAAAATTACATCTTTTTGCTATCTTATATAATCTCAACAAACAGTGTGTTAGTGAGATGTTCTCACACCAGGAGCAGCTTCACTGGAGTCTCTAGAGGCTTCGTTTTAGTACTACACCAGGCGCACGTAATGCATTCAGTGCAGCAGGGAGGGATATTCAGCAAAACCGCAAATGCACATACAAAACACACAAAGCACGCACATTCATAATCATTACATTGTGTAAATATGGGAGCATATCCAAACAGAGTCACTATCAGGACTCACAAATAGGGACTAATGCGCTTTAGTGAATACATTTAGGAGGATTTGTGACGGGAGGATAATACTGACCACTAAACATTGGCCAAGGGCCAGGCGAAGATGACGGTTTGGTAAAATACTGAGAGAGTCGGCGTTTCTTGTCTCATGTGTTCGTTTGCACAATATTTAACCAGGATCACAACCTTTCCAAACATTTGTGCCTTCAGTTTCTAAAACATAACCGTAAAATGTTAATCATGGTTTAGTTGCCAAGAGCAGCTACTGGAGGGAAAGGGCTCCAAGTGCACTCAACAGGCTCCAGTTTTGTTTATGATAAATATTTTCTCATTAAGTTGATAGATAATGTAATCTGCTGCTATTATAGTGGCTACCGAATTTATCAGCAAGCGTGAATAAGCTGTATATGAGACAGGTTTACTGTGTAAAAAGGCTGAAAAGCTCTGATAAATTCTTATATATATATTACAACCAAGTACCACAGGTTGCAGCACATACTTTATGTTTAAGATGGGAAGCTTCACATCCTTCTGGTGTTGGGCCCTGAGTGCCTGCAGTATGTTAGAGCAGACAGAGCAGCAGGTGTGGAGTACTGATGCCTTTCTCCTTTCACTGTGAGGACAGAGGAGTGCGCCGGCACTGGAGAGATAACGCCCTCTCTAAAGCCCGGAGAGGGAGAGAGGGAGAGCGGGAGAGCGCGGGAGAGCGGAGAGGTGGAAGGCAGCCGGCCGTGCTTATGGCCAACTCTCAGGAACACACTCAGACGTGCACATGTGCACACACACACGCACGCAGGCAAAATCAATCTCCATTGATCACTGTCTCAAACCCTAGTCACCTCGCCTCACCCACACACACTCACACACTCCACTTTTTTTTTTTTTTTTTTGCATTACTTGTTGCAATCCTTTAAGAAGAAAAAGAATAAAGTACAAAAAAAGAACTAAAATTCCATGTTCCACAAGAGTGGCCACACAAGATTGAGTTTTGCAGCACTTCTGCAGCTCTCTCTGGGAAAGGGAGTGTATTTACCACTCTGCTCCAAGTTCAATATTAGGAGAGGCAACATGGTGCATGCTCCCCCCCGCCAATTGTAGCGTGTGCATGCCCATACACGCAGCAGTACCCACACGTACACATACATCCACACAGCTGCCCAAATGTCTCTTGTCTCTCCGAAGCAGAAAGTGCTTCCACTGGCTGTTTCTGTGTCTTTCTTCTCTTAACTGGCTGACTTTTTCCTCTTCCTCTCGCAGTTGCGTTGTTATCGGGCACTCCTGCTGGGCCAATTTAGACGCAGCTTCTCCTTTTAATTTCGATAATATCTGAGGCCATTATCTGCCCACCGCCTGCCCGCTTGACCGCCTGCCCGCCGGAAATGTAACCCCACCAATCCCAAATCATCCATCTAGAACAAAAGGAAGATAATGAAGAAGCTGGCCCGGAGCTGGTCTCCACCATTAAGGGCCAGGTTATGTGAATATTAGAGAGGAGCACTGGGGGCGACTAAGTGCCCACGCCTCAACAGCATGTGGGTCATTTCGTCCGTCCCTCAGGAGGGAAATTACACCGCTACACTGGCAAATGTTGTAATAGCCAGTTCAGTGTTATGACTGAGGTGCTAAATGAATGTGGTTAACGGGGATTTTACCTCTGCTGAGACGAAACCAAGTCGAGCTTGAACTGTGCGGTTAGATGAGCAGGAAAATATCCAGGAGAGGAGGACTGCAACATTGAGTCCAGGTTGTAAACAAGCCTCTTTATCTTTGTGTGTGTGAAGTTGTGCAAGAAGCTGGGCAGGAAACTGTGATGGATATTTACAACACACAATTCTGATCTGCCTGTTTTCTTCACGATAACCTGAGGATTTGTTTAAAACCTGTCCGATCGCATGACCACCCAAGCGCCCTCCTTTATTTCTCATTTATTTTAGCAAAGTCCTACTTTCCAAAAACTCAGCAGTTTACTTAACGAGTACAATTACCAATGGGAACAACAGCCAAAACTATGATCAATGAACCTAAGCTCAAGGTTGCATGAAAACCAGAACGTCTCATTAACACAGGCAGAAATGAGGTCATGGTTTGTGCCTATACTCTGGTACAGAACTAAGTGGGCACTGTGGCAGCAAGTGATAATTACAGGATAATGGCCGATGCTAATGTGTAGTGCACCTGTAGCGTGAGTGAAGATGGGTAGCAAAGCAGGCAGACTGACACAGAGATGTCAGGTACACAGCGATATCCATGTACTGTAAAGAGCTGACATTAGCCACAGCGGTCACATCAGACTGAGTGAAGCTGTAGCAGTCAAATCCCCGAGTGTCTGAAGAGAGCGAGGGAACGATTTATTGTCTAAACCGCTCACTGGGAAATGTTGCAGTGTGTCAGCATCCACTAGATGTCAGAGACCTGATGGTTGATGCTCCCCTCCCGTTGGGAAAAAATAACCCACCCCAGGCCTCAGACTTGTACTTAGTGCTAACAAAATGCTCCATATAACTCCAGTCCCTTTAAAAAGGGGGATAATCTGCGGGAAGAAAACTTCTTTTGTGGTCGCACTCCTGCGTGCCAGATAAGACTCCCGAGTTGATTTGAATTGGACATGACGGCTTCTCAGAACGGTAGCCAATTCACTTACCCCAATGAAAACCCGCCATTCAAATTGAATGAGTCAAACGAGGCTTTACACAAAAGCACCAATCCAACCGCCCACACTATTCCTAAAGTTAAAAGCTCTCTCATTCTATCAGCTCTCCCCCTCTCTCTCTCTCTCTCTCTCGTCTCCCACTCCTCGTCCTTCCCGGTCTTTGCCTCTCTCTTTCTCCATCAGCCTTGACAACTCCATAATCTCAGCCAGAGTGACCTGTCCAGACCCTCTGTACCGGCTGAATTTATTGGAGGCAGAAAGAGAATGAGAACCTGTCACTCGTCTTCAACTAACCCCTAACCCCCCCTCTGTCTCTCTCTTTCTCTCTCTTGCTCTTTACCGTGTGCTTACCCTGGCATGTATTGCACATCGAAATTTTTCCTTACTATATATGCAGCATGTTTGCACTGTTAACTACAAACACAAATATCGTTCGCCTCGTCTGCAGAGAGACACGTAAACATCTTTTGATCGATGCTACTCTACACAACTTGGCTGAACCTTTCATCTGCTGTGAATCTACCTCCTTCGATTCTTTCATCCACTGCCCTTTCAAATACAGTCTATAGACACAAAGTTATTTTGTCATGCGTGGGAGCTTTTCAAAATAGCTGTTGCAATAAAAGCACTTAAGTAAAAAAATAACCACAGCAACCACAGGTAGCCAAGTGCACACACTTGACCACAGAGAAAAAGATGGAGGAATTAGTAGGCTAATTTGTAGAAATCTTCTACTCTGCAAAATGTGTTGTTTGAAAGCATGAGATTTTTTTATTTTTTATCTCCATTGATTAAAAGCATTTTGGTCAACTTGTTTAGACTCAGGTCACCTGTAGCGGAAGGCTTATTAAAGCCTGTGTGTTGAGTCTATACAGAGAAAAATGCAGTTCTTAAACCGGTGCTCACTACACTTTCCGTATTTTTCATTGCAGTTATTATTGCTGCACAAATAAAAAGGGGTCATAGGGTGTGATATTTTTTCCGGGTAAATAATAATGGAAATGTGTGGCACAAGAATCTAAGAATCCACAAACCTGGCTCATGTGGCTATTTGGGTTAGCTTTCACTTCAACGTCAAGTGATCAAAGCGATCAGAGTCTGAGGCCTCCCCAGGAAAAACAAACAAACACTAAAGAAATGTGTCTACATCATGTTAAGCTGGATTCTAACGCAGCCTGTGTTAGAACTGACTGGTCCTCAGACAGGTGGTGAGCTATGTGGACACACTACGAAGTGCAGGGTGAGCCTGGACTACAGGTTTGATAATGCTGCTTTATAGAGTTTTTATTCATTCAAAAATGCTCCAGGGGACACATTTATCCAGCCAGATGTCTGAACAGAGATGCTGGTTTGATTTTGCTAAGCAACATTAAAGCATTTCAGGGAAAATGCTGTAATAAAAACACAAAAACTGATTCTTAAATTTGATTTTGACGACTAATTAACTTTAGAGTTTGCATGTTTTAATGGGTATTTGTGAATGTAATGTCTGTTTTTGCAGGGGAGGTGAGGCTGCTAACAAAAATGTATTTTTCTAATGAACATCGCTTTTACGTCTGAACATTTTTGCATGTGTAATTATAAATTGGGACTTTTTAAATATGCAAAAACACAAAACACAAAAATCCACAAACACCTATCTCTAAGGAGCTCTGTGTTCTTTGAGTAGGAGTCAGATTCAATGATTAAACGAAGGCGTTGACATAAAAATTGCATTAGCATTAGCATCAATTATACTGGCCTATAATGCAGGCGATGGAGGGATGGGGGAAAAAACAGCTTTTGACTCTGTTGCAGATGTGACGTGGCAAGAGAGGAAGTCTGTTCTTGTGGTGAGCATGTAGTTATTATCAGCCATACTATCATTAGCATCATCATTATTATTTTTCTGACTTTATGTGTTTTTCCTGGTGACTGCCTGCTGCTGTTGCCAGATGTAATTACGGTGCTTTTGATGGCCTTAACCCTCCATGAGCCATTACAGCACTATCTCTGTGGATTTAGTCTTGTCCTGGATTCTATTCACACATTCACTCACTCACTCTCTCCTGCATGCCCGTCTTTCTCTAAATGTTTCATTGCTCCTTTCTCTTTCAAAATGACTCTCTCCCTCCCCCTCAAGATGTTTCTCCTCTTTCTCCCTCCACTGTACCCTCTGTTCCTCCTGTCCTCTCTCTGTCCTCTCTGTCTCTTTTTTCACCTCTCTGCCAGTGGTGAGCAGTCACCAAGCTTGTTATTAGTGCCAAGTCCAAGCCGGCACTGTAATCAGACCCCTGGAATTAGCAGTGGGCTCACATTGGCAGCCAGGCACAACGCTGACAATACACCAGTTATTACTGAGGTTGCTGCAACGTTGCAGCTTTGGCAGGAATCCGCTGCTCCACTCAGAGCCCAGGATCTTGATGGGCTTTGCTAAAGAGAAACAATGAGTGGTACAGCAGGAGTGTAGGCACCCACCGGGGGCTAAAGGATAAAATACACACTGGATGGCTACCAATGGGAGTAGTGAGTGGCACGCTTTCTTTTTTTGTTTGTTTGTGGGGGTGCAGGTGGCGCTTAAGCACTGGGAGTGTGGCCATATTGGAAATACAATAGGTCTGACATAATGGGGATGTGTTTTATTATTGGGGGATAAAGATAGGGAGGCAAAGCCTGTTGTATTAGAACGGGGTGTAATAGAAATCCATTTACTTGACAATAACAAGCAATTTAGCATCACTCAGAGACTTGCAGCTTTGTTTTTGGCCGCTATAATGTCCTGTCCCAAACATCAAAACATCCCAAGTCTTGTTTGTGTTCGTTGAAAATACCTTTCAGCAACAGAGCACCTCACTAAAAGCAGTCCATTCACCTATACTTCACAGCTTTCAAATTCAACTCTCAGAGCGGTTTAAAAGAGAGAGTCAGTCTCAGGTCAGATTGCGCTCTGAAATGCTGCAGATTCAGATGTTCTTGGAGGAGGGGTTCTTGCTCTTTTCTGGATCAGAAGCACCAATTTAATCTTTCAAAATGCACAGACCCTGTACTGCACATACAGCCATGATGGTAACACTTAAAAAAAAAACATGCTAAAATAAAAAAGTTCTGCTCAAAAGTCAATAAATAATGGTGTCTGTCTGTTTCTGAGGTTCCTGGGATCTTGTGATATCATAAACACCACACAGCAAATCAACAGCAGAAACTCTGTTGTCACCAACTGTCAATATGCATGATTTATCTTCTTTTTATGTATGAGCATACAAAGTATTAAAATACCAGACTTTAAAAGGATTTCATTTTCTTTCCAAGTTTCACTCATAAAAATCTTGAAATAAAATGAGGAGGAATAGGTGGATCACTTCACTTGTGTCAGGGGATTTCCGAAAATGAGCTACTCTGTTCTGAAAGCATGTGGAATTATCTCAATTTTCATGTTCAGATTTGAGTTTGGGTTGAGCTGGAGGACGGATATTTTCGGCCAGTGTCTCTTGAGAGGGGTTGGTATAGGTACAGTAGGCGGTGGTACTTACAGCATGGTCCCTTGCGCAGCACCTTGATGCGTCGCTGTGCATTGCATTGAGCTTTCTCCAGCTCACACTCGTTGGAGTAAGTGGACGAATCTGAGCCGCAAACAGGCGCCACCAAGGATGGACAGTCCCCCCGCTTGCAAACGCACTCAGCCTTGGCCGGGTCGGTTGGGTCTCGCTCACACACGGCGCCGAAGCCACACAGCATTCCTCTACAGCCTGAAAGACAAGAAGAGGAGGAGACATTAGGATTGGTATTCATCACATCCCTGTGTTGTTTTTAGTCATAAATTTCAAAGTCCAATAAACTCAAAGCTTCCACAAACCCGCCACACAGACACCTTAATGAGTGTGATCTTGCATGAACTCATCAAAGTTTTTTTTTCCCTTCACTTCTTTCTTGCACAGGTCTGACGTGAGAAAATGCTAAGAAAGTTAAAACACCAGACATGCCAGACAGACACGTCTCAACAAATGAATCTCAATATGCGTCAGTCATCGGGGTCTTTGTGCAGAACTCTACTCAGTTCAGCAACACAAATGCATCAGGGACTCTATGTGATCCTGGCGTAAAGCACGCAGATGCTCTCAATTCATCCAGGAAGAATCTGTCCACCCATGCAGAGCAGGCACAGTGTGTCGCTGGGTGTGCTGAGCCCTCGCACAACTCTGGAAAAGCTCCAATGTTAGAAATTTCAAAAAGTCAGCAACAATATTAAAAATCAATCTCCTGTACAGTATGGGGAAGCCGGATGATACACGCAGGCTTGTGGACAGTTTATTCTGACCCTTTGACGTGTCTTTGAAGCGCCAATGATCCGGCACCATGCAGGAAAGCCGTGGAGGGAGAGCAACACAAAGACAAACCAAGGTCAGTCGCACACTTTAAGGCTCCATAAGTCAAACAAACACAACTCTGAGGACTTTGATCCTCAACTTCCCACTGAGTCCTCGGCTTTGATCAAGTGTGAAACAGCAAACTGTAAACTCTGTCAGATGCTGAATGCGCAAAGTGTATGGCTGTGTGTGTGTGTCTGCCTGTGTATTATCATTATTATTATAGCCTTTATTTAGGACTCAGAACTGATCCATAAATAAAAGGAAGAGTAGGTACAGACATGATATTAAAGTCATGTTTGGGTCAACAATAAATAACATATCACACATTTACATATAGATTAAGACGCTAGTGGTTCCACAGTCTTGAGGTGAACCTGACTGAACTCACAGCAGGTTCACTCATTTTGAGATAGCTGTATAGCTCAATAGCTGAGTCAGACAACCTACACACACATCTATACAACATCAACTTAGTAATTGACCTGCATAGTGGCAGTTACAGCTGATGTGGCTCTGTGGCCACAGGTGAGGCTGTTGGGCAGCCAGCTGCTGTGGCGTCCTTGTCTCATGGTGGGGTGGGGTGTGGGTGGGTGGGTGGGTGGGGTGTGGGTGGGTGTGTGGGTGAGTGGGGGGAGGGGGGAGGCAAGCTCTCACAGGCACAGGCAGCCAACCTGATTGGAAATCAATGGATGAAAACACAGAAAAATAAGAGTCCATTCTAAAAAAGCCATCCTGGTTGGAGAGGTGAGCGACCGGTGTCACTGCGGAGGATATACATGTCACACACTCTAACACACTCACACACTCTTTCTCACACACACACACACGCAACTATTCCTTATCGCTGGTACCCAGGCCAGGACTTAACGCAAGGCAGCATGTCCACTCTCTGGCAGGTGGCTTTTGTGGGACTGGATGGACCAACAGACAGACACACACACACGCACACACACACACAGAAACTCGTTGTGTGCAGCATAGACAACTGGTCCAGCATCTGCCCAAGGCATCTCATTCTGTCTCTCTCCTCACACCAAAGCACACTGTGTGTGTGTGTGTCGGTGTGTGTGTGTGTGTGCGGACTGACAGGCGAGGAGGCTGTTTTTGACTTGCCCACTGTTCCCGGTGGGGGAGCGCCTGACAGGTACCTGAGCTCACTCTCTTTTGTACCGGGGGGAAAAAGGTGTATGCATGTGTGTGTGCATGTGTGTGCGCATGTGTGTGAGCATGTGTGTGTGCGTGCATGCTTGCGTGTGTCTGCCAAGCTATCCATAAATGCATCTGTATTCCTGACAGCGTGTGTGCGTCTGTGAGGTGTAGGCATTAGGTGTCTCACGGGTACACACACACTGACACACACACACACACACACAGAGACAAGCGCGGCCAGGTGCTAGCATGAAGGCCTTGTCATAACTGGCCCGCTGCTCTGCCATCACTTCACAACATGTGCTTTGTGTGTATGTGTATGTGTGTGTGTGTGTGTGTATGAGTGTCAGCGTGTGGCTCAGAGGCGAAGCCATGAGAGCGGAGTGACAAGAGGTGAAATTCAATCGAAGTGTGTCAGATGTGTACAAGAGGGAGGGAGGGTGTCTGATAGTATGGAAGGAAGAAGAGAAACATAACAGACCCAGGTTCGCAGTCAGACCAACGATCTGTGTGTTGTTTAAAAATATCAGCGGTGTTTTCTGTGCGGTGCAGGAGGAGCCTGGATATTCCTGCGCAGTCATCACACAAGTAATACTGTTTAAAAATAAAAAATCTGATTGTAAAAACTCCGCACCGTGGAGAGAGAAAAAAAAAGAGTCTTGAATGCCCGCGGTGGTTTGTAACCACATCTCTCCTGTGATGTTTTCCTATAAGAAAATGTCACTCTTGCCTCAAGCTTTGCACACTGACAAAAGACTGACACCAGAGCTTAGGGCTCTGTTAAAGTGAGGGTATCAAGTGGACTGAGCCTCCAAACTGCATATTCTATGAGCCAGGAGTTCTTCCCTGGGAAAAGTCCTCCTTATACCTGAGAGAAAAAAAAACAAAAAACAAGTTCGACACTTCAGTTTTCTTTAGAAAGAAAAAAAATGCCTCAGGTACTTAATAGAAATGGCAATGCCTTATCCTATCCTGCATGGCTGAAAACAACAGTACACCACCAACAACAGAAACCTTGTCAATAATAAACTCAAACAAGAGATGGAAGTGACCCAGTTTGATTGACAGGTGATCTCTGGGAATGCAGACAGGATAATAAGAACAGTGAGGATCCTGTGGACGTGTCCTGAAGTTGGACATTTTAACATGGGAGTCAATGGCGACTGACTCACTGTTGGACACACACCATGTTCCATGTGTCAGCCCCGTGTTGACTGATGGGTGACGTGTACACCTCTCTTTCACCCGGTTTCAACTCTGCCGTTGGATAAGCATTACTATATAACATTTCAAAATAAAAACGCTCGCCCTCATATAACACTCGATGTAGTTGCAATGAAAGCGTCTGCGCTGCTCCACTGGGACTAATAGATGTGACCTTTGGAGATTCTCTCACTTGAGTAGTGAGAGCAGGATGGATTTCAAATGCAAAGGTAACAAAGGCTGTGTGTGTCTGCTGCTGTGTCCAAGCAAGAGAGCAGCTTCCGTCTGAGCTGAGATGAAGGCAGCAGACACTGTGTACATATAGAAAGAATGTGCCCTTTCTTAATATAGTGGCTGACTGCAATCTGCTGCTCTGTTCTTATAATGTACACATGCTGACAGCTGCTATCTCCAAAACGATGAAGGTTAATATTATATACATTCTTTTTGTGGTTTGGTTTCTTGATGTTGTAAAACTGTAGAAATAAAACACATGGTCTTGCACACTCCTTTCACCTTTCAGACAGGATGCACATACCTTTGCAGGCACTGTGGTATAAGGGCACGTAAGTTTGTATGAATGTGGATTTTAACTTCGCAGTTCTTTGTGCAATTGTTTTTTTCGAGTGGCATGAGTGAGAGTGTGTGTGTGTGCCGTGTGTGTGTGTGCAGACTCATCGGTCCATGTAAGTGTGTAAGGTAATCTCCCTCCAGCCCCCTGCAGCACTAAAAGCTTCACATCCATGCTATTTTTTTTTCCTATTGGAGACTGAGGAGGAAAATCCCATTGGGGAGAAAAGACAGCATGTCCAGTTTGTGCTTGTCAAGGCGAGCGTCTTGTCCAGGTAACAGTTCATCCCATGTTTAGACAGCTCATCCATTAAATATGACACGGTGCCAGAGCCTTAAGGATGCTCTTGATGCGTCAGTGGCTTATGAAAGGCAACGGATAGCACTGTTCTGATTAAAGGCATGGAGAGGGGGAGAAAAAAATGTCACGGTGTGCGAGTTGAAAAGAAACTCTGGCACAGTTCTCTGGTGGTTATTTTCCACAGACTCTTGTGCCAGTTCTGATGCTTCAGGATTCACTGTTGGTTCAAGATGATACACATTTCACTTCATTTCTCTGGTGGATCAAAGCACATGTCACAAAAGGAACTTTTTTCTTCTTTTTTTTTTGCCCTTTCTTCAACAATGCAGACCATGCAGAACATGGTTAGGACAGTGAAGCCCTGTGCTTTCAAATTAAATCCTGATTTTACAATAGCCTCTGATCACAGATTAAAGATATTTCATCATATGGCTCATTATCTGTGCGATACCGTGTGTCAGTTTCTTGCTTTACAGTTCAGATTCATACAGACAGATTCAATAAATATGCCCCAAAAGCAGGAGCTCCTATTACTTTGAGATTGTTTCGACTCTGTGAAGAAAACATCCCCACAGTCTGTTTGCGGTGAGATGCTCTGTCAGTTTCATTGTTTTGCTGCCTTGTTGCATTTACCTCAAACAAAGTGAAAAGGGGAGAAATGGACTGTCGTGGCAAGCATGAACGCGCTCAGAGCCAATAAGGCTTGACAGAATCGCCCTGACAAACTTAAAATGGCTACTTTAGGGGAGGAACAGTGTTTTCTGCAGTTGGGGGGGGGGGGGGGGGGATGATACCTGTCAGGGTTTTCAATTATTTTACAGCAGTCCAGTTTGCTCCAGCTGCATTGGAGAAAGGATGAAAAAAGAGGGAAAGGGAGGGAAGCCAAGTGAAGGAGAAGGTGTGCATGAATAATTAACAGTCCTGAACTTTACATGGGTGACAGGAATAGCGGGTGAATTACTAGCGGTAGCCAGGGCAGTGATGCACAAATGGCAAACGTGTTGAGTAACCCGTTTAGGTGAAGTCAGTTGTGCCGTGATGAGATTAAATCTGTGAACGGCGGCTCCGGCTCTGACTAATGACCTATTGACTGTCAGGAAATCAGGAAACGGAAGTTGATGGAGGGGCGATACTGCTCAGTGGCATTGAAGCGACATCGCATTAATGTTGAATGAGTCTAAATTCATTACGCTCTATCACTCCTGAGGGACATCTTCCAGTGCCATGCTAATAGAAGGAGCCTTTCTTTTCAGCTCAGGCTAAGTAATACAGATGTGCTGGGGCTGCCTCTTAACAGTCCTCTCTCCTCTCTCTCTCTCTCTCTGTAAGAGGCCTTTAGCGTCTCTATCAGTATAGCTGTGCCAGAGGACCTTAGCGGTGAGGGGACGGGTTGCTATGGCAACAACCAGTGATGCACTCGGCACAAAGCAGCTTGCCTCATCAGTTTGGGAATATAAAGTTTCCGTTCACGCACACAGGTGGTTTATGTGTACACTACACACACACACACACACACACACACAAGCACACAAGCACACGTGCAGCTTCCGCAAGCCCCCGTGTCAAACTCCTTGTGGTACTTTTTTAGTTTTCATTTGCAGTGATTGCGCTGCACTCTCCGTTGCCTTCCCTCCGCTCAATGCTTTGGGGTGAGAATCTAATTTTGTAAATCTAATTCCCTCACTATGAACGTGTGCAGCATCGAGGCTATAGGTGTGTTGTTCTGTGCTGTTGTGTAGGTGTGGAGGAGAGCAGCAATAGCTCGCTGCCGCATTGATTAACGGTTGCAGGGAGGTTGCCTTCCTGGTGCGTCGATATGATTATTTACAGAACAGAGTCCAGAAGTGGTGCAGTGTGTCATCGCAAGACGGTGAATTAAGACAAAAACACAACGGTGGCCAGCAGTTACACCTGGTAAAATATCTGAGGGGAGAAAGCACCCCTACAAGGCCTCCATTGATCTCTGGTTAGTGATCCTCAGGGGACCGATGCAGTCGATTATTGATCGTGGCGCAATCTTACAAGGCCCAGTGTGAAATAAAGAAAACATCTGCTCACAAAGGAACACCCCACTATAGCGGCTCAATATAAGAAAATCGCTTCTTTAAACCATTTAAATGAAAAGAAAAAGGGTGAAGGAAGGAAAGAGTGGAGACTCTTTCAAAGGATTTTTCAGAAGAAAACAACTTTTCTCTTGTCCTGCTTTTTCAAACTGCGCCTGTTCTTATCAGGGCAAGAGCAGAATGTACAAATTGACGAAAACAAACTGTAAAGAGCTATTCGTTTATTTTCCCTGCGCCTTGAGCTGCAGTTCTCTGCTTGAGGGTGGAGGGTTTTTGAGTATGCGAGCATGCCTTTGTGTGCACATGTGTGTGTGTGTGTGCGTGTGTGTAGGTTGGTACAGTATTTTCTCATTCCCTCGCATAAAAGGGGCAATCAATTCCCCTCTCCTCCTCATTCCCGAATGCAACATACACGCTCGCACAGCTGAGCGCCTGGGTCCTGACCTGGCTAACACGCAGGATGAACTTATTTACCAAACGGCAGCTTGGACGCCAGGCCAGACCCGCACTGGCTCCCAGAGAATAAGAGATAAAGTTAGCGGAAAGAGGGAGGGGGGGTGGGGGCAGGATGAGCTTTATATTGGAAGAAATACTGCATGGGAGAGGAGAGAGAGAGGCGAAGAAAGGTTAAAGAGAAAAATGAGAAGCAGAGGGGAAAATACCTATGATTCAAATCCCTCACAGCTTCTACACATGTGCCTCATTCAATACAGTAAAGTAAAATAAAAATACTATTTCTTTTGAACATGAGGAAAAGAAAAATAAGTTTCAAATCATTAGCTGTGTTAACTGCCCTTATTTTCAACCCTGCAACAAAAACAATAGGTCATCTCTTAAACATATGGCGGCTCAGCTCGTTAGAGGAAGCACACATGTTTAAAAGTAATCAAACACCCTGTACATCCTGACGTTCTCCCACCTGACTTTACTGCTCAGTCACCTCAGCTACTATTGTTACTGCTCCACTGAGGTTTCACTCGTTGCTATTTCTGGCCTCCCCTCACTATGGTAACTTTTTTTAACTTTAATGAAGTCCCACTGGCATTAAGCATAAATAAGCAAAACCAGACAAAAGCTACAGTGAACAGGCACAGATATGTATTCCAAAGGTTTGTCTTTTCTTGTTGTTGTTTTGTAGGGGGGGTTCATTTTTGTTTTTTTTGTAGGCTATAGTTTCACACCTGTAGACAAGAAACGATGTGAGATAATTGAAGTAGCAGTGTGGTTAGAGACTGTGGTCCCGAGGTGATCAGCTGTGTGTGTCTCATTTCCAGTTCTAAAGCATGACCACATTGTTCCGAGGCTTGAAGCTATTTGTTTTGCTATTGCTACGTATCCTGTGTTAGCATTGACAGCTGTTCATCCACCAGGGTAGAAGAAATGTTAGTTCACCTACTGTACAAACTTCAGTCCTTTACTTACTAAGAGCTGTCTCCAGAGGTGGAAAACAACATCAGTATTAACAATGTTCTTCTACTGAAGTTAGCATTCTAACAAGCTAGCAGGGTTAGCAAGAGGTGAACTAGTTTTTTGTAATATTTTATTTATAGTTTTACAGAAAGTGGTGGAGCTGGATCCATCTCTCACAATTTTCTATCAACTTTACGTGCACTTGCATCACCTCCACTTTTTATTGTTTTAAATCACTTTTTGCTGTTGAAACCATCAACAAAGAGCAAATGCATTTTTCACACCTACTTGAGTGTGAGAAGTTATTTCAAACCCTGAAGCAGGATTTTTTCCTTTTTGTTCAACAAAGGAACAAAGCAATTAGACTGAGACCTTGTTGAGAGAGCTTTCAAACACGATTCAAAACCAAGCCCAGAGCTGTGCGCTGTATGAAGTGGAAGTGGAAGTGTGATCAGCCTGTTGTCCAACTCCACCACCACAGCGGGTGTTCATCATTATCCTCATCATTACCTGTTGACTCTTATTCATTTAGCCAGGAAGACTTTCTCCTAAACCAAGAACGGGATCGATAAAGGCTCCAATTCGCTTTAAATTCAGCAGTGCAATAAACTGAAACCTATAACCGCTCATGTGCGAATGGAGACCACAACAAATACAATGTGGCTGTTGAGATACATCAACATCCCTCACCATCTACATACCAAACTGACAGTGGTCAAAAATGTTTACAATGTTATCCAACATTTTTTCTTTTGTTCAGAAAAATATTATAGGTCTCAGAAATGAGCAGCTGCTGCGTCTTCATAAATCAGGCCTGAAATATGACAGCTCTTGACAGCTTAGGACATCTGCCTAATCACGCCTGTTATGAGAGAAAAATACATGAAGGGTATTGGAGGAAAAACACTTGGTTATTTGTCTTGATCAGGCAGCGACAAGAGCAGCGAAGAAGACAGGGAGGAAAGTAGGTAGAGAGATGTCATGAGAATAGAATAATGAAGGCAATCAACACAGGGAACGGACAGAGGTAAAACCGTATTCGTTAAAACAGAGCTTAACGTGGACGAGAACCAGCGAGTCAGCATTAGTGGTTCGGTGTACTACGCCATCAGGCAGCTGTACTGTATTGTATGAGATGTGTTAGCTGTGGCTCCTCCTTTGAGAACATCAATGAATATTCACAATGAAGTCAGTGAGAATCCAACAGTGCGTTCTTTGAGACACCTTGGGCTCTACAGTATTTTCCTGCGCGCACAAGGCCAGCGTAGGCGCAAATGCAGTCTTTATGCAATTTTCCTTGGGCACAGGTCCATTTTCTTTTTTTTTTCTTTTTTTTCTCGTCTGTTTGGTAATTTCCTGCTTTGAATGAACGTGTTTGTGCTGAGGTGGGAGGAGAGGCGAGGCTGAGGCTGTGTTTATGCTGATTGATGTGTTTTTTTCTTTTTTTTTCTTAGTGCAAACACAGAGGCGGAGCCATTTTTACCAACACTCAAGACGAGGGTGCAGAGTAACAGGTAACCACACGTAAATCCTAAAATAAACAAACCTACTTGTATAATTCACTTAATAATTGGGTTAATATGTGTTATTAGTTGGAGGCTAATATTGGGTGATGGATGATGATGAGATAAAACAGGGTTGGCTCATGATGCAACATTTATCGTTTCGTGTGATGCAGCTGTGAGTAAATTAGGCTCTACAATTGCTGCTCATAGTCTAGTGAGTGTCTCCTCAGTGCACATTACATTAGGAGAGTAGTAAGTAAATATTTATGTGCGATAAATATATCATAACATGATTAGAAGAGGCAGATAATGGTACAGGGGGAGAAACCTTCGCTGCCTCGCTGATGTACTTCTTGAATCGAGATGTCAGAGGAAGAGTGCAGGCGCCTCTCGAGAGGGTGGGCTCCTTTATGGCCCCTTATATAAAAGGTTATCCAGCAAACTTCAGTCACACTGATCATAAGCACTGTGTTGAAGTTTTTTTGTCCACTTAGTTGAAGTCTCATTGACCTCTCACAGCAGCTCTGTGACTTCCTCTGCCACTGGTTCATCCCCGGCCGCACACCTCTCTGGGCTCCGTCGGTGAGGTAGGCTGGGCTGCCATCTGTTCCGCAACACTTTAGCTCGACATGCAAATGAGCACATCATTTTTATAACGGTGAACATTTAGTAAATAACTTTCCGCTGCTGTAAACCTTCACTGAGGTTTCCTGCGGTGCTTTGAGCGAGGATGAGAGGAACTGATGTGATTGGTCATTATTGAAGGCCTCCCAGACTCCAGCTGCTCGTGATGCATTTCTATTGCTAATAATATAATTCTGGCTTTGTTTCATATTGCACCCGGCTGTGTCCTGTACAGTATGTGTCATGACTGGTGTTCACCAGAATTGCGTTAGACATTCTGCATACCTCCAGTTCAGGAAAAATAGAGCATGGACTACTGTACAGTATGTGTGGGAGGACAGAGGTAGACAAAGGAAAGTATGGATATTAACGATAATTCAATGGAACCATGCAGTGAACACCAGGACAACAAATCAAAGTTCATCTCATATGGAGAGAGTGATGAGACAGACAGAAAAAGTGACACCGAAAAAACTGTCACTGCCAGTTGGAGTTGAGAGTTCAGCACTGACTCATCAACATGACAGTAACCTCAGAAGTGTTCATGGGGAATCACTCCTCACTTGAGGAAATATTCATGGCTTCCTCAATCAGAGGAGAGATAAAGAGACAAACCTCCAACCCCGGTGAAGATGCTCCACTCAGCATCCGCTCCAACCAGTGTTAATAACACTTGGCTCAAAGGACTTCACAGGGAATACAAACCTGAGCCCCATCACTTGTAGTGCCTTGCCCTTCTTAATGAGTCACATGGGAATGAAACCAAGCTGTGTGTTGGTATGAGCACTTTTTTTTTTTTTTTTTAGCTATACAGTGTTCCTGTTTTTCCACTTCCCTCTCCAAGCCTCTCTCTGCCCAATCTTATCAATAATGGAAGCGCTGGTGACAGAGCCCTATTCTGTCACCTCACATCTCCTCCACAAACTCAGCAGCAGGCAGCCCGAGATGCTCCTCGTGAACAGATTACGGCTGGTCTGCAATATACATGAAGAAAACCGGCACGGCTGCCTGTGCTCTCCTGAATTCAATTATTCAGCTAAGCCACTATTATGTGCAGAGAAGCCGTCTTTTGTTCGCGTCTCCGAGCTCGTTGTCTGAGCTCACAGTCACCTCCCAGAGACCTGTGATGGACTCTTTATATAAAGACTTGGTTTTCCTATTACACAGACACACACACACACTAACACACACGCAGTGGTATTTTTATGCTTGCTAATTGCAAGTAGGTATTGTGTGGGAGTGTGAGGGATGATTTGCTTCTCACAAAGAGTGACGTCCACCCAGACAGGCAGAGAAAGGATGCAGAGACACGCGCATGCTGACGCACACACCCTCACACAATCACACACACACACACACACACACACACACACACACACACACACACACACACACACGGTGATCACACTACAGTGCTAATGTCATCTCATGTTCTCCACGCTTGTCTTCTAGTCCCTTGTTCACACTCCGCGCTTCTCTTTCACTCCATCGCTCATCGCCATCATCAAATGTTTCACTAGCGTCACGTCTCCTCTCACTTAGACATTATAAAAGAGAGTTAGCGTATGTGAGGAAGGGGGAAGAGCAGCAGTGCCCTTCTGTCTCTCTCACCACAGCATGGGTTCTCTGTTCATTTACACCACTCACCTCTGTGGTTTACTGGAGAAAACAGAAATAACAGGCCAGATTTGCACAGAGCCGGTCGGCCTCAGCTCATAGCCGACACCAATTAGTAGAGAGAGAGCGGTTTATCCCAGAGGTCATCAGCCAAAAAATGAAGTTAGGTTTAGCAGATTTTTGAAGATTTACAGAATCAGATTGCCTAGAAATTGCTTTCAGACCAGATGGGGCAGCTATAAGAGGTAAAACCCAGGTCTTTGTTTTTTTTTCACTGAACAAATGCCAAATCAGAGTCTTGTACAGTAGAGGAGTGCTGCGCCCAGCTTCATGCAGGATAATTAAGTGAGTCTGCCTTAGACAAACTGTGGGAGCTTCCTCTCAGCCAATATTCATCACAGGTCTGACTGAGTTGTAGAGGTGCTGTTTATTTGTTTTCTCTGTTGACAAAAAAAAAGAGTAATCCATCACTTCTTCCTTATGCATTCAGTCTGCAGCAGACTCAATGCATAAGGAAGATGGAGCAGCTCCATCTGGGTGTTAACACCATCGTGCTGCTCTTAACTTCAAACAGCCCAAACATAGTGACAATGAACAAAGCTGAGCTCAGTAGATCTAACCTCATGATGACTTCTTCTTCCAGGTTGAAGGGAGCTATTTGTACAAGTTTTGCTATTATTACAGTACATAGTGTAAGCATGAGCAGCTGTTTACTCACTGGTCCAAAAGACACGTCATGAGTTCAGCATCGAACATAATTCCCTTACAACAGCTGTCTCCAACATGAACTCTATCGTGTCTTTATCATGTGTTTTCTAACTATACAGCCTTCAATTTACCCTGAGATCTCATCTCTCCATACCTGAGTCAGTGACAATCACCACCAGCAGCTCGCAGCAAGAAACAATGAATTCTCTGTTTGACTTTTTGGTTCTTTTTAACAAAGACGGTTCTTTGTCTATAAAAAGAACCCAAAACTAAGTATTTCAGTAGACATAATGAACTTTACAATTCTCTCTTTTACACTTGTTCATAGTGACATGCACCTAAGTTGGGTGACTGACTATTATAAATGGGACATCTGCTATTACCCAACATGCATCTCTCTGGTTGAATGAATGTAGACTGTGATATTTTGTGTGGTGTCCAGATTTGCAGAATTTAAAAGGTGAGTGGTATGCTTTAAAAAGTTGTATAATTTGATCTGTTCTCAATAACAAGCTGTAGGTGACTACACATGCTGCCCTCCAAACAGTGAGAGCACCATTAAAGCAACCAAGAGAGCTCAAAGCTTTATTCCTAATTCATGGTTTGCGGGGAAGGATGGTACTTGAAAATGATATTCAAGACAGCTCTCAGATGGCAAATGCTGCTTGCATGTCTAATTACTTTATATTCCTGAATTTCCCCAACACCTGCACTGGTAATAAGAAGGGAATTATGTTCTTCATTTCAAATTAACAGAGATGAACCAGTCTTTAGTGCCTGAGATAATTTGTGATCACAGTTTCATAAAATGCAGTGCATACACAAACACCACGTAAAATTATACTTCTTTTTGTTGCAGAGTGCAGGTTTAGATTAATACTTTCTGAATGTGAGCTGAAACATTTGGTGGTTTTAACACGTGACCACTTCCAGTCGCTCCTTTGAACTGTCAAATTTTTCCACCAGTTATTCCCAAATGATGATAATTCAATGATAGTGGTTGCTGTTACTCGAGGGGACTCAGGCCACCGGCAATTTCCTATAAAGTAAAGAGCTGCAGAGGAAATTGGGCCTCCATGCTGGCTCTGACTATGGAGAGGAGAGGGTGCTTCGCTTTTTCCCCCGGATTTCTGGAGGCAGCCCAAGTTGGTGGCAGATGGCAGCAGGATGAGACTCACAGACAACCTGGGGAGAGCTTGGAAGGCGAGCCAGGAAGCGGCAGCTCTCAAGTGCTGAGCTGGTCTGTGCAGAATAAAAGGGAGATGGCCTCCTCCATATGCTCCTCATCGCTATGCCTAATCACAACAAGGTGCCCATAGACTCATTGCCATTGTCACTGGAGGGAATTCAGGATAGTTGAGGAAGAAATGACCAATTTTGCAGGCAAAAGCGTGTTGAATTGTGTTTAAAGCAGGAAATGGAGCCAACTAGCCTTTCGCTGCCTTTTTGAATTAGAGCCACCATATGGGAAAAGTGAAAATAGAACCGGGGATTCTTCCTGATGTCTACATTTGGAAGTGAATTTGAGGACCGGGAGGTAAAGGGCATTATCTTCCCCTAAAGCTTATAGATTAATATTGATGTGGCTGGCTGAAAAGATCCTGGAGGGAAAATATCGAGCGCAGAGATTCTCCCCATCACGAGGGGTTGATGAAAGCAGCTCCTCCTGGGAGGCGCCTGGGCCGGCCAAGCCGTGGGTGCCCTGGTTTTGCACTCATCCATAATGCACCCCATGGGGCTAAGAGACGGTTTTTTTTTCGGTGGGGGGGGACCACCCTTTTAAGCTGCTCTCCTGGCCAGACAAAGCACTACATCACTCCCCTCTCCTCATCTTCCTCTCTTTCCACCAACCCCTCCTCCTCCCATCTCGCATCTCTCCCTTTCTCTGATCAATAGCCCTGACCTGTCGATCGATACAGCCACAAATCACTTCATTTTCTCTTTCTCCACCCTCCCCCTTTCACTCGTGTCCCTCCCAGCCAACCATCAGGGATAGAAAATGGGGTTGGGGGGGAGGGGGGTCCTCCTCAGTTTACTTGTTACTTGTCCAAAGAGAGAGTAAAGAAGTAAACAGAGCCTATTAGAAGGCCATCTGTAATTGAGAGCAGCCCAGCTCATTTCAAACCCTGTCACCATTACTGTTAATACACACACACACGCACACACACACACACACATAAACACACACTTCTATCACAGCCTCTCTGTTAATAGCCCTGAAAGGTGAATGTAGCATATGATTGTGTTATTTTCAGAAAATCAAAGTGCGGTGTCGGCTGCCTATCCATCAACCTGAACTTTTTTCTCTGAGGTGCCTCAGAGGCCATAAGCTCTCTCTCTCTCTGTCACACACACACACACACACACACACACAATAGGAGTGAATGGGTAAATGTGAGGGATAGAGAGGGGGAAAAGCGCCTGACGTAGATTCAAATTTATATTCAGCGTCCATGCACTACTGGCTTTAGCATTAGTATTATAGCACCACAGGCCCCCGCCAGCCGCTGCTGTGGAATTAATTGCCAGTGACGTGAAAGTAGCCCAAAAAGTGCCACGCTTTTGCGCTTTTCATTACCGCACCGGGAGTCTTTCTGTGTGGCTTTGTAATATTTTCTCAGGGAGAGGGAGGGACAGAGGGAGGGAGAAGGAGGAGGTAGGAGAGAATGTGTGTTTGTGTGTGTGTGTGTGTGTGTGTGTGGAGGATAAGTAATATGGAGCTGGAAGAGTGTTTAGCTCCTTTCTGTTCATTTGTCTTCATTTCCTCTCTATGGAACGCTTAGCCCATCCTGACCCACACCGCTATGTCTCCACTATGCAACAGCTGTGCGCGCGAACACACAAGTGGCTGCACCTTCTCGCATATGATACGCACACCCATACACACACACACACACACAGATTCTCGCAAGCCCTTACAGTATGCAGATTTGCACAGATGCATTAACGCTCACAATGGGAGCCAGGCAGTATCATCGTACCGTGTGAACCAGTATGCCTGTTTATGTGCGCCAGTAAAATGAGGTGTGAAGCAACCCACACACACACTAACACACTCACACACACAAAAACACGCTCCCAGCAGGAAGTTTGAAAAATGTTTGGCAGATTGGCAGCTAAGCTTTTGTTTCCAAAATCTGACAGAGCGGCCGCCATATTTTATTTGTTTATAATGGAATGATAATGGTTCTGTGTAATCATACCCCATATTTTAGTCATGAGAAAGCGATAAGAAGAATGGTTAACATCCAATCACATGTCTCTCTCTCTGTGTCTGTCACACATTGCTGCACATGAAATTCATTTAAATGAGGCGCTGAAACAATGCAAATTCACTATATTTACATGACACGTTTCCAGTGTTGGCAAATTTAGGAACAACATACAAAACTTTAATGTGGAGATGAGTTTGGCTTTCACACCTGATTTCTATTCATACGGATGGAGAATGTGAAGCTGCAAGTCTGTTGTTGTGCTGCAGGAGTGAGAAAAACTTCTAACTCTTATCGCAAGTGCTCGAAGAGATATATTTATTTTTGGATGTTATGGATCATGGACAAGTGGCAACCTGCAGTTCGTTGAATGGCTAATTCAGTGACTCCACACATTTAAATCAGAAATAAAAGAGAGAAATACTGAATCTGAGGTTGTGAGTTACAGAAACCAGTCAAACAGAGACTAATCTCATTCTACATCACGAGGCCAGGCAGGCGGCCAGGATGCACTCTGATTGTCAAAAATGCCACCCCGGCCAAATAAGATAGTTGACAGTGTTGTAATTTGGGCAACTGCTACTGCTGAACCCTGTGCACATTCATATCGTTCCTTCCCTGCGCCGCCCCTCTGTGTGTGAATGTGGCTAGGGATCCCTGTGGATGTCCTTATCAAATTACACCACATTCCACCTCCAATGTGCTGCGTATTTCCTCCATAATAAGACAAGTGTTTAAACATCACACCCTCCCCCACGCGCACACATATATAAATATGCGTTGAGTAACTCCAGATAACTGGGAGGGTGGATTCAAGAAGACATATTTGTTTCTCTACAGATGGAGGGGTGTTTTGGTATACTGTATGACATATATGGCTGTTATAAATTCTCTTTTACTACTTAAATGGGGGCGGGGATGTGCGTGCCGGAGACAGAGCGTGAAATAGTAGGATGGCGACAAGGAGGGATGCAGGAAAAAAAAAAAAAACAAGGAGGAATTTCCAATCAGCAGCACAGCAACAGCCTCCATGACACCAATCTCCAGTCTGTCTATTGATGCCCTCACCACATGCTCCAACCCAGACATCATCACAAAGGTCTAAACATGCACAAACAAACGTACACACATCAGGAAAAAAAAGCTTAATTATGTAAAATCTCATATCTATTTGCGAGAAGAGCATCTGCGGGAAAGAATGTGCAATGCTCCTTAATGAAGTTCAGAAGGAGACTGCGCCTAATGACATCATTAAAGCCACAGCAACGCTGGACATCTACTGTATGTGTGTATGTGGTGAGCGTGAAGGCTATCCAGGTCCCTGCTGAATGTACTAATGCGATAAGATCCAGTGTCTGGTCTTAAAGAGCCCTTAAGTCCTCTGTAGCTTTATATTGATTGAGGTCTTTAAGTTTCAGCCTCCCCCTCTGCTTTCTCCTCTGGGACGTCACAGGCCCCTTAGAGTGAGTGGACAGCCGCCCTGCAGTAGGTTTTGGATTCTGCGGCTGGTTCAAGGACTTTTCAGCAGAGCAGATGTTTGCTGAGACGTCCGGGCTGCTGGTAGTTGCACAAGAAAGCCTCGGTAAGCTTCATGAAGCATCAGTGCATGTATTTGTACAAACACATTAATTCAATATAAGAGGATCTAATATAATCTGGGAGATAAATCGAAAAGGTCTGAGTGCTGACATGTGCAGTCGTGCTGGTAAATCCGCACCGTACAAGGTTAACTCTGAATCACATCCCCGGTAATGTGATAACTACATGATGGTTTATTGCTCCCTGTTGGGAACCTCCGTTCGCTCACAGTCAAAGCCTGGAGGTGGTCGGGGTTCAGCGGCAGCAGGCCTGAGGCTGAACGTCTCTGAACCGTGAACACGTGTCACCTGGCTGAAGGAAGGACAGTATCTATACCACACACCAGTGGACACATGAAGCTGTTTCACCGCACTGTAACTAGCCTTGTGTGTGTGTGTGTGTGTGTGTGTGTGTGGGGGGGGGGGGGGGGGGGGGGGGGGGGATAAGATATATAAATAGTTTTATATAAATAGTTTGAATTTCATCTCATTTGCAAACAGGTAACTGATTAGTTTCTTGGCATAAAACAAACCAGCAACAACTTGGATAATCAATTAGTTGTATACATTATGTTTACATTTAAGGATATTTCTCTGACATTAAATAAACTAAACATTATTGTAATTGTGATTTGTACTGAAATGAATGATTGATTCAATCAGTGGCCGCTCCTTCTTTTCTTTTTCATGTCATTGTCATGTCATTTCAATATTCTTGGAGTTTGGAGATTTTAGTTTCTATTTTTACTGAATCTACTGGTACTGGTACTGATCAGTTGATTTTCTGTATGAAACAGTAAATGTTAATTGTAAAGCATGTTTCATTTGTTCAGTGTAGTCTGAGTGGAGCCTTACAAATCACCAACACCAGTAATTAGTGGTGTTCTGGGAGAAATCTACACCCGTGTGACAGTTGGCCCATTGTTGCAGGATTAACTAGAACCAGTGCTGACATGAAATATTTGCTGGAAATGGTGAGTTATACACAGGAGGTGATCTGGGAGCAAATACTGTATATATAGCAACATCTGTGCAGATGTGCCTCTGTATGATTATGTGCTTATGCACAGTTTCACTGACTCGTCACAGCGACAGTACAGTATGATTCTCTTGTGACACACTCATATACACACATTCCTCCGTCTCCGCGTCTCCAACACACACTGCGTTGTTTTGTTCTCTCCCTCCCACCTTTCTCTCATTCTCCTGCTTTCTCTGGCTCAGTATTGGTGTGAGGTATAGCTGCTTTGAGTTTGTGAGTTTGATGTGTGTCGGAGTGGGTTATATAGCCTTTGTGTGTGTGCGTGTGTGTGTGTGGTAAGCCTCCTCATCATGCAGCAAACAGATGGCAATTGGCTCTCTCACTGACCATCGCTGGTTGATTTGAGTGTTTGTGTGAAAGTGTGTGAGCATGACACTTCTACAAAAAGCTCCAAACAGGTAAAATGTGTGTGTGTGTGTGTGTTTGTGTGTGAGGCAGACATGCACACACACACTGACAACACACACAAATACACACATACAATCTCACTTGGCAGTTAGCACCCAGCATAATTAATGGCTGCCACAATGTTCCCCTTTCGAAGCCAATAGTTTCCTGTGACAGCGGAAGAGAGAGAGAGAGAGAGAGAGAGAGAGAGAGAGAGAGAGAGAGAGAGAGGGATGGGTGATGTGTGTTAAAGCTGTTCGAGCATGGGAGCAGCGTTAATAGCGTGGACCCTAGAAATTAACACTGACACAGGGCAAATTGGTGCTGTGAAAGTACCGCGTGTTTGTGTGTGTGTGTGTGTGCTGTTTTAATTCAGTTTGTGAACCGGTGCAGCTCCAGTGACCTTACTTCAGCCTGTATGGACGAACTGTGCTGCAGTCACAGCACATGGTTAGATGCTCTAACACACCAGGTAGTGAAGTGTTGTTAAATCGATGTACATAAGTTCATTCATGAGTCCACATGTCCAGAGAGAGTAAATCAATTCTTCACAGGTGTATTAGGTTGAAGTCATGTCGTGATAAATTGCAAATCACAAGAAGAAACTAACCTCTTATTAATACATGAAAGTGATGGTGAACACAATAACCTGCACACTTTAAAGGCTCATTGTATTGTTTCTAACTGCAGCTTCCCCAGAATCACTGAGCATGAGATCAGATTGTCACTATTTGATTTCACCTGCTGCATTAATTGCCAGCTCACCATCAGAATAAAGTTAATCAACAGCAAACTTGATCAATTCCTATTGATCATTACATGAAAAAAGGTTTTCTCTGTCAAATATCACTGTTCAGATTTTGCCTGAGAAAAACTACATGGAGACTGTGACTAATGGCACTGGGAACATGTGGTGGACAATGACGTGATGAGAATTTTTAGACCAAAAATAATCGATTATCCAATTAAAAAAAGAAAGTCCAATTCGCGATGACAGTAATGAGTGGCTTTGTTGTGTAACCACATCCTTAGTTGTTGTTGCTGCGGCTTCAGCCTTTCTTAGATAGCTGTCGGTGAAATGACTAAATTGTAAATAAGAAAAGATTGAGTCAACAAAAGCACTTCATGATCATTAATTGGAAAAGGATGAAAGGAAACTATGAAGCAGGAACCGTGAATGTGTGCAGTACGAACTCAGGGAAGAAAATGACGGTTAATAAAAGAAGATTCAGTTATGTTGATAAGGAATTAAAAAAAAAAAAACAGGACGTCTTAGGGAGGGAAAAAAAAACAGCTGAAACTCAGCTGTTGTGTTTACCAGTCGACCAACTGAGTATCCTCCGTTCATATTAGTGCCAATCTGTCTGTTCATCTGTTGTGGGAGAGGGGTCATTCAACCCTGTTTTTACACTGTCTGGAAACACACAATGGTTGTTTTCACAAATTCACTAAAGATGTGATTTAGGAAGAGCAAGCTAAACTTGATGAGAGCCAAGTCAACGCTACAGCTTTTGCAAAAAGTAGAGCTCGATGGAATTAAGTCAGCCATCGTGGGGGGTGGGGGGTGTGGGTCTGTTTGAGCAGATTGCTCAAACAGACCAGAACAGAACAGAAAAGTGGACCCAGAGTGGACCCAGACTCTGATTGAACAGACGGAGCGGAGGTTAAACAAGTGCTGGATTGAGTTTGCGGTGGAGCTCAGATGTCAGGCAAATTGAGGTCCCTCTAAATGGCACACTCACAATTTGTGGGGAAAAGTGTTTAAGTCATTCAAATACACTTATCCTGTGAAATGAGCTGTCAGCACCACCGAGAAGTTTCAAGCATTAGGCTAGTACTGGTAAAGAGCAGCGGC
Organism: Trachurus trachurus; assembly: GCF_905171665.1. Lineage (NCBI taxonomy): Eukaryota > Metazoa > Chordata > Actinopteri > Carangiformes > Carangidae > Trachurus > Trachurus trachurus. Next base: position 11,977,656 of record NC_139901.1, read on the forward strand.
TACTTTGGTGTGCACAGATGAAAATCTCATTACCTGTGTCAATTACATTTATGCTCTACAGGTGTGCGTTTCCCTCTGGGACTTCAAAATAAGAGCACTGGGGAAGGTGATTTATTCAACACTAGAATTCTTCATAGACCAGCTTTAGAACAAGACTCTCATATAATACACAACCAGACATGCACGCACACACTTAAGAATGCCCAGCAATGTTGTGTAACACTCCACTGCTATGCCCTGTGGCGAGATGGAAAGCAGGAAGCTGATGTTTGCTTCCATGTCCAGTGGAGCCTTGACTGCTGTGTGTTTTTCTGTGTGAGTTCATGTTGGTCCGTGTGTGAAAGTGTGAGATCCCATTATGTACTGAGACAACGCATTTCAAGGCCAGTTTGTGTGTGTGCATGGGCTTGTTTTACTATATCCGTGGGGTCCTAAAACAGGAGCCAGCTGTGATAGAAACAAAAATGCTGCACCCCTTAAGTTTAAATGGTTGTTTGAGGGTAAGGACCTGTGGCCTGCAGCCAGAGGCATAAATAATGCATAAAACAAAAACCCTGCGTACACCATTCCCTGCACTTAAATTGGTATGAACACAGAATTTGCGCACATCTTCATAAATACAAAAAATTAAAATGTAATTTAACATAATCTTAAAATAAAATGAACATTTTACATTTCCTCAAGGGAAATAATTGTGTTTGAGAACTCAGTGTTTCCTTCGTCATTGTTTGATTTCTCTAATATTTATTGAGTCATTCTGTAAAAACCCATTCAAAAATGAACTAATGACAGTTTTAGATGCCTGTCTCGTAGCCTCATCATCTCTAGTCCCTTTCAGTGCATTGCACAGTAAAACAGGACGTTACAGTTGTTGTGACTATACTGTACTATATTCTTCATCCCTTTACGGCTGACTGTGGGAGTGGAAATGTATGAGGCTCGTGAACATGAGCCAAATTTCTCAATGAGTGAGATTTACAAAGTGGAACCATGTGTACTGTATGTAAAGCCTTATAAGTCTGAGGAAAAGAGCATGTATGGATAATTCTGGTTTTGTGTGCACACAGTTTCAGTCATGAATATGTGCAGAGTTTTATGTGTCCTTGGGTAATAGTTAGAAATGGGTTTAAAATGAGGCGAGGGGCTATTATGTTAATAATGGGCCCCCACAAATATAGAAACCAAAGGATGTATACTGTATGTGTGCATGTGTGTGCGTGTGAGTTAATGGTCTGTTCAGCCAATAGAGTGAAAACCTACCGCTGATCCATCCTCTCTAGGATACACAGCTGCAGGTGTGTGCTACCTGCTCCAGGGCTGAGTTCAGTGATGTTTACAGCTCATCAGTGTGAGGTCTGACCTCGCCTGTGATCACATCACTTAGGAAAGAGCTAAACAATCAAAATAACCTCCTTCCTGTAAATGGCTTTTTCACCGCTACCCTCCCTCCTTGTCAACACGTGCGTCAGAATAAAAATGGGAATGTGTGAACATGGATTCAACAGTATGACAACAAAACATGGCTCATTCACAGATAGTGGTTCCTCTCCCTCCCCATTCTATCCCTTTTCACTCCGGGGCTTATCTATCACACCGTACGCCAACCAATTTATATGAAAAACACTTTTAATGTGTGGTGACAATCACGCTGCCTGCAAACGAGACGTCTTTTAAAACATATGGCATGCATGTTTCATCTATTAAAGGCTTTTTGGCTCGAGCAATTTAGCATCTCCCAATGTTAAACACATATGGAAACACAGATAAATGCCTCCCTTTGTCTCCACAGTCTTGCTCTCGCTCTCCACGCTCGTTCTGCGGCCGCCTTCCTTTTCTACCTTTGGGAACAGAGTGGGAAGAGAGAACGTGGGGAAGGTATTCATTTCTGAATCATCACCGACTCCACCACTGCATGATTTGTTTCCCCCTGGAGGGCACACTAATGATCCTTAGCCCGAATGACATATGTCTGAGGCCGATTAGGCCGCTGCATCCTGACAACACATCAACGGGGATCATGTCAGGCTGAATTAGTTCAGCTCCAGTTAGGTGGGCTGGAGACAAGTTTGGAAAGTGAGACAGGTGGAATTACATCACAAATGCGGCCCCATCATGATTGATCCCATGTAAAATAAAGCCTGGAACCAACGTGGTTTCTCGGTGCTTGTTTGTTTTCATTTCTGAGCTGCAGAGGAACGATTACAGACAACACTAGAACTACGCCGGGGCCTTTCTGGGGCTCCAGAGCAATATCCAGTCTCCAAACCTTCATTTTGTTTTTTTCTCGATAGGAGCCCTTCTTGGCTCAGACAAAAAACATTACAGCTGCATGTGTTCCTCCTTGCCAGCTTTTTGTTTTCCCTTCATATGGAGTGCTTCTCTAAAATGATTCAGCTCCTCGTGTCTCACACTGCCTTTAAGCTCTCCTCATAAGCTCCTTCTTCCAAGTTCACAAAGTGTAAATATGACTTGTCACCCTTTCAAGTTCTTTTGAATATAACAGCAAAATGGACCCTGTAACAAAAACCTTTTATTTCTGACTTACTGGCTTAGTGTTATTTTAGAGAGTAAGCAGGACAAAGCCAGTACAAACTACTGTAGGGAGAGAAAAATGTGTACGAAGCGTGTAAGGTGTTCTTCAATGTCTCTTCACAGTTGTTTACATGCATTTACATCATCAAATACATCACTGTTAAACACTTATTTCTGACTGTAAAATTCACTGTAAAATTCATATCTCAGCAGTTTACGTATCGTAGGAGATTCCTACTTTATGACTCACATTAACCATTTTCTCGGCTTGTGCTCTACACGTAATTATGATATCTCCAAAAGCACTAGGAGGCAGAAGAAGGTGACAGCAGTACGTGGGTTTGCTGCTGCTAAACTCGGCAAATGTGGGAGAGTTTGTCATTGGAGAGGAAGCCAGAACGTTTGAGGCAAGCAGCCTTGAAATTTAGATTGCATCAGATTCTCTTTCCATTTAATCGAGTGCCAAACTGCATTAACATGAATCACTTATGTGAAATGCGGGGCTATTCATATGGTAAGTGGTGCTAGGTATGTATTTTTCCAGTGCGAATTTATGGGTATCTGTGTAGTAAAGATATGAAAAGTAACAACTGCTTTCGTTAGGAAAAATAACAGGGAAACACAGCGAGCGAGAGACCCAAGGGCCTTGTTGCCCATTATGCATGCAGCATTTTCATTTTCATACACGACAGCAGGAGATACAAAGAAGTCAGCTGGAGTGTGAGTGTGTGCACACGCGTGTGTGTCACCTCTGGTTGGAGCATCCATTACTGTGAAGGGAACAACAGATACTTAGTTTTACTGAATAATTAACACAAAGTGATGAAATTGTTAAGTGCATTACAGCAAGACCAAAAATGACAGTGTTTCATTCTTTTCACGTCCACTGACAATTTCTATTGTAATAATATCCCCGTCAATTCAGAAAAAGAAAAAAAATCCCCATAGAATAGTGCTTAAGCTGCAACATATAAATAATAATGTCTAATACAGTAACGAGCGCCAAAACAGATTCATGTTAATGCTTCTCATGCTTAAATATTCTCAGGGGTTAAAATAACTAAAATATTCATTGTGCGTGATTAAAAAAAAAAGAGTAATAACAAAAAATAGTTTATGAGTAGCCTACATTAAATGTCCTGAGCAGAAGCCTATCAGGGTTTATATGGACTAAATCTGGGTTTAATGGAGAGTGGTTTCATTTGTTAACGCTGCATTAACCATTTGTTTTACCACTGTTCAGGCAGATAATGTCGTTTCTCTGGGTTAGCTAGTGCAGCTAGCTAGTTTGTTAATTAGCTACTTTGTGTGTTAGTGAACAGCTGCAAACACACAGAAACGTAAGCACCAGGTGAATGAATGAAAGTATGAATAACAACTGATCATCAAAAAAGAGATTTCTTGAACAAATAGTCTGCTGAACCTGTGTGGTTGTCTGTTGTGCTGGGAGTTGAGTAGCCATATAAGGGCTGCTGGATAGATGTTTGTTTGTTTATTATACGGATCCCCATTAGCTGCGGCAAAGCCACAGCTATTCTTCCTGGGGTCCAACAGTATCAAATATACAAAAATAGAGATATTATATAAAAAGAAAAAGATGGATCTCTTTTGTATTAATAAGTTGTGTACAACGGGTGAGGAAAAGTCCAGACAGGACAATCGAAATGGACAGCTTCTTTGATTTATTGGAGCCTCTATTGACTGTTTTTTTTGTGTTATATTTTATACAGGGTTATTTTGAAATGTTGGTGGACCCCAGGAAGAATAGCTGCAGCCCTGCTGTAGCTAATGGGGATCCTATGACAGAATAATAAAGAATAAAAAGGTGAATGAGAGTGATGATGAGTTTTTTTGTAGTCTTCTTACACCATGTCCACACTGACAACATGCTGCTTTCAGGCTCTCATCAAGTTGCATAATAAAGAATAATAAAGTCACTATTATCAAAGAGCATTTCAACTGTAAACCAAAACAACAAGCCAAAAAAGGCAGCAATTTCAATTCAATACAAAATAGCCAATATGCTAAATATATTTTGCTTCAGGTGCTACATACACACTTTTCTAATAAGGCCTAATAAATTAAAGCTTTGGGGCCTCAAACGAGAAAATATTTCACTTCATGGCTTTAAATGACTCTCTGAAGAAGTTCTGCTTTGTGCTTTTGCTAAGCAAAGCTATCTTATTCACACCACAGTCATCTCTTGTGTGATCAATATAAATCTGCAGTGCCCTGCAAAGGTTAGAGCAATATGTAGGTGAACAATGCAGAGTGAAAGAACAGCAACCTGGAGTGTCTGCAACACAGAGGTCTAGATCTACTAGTAGTGCTTGTCATTTGACTGTTCAGGTAAAAAATGCATCAAAGCCTTCACATTGTCCTTTGCTACATCTATACAGACACTCAGACGTCCAGCCTTCTGCTTTTCTTTCCTTTCCAATCGTATATGTCCATGTGTTGTGTACATCAACAGGCAAGCAAGGTCAAGGGCACCTCAGCATCCATCCATCCATCCATCCATCCATCCGACTGACTGCGCTGATGTCTCTTTCTCTTTGCTGTCAAGTTTTCATTGAAATCACACAGGAGTGTTTTCACTGTTTGCCTTCTTTGCAGCATGGTGTGACCCTGCTGCCGTGCTGATGTGTGCACATGCTCACTGGTGCCTGGACTAAAACGTTAACAGCAGTGGCAGTGCATGCACCTGCCTGAGCTACCCATGGGCCACCGGTTGGGCCAGTCCAATGATGGCTAAAGTGTATATGTGTGTGTGTGTGTGTGTGTGCTGGGGGTGGAGAAAGAGGCTAGTGGAAAGGTCGTCATGAATAGTGCATGAGGCTGGGAGGGGTCAGGTTGTTCAATGTCCATCACCTCCCTGCAGATGATCTCCAGCTGGTTTGGGTGGGGGTTTGTGATTAGACAGACACTGGTGTGTGTGTGTGTGTGTTAGAGTGTGTCTAAGCGTGTGTGTATTTGGTGGTAAGGACTCTTCCATATTCATGCTTCAGCCTTACCCATAAGTATTCAGCTCCACATGAGCCCATTTACATCCTGGAAATTGGGCTGGAAATAATGTGAGGTGACACCGGGTAGGCCTCTGACCTTTGACCCCTGCTTTTAGTGTGTGCGCGTGTGTGTGCGCATGAAGTGAACATTTAAATAAAAAGCCTTGATTAGTGTAGATAGTGTGCACTGATGTATCGCTTGCAGAAACATTTGCGTGGATACAACACAGATGGCTTTAATAAAAAAAGTCATTATTACCACTGCCCTGTCCATTACATTTCAATCCAACCTAATCAGTCAGTGTGTATAGAAAACATCTCAGTGAAGGGAAGAGCAGACACATCTCACACAGTTTTGTCACTCTGATATATTTTTTAATATCCACCTGCCCTGCACTGAATAGTATTTAATAACTGCCGAGGCGCTCGGGTACACATCCTCCAGCAATCCACTCCTTTACTAAAATGAGACCAATCAGTGGCAGGGCAGGGCTGAGACCTGTGCCTGCAATCACACAAATACACAGGAAATTACATCATAGTCTGAAACCTAACCAAATCACTGACAAGACATGAGCAATTTCCGAATTCCAAAATGTATTTTTTCTTGTTTTATTCTCACTTGTCACAGCAGAACAACAGCTGGTAAATCTGACTATTATCAAGGGAAACTGCTCACAAAAATAACCAAAATTGAAAAGTAAATGACAAAGAGATGTAATGTTCATGTTAAGAGATTTGGGGGGGCTTTTGGGGCTTTGGCAAACCACCATAGTAGATATGATTAGTGTTTAAGTCTAATTTTAACTGACTCCCTGAGAGTGAATTTAACATTAAAAGAGTAATCAATAGGAATATTTAAGTAGCACTGCTGCCACATTCTCATGATGAATTACCGCAGAAGTAGTTGCAATTTGTGGCCTTAAAGGGCCAGTCCACTACTTTTCTTCTTTTTTTTACACACATCACTCTTGTGTAGCTGCAGTGTGAGGGATAATATCCGCCCAATCAGAGCCCGGGTTGTAAATCAGAAACCACACAAACACTCTCTCAAGCACGAGGGAGCCTGGCTCTTTGAATAAGAGTGTAATCCACATCCATCTCCATTCACTTATAAGTTAATACAAAGAATCTGTCAACCCCTGTGTGAATCTAGCTCTGCATCATTTTCAAACTTTCTGACTGCACATCTCTGAGTGCAGACAGTCTGTAAACAGCAGTGGCATTTCATAGCTGCATCTAACGCAAGTCTGCAGCAAAACATTGTGAAAAATTTAAGAGCTCTTGTGAACCGAACAGATATTTTATCACATCATTGGAGAGATGAATAGAAGACAAAGGCAAATGAAATCGCTTCATCACTCCGACTTGAAATATGGAGATGATGACGGATCTGAAACCAAGCAGCCCCAGTCAAGTGTCAGGGTGTGTCAGAAAATTTGTTGGACTGAGTTATTATCACCCCAGATAAAAAAAAAACAGGCAATACCAACCCCCACGTTCCTCACCCACACACACACATACGCACACACACACACAATCCACCTGTATATCCATCCACTCACATCATTTTCTCCTCTTTTCGCTTTATTTCTTTCTTTGACACTCCAGTCCTTCATTATTAATCTTAACACCTATTCTCTCTTCACTCAGAACTCCTCCCGCCTGCACACTCACACACACTCACTCTTACACACCACACACAGGCTTCAATAATTGATACATTTCCCAGCACTCTGTCTAAAAATAGTCTGATCAACATTGCCTTATTCGCACTCCATTTTTCCCCCTCGAGCACCAGATCCAGAGTCAAGGATGGACTCTGCGAGGGGTTGGACACAAAGACAGGAGGAGGAACGCACACCTGAGACGCACACACAAACACACATACACACACATTAATCCTTGACTCGGTGGAGGTGAAAGAGATAATAAATGAAGGCCAGAGAAAGTCTTGTGATGTCACACCTGGGGTATTAATAAAACAGCGCTTCCTGCTCCGTAGTGGTCCCTCACTGGGCCCTCAGGCAGCAGCATATGGCCCCCCCACCAACACTCAAACACACGTAGAGCCAATAAGAGTCTATATTAGCTTATGCAATACAGAGAGCAAACCTGCAATAATCCTTGACTATCCTTGAGTACGACTATCCAGAGGTTGAAAAGCTACAAAATAACTTAAAGTCCCCCTAAAGAGGCATTTTAAAATTTATAAAAAAAATGCTTTGCTATGACAATTTTTTAGGGCTGACCCGATTATCATATTTTGGTAATCGAAGATCGTTGCAGAAATAATGAAAGTAATGGCAAACAAACACTGCATATCTCCAAAATCAGGCAGGTTTCCAGGATGCCAAGTCGCCTACTCATTTTAATGTAACAATTGCCGATGACAACCGGTGTCAAAAAGGAAAAAAGGAAGAAAAGAAAAAAATCGATCACGGATTCGATTTTTTGGGGTCAGCCCTACTATTTTTTGATTAAAATTGCTTTCCCACAAAAAAGTTGTTTAAAAAAACTCTCAAAAAGCCTAAAATCAGGTCTACTATCCAGGTTATATGAATATTCATGAGTATGCAGACGCGTCGTGACTTGCGCCCACCCACCGCCACCGGGTTGCTCGGTAACGTGGCTCTCGGCCACATTGTCCACTAATACCATTTTTAACATCTAGCTGTATAAGTACATGTGAAGAGTCACCATCACAGTGAACAACAAATGAGACACAAAAAAAATCAACGGGATTGGTTGCTAGGGATTATGACGTATTAAACCTGACTGGGTGCTGAAAAACTGAATCCAACTTTTTCAGACTCTGGCTTTGAAACCGCATTTTCAAATCTAAAATTCTCAGTTATGGCGTGCATTAGCAACTTTGCTGCTGAAATGTCTTGTAGCAGAACCCAAACACTACATTGACATGTTAATAATTTCAGAAAATCAATTTTTGGTTTAGGGGGACTTTCACTAACTACAAGCCCCCCCCACCCCCCCTCACTTTTTTGTCATTGCTTTAACCAAAAGTGACAGAAACAAGGAGGATATTTTGAACCAATCCTCAAGAACAAAATGAAACTAAGGAAAATGTTGAGAGGCCTGTGAGGACATTTGAGGGGACACACATTTCGAGCTGAAAAATTTAGTCTCTATACTGCAGAGGGCTTTGGTTTTCTCACGGGCGCTAACTCAATACTACACTGTGCACTGCCATTTCACCCTGTGGGGTTCTGTATAGGTGCCACAGGGAGAGGAGTAGGAGAGGAAGAATGAGAGCGAGTATAATTTATGCATGTGCAATATGCTTATTTATGTTTAGACGAGGTTTAATGTCCGCAGTGGAGTTAAGCTTCTTGCGTCTTCACCCAATTACTTATAATTGTAACAATGCCGACATGGTAAATAGGACCAAGAGAATTATTTTTTATTACAATAAGTGGAGGTGTAATTACATTACAAAGAGCTCCAATTAGTGCCTCGTCTCCCCCTAAAGGTTTAAAGTTGCATCTCTGTGAAGAATACGCTATGAAATGTTTGGATTTTTTTTTTCCCTTTTCCTACTGATTCTTGTGAGTCTCTGCACATTCGACCACATGGCACAACCTCAAACTGTGAATGCAGATGGCGCGTGGGGCTCGGTCTGTGCGCTGTGTATGTTCCTCGACGCAGGGGGTGCAGAGGAATCGTGATCCTCACTTTCGATTCTGCTCACTGACGCTGCCTCTGATCGTAACCATCCTGCTGCAGTTCATGCTGTATGTACTTTAAAGAGTGTAATATATCTCTTTAAGAATCGGGGCGACCGAGTGCACAGCACAGTGAGACGTCGCAGCCTGAGTTATGGCTTCACTTCCCACCTGGGCCTGCACATGTTTGCATTCACAGTAAGTAAAGCTGGATAAAGGTCTTCGCTACGCGGCGGCGGAGCATTAAGCTGCCGCATTCACAGAGGTGTGAAACACAGTCACACTGACTGACATCAACTCCTATGTCGTTTTGCTCTTAATTAGGATGCAACTGCATCGCTGGTGTCAAAGAGAAATTTCCTGCAGGAGGAACATTTCAACACTGTAAGCAAAATTAAGCATCTTGGTGTCATAATGTGTGTTGCATATGTTACCCCCATCTGCAATGTTCAAGAAGTCTCGACACATTGGAGAAGAACTCTACTCAGACTTGTATGAAACTTCTTCCATCAGCATCAACAGCAGAGTCAGGTCGCACAGGTTACATAGGTGTGACATCACCTTCAAGACAAGGAGGCTTCACCGAGCAGCTGAGGAAAACAAGGTTATTGAAACTGCAACAGCAAGGGCAAGAAAGTTCATTCTGAACCTGGAGACCCCAAGGTCCACCTGCTGTCTTCCTCCTGAAGCTCTCTGCTGTATCTCAGTGTGTTCAGTTGTGTAGGAGGTGACTCACTTGTCGTCAAGTGTGGTACTTTGGTTATGTCACTACTGACCAATTACAGATGAAACCTGATCATGTATTTGTATCACAGAAAAAAAATTGTAAGATAAAAAACCTTGAGGTTTTTTTCACATAACTGAAGAAAGAAAAAGACAAAGAAGTACTGAACTCCATTTAAAAGTTGTACCATCTGCACCCACAGCGTGATTTCTAATGAAGTTTAAATCTTGTTGCGTTAGAAAAAAAGCTTTGAGCTAAGTCCTGATTTGATCTGGCATTAAACAGCTTATCAGCTTTTAACCGATACAAACAGGAATTTGTTCTGAATCTGATCACATTCTGTCCAAAACGATGTGATAACAATCTATGAACCTAAGCCCGTCAATCAGAGCAGCAGTGAGCTGGATTTATCATGATATTTTCACCTGTTAATCACTTTTATTGTTGATGTTCTGTATTCGCTCGGCTCTCATCTTCACTGTCTTCTCGCACCAAAATTCCTGTGAGATGTAAGAATGCTTTGATGCATGTGATCAGGTCTGGCTCATCTAAGCAGCCTCGGCCAATAAAAGAGTAATAACTTCATTTGTGTTGCACTTGTCCATACAAAAAATGTAACATGGTTTCCATGTACAAACAAAAACATTTTAAATATTTAGGCGAGGATGTGTGAATGCATTTGCAAGTATATATCTTTTACTTTTCTCAGTGCATCTCCATTTTCCCCAGAGAAATAACAGTCGAAGAAAAAATAAAAATGATTCAAAACAAAAGAGAGGAGAAGACTGTAGAGGTTGCTTGTAGAGAGCTTTTATCTCCCATCTGCACAACTAAGTCTCTCCCTCTTTTTTAAAGAGGCAAAAAGCATTAGTGTGATAATCCTGTTTTTCATTATGTGCAATATTAGCTATGTTTAATCTAGATTGAAAGCCTGTTTCCGTAATAAAAACGGGGGGCTGATAAAAATTCACACCACTGACAGCTCTGCTGTACCTGTGTTCTGCACATGGTTCAGAGGAGTGTGCTGGGATAAAGTCAAGTGTGCAGTGTCTCTGCTGATTTCTCTCCCAGCTCATTAAAACTTGATGAACCTGAACACTCCCTCTAAAAGCAGCAGCGGCTCTTTGACAGAGCAGGCCTTGACTCCGTCCATTAGCATAATGTGTTCAGTGATAGAAACGGTCGAGATCATTAAGAAGACAGGATTTATGTAAGTTGGGCTTTCTGCAAACCTTCATACCAATTAACTTTAAAAAATGCCCAAACTACTCTGCCCAAGTTCCTCCAGTTGTTTCATTTCCTGCCAAGTTTAGAGAAATGAACATTAAAGCTAAACCAATCAGTATTTTCATGATGGGTCAAATTAGTGTTTTTGAAACAAAAACCATCCAATCAGGCTTTCCACCTCCATAACAAAACCGTCTCCATCCACAATCACGTCTGAAACTACAGCGACTTCAGCAGCAACTGTAACAATACAACAACAGCAGCTAGCAAAAATAACAAGGTCAGTAACTTGTTATGTTCCTTCCACCACTGGTAGTCGAGGCTGATAAGACCCAAGCAGGGAGCGACCGTGGGTGTCTGAGTTGCTGTTTCCAGAGGTCTCCACTTTTTTGCCCATCCACTGTGGTTTTCAAAATAAAACATGACCAGTAGAATTTCTGAAAGTCTCTGTTTCAGTGCTTCTTAAAGTTAGTACCTGACATCATAGTTTGGAAGTAACTGAACTAACTCACTGTAGACAGCCTGCTCAGCGTCCCATAGAGACTAAAATGAAATAAAATGTCTGGTTACTGGCTGCTAACCCATTTTCTAGTGATCCATCCAACACATGACAGGACACAGATGCTACACAGGCAGAAGATGTGAATACAATCAATTGCATCACATTGTTTGAATGGATAAAACTAAAATAAATCAACAGTGTTGTTTAACACAGTAACAACAAACTCTTGTTCCTGTGAATCCTTTGACTGTTTGTATGCAAATCTGTGCTAGAAACAACATTTCATAGGGCAGCAATCACAGAACACAAACACACTGGATTGTAAATACACTGTATTTTCTAAAAAATTGAGTTTTAAATATTGAAAATGGAGAGTTGCATACAGTATGTTATGTTAATTCACTATTAACATTTATTTTGCTCTTATATTGCAATTAAAAGACATCACCTTTATGTCTCATGTAGGCGGCACTGACAGGTCTTTTCCCTTTATGTTCTGTTGTTGAATTTTTCTCAGGCTTTGTTCTTCTCTACTAGAAAACGCTGTTGATGCTGGAGCCTCATGTTGGAGTTGAGTATGAAATACTCAGTTGGTCTCTTTGTTCCAGATAAGCTACATGTAAAACACATCACTTTCTACCACGACAGCGGACGTTTCCCCACGTGTTTAGAACATATGTTGAAAACCTCTGATGGTCGGACACAGACTGAATAATTCACAGAGTTACATCAATGGACTTCAGACGGCAGCAGCAAAGCACAGATGAATTTATATGAAAATGATGTGCAATGTGACTTTTAAAAAATTAAAAACTTTCCCAAAGCTGCCTCTGAGAAAGTTAAATATGTATGGCTGTGTGCAAAATTTAGCTTCATGGAGACTCAGTGGGGATCCATCCACAGATCCTCAGACCTCTCACTGAACAGGCCTGGAAGAACATCATTCAACGTGTATCAGTGTTTACTCCATATGCGCTAGTGTATACAGCAAAAAGCCCACTTTGGAACTGGTGGAAGTTTGCATGAAAAATGTATTTGATCAGTGAGCAGCAGGAAAAAAGACAAGATATCATCTCCTACTTAACGTTGGCTTTATGGCGCATCCTTTGACAAACACCCATCCCTGTTTGTTTACCTGCTTTGGCTAGAGGGTGTGCTGGCGCATAATAATGACCGTGTGTTGTTCGTGTGTGTGTGTGTGTGTGTGTGTGTGTGTGTGTGTGTGTGTGTGTGTGTGTATGTTCAAATGTAAGCATGTTGCATGTATGCGTGTGTGTGTATGTCCATGTGCTCAGTCCCTGAAGCTAGCCACTTTCTATCTCCAACACCATATCTCATCTCTTGCAGGAGGACTACTGTGACCAATCTAACACTGCCCCAGGAGCAGAAACTGCGTGTGTGCGTATGTGTGTGTGTGTGTGTTGGCTGCCATCTGCCCCTGCCTCACTGCCCTGTCTCCCTGTAGCAGCTCCTGACCTGTGCGTCTGTCTTACAGGAGCAGTGAACCCGGCTGCAACCTCTACCAGCTCCCGTTCAGAGCCACTCCAGACAGGATAGACGAGGAGTCCAGAAATACTGAAAAACTCCGTTATCTGATTGAAAGACAAAAATAGGGAGCTTCACATCATCACCCAAACCAATCCCTGTTCCTCTCAGCAATAATGGAACTAGTCAGGGGGGTGGGGAAAATGATTGAATCGTAGCATGGCATCAGATGAACCCAGCATGGCGCTGAGGTAATTGCACATTCTTTTTTTTTCTTCTCCTTTTTCTCCTTTCGTGCTACTGCTCGCACATAAAAGTCTCATTTTGAAGAAGAGGAAACGTATTGCCTCTCGGGGGGACTGATATGTGTCACATGGCTATGAGTCTCTGAATTAAACTCCGGCCTCCAGGGAGGGGCGTGAACACATTGACCACATGCCGTGTCTGACCGCCAGACTGAGGAAACACACCGACGGGCAGTTCACGTGGGCAATGTTGATTGTCGAGCCCCGCGGTGATTTATTGACCCGATTGAACCGGTTTTTGATCACGTATTAAAAAAAAAGAAAAAAGAAAAAGCTGTGGCGCTGATGGAGCAATGCATTGTGGGGCCACTCTATAGTGTGCTGTGAGCAGTACACCGGAGAGGCAGCGATTGGACCAACCTGTTTTAATTAAATTTCTCTATCTGCTACTGATGAACACACACAGTTGCTCACACACCCACGCGGTGATAAGTCCTTCCCCCGGGCTAACAATCCCTCAGCACTGGGGCAAAGTGAAAGGGATTTCTGAGGGAGAGAGGAGGGGAGGGAGGGAGGAGGAGATAATTTGAAGACAAATCAGTTGAGGCCAATATCTGAACATATCTTGAAAAAAACACTTTGCCCATCTATTTTCAATAGACAGGTGCATAGGAGGGCACACACATTTGCCATCATGATGTCATTGAGTTGATTGAAACTCTGACATCATGATGACAGTGGGTTACATGTGTGTAACCACTTCCTTTTTTTCAGACGCCCTGTCATTGTGAACAAACTGTTTGCCTGATAGTAATGAAATGTTGCAAATAAAAACATTTGTTTCAGGTTCTAACAAAAAACCAGAGGAGGTTCTGTTTGAGTCGTCTCTTTCTTTCCCTCCAGCTCCCTCCCTCCTCACACCTCCCTTCCCACCTCTATTTTCTTTACTCATTTCCTTCCATTTCTTCTTACTCTTTGTCTCCCTGTTGTTCTTTCCCTCCCCTTTCGCTTCCACCTGCTTTTTCTCTTCCTGCTTCTTTGCCATGTTATGCTCAATATTTTACATAAGCAGCTTTTTCTGGTTTGTTTGTTTTCTTTTTTTGCTTTCAAAGCCCCAATACAAAACCATGTTGACTTTGCAACCTCTCATCACAAGAGGTAAAAGTATTACCTTTTTCAAAAGGCAAAGGGCCAGAAAGAAAATATCAGAAATTAAAAATGCATTTATACCAGACAAACAACAAACTTTTTCCTCCTCTTGTCTTATGGCCCTGTGCTGCCCAGGTTGGAAACAAAAGTTTTACATATCACCGTCCACCTAAACTAAGCCTTCCTTCCACCCACACACTTCCAGATCACCCGTGAACTCCTGAACCACAGCTCCAGCAAGTTTGTTCTCCCACAGCAGCTGTCGGGCTGTGATGCGAGTGAAGATTGTAGTTTATTTAGTCTGTGTATGTTAGTAACGTGTCTGTGTGTTGCTTTTAGAGGAAGTATAATAAAGAGAGGATACAGAGAGCAGAGGGATTACGAGGAGGAATGCGCGCTAATGAAAAAAAAAAAAGTTCAAGTGTGGAGTCTGTAAAATGCTAATTTCGTCAACATTACAGATGATTAAACAGCTGATTCCACCTATCAGACATCTAAAAGCAAGAATTTCGAGTACCGCCACTCACAATCATGTCCTTGAATCAAGCTGAAACATCTTGATGAAGTGGAGGCGGAGTGATCCGTCATTTCATTCAGGAAAAATGAGCAACAGTTAAACAAAAAGAGACAGAAAATTAAGGACAAAATGTGTCAACCCATTGAGGAGATGTTCTCAATAACAGCTGACTTGTTATTGTACAATGAAGTTTTGCAGTGTAGTGACAGGAGACAGCTGTGGGAGATAAGAGCTGCCTGACACCAGTGGGAAATGTCACAGCTAATAGACATCACATGTGGAGGGACTCACACTGGATGCCTTGTTTCCTACACGATGTGTGTGTGTGTGTGTGTGTGTGTGTGTGTGTGTGTGTGTGTGTGTGTGTGTGTGTGTGTGTGTGTGTGTGTGTGTGTGTGTGTGTGTGTGTGTGTGTGTGTGCAAGAGAAAGACAGCGAGAGACATGAGCTCACTCTCAATGAAATGCCACATGTCTGCAGCATGTGCTGAGTGCAGGTGTGCAGGGATAAGACTCAATGAATTTCAATGCTTTGCAGTCATTTGATACACAACCCACATTTCAAATAAGACACACACATAAAACACCTCACTCTGAGCTGGAAACAGATTTAGTGGAGTGCGTTCTAAACACTGGAGGACAACAAATGTGTCCTAAGAAAAGAAAGAAATGTCACTGAGTGTCTTATAAGAAGAAATTTTCTTCTTTAAAGTGATCCTATTTATTGCTGCACTAGCTTAAAGTTCAGGGCTAACAAGAAATGGATTCACAATTCAATGGGACAAAATAACTACTTTTCCGATAATGCAATCTACAGCATCTTTTCATAACAACTCGCTTACTCACCTAACTCTTCAAAAAATTCAATTGTACTAACAGCACTGAACCCATATTTTTAAATCGTATTACTTGAAGATTGTTTTTGTGGGTAAACTTTGTCCCTGACCTTAAAAACCTAGACCAATCTGCTTCCAGTAAATGCAGCCGTTTCAGCCACACACACACCTATACACACACACACACACACACACACATACATATACACACACACCACAGTTGCACACAGCGTTCGCCTTCAGTGACACCAACCCCTAATTACGGAGTTACAGAGTGTACTGGGGTGCATGAGGCTCCCATGGAAAAAAACAAGCTCTGCTGAGAACACACAGACACACAGCGGCCTACCTGTTGGATTATTATGGGAAACCTTTTGACATTTTTCGCAAGATTTTCTGTTTTTGTGCTCAGCACATTGTCTGAATGTGGATAATTTAACTATTGACACACACAGTTAGCCTCTTCAAATATCCAAATCACAGAGTAGACACATACAGAATGATTAGAAGCACTGGTTTTTAAAGGACAGGATTTAGCCCCTACCTATTTTTGAAAAATAGAAACATAAAATGAGTGCTATACACAACTGTTGGCATGGATTAAAAAAGTTAAATAAGAAAACAAAAGGGCTACAGTGTGTGCTGCATAATCCTCATCTCATCTCATTTCCTGTCACCCCATAATGTCCTGTCTAATAAATGCATAAATGGCCAAATAACATTATACAGTAATAAACCCACCTGTGGTTCATTTTCAGTGTTCACATGACCTGAACTAACCACTAAATGTTGGTTTTACTAGATGAAAAGGAGGCGGTTGTTTTCTGTTTCCCTTTTTTTCCCCTATTGCTTGTCTGAGAGCATCAGGAATGCCATTATTAAAAAACATAATCCCAAAGGCTAGAGGGCAACCGCCATAGATACAGAAAACCCTGTTTCAACAGATGTTAATGTTAACAAGAGGTTTCACACTTCTAAATCTGTGAGGATGCTTCAGGATGCAGCGTTAAGAGGAAACTCTTAACGCTGTCACGGTTGTGCAGAAAACAGCACACATGACGTCTACAGTAAAAGGCTTCAGGTCGACCTGCAGCAGCGTGTAGTGCTGGTGTCAGTCTGCACCTCACACACTGAACCAAGTCAGACTCTGTAGGTGAAGTCCAAGAGGGACTTCGCGACTGACGGAAAGACCAGAGAAGCATTCACAAAAAGTTTTGATAGATAAACCGCTGTCTTTCTGGGATTATGGCCCAATTCCAATCCGACCCCTCACGGACTCACTGACTTAGAGGCGCGTTCACGGGAAGTCTGTGAGTGTGTGAGGGCTGTTCCGTTGTCAGATCATCAAGTCAGTGAGTCAGTGAATGAGCCCTTACTGCCCCCTTACCGTAAGTCAGCACCGATGCTGACTTTGGGTAGGGGAATTACCCACAGTTCATAGCGTTGTGAAGTCAAACCATAACACAGGGGATGCCGTCGGAACGCAAGTGTTAAAAAAAAAAGAAATTAACACAAGTAGTCAGAGAGAGCTCCGCCACTCTCTTTATTGTTAATGGACAGGAGCCAAAAAAAAGGAATAAATAAAAAGAAAAGAAGAAGTTTACTGTCAGTGTTAACGTGCAGTTTGTGATTATTGATGATGATTTGATCAGATCTGATCCAGGAATATTTTGTTTTGAGTCTGCCTCCCTCGCACACCTTGTGCGTATTGAAATTACAGTAAATTTATCGGTCCAAGACCGGAGTCAACAACATGTTGTTGTCAAGGTAACGTGTCGTGAGAGTGGGTAAGTGCTGTTCCATTCATGTTTACAGCATCTGGACCCTCACAGACTCTCACACTCTGTCACTTAGAGCTGACGTCACTTTAGTCAGTGAGGGTTCAGGGCTTGAGTCTTTAGGGGGCGGATTGGAATTGGGGGTAAGTTCTGTGGAGAGATGAAACCAAAGCAGAGCTCTCTGGGAATGCAACGCATCAGTTTGTGTATCGGCGATGAAAGGAAAAGAACATCCTACCTACAGTGAAACATGGTGGAGGCTTCTATCATGCTGCGGGGCTGCTTTGTTGCCTCTGGTACTGGAGGTATTCAATGTATCAAAGGGATGATGAAATCAGAAGATTACCAAGGTATTTCAGAGCGAAATGTGTCAGGAAACTGGGCCTGAGGCAAAAGGTCTCGGGTGTTTCAGCAGGACAACGACCCCAGAACTCACATCCAGCAGCACAAAAGAATGGTTGAAAAGGGAAAGATGGAGTGTTTTAAAATGGTCAGCAATGAGTCCTGACCTAAATCCCATTCAAAACTTTTAGGAGAGAACTGAAATCTACCATCTGCAAAAAAAGAAAAAAGGAAAAAAAGCCATTCAGCAAAGTTAAAAGAGTGTGAACAGCCAGCAGTGAAGGAGTGGCAGGAGCAAGAAGGTGCAAGAAGCTGCTACAAGAAACATTCAGAGCTGCTGCTGCTGCAGTCAAATATCCATGAAGGATGTTGATAACTGTGCCTGTGGTTTGTAAAATTTCACTAGTATGCAAGTTTTTTTCCCCTATTGTTCAGGGGTCTTTTTATTCAAATATTCTGATGAAACAAAATTGATTCATTCGCATTTATTTCCAAAAGATATTCTGAAATATGTATTTGAAATTCATGGAGTGCCAATAACTTTGACTGTATGTTCATCTGCTTTGTGCAGCCAATACAACACCTTAACTTCCCACTTGGGGTAAAAAAAAAAGAAAGAAAAGAAACACAACAGCTAAATTGGTCGTACTATCCCTTGTTCTTTATTCCACTTCCATCTCTCTATCCCTCTCTCTCTCTCATTATGGAAATCAGTGAGCAGGCAGACACACGAGGTTGTTGGAATACTAAGCACACTCTTTATTTGTTCCCATGCACACACACACACATTCGCTGAGGTGTATGGCAAATGAAAAAAAAAACTGTGGGTGATGCAATATAATGATGAATTAAATGCAGGGGGAGTGAACAAAACACTGTACACACATAAAGCCGGCTCATTTCAGCCCCAGTGCACAAAATTCATCATGTAGCTGTTTACAGACAGAGAGACAGAGAGACAGACAGGCAGAGAGACAGAGAGGCAGACAGCGACGAAGGAAGTTCTCAGCCTCTGTGCTGAATTTTATTTTTTTAAATTGAATGGCTGGTTATCTCCATGGCCTGAATGCTGACTACTTAAGCCCAAATTATATTTTCCGTATCAGTGTAGTCACAAGGGTCTGTGTGACATAAATTTTCTCATCAGCTCAGGTCACCCCAAATTTATAACTCAGCGTCCTTATTGTACCTATACAGGCATGGACACTGTGCACACATGTGGAAACACATGTGTGCAGTGATCCGTGTACATTATCCCATGTATAAATCTCCTAATTTCAGAATTTATGAGGCATGACTAGTGGCTTTTACAGCCCGTACAGTTCACAGAGGTGAACATTGTTGCAGCTGAAGAACTGAGGTGACTGAACTGACAAGCCGATTAAACTTATTTGTCTTGTTTATGAAGGTGCAATGTATTGTAATAGTGAAGAGAGCTCTGTGCCGATAAGAGGATGGATCATCTACCACTTATCGTTGCATCATTCATACCGTTTAGTTCTAGTGGTTTGTTTTTCTTTATGCACAAGACATTATCATTAGATGTGACATTTATTGCATTGCTTGCTTACACTAGATGTATTCATTCATTTCCATAGACATAACCCTGTATGTCATTTAAGTGGGGTTTCATATTCAGTATGCAGATCATTAAAAGGTCGTGAATGGATAGATTGTGAAGAACTGTTATGGAAAAACGACTCAGTGTGTAATTCAGAGAGGAGGCAGATTATGTGAAATAACATTTCCGAGGTGAAGTGCACATCTGAGAAAAGTTTTTTTTTTTTTTTGTCTCTTGTGCGCCGGCTTCAGGACACGGTCAGAAGTCAGTAAGTTTTCCTGTCACAGATGAACTCACTGACCACTGCAGGGCTAAACCGGCAATTCTACAACTTACAGATACAGGCGCAGAGTACAAACTGCAGAAATGCCCTGTAGGAACATGCATAAATAGTATTTTAGACTTTGACAAGTAGATAAACTTTACCCTCCACAATGTCCCTGACTCGCACTGTGTCACGCTGAAGCATATAATATATTGTCTCCCTTCACTCCCCAGGCTACAATATGTAATATATACAGTATATTATCTGCATTTCTGTGAGTTTCTTTACACAGAGGGAGAGGGCTGAGCAGAGACATTGAAATCATACTGATTTACAGTCTTTTTCTCTTTGTTTCTCTCTTTGTCTCAATAGCTGCTGCCCTCTGCCTCGCTCTCTGCGAGCATAAATCTTATTAAAGCTCGGTGACAGGGCAGCGATCAGCATGCTACACAGACACATACACACAACCCACAGCACAACGTGATGAAATCCCCCTCTTTCTGGCTGCTGGTGGGTGTATGTGTGTGTGTGATTGCGACTGGAAAAAAAAGAAAATTTAAAACTAGCAGGGTGTAAATGGTGTCGCTGACATGCTGCTGCACCATGTGTCAGTGTGTTGTAATTGTGTCCAGTGGAGCGTCTCACATATATTCAACACGCACACACACGCACACATTCTGGTTGACGTCAGGTCCAGAGGAGCGACCCACTGTGTGTGTGTGTGTGTGTGTGTGTGTGTGGTTGTGTGTGGTGTGTGTGTGTGTGTGTGTGTGTGTGTGTGTGTGTGTGTGTGTGTGTGTGTGTGTGTGTGTGTGTGTGTGTGCGCGCTTGTTAACAAGGGGTTGTGTTTTTCTGTGCTCGTTGCAGATGGAGTCACAGAACAAGCAGTGAATTAGGAATAAAATGTTCACCAGGATGGAGGCACGAG
Organism: Trachurus trachurus; assembly: GCF_905171665.1. Lineage (NCBI taxonomy): Eukaryota > Metazoa > Chordata > Actinopteri > Carangiformes > Carangidae > Trachurus > Trachurus trachurus. Next base: position 11,998,433 of record NC_139901.1, read on the forward strand.
GCTCTACTGTGACTACTTCACTGGATTGGTCCACATCTCGTTGCCACGACAACCACCAATAAATGCACTGGTGTGGAAAACAATCAATATCATCACTTGAAATTTGAGAATTTGTGTGTGTGCCGGGGTCAGGTTAAAGGTGGGAGTACAGAATTGATAGTTTCCTGCTCTATGTGAGCCCCCAAGGAACACACACAGACGCACACAAAACAACAAATTCATCACACATTCTCAACTGGGACAAAAAGTTGATACAAACTGTAAAATTGGATGTTAGGGGCTCTGTAACATGTGTATGTGTGTTCGTGCAATCTGTAAACAATGTTTCTGGCTGAGTGAAGAAAAACAAGAAGCAAGGGGTGAAATGTTCAAGAGACAGTGTGTGTGCGTGTGTCTGACAGAACGAGAGAGGCCAAGAGAGCACTGAACTGCAGATGCCTGACTCTCACAGAAACCTTCTGCTTCCCTGCAGAAAACTGAGACACGTACAGACTCTGTGCAACGCTGTGGATACTGTCGGCTCCCAGCAAAATGCTCCATTAACTTCAACTCCTTCTTAATAAGGAAAACACTGACTGCGATGCAGGACTCCACTAATAGCAGGATATCACGGCGCAATATTGTTCGGCAACACGTTGACACGGCAAGCCACTTATTTTCCTCTAATTAATAACCTGACAATGAAATTTGACGCACTGGTTACACTTCCCAGTGTGGTTATTTTCTGACATCGCCACCCAACAATTAAATTAGAGCCTGCCCATCACGGCTTAAAGTGGATGAGGACGAGTCCCTATTTTGAAATAACTTGCTGCTGTGTTAATGAGAAGGAATGAAGCCACACGGCCTATTTCCCCCCGGTGCCGAGCGGCTGCCGTCGCCATCAACATGCGAAGAACATAGAGAGCCCATTTAAAGCGACATTAGGCCAATCTGCATGCTAATTACATCCAATATATGACAAAGAGCTGAGAAGGGCTGTGCTTTCAACCATCCCTCTGCACCGTCGTGCTGAGCGATAAGGGCTTCGATAAGCAGCTAGAAACTATTAATTAGCTCCCATGGATTCATACTGTTGGGAGGGGGGGGTTGTTTATCCATTCCTGATACACTCATTCCTTCCATTTTCTTTCAGAGAGTCAGCATATTGAACATTTGCTCTATTTCATTGTTTTAATCTCTTGCTCTGCCGTGAGAGAGAGAGAAATCAGTCGTTCAAAGTTTGGATCATTTTTACTGCGCTGCTAACGAGGCAAAATAAAAAAGTTACCAATCCCAATGCTGCCATCACTGGAAGCTTTCATCACTGTGGAGGTACGATTGTATATTCATGATTCAAATAGGAGTCAAAGGCTGTGCTAAAAAAACCACATGCTGAAAAATGTATCGATTTGCATTCTGGCTTTTTAACATTTATCTGGAAACAGGTGGACATTTAAAAAGCTGATTGAAGCCATGATGTGTGGATGGCAATCACACCTCCGCACGGCCTCTGTCTGTAAAAACAGACAGGATTAATGCCATGAAATCGGACGTGGCTATCAGGGTTTCTGGCCCACAGCTTCCTGATCACAGCCACAGATATCTCAGCGTCCACATCAAAGAGCTGCTGATCCTCGCGAGGTCCTGGAATAACCCGCATCAACAGTCAGCGTGGGGTCTCTCTCTCCGCAGCTCAGGGACGTCTCAAAGCAAACCCGCATCACTAACTTGTGTAAACAATTACTCGTGTCACAGGGAATCAAAAGCAAATAGCAGTGCACTTTACAGCTCTGGCTCGCTCTCTTTTCTGGTTAATATTTTTGTTTTTTGTCTCTTCTTTGGACGGCTGCTTCCAACCCACCCTGGCAGATCGATAGCGGGTGAGCTGAGGTGAGGTGAGGCGAGTGGGAAACGCTGTCAAAGACGGATGGTGAGATGTGGGGGGTTGATGGGACTTTGCTAATTCCTTCGCCTTTGCCTTTGACCTTCGTTTATGAAAAAAAAAGAAAAAAATCCTACTTACTGACTCCTTCACAAAAGCATCTGCTGAGTCCACACAGACGCAGGATGAGACACGCTATCACAGCACCAAGGTTAGGATGCAGAGTTCAGCTGTGCAGTTTTGAAAGCTCTGTGTACTTTAAAAAGGGCAACAAACTTTGCGTTGATAAAGTCAAGGCTGCCTGGAGCCCGCTCTGCTCCGCATCCCCCCCTCCCCCTCCCCACCCCACCAGCCTCCACAATAGCGGGATAACAAGCTGCTCTCTGTTAAAAGCCGGACATGACAACTCTTCTGTGAAATCGTAATCCTGGAGAGGCAACTTTACAGTGTACCTTTGATATCTTGATGTGAGACATTCTCAGGCTGTACCCCCGCCCCGGCCCAAAGATGAGGTAGATATTTTGCCTCTGTTGTGTGAAATCTATGATGTGAAAAGATTTAATTAAGATAGGCCGAGGAGTCATAATTAATTCTGCCTCTCTCAGAGTCAGGCTTACTGTCAAGAACACAGGGAAAGGCTCCAGCGGAATAAATTACACGGGCGCCCTGTGTGTATGTGTATGTGTATGGGTGTGTGTTTATGTGTGTGTGTGTGTGTGTGTTTTTTTTTTTCCCCCTGCCCCATCTAAGGGGGTAATGGGTTTGGAGCGCTTAGTAACAGTATTCTCCCAGAGCTAACAAAGAGTTATGTCAGTTCTTTAGGAAGTGCTCGTGCTCTCAAAGTGTAAGTAAGCTCGCTAGCACTTTTTTCAGGTGTCCCAGCATCTTAGATCATATCACATTTCAGTCCAGGAGTTTATTTTGTCTGGCAGTGAGGAGCATCCACTGGGGAAACGCTGTCAGTGACAAATGCGAAAGCGAAAGGAATCGCAGCGAATGGGCTCCTGCCAGGCAGGTTGTTGTAGAGACGCCTACAGTCACAGGAGACCTCTGAACTGTCTGAGGCTCTGCTCTTCCATTACACTTCCATTCTTTTCCGTCACTGGCCTATTTCGAATCTTGTCTGGCCACTGTGTTTTTTTTTCCCAAGAGGTTGAAAAAGGATGAAATGAAGGATGCCTTAAGGGAGTCATCTACACCTTATTTTCTTCTCAGCCCAAAGACCTTGAGAGAGAACTCAAGAGGTGAATCGTTTTTTTTTTTTATTTGTCCTTGTTCAGTTACAACTAGATTTGTTTTAAATCCCATAAGATCAATTCCTGGTTTAAAACAAATCCCTGTTACATCTCTATAAAATACGGTAAATGACAGAAATGTACACAGTGACATTGTATCTGATGTGACTACTGCCTCCTTCCTTTGTCCTTTGAGAGAGGACAAACAGTGTTTTCACTGGATGTGGACACTGACAACTGTGGGGGGCCACAAGCCTCGTTCATCGAGTGTTTCTCATGGTCGACCCCTCTTCCAGAGTCCAATGCTAATCCCTCAAGCTGCAAATTCTCTGAGTTTTTTTTTTTTTTTTTCTGCTTTGGCCAAACACGCAACAACTGTCTTATTATCAGGAGACGACAGGCAATAATGAGTGCAGTCTGAGCCAAGCAACTGCAGCTTTGAGCTTTCAAAGAAATAGCCTAATTAAAGGCTGCTTTGTGACTTTTGTCACTTTTTTTGACTGGTGATTATAGGCCATTCATTGGGGAGGGTTCGTCAGCTATTTGCGGGTGGCGCTCACCATAAATATCATCTAAGAGCCCTGCTTATGTTGTGCCGAACCTGCATTTTTTTTCCCTCCCTCCATCCAACTCCCAAGATTCTCTCAGTCTCATTTGCAGAACAAATTCCTTTAGTTTCTGCAGAATCCTCCTCGTGCTAATAAGGACGTTTCATCAATGGCAGTTCAGAGACAAGCTAGGCTGTTTAAAAATGCAGACTCCTTGGTATCTTGTCTGTGATTTCCTGTAATTAAGTACTGGAGAGTCGGGCGTCCTTGGCACTGAGGACAAGTTCAGTAGAAAGAGCTCTGCGCTCTTTGGAGCAGATTTGACTAATGGCAGAGCTATATCAGCCCTCCGCTGGTCTACAACATCTTCTAAATTGCCCCTCCACCACTACTATAACTATACATTTCCAACAAGTGGCCTACTGTCGTATATGGGCCAACTCTAATTGTCTCACTAATCTCTCCAGTGTTGAATGACCCAGAGAAAGTGCGTCCCACAGGGCAGGCTTACCCCCGCTGATTGGAGGCTTTACTTTTTGTTTTCCTTGGCATATTAAAACAGCATAGGCTGCTGATGGAAAGCCTACAAAACTATTGGAAATGTAATTAAGGGTTAGCAGCAGCTTTTAAACGGTTGACTAGTGCAGAAACAAACTGTGCCCCTCGCACAGCAAAAACTTTAATACATGGGAAATGAGTGGCTCAATCGATAAGCAGGGCGTTATTTCTTTTGTAGAGGGAAATTCAATGGAGGACAGAAATGGGCCGCCTCGCTGCCTGCAACTGTTTCTCATTTTCCTGGTGGAGAGGCAAAGTTTTATGGCAACATTTGCTTCAGAAAAATACAAATAGAGGCCTCTCCGTGAGAAATAATGATTTGACAAGTCAATTTCATCTGTCATTAAAACAAAAACAAATAGCTGCTGTAAAGTGTGCCAGCTGCAATTCAATCTACTGAGTTTTGTGATGAGGCACAAAAAGGGGAAGTAACACAAAGCTCACCCGCTCGCTCCTCAGGTGCAGAGGTGAGGGCCAAGTTGAGAAACTCTCCAATCAAGCACAATTATTTGCTGGAGCCAAAACGGCACCGCCATTTCACATCGACAGCAAACGGCCCATTGTCCCGACTCCGCCATACCATCATAATAAACCCACCTCTAATTTGACACTTTTTTACCACTGTTCCAAACAAGCCGGCCTATGGAGCAATTATCAGAAACAGAGTAAGCAAGCCCCCACTGTGGCCTTTTGTCATCTGGCATGTCCTCTGGCATCAGCTGGCTGGCAGGGATCATTAGAAGTATTTTCTCTCCTTGTGTTGTCTCCCACCAAACCTCTGGCTTTGTAGCTGTCACACAAGCGGGATTAGACAACACCTTTAGAAGCTAGTAGGAGTCCATCCCTGGCTCGATGTCTGTGCAGTAAGGAAGTACAACACCAAAGTCTATCAAACACTGCCTCGCTGTGCTGCCTCTGATAAATATTCATGATAGCAGCTTGAAAACCAGCTGTTTTCCTCCAATTAAAGCTTGCAGAGATCCACCGTTTTGGAAATAAACTGTTACTTTTTTTAATTAACGGCTAATGTTGCTGGACCAAAAAAAACAAGCGAAACAATGCATTGCATTGCGGCGATTTATACGTGTTGCGTGGGACAAGGTACATGTGGATAACAACGTGAGGTGATGGTGCAGCTCTGTGGCCGTGGTCTAGGAACATCCAGCAGTCTTAAGCAATGCAGATCACTCAGGGACATGGAGGGATATTATCCTATTAGAGCCCATCAGAAAGATGTGAATCCTGCTGCAGTTAACAGGTATTGAACATCAGCCCAACTAGCTGTGTGGAGCAGATCAAATCAAGTCATCAAAAGATCCCTCTCACATCAAAGCCCTGAGCAGACCTGGCCACGTGCCTGTCATACCAACAGTGTGGAAACAAAAAAAAAGCATGGAAGCCAAATCTGCCGCTGCAGACGGACAGCAGCTGCCTGCTTCAAAGGCGCCCATGGCCGTCTGAGGTCATTATTTGCAGGCCCCCCACTAAACGCCAGTGGTCAGTGAAGGACAGCGGAGAGAAACCATAGAGGACTTACCATCAGGAGGCTGGGCCGGTGTGAAGTGAGGAGGTTTGTCTGAAAGAGATAAAAAAAAAAAAGAAAGAGAGAGAAATGGGTTTTTAGTTTTGGTGAGATTCAGAGGCTTCCCAGGGGTAGGGGCACAGTAATTGAGTTGCTCCAAAAAAAAGAAAAGAAAAGACACATTTCTGTCTACAGGTCTGGCTTTTCTATCTAACACATTCTAATGCAGTGACCGGGCCCCAGAGGGATGCAGCTGAGCTAATCGACGGGGCTACATTTCAGAGATAGCGGTATCATCATTGTTCCGTCGTTCATTATTTCTCTGGTCTACTCATCCCCAAACCACACGCCGTGACTTTTGATGTTATAAGAGCACATGAGAGATGAGAACACAGGTGGAAGAGAGGCTTGGCTGTTTTGTTTTGAATTAAAAAAGACTTCAGATAGGATTTGGAATTTCTCAACGGAGCTGACATACTGTACACCAATGAAAAACACTCTGCTGCCCCCCCCCCACCCACCACCAGCAGCAACCATATGCAGAATAAATCACAACTCTCTTTCCCCCCTAATATATCAGATGACATCATCGTTCTGCTCTCCCTGGGTGAACACCCAGCAGACGATGACATAAGGCGCGTTGGTCTTTGGGAACTATAAAACAAGACCTATGGTGTCAGATGACAGAGGGTGGAGCAGCAGTCAGGGGAAATATCTCATGCAACCTGAGGCCATTGCAGGTTTGACACCTTGATGCTAGAAAAATGAGGTCAGACTAAACCAAACTGTGTGAATGGATCAGTAAGAAGAACCTACTGTATCATGAAAAAATGGAACAAATGCTAAAACTTACTTTTAGCCTAAGAGGGTTCCAATTATTTATATTGTCAGGTAAACAATGTGTAACCTGCAGATATCAAATTTACAAATTCTCACATGAGACACTGGAACCAAAAATAAAACGACTTTTGTCCTGTTTAAATTTGATTAATTTCCTGTAGATTGGCTCATTAATTAAACAACGATAATTTAATCAGTGTACAACATACCTGCCAGTTGGTGAGACAGGCATGGGAAACATATGGCAGTGGAGGATGCAAAGCTATGAAAAAAAAAAAAAAAAGTACGAGAGCTGAATCTTGTCGAGCCATATTTTGTGTTTCTCACACAAGACAATCCTCATCAGAACTCTGTGATTTCCGTCATCAAGTGGGCCGCCTCGCACAAACATGGCGAGCACCAGCATTGCACACACTGGTCACAGTTTACCAGGGCACTGGAGTACCAAGCACGAAAACCCACCCAAACCAAACCAAACCAAACCATCTGCACACTCTGTCAACTCAGCCGTCTGACTCACTAAGCAGAGCCCCGATGAGCTGTCAGAGCTGCCTGCAGCGAACAAACACACCAGCAACACACACACACACACGCATTCAGGAAGGATGTGCAGCCACCCAGCCATCTCTCCCATGTCTCTTCACTGTGAGGGATAATGAGGAAGATAAAACACATCACATCAATTACTCCGCTAACACATTTTTCCGGGACCCTGTCAACCACTGCGCCGAAGCCTTTCTCAGGACTTATGCGATACCCGCCGGCATCCCGAGACGCAACTGAGTTTTAAATTCTGGCTCACTTAAAATTGCTTGTCAACAGCCGGGCTTTGGGGGGAGAAAGAGCGAGAGAAAGAGTGATTGTGTGTGTGTGAGAAAATGAGGAGAGAGGGGAGAGGCAGGGATGGTGCTAGAGGGGAGGTATAGGGGGGATGCTGGAGTTGAGGTGGTTCAAGAAAATGTATTTTTTTTTAAAAACGCATGGAACCGAGAATAGCATGAGGAAGACACAGAAGTTCTGTTAAAAGTGTAAATGAGCAGACACACAAAAGCCAGACTGTACATACTTGTCTTGCATCCGTGAGCACGTCTGAGCACATGCAAACAAACACAAATAAATACAGACCAGACGTACCCACAGCACAAGGCAGAGAATAAGAAGAGGAGAAGGTGGCGTTCAAAGTGGGCCGAGACGGCGAGGGAGGCATAGCTAAACGATTTCTTCAACATTTCCATAACGAAAGGACAAGATAAGGTCTGTACATAAACATATCAGCCTTTCCCATCTCCCTCCGCACCTGGAAAAGCCCGCGCGGGCTCCCGAGCCTGTGTGAATGTCACAACATGGCACATCATTCACCCTATATCTTCGGCAAATCAATATGTGTCTGACTGTGACATTTAGCCGTGTGCACAAAGAGGAGCGTGCGTGTAGGTCTTTGTATGCGTGTTATACCTTCCCCTCTTTGGTGATGTATGGTTGTACAGAATGATAAAGCGACTGTGTGTCTGTGTGTGGGCTCCGCTGGCAGGTGGATGGGGTTTAAGAAGTGTGTGTGTGTGGGGGCGGGGGGGTTATAGAGTGTATGTGTGTACATGCTTGTGTGTGGATAAGCTTCACCCCATATGGTGACAACAGAAATTGGAAATCTGAGGCTCCATGACTCCTCTAACACCCCTCCTCCTACCCAACACTCACATGCACATACGTCACCACTAGTAGCACTATCACTATCAAATCCAGCTGTCCTTGTGGCCGCACGGCGAGGAGCTTTCTGGCAGCGTATACCACACAGTCCCTTTTACCTCATCAATTTCAGCGGGGGGGAACATTTCTTTTCCCTCGGTCATCTGAAGGGGTGAAGATTGGCCCGGCTTTAACCGCGCTTGTATTAAATCTAATAGAATCTGTCTGGAAGGAATTGATTCAGTAACACAGGGAGGTTACAAATGAACCGTTCTCTTCCTGGTCACCCACATCTACCAATTAGAGCCAGAGTGAAAGCCTGGCAAACGGGACAGAAAAAGGCACGAAGCTAAGTCAACACAGAGTGAAATGCAAAGCAGTGGCACCCATCAGGCTACAGGGACTCTGCCTTGTACAAGTCAACAGCCCGATAACAGACGAAGAGAAAAGGGCTGACATGGAAGAACAAGCGTGGCTGAGGAGTATTAACAGCCTCTACCCTTTAAGAGTTGCTCAAATGCCACTTCAGCCTGAATCTGGCAGCATGAAGACAAACGTTAAGACGACGCTGAGCTCACTTATTTACTCACTCTTTACAATCTGCAAGTGATAATGCAACACGAGCCTTGCATAAATAACAGGCCTCTTTGGTGAGTTGAGAGGAATTTCACCTTTATCACAGTCTAAACTACACTCAGAAATAGACTCTCATTTAGTCTGTGCTGTGAGAGAGTGAGGAGGCTGCGAGAGGCAGCGTTCACACGAGCCGGTAAAGCAGGATAGAGAAGGAACACCTGAAGGTGTGTAAAAAAAAAAAAAAAAACAAGGTTGTGTGCAGGTGACTGGTGAATATCTATTTCAGTCGTGTTTTGAAAGCAAAGTGCTGGCCCTTTAAAGCTCAGCTTGTTGTGGGGAAGGCTGGGAACAGGTCTCAGTGCTTTTAAAGCACCATTTGAAACGTGTCTGTGGAATCAAGCATCAAGAACTGGCAGGTGTCAGAGCCATCCAACGGGTCAAGTGTTTGCACAGAAAACTGTGTGTTGCTATTGCACTGGGACTATGAGCACACTAGTATATTTATCCACATGGAAACCATCATTGGCTAAATGAAACTAATCTCTTATCAGAGCTGTTCTCAGGAAACTCTTTGACTACAACGCAAACATTATGCCTCAGCCTCTTAATGGGCCACTGTACTGTACTTTTAACAAACAGAGGGACGAGAATAATGCCGTGGGAGCAGACGACAGGAGGGAGTTGAGCAGTTCCAGGCCGAAAGACATTTTCTCATCCTCTGAAGGCATTTAATCATCATTTAATACTTCATCCCACAGTTCAAAGTAAATGCCAAGGCTTTGGAGAGGAGATATGAAACAGTTGTGAAAGCCTGCAGACGCACAATCAAGGAGAGTGGGGGGATGTGACTCTGGCCATCTTGATGTCCCTACTCAAGTGCAGATAAGACTGTTATGAGAGGAAAGGTGAACTTGGGGGTTGGGGGGTGGGGGTGGGGGGTTGAATGCAAACCTGTTTCTCTCCAGCTACATTCTGTCTCAATGCCAGGACTGCTGCTTTGATTTATTTGAGGTTTCTGGTCAGTAATCTATTGCCCGACAGTGACCCACACATGAAAAAAAATCTCAGTGGAGACAAATACAGTAGTAGTGCAACAGTAAAAGTTGGGTGTTTTCATCTGAACCAACGTACAGTTGTTGAGGAACAGGAGCACGGCGAAGCCCAGGGTGGATGTGGCCAGCAGGATCAGACAGATGTTGCAGGGGATCATAAAGTAGCGCACCACCAACGACACCTTGTGCTGGTACCTGCGGTCCCGCTCCGGTGGCGGCGGCGAGGGATAGTGGCACCCGCTCATGCTCCACTCCAATGACCCCCTCCCCTCCAGGGTGGAGGAGATGATGGGACGAGGAGGGCGACGAGGGGTGCCCAAAGACCCGTTGGAAAAAATGATGGCGGTGTGATAAGGGCAGATGAGGATGAAGAAAAAATAAAAAGCAAAAAAAAAAAAAGATCCGTAATGGTCGGTGTTTCAGCTGTGGTTCCAGCTGTGCACCGTGGCAGGGACCCGGTGACTGTTTCTGTCAGAGAATCGCAGCAGCAAGCTTTCAGCACTTTCCAAGTAACACATTTTTAGAGATAATAACATCCATTTGAGAAAAGAGGACAGACGGGGGGAGGGGGAGGGACAGGGATGTTGAACTCCTACAGCCCCCCACCTGTCCACGCAACCTCCATTCTGCCGTGCCCGCTGGGAAAAAGACAAACTAATGGGCTTTCAATGTGTGAGTATGTGTGACTGTGAGTGTGTGTGTACTGTGAAGTGGTTTATACTTACAGTGCGAATATGTGTGTGGATTTTAAGTGGGTGGTTGTAATGTGTTGGTAAATGCGTGTTAAAGCGCTTTTGGCACGTATGTGTGTGAGATGCACCTATGAGCCAGAAATTTGGGCATTAGCGATGTGGGCGTTGGGAATTGTCAAATATCCACGCGAGGAAAACTTCCACAGGAGCCCGACAGTAAATCCACAGAAAGTATCTTCTTCTTTTCCTCCCACAGTGACACTGACGGTGGAAATAGATGCACACACCCCCCCTCCTTCCTTTTCTTTTGTCAAAAAGCCTTTACAGGACAAGCCAAGGTCTGGTGCTCAGCAACAACATGTGTCACAGGTACTAACTTCCTCAGAGGTGACGGCTGAGCATCTTTCTCAGCTTCCCTGTGGATGCCGCCTGTTGGGGGCAAACAGTGGTTTGCAATGATTTGCCTGGCACTCCTCTAACTCAACAACAACTGCTCCTTTGTATCCGAAGGAGGTCTGTCTGGGCTGCTCCTGTCAGGGTGAAGAGATATACGACCACGGCGCCCAAACCTGACACCACCGTCACGGCAGCAACTTGAATCTTCTAGCCGGGTGGCTGGAAAGCAGCTGGCCGCCCCTCACTGGAACGTACGCTCCCAGGAGAACGGAGAAGAAGGTTTATTTTTTTCTCCTCCTCTTCTCCTCCTCAGCGTGCCTGCCACACCTCCTCGGTTCAATAACCTTTATTCCTGGCCGGTCTCAGTCCCAGTGTGTAAGCAATTTCCAAATCCCCCCCTACCCTCCCGCCTCACGCGTTGCTGATGTGTTGTGGCCGAAAACAGGTCAGTGGAAGTGGCGGAGAGAGAGAGAGAGGGGGTAAAAAAGTTGGGAGAGAAGAACGATCTCAATCTCTAAACCCCCCCTCCAACACTGGACCCGGCAGTGTGGAGACGTCTTCTCTTCCCCCGAGCTACCACGGATGAGCAGCAAAACACAGAGACAGTCTGAATGAATAAACGCAGAAGAAAAGGAGAGAAAACCTGTGTGTGTGATCAGAAATCAACCGAGAAGCTCGAGGCGGAGATTTGTTGGGCTTTCTTCCCTCATGTCAGCGCCGTGACAGAGAATCCCAACCACATAATGAGAGGAAAAAAGGTTCTTGGGTCCTGATGCTCGCAAGACTTGGGCTGATTCCGCTCCTTCTGTCAGAAAACAACTTGTCCCAGTCTTTTCTTTCTTTCTTTCTCTCTCTGTCCGTTTGTCGTCTCCCCTTTTACAAGCTTCCTCAAGCATCCAGTCCCTTCTTCATTGTCTCTGGTTGTCTTAGTCCAGAGGCGCTCTCCCTGAGTCCTGGTCACAAGGATTTATGCTCCAGCTTCTGCTCCGAGGGGATCCAACATTCACAGGCAGCCAAAACAACAAATTAGACTCCGGGTATTCATAGCGCGCTTAATCCCCCGGCAGCAGGTAGTGGTCCCAGTGTCAGCGCACTCAGTCAGCCAGCTGAAGCAGGGAGGAGTGTGTCAATGAGAGAAGTCAGCGAACAGACACACCAAGAGAGAGAGAGAGAGAGAGAGAGAGAGAGAGAGAGAGAGAGAGGGAAGTAAACGAGAGGGAGGAGGAGTGCTGGCAAAAGGAAAAGCAGCTCCTGACACTCCGGTCCACCTTACTGGTTTTTCTTGGGGGGGACGGGTGGGTGGAAGAAGGAGGGGGTGGGGGTAAAAAAAAGCTGCAGCGTGTCGCCGGTTTCCCAAACACTCTTCTCCTGAGCGCTCCTCTCTCAGCTCGTAGCCAGCGGAACGGATGAGCGCATAATGAGAGGGTGAGAGAGATATTGCGCGAGAGAGAGAGAGAGAGAGAGAGAGAGAGGGAGAGAAGGGTGGGGGGAGTGGATGAGGGGCCGTCTTTGACAAAGGCAGAGGGGAGGAGGGGGCTGGAGTTGGGTGAGGGAACAGGAAAAAAAAACGATTGAGAATAAAGGCTTTGGGGAGTAGTACTTGAGTCCTGTCAGAACGGAGGGGGGGGTGGGGGGGGGGGCAGCAACAGTGCAGCAGCAAAACAAAAGAGGGCCACGGTCTTGGGAGATGTCAACCAACTCCTCCATTTGTTTATAGACTAATCAAAAGAAAGTCTCTTCCACAAGAGCTGCAGAATTTCCACAAAGATTTAATGAGGCAGACGGAGAGAAAACAGGCATGAGGAGGGAGGACGAGAGCAAAACTTAAAAACATTAAAGTCAATCATGTATCCAGTCTCTTCAAAACAGCCTGACTCGCTTCTTTTTGACCGATATGCAGAGATAAAGCAGAGAAACTCCACACGCGTTCCACACTAATAAGCCAATATTCAATTAATTAACAATCCCATTTGGAGGTTGTTTTTTTTCTTGACTTACTTTAGTGACAAGTAAGAAGTGGTTTATTTCCCCTTGTCCTAAATAACATGGCAAAAATGAATATTCAGCAGATCTGGCAAATGATCTGAGGCGGAGGCACTTCTATTTATCTATCTCATAGCATGTAATGTTTTGCCCTTTTTAAAAGCAATGCATTACTGCTCCTCTAATGAGATAATGAGGTCAGAATAGAGGGGCGGTTACGCTGTGTTTTAGCAAGACCCTGCATCGATATCTACTTTGAACAAACTCGATGGCAGCAGGCGGCAGATGCAAGGCGGTATCTATCATCAATTATTTATGTTTTTTTTTCACTCTCTCTATCTGTGTCTCCATCTCCATCTCCATCTCCATCTCAGCCGTTCAACCCCCCATCCCACTCCTACCCTCCTCCCCACTCTGCGCTTTACACAAGGGTGCGCGCACACACACACACACACACACATACGCACTGATGGTGATGCACACAGTGGCTGCATCCACAGAGGAATTGCAATGAATGCACACACAATTGGCTTTTCTGTCTGATAGAAAGTAGCACATACACACAGAAAAATGGCTCCTTCTGTCTTTTTTTTTTTTTGTCTCTATCTGTTTTCAGTCTTACAGTCTCACACAACTTGAGCACACTCTTACACACACTGAGGTAGGTGATCTTGCTTCACTCCCAAAGTCATTTATCTCTCTGGACAGAGTGTTCATTCCCAGACCTAAGCTGAAGCTCCACGGGGGGAGACTCTAATATGAGGGGAAGCCGGTTTTCAGGCTGCCTGCAGTGGGTCAAGAGTTCAACCCCCTGATCATCAGCAACGCCACCCACCCACCCACCCACCCACCCAGAGGTGCCCCTCTCCCCCCCCTCTGCTCCTGCCAGACCCGACTCCCCCAGAGAGTCCTCGTCAGCTCACGTTGCATAACAAAACTTGATTGATGGACTGAATGGAAAGGAAAAAAGGAAACAGCTGCCGTCTTATTTGTTGCCTCTCTTTTGTCCTCCACCTCTCTTTTTTTTTTACTTTCATCCACAATTGTGTCTTCATCATTGTGCTGTTGCTCTCTGCCACTGGGAACTTCAGAGACTAAGAAGAACAACATAGCACGACTACAGCATCACAGGTTGAAACCAATGAAATGAAGTGCCAAACTCCCCCAGCAGAGGGCATTGGGGAGTCAGCCCACCAGTCTGCTCTGCTGCCACGACCCAAATAAAATCTTCTGTCGACATCAAAGCTCAGCTGCTTTGATCCATTTTTAATGCCACAAGTATCGCACAAGGTTAACATCTCTCTCTGAAGGCTTTGAAATGGCAATTTCCATTAAAGAGCCAAAGGAGCTGCTCCATTGTTTAATGGTCTGACAGGAGTGAGAGCTGTAGTGTGTGTGTGTGTGCATGTGTGTGTGCTTCTCTTTATGCAGAGGGTGAGAAATTTGTCGAGTTCAATAAGTGATTGACAATTATGCTTCAATCAATTACACATGAATGTGCGTGTGTGTCCCTGTGCGTCTGTGCATCCCAGCGCACATCCCGGTCTTCTGGCTGGCCTGCATTGATCCCATTGATCTGAGAGAAAACAGTTGGTGCCTTTTCTGATGGGCATTTTTCTCCTCCAAATATGTAGAGATAAAGATAATCTTGTGAGAAGAGGCTTCGCCGCTGAGACTTTTTTTTAAATGTAAAAGCACAAAAAGAAATTTCCTCACTTTTTGCATCATTTTTTATATGCTTTGCATACAAGCTACATTCACTCACAGAGTCGAGGGTCAAATCTTGCACAGTGAGATTTTTTTTTTTGCAACATTACAATGATAAATAGTTTCTAGTCAGCACTGTACTGTACTTGATAACACTATATTAGTGTTTATCAGTGCTCTGAGCAGAAGATGTGAATGTGTTTGTATTTTGTTTTGTACTTCAATGCACCGATGCTCCAAAGATTCCAACTGACTGTGAACATTTTACTGAGGCACTGAGGCAGATTCACAGGGAATAACTTGTCAGAGAAAGCCGCATTTTCTGGTTCAGAAATGATGAAATTAATGCAAAATGAAGTCGTTCAACTTGTTTTGATGACATTAGAGGCTCAGTTTTATGACCATCTTTCTAACTTTGGGTGTTTTTATTTATTTTATTCTTTTTAAAGCTCACGAACACAGAACTATCCTGGGTCATGAAATAAGCATGAGTTCTTCAGCTGAGTCTTTTATCAAATAATCTGTTAAAAACTGTGTAAGAGCTTTGTACATTATGGTGTGTGGAGGAAAGAAAAATCAGCGCTGATGAATAGACCAACACCCCATTAAGAGTGGGACTCTGTCCATTTTTCAAAGCAGGAGCTATCAAAAGTGAAGCTGTTGCCTTCACTAATGGCATTAGAGATCACCCTTCCCTGCTGTCCATTGTAAATGAGGGTTTTAATGATGTTGATGAAAAGAATAGTCTGTTAAAATTTATAACGGATTTGGTAATTGCCTGCACTAAAGCCTGACTACTGGCCCACTTGACTATTCATGGGAGTCTCATTTCCAAGATAATTTACTGTATTATTTGTCATTTTGTGTTTTATTTTGTTTCAGTGCATGTGAATGTACAGATAATGAGAAATCTGCTGTAATGACAGTTATTTCAGCCTGTGGTGTCTCAGAGCTCAATCAGGAGTTACGCGCTGTTATTCTCTAGTATATATTTATATGGCTCAGTTGCACTAAATGACATCAGCGGAGTGATATTTCTTTAAAATGTATCTAATTTGGCCGTGGGCTTTCTATCTGAGGGCATGAATTCAGCTTTCACACACATCAGGTAAACATCACAAGCCTGTGATGGATTCTTCATGCGCATCAGGCCGTACACGGTTGCAAGCAGGTGGAGCGGTGGACCAATTGTCTCACTATCACATTAACACCAATCATCTGAAGTCAGACGTTCCAAAACCTTCCAACAGATTCCCAGACTTTGCAGTCATCAGGCCCCTGAAGTGAGCAGCAGTCGCTCCGCAGCAACAAGGCCGCAGCCTCTCACAGCTGTGCGTGGCTAACAGCATTAACCTCTGCTCAGCTGGGATTTAAGAAAAAAACAAAGTGGGAGGTGCGAGGAAGGACGACAACGATGATGTTGATGAGGGACACAAACAAGATGCTTCTCTAACAAGTGTTTTCATGACAACCAAACATCAACAATACAGCAAATGGAATTGAATTTTTGTCTTGTGGTTACTTTCCAATGTGCATGCTGAGACTACAGACCATCTCCAGAGGGAAGCTACAGATGGGAGACAGGTTAAAAGACGAGGAAGCATAAATGTCTAAGTCAGGTGTTTGGCTGCCACAGGCCTCAGAAACAGCTGCAACACTCCAACCAAAGTCTGTGAAGCTCTGCTGAGAGGAGGAACACCATTCATCCATATACTTCTCAGTGATGTTATAATGATGGAGGTAAAGAATGGGTGTTCAGACCAAAGCAGAGTTACAGATGAGACTATGAGGAGGGATTTTCCAGCTCTTCCAACTTCTGGAAAGTTAGCACATTGCAATAAAGCACTCTAGCAGGATTGAATGTCTGTATTTGGCCCTGAATGGATCGCATTGCGTTGCATTGCGATACAATGCATTGTTGCATACGTTACATTGCAAGATTTAGTTTGACTTTGTTGCCGGATGACTTAGCGTTTTTTGAACGAAACTTGCACATCAGCATACAGTACTTTCCTGTCTGTCTGAACACGTCACTTCTGTAAGTGTCAGCTGGGTTGAGATGTGGGTCTGTGAAGGCCACAGCCATGATTCACACCAGCCCTCATACACTGCTCAGAATGTTATGTTCCATTTGATTATGTCCCTGCTCTGATTGATTTATTTATTTATTAGCTAACAGGATGACTAACACGAACATGAATGCTATCTGGCTCCCTAACGCTGGACTACAGGACTCAAATAGGTCCAAAATGACTTTATCCTTCCAGATCCCATTTCTCTTGAGCAGGTCAAAGAAATTGATGCCAGTAGATAAACGATGCCAGTCAAATACACAACCTGTAGCAAAACACTGGTGCTAGATCTGTTCAAATATGGTCATTACTCAGCGTTTTCCCTCACCATACACTAGCAGTGCTGAATATTTAGATAGTTAAATTGGTGTTGTGTCAGAGTCAAGCTCTGCTTTCATGACAACTCCAGTTCTGACTCAGCTGATGATGTTCGTGCAGGATTGATATGAGTGTGAATGAGAGAGTTCCCACACTGGGTGGGCTCCACACAACGTGACTCACAATGTGACACATTGCTCAGTGTTTGGTGTCAGCTTGGGTACACTGTGACGCTTATAGTAGTGAAATACAGCCCATAGCTGAACATGGATGTTCGCAAACTCAGTGGATCACAGCACTCGGTCGGTTCATCTTGGTTCAAAGGACAATGGTGATGTTCTGCTGTGTGTTTACACTGATAACCTGTCCTCCACAGAGGAGTGGACCATCAACACGATCCACCTGTCTCAACACTTCTGGCCACATTAGCCTCCTCCTACTACTACATCCCACGCAGCCATGACCTGCTTTTTTTTTCAGCCTCCTCTGCCAGCTCTCAGCCTGAGGCCTTATCCAGGATGTGTCCTCTGCTGGACATTCAGCTCCCTCTTATTTGGTGAGGATGGTATACCTTGCCTCGGGGCTCATCTGGAGCCAGAGGATGCCAGCGGTAGCCCGAGGGCTGATGTTCTGAGGCCTGCTGCCCGCTCACCCTCCTCCTTCCATTTCCACTAGTCGAGAATGAAGACAAACTCATTCAGGAAGGAGCAACTTGTTATTAGCCAGCTCTGATTTTCTTGCCCCCCCCCCCCCCTCCCTTGCACATCAACACCCACCCACAACAATAATGTTTACAGGATGTAATATCCTCCCTGCACCGCTGCCTTGCCCTGTTTATTCAGGTCTTCAGCACCAACAAGTTTCCCTTAATAGCCACAAAGGAAATTATTCCAATGGACGGACAGAGGCGGGGACATAATGAGAGAAAGCAAATTAAACGGCAAAATAGGAGAGTGACAGGGACAGAAAAGATGGGAGAGAGCAACAACCTGGGAGCTTGGCCGCTGCGAGCGGAGTTAGTGGAGAGTGACACTTCTCCATGTGGCTGGCATATGGAGCCAATTGTGGCGGCAGCACAGGAGGGCTAGGAGCAGGGAAATCAGAGGAGGAGTGGCTGGCTCTGACAGTCTTTACACTGGAAAGGCAGGCCTGATGAAGCTGAAGGATGATACAGATGTCAGTCTCTGGCCAAGTCAGCCATCTGTCACAGGGAACCGGCCAAGCCACGCCGGCCCCCATCAAGCAGGCAGAGCGGCAGGAGACTTGTGATGACCACTCATTATGTGTTGGGAGCTGTCCTTCCAATATGGCCGATTCTCAACAGTGGCCTGCCTTGAGTTGGTGTGGAAAGAGGACACACAAACTAAAGGCTGTCTACATCTCTAACATCACCACATTAGAGTGCTGTCTGTGCCAAAAATGTCAGATACGGAAGGTGTTTTTTTTTCTTATAGATTATTTGGCTTATTTATTTATTGCTAAAATGTTGTGATTGAGACTCAGTAAGCATATGAATCAGGAAACTAAGATTATTCTGACACTGATATTTCCTGCTGCTAGTATTAATGCTGGATATATAGCAATAGGAAAAACATACAAATAGTTGCTGTACCTGCAGTCATACTGTCTCCGTTCAAAGAATTTCAACATGCGCATACAGTGAAGTGTGAAATTAGTGTATTTCTGACACCTTTACAACTTTATTTTCAACTGATTCTAAATCCCCTGTGTTCTCTCCATGATGCACCATCCTCTTCTTCTGCAAACCAGCAACACTAAGGGCTCCAGAGATGTTCCCCGCTCAGAGCCAGCCTTCCTGATCAGTTTGTTCAGTTTGTTGGTGTCTCTGGCTCTGATGCCTCTGCTCGAGCAGACTGCAGCAAAGAATATTGCATTTGCAGGCTGGTAAACAGACCAGCGAAAAGATCTGCAACATCTTGCTGCAAACATTAAAGGACCTCGACTTCCTGCTCTGCCTCCCCCCCTGTCTGCTGTGTGTACAGTAGGTGGACTCCAAGGTATTTGTATGGCTCCACCTCTGCAACCTCCACTCCTGGCCATATTTAAGAACAGGTGGTTGTTTCCAATCCAAACCACACACATCCACATATCAGTCCACCTGGTCTCCGTCTGCCTGCCTCCTGACACACCCGACAATGCAAAGTCCTCTGAAAACTATTAAAAAAACAAAAAACGTAAAGGGCATAGAGGAAAGGTGAGCAGACGGTCCCCTGCAGTGCCCTTTTTGCTACTGACCACCTCCCTGCAGCTGCACAACCTGTGGTCCATCTGTAGCCCATCTGTCGAGCATCTACCTGCACATTCTGCAGCGTCTCTCTCTCAGCAGGACGGGCTGCGTTGGGATAAAGGCACCGGAAAGAGGCAAAGAATGTGATTCTCACAGTGCTGCCCGCTTTGTCCAGGTGACAAAGGGCTCAGTGGAGTGCAAAGATGACGGTGTCGTCCACTCCGGCCTGAGGTGGCGATCGGCAAACTGCAGGTGGTCTGAAGACGCGCTTATCTGACGTCTGAGATGGCCAATCAGCACCGAATCTGGACTGAATTTCAGGTATTGTATTGGCACCAATCGAAAGTGTTCAAATGATACCCAACCCTTCACAGATGTGAGGGAGAGGAGGCGGAGTGGACTGTGTGGGAATGCAGTTAACATTCAAGTCAAAAACACAGGGAGGAGTCGTTTAAAACACTCGCAGTGCAAAGGCCACAGGAATACGCCGCTGTCTGCTCATGACAAACGACGCCAGGATGAGGAAAGTAACAAATTCTTAAACAGTTCTTGTAAATAAAGGTTTGAGTTACTTTAACGAGCAGCATGTCTGAAGCGGAACATTGTCATTACGCACACCGACTTGAACCGGCAATCTCCTATTTTAGATTCCAGCTCCATCAAAGGCTTTATGTTCTGTACAGTAAATCCTTTGTGTTCTACATCAATAATCCTGTTTTTTTTTTTTTTTTCAGAAAATATAATTACTGCTGCCTTTATTTTTCTTTAACTATAGCAAGACCGATCAACATATGTCGCGGTGACATATACATACTGTACACAAGCCCATTGCAGTGGCAGGTTTGGTGACTTCAAAGCTGACAGTGACAAGCTATTATACACTCAGACCCTTTCATTTGTTTTTACTGTAATGAACTTGCTCTTCTTTCCTTACACTGCTTCTTCTTCTTCTTCTTCTTTCTTTCTTTTTCCTCTCGGCCCAGCACTGGCTGCCGGCTGCACGTCGAGCTGGATCTTCTCAGATAGAGGGCAGAGTGGGAATATTAATTGGCAAGCAATACCCCTTGTTGAGACGCAGCCCATAAATGAAACGGCTATAAATTATTTATATGCCTAATCAGATGGCATGTGCTCAAGTTATTCTCTCAAACAAGACAGCTTCTGTGCTATTCCTTTTTTCTTCCTCCCTGTAAATAATTCTAAATCCTTTTGATAAGAGCGCAGTCAGACAAGGCTGTGTGCTGGAAGGAGAAGCCTAGATAATATGGTGCCACAATGACGTAATAGCTGTTTTCTGGCTGCAATCACGGTCAGGGAAATGAATGACCTGCTTAGCACCAGGTATTAAAATGCATCCTGTGTTTGGAGGGTTTTATTCTGATAGACCAAACACAGATAAAGCGCACATAATGGGGGCAAGGTGCACTGACTAATGACAAACAGCAGTGAATGGAAGAAAGACTTGATCGATGAAGGATGTGTGCAGTGATCATATAACATGAAACCAAATCTGTTTTCATATGAAGCCAAACAGGGGCTGTAGAAAAATCAGACCAGTGACAGATGCTTTAGTGTATACCAGCCAAGAGAGCTCCAAGTCAGTTAATCCGTAAATTAAATGGCAGACACAGTGTTTGTCCTTGACCTCTAGAACTGCAGAAGGAAGCATTTTCCTATCAGCGTGTGCCTTTCAAGACTAATCACTGTTTATGATGATAAAACATTAAACACTAAACAACATTAGATTCGGTTTGGTGTAGTCACAGAAACAATGTGATGAGCTTTATATAGTTACTGAATAATCTGTCACTGTCAGATAGAAAAAGAAACGCGTCTCAGACAGACAGACTTGAGTTACTGACCCCGTAATTAAGTAATAAGCAATAAGTGAATAATTAATTTTAAATACCTTTGGGCTTTAAATACTTGGATAGCAATGCTCATTATTTTTGACATGTTTAGACTCAATATTCTAAACAACAATGTCTTTCTCTCTTTTTTTGTCAGCTTAGACACTGCAAAGTTTGTTCTTTTGTTAAATAAAAAGAACAGGACTAAAACTGAGACATGGGAATGACTCAGTTGTTGCAGTCCGACTTCAAATAAAAGCAAGACACAATCTGGTGATAAGGTGGATACCAGCCAGGATGAGCACTGCCATTGTTGTTAGCATTCTGCTGGTGCAGGAAAAGCAGACCGGACTCTCCTGCTATTGGACGGTCTGTTATGCTGTACCCTGAGCTCGGGGCTTGCAAGGTCAGTGCTGCCATAGGTGTTTTGGAGTTAGAGAGGGACTTAAAGCAGGGAAGAGGGCCATTACAGGCTGGAGAAAGCAGAGGGCATTTCGGTAAAGACTCGCCGTCAGCCTGCTCAGTCAGCTGACTTTAACCCTGAGACCTGCTGCCTGTCAACCACAAGTCTTTAACCGCTTCCTCCAGATAGAACAAAGGTCCCAGACTCAACACACACACACACACACAGATTCATACGAGTGCAGCGACTTGGCATTCAGATACTTGCTGGAGAAAAGAGACAGACAGACTATATATCTCCCATCAAATGCCACAAGGTGCGAGAGGGTTAAAATAAATGGACCGCTTAAAATTTGCAAGAAAAAAAAAGAGAGAAGAAATTGGATGGATTTTACAATTCCTTCTTCAAAAAAAAAGTTTAAGATCAGGAACGAAAGCCCTGGCAAGTAGCTGTGGAGAGTCACTTTAAAGAGCTTACTGCTGTTTCATGACCTACCTTTTAACTCTTCTCAGCTAAGAAGTCATTTACCTTTCTTGCCAACACTTTGAAAAGGTTGGAAACTCCTGCTTTTGAAAGCATCCAGTCTACTGAAGTGTCCTTGAGCAAGACTCCATCCACTCTGTAAATGATGCCCATGTGGCTGAGCCTGGCCTCTGACCTCTACTATTAACGAGACAAGATAATTTCTGCACGGGGATCAATAAGGTATCATTCTTTCTAATGCCGGGTCACAGCAGAAGAACCTCAATCTTCACTGGTGACTGGCCTCAATTTGAGCGTCTGAGCTGTATCGACAGAGATGGAGGTACAGTGGATCCTCGGAGAGAGAGAGAGAGACTTTTGAAACATTACATCAATTCAAGTTGTTGTAAAGTGTTTGTCTTGCCCTGGGGTCTAACTTTGGATGGTCGGGCACTGCAATCAAACCCCGCCAGCGAATTCCCTGGCAATCTTTGTAATGATACTCCACCATCTGATGGTGGTGGTTGAATCTCCAAATCTCTGTCCTGCTACAGTCTGAAGTTCTGGTTTACTGGAGACTCACAGCCAACCCACTAGTTTAGAATATGTCAGTGTTTGAGTGTGTAAGCTCTTCAGTGCTCAAGGTACCTGCTCAGGATGTCTCCTTGCTTTTCTCCCATGCGCCCTTGAGTATGAATAAACAGGTAGAAAGACTGGATGGATGAGGTGTATGGATTTCTACATGTCCTTCTACCCTGGCCTTCTCTCCTCATTTTAATCAGCCCATGCAGGACAGCCAAGACTCAATCACGGCAAAGAGAGGTATGTGCCAATGTGTCAACTCGTCTGTCATCCAGAAGTGGCGGGGGTGGAGTCAGAGAGGGGGAGGCGGAAGAAGGAGGACGGCAGTGGACACGGTTATCGTGAGCAAATGCTTGACAATGATGAGCTTGGCGTGTCGCCGAGGCAACAAGCGGCCTCATCCATTATTCATCTGAGTAACAAACTGATAAACGAGGTAAATGAAGAGGAACAACGGCAGCGAAAATCATGCCGACGGACGGGAAAGAGACATTTAGAAGCTGGCGGCACCAGCGGCATCCTGAGGCGCATATTAATCTGCGAGGTAAACAACAAGGTCTGGACACAGGGTCAAAGCGAAGCGGCTCTCATCCTTGAGGTCTTCAGCTTCGAGAAATGGAAGGAGGAAAAAAAAAGTACTGGAAAACATGCAGGTGTTCCAGGGAGGCTTGGCATCTGCAGAATCGACAAATGCATGCTGGTTATAATGCTGGGTATGCTCACTTTGTCAATCACCCACCTACAATGTGCACCCCGGCACCCTCCACACCAGACACCTCTCACCACTTTCCAGCATTGGAAAACAGAACGCTGATGATGCTTTTGCAGCACAAGTTTATGTCCCACACACTTGCATCAGTCTAACAGCACAGGTACAGAGAGCATAAATGATATCCCGGTCTCACATGTCATGCCAAATTCATGCAATACGATCTGTACGAGACAGCAGGGGGATGAATTATTGCCCTGTTGCTACGGTAACACCTCATACGCAGAAAACACCATGCCATGGTTTGAAAAATGTTGATTTGTGAGATTTCATTTTGAAAAACCATTCCAGTGACGAGGGTGGGGGGGTGGGGGTAGTCAGGTAGTGAGGGATGAAAGAGAGAGAAAAGATTGACAGAAAAGGAGGGAGAGACAGAAAAGAGTCAAATACAGTGAGGAGAGGGAAAAAAAGCAAGAGGAAGAAGGAGAGAAACAAGGCGAGGCTTCGCTCGCAGCAATTTACAGCGGCGCTTTAGACAATCTGGGTCACTTCTGTCAATGTATTTCTATAAGGCGAGCAGAAACACCTCATCTGCCATTCATTTCATTTCCATTCCAACACCTGCAAGTCATTTGCATTCTGTCAGTTTTACCTCTCCCTTTCATTTCTCCGCATGCCACTACATTTCCTGAATGATAACATACTGCCAATTTCTACACTGGCATAGCATGGGCCAGGACAAAACACCACCTGCATCCAAAGCAAGGGGGGGTGGGAGGGGGAGCCGTTTCCCAGTCATGTCTCCCTTTGTCCCTCCGCTCTGAGTCCCAGTCCTCCTCTCATGTTTCCACCAATAACCCCCCACCTCAAAATACCTCTTGATCACATCCAGATCTTTGCCATCTGACCCCTACGAGCCCTTGCGCAGCCCGATGTCTCCACGGGGACCCGAGGCCAGATCGTGTGTCTCGTCTTTCCACAGCAACAAATGAACCAGGCGCTCAATAGCTCGCCTGATTGGCTGAGATCTATGCCATCGTTCCAAATAGTGGAGCACCATGGGGGCTACAGCACTTTCCTACACAGGCAGGCACCACTGGGTGCTTTATACCAAAGATAGCGACAAGCAGCTGTGCAGATCCAGGCAAGTTTCATCAAGTTAAATGCAACTTTTTTTTCCCCGAATCCAGTTAGAATGAAGTGTAAACAACCAATTTTGCCACTAGGAATGAATGTGAAAATGAAAACAAAAAGTGTAGTCTGGGGGAGAGTAGCTGTGCTTGTCTGGGCTGATCCCTCATGAGAAATCCAACACAGCAAGAAAAACAGTCTGAAGACCTCAAAAACAGAATTTCATGCTGTGGTTCTTTGCAGGCTGAAGAACATTAAATAGCATGAACTGGGATATTAACAGTACATCCATATTCATGAGTTTTTAAGAGGCGCTTTGCAATTATTACATACTGGTAGCCCCAAAATGTCAGAAAAATGAAACTGTTTTTTAATTTTGAGGATTAAGAACCTGTATGCAGCACTTCATGTTTACCAATCAGGCTGGTCTGTGAGGCTTTATATTAAAGGGATACCAGAAAATATAAGGAAGTAAAACTGGCAAATGCTGGTTTAATATGGAGCTCTTGCCCATGCCCTGTCTGTGAGTCTGGGACTCCAGTGGTAATCCTTGAGTTTTCTTTCTTTGTTATTTCTGTGAATGCAAACAGTGATGTCTGGGATTGTCTGTTCTTTTCTTTCTTTGTTCAGCCTTGGTGACTATTACTGCTAATGCTAGCCAGCGAATGTCTCTATTCTTACCAGGCCGACCGAAAACATCAATCAGTCCCCAAGATTTCAGGATTCTTCTCACAACAATTAGGCTAAGCAAACATCAGTTTTTATCAACTGTAGGCTAAATGAAAAAAAGCCTTTCAGTGGAAGCATTAAAAATTGAAGGATGCTTATAAATGTTATTGCTATAGTTAATGATAATGACTTTACCTTTCAATAAGCTAACAGCTTCTTTTGTATGTCATCAGTACACTTTTGTTTTTACTTGATTGATCATTTATTTATTGATTATACTTATTCTACAACACAATAAATAAGGCAGCAAGGTCCAATACTGATAAAGAAACATTTTGAGAAATATACCCGAAGATAAATAATACTCTCATGACTGCACATAGGCAGGGGTCTTGTGATCATCGTGAGGTTGCCAGGCAACCAGCAGAGATCCCGTGAAGTGACTACACCTGGTGAAATAGTCCAGCATATTAACCCCCCCCCAAAAATCAATGTTTACCCTTTTTCTATGGTACAAACTAAACAAACCAGACATAATATGTTCATTAGTGAGTTTTAGAGATGCTGGTGGCCATTTTAACTTTGGACACAGCCAGACTATTAGCTGTTCCCCTCTTTACTGGCTTTATGCTAAACTAACACAACCAGCTGGAAGGTTCAATCAGGACGGTCCAAAAATCAGATATTGTGGGGTCTGACAACCACCGTCACATGTTGCAATTGTCATTTGCAATGAGTGCACAACGGTACTGTTTGCTGTGAGACAACTTTACCTTGTCAGACACACTACACCAGAGTGTAGCGCACAACATGTAAGTGTACTGACTGAAGTATCCAATGTGAGACACAGCAACAGTTTTAATGAGCTGATGATCTCATTTCCCGGTACTCAGAATTTGAGATGTGGTTAAAAGCTTTTGAAAAAGCGTGTAAGTGGTCCTTGAGCTAAGATTATTCTGTCAAAACTACTACTTCTAAGTTCAAGAATGAACATTCACGCTCGGCTTAAAATGATTATCACACATGTTCATTTTTGTGTGTGTGTGTTAAGCAGCTCCTCTATCAAACAACTAATCATTCCAGCAATGTAGTTTGCCTTCTGCTGCTTTGTCGTACACACTGCTTGTATGGAAGCCAGAGCGTGATTAGACCGATGTGTTTTTGGGGGGAGCGTTGCGGCCTTTAAGCAGCTTTAAGATGCTTTCAACATGTGAACACACCCTGGTACACCCCCCCCCCCCCCCCCCTCTCCCTCTCCCCTAAGTGGAGAGATGGGGAGAGGGAGAGGGAGAGAGAGAGAGATCATCAGAGCCATTACTGTGTGATAAATGATTTGCTAGCTGGTGAGTTGCCCTGAGGGAGATAGTGGGGCAAAGTGTGTGTGTATGTGTGGGGTGAGTGGTTTGGGGGAGGGTGGGTTTAAACCTGTGGCTTACTTCTATCAAGATCCCTTGGCACCCACGTCCTGCTAATGCAATCTGCTTTATTAGAACCACAGTGGCGGAGGTTGAAGGTACAGCCACACACACGCACACACACACACACTGAGCTTAACTTAACTGTATGAATTCACACTTTCTGTCTTCCCAAACACACACATGCAAGTTGAACTCCACTATGCGTCACACACACACACACACACACACATACACACATACACTCTGCAGGCAATCACATCTCAGGGGAAAAAGAGCTGGAGCCAGGGCCGAGCTCAGAAGAGTGGGAGGCAAATTAGTGCAGAGTTGAAAGAGCAGAGTGGTAGACGGAGGGAGAAGGAGAGATTGGGGGGAGGTTAGAGGAGGCCAGGCTGATGGAATATACCAACAGGGGGAGAAGAAGTGTGATTTTTGAAGATAGCGAAAGGGAGAGAGGTGTAAGAAGAGAGAGAGAGATACTAAAAAAGACTCAGGTACTGTAACTAAAAAAAAAGGGGCATTAGATGTTGAGAGCTTGGAGAGGGTGAGTGAACAGAAAGAGAGAGAGAGAGAGAGAGAGAGAGAGAGAGAGAGAGAGAGAGAGAGAGAGGAGAAGACACGGGGGAGCTGGAATGGAAGTGAAGAGTAAAAAGGGTGAGAGAGAGGGAAAGACAGTGAGAGGGTAATGGCTGGTGGGAAAGGTGCGAGCAGCTCCTGCCAAGATAGAGCAAGAACCAGAGAGGGAATAGAAGGAGAGAAATTGAGCAGCATAACCCTCAAGACCCTGCCGTCTGCCGAGGAGATGTGTGTGTGTGTGTCTCTCTGTCTGTTGATGTGTGCATGTGTGTGTCTAACATTGTGTATGGTGCACGCTGCGCTGGCAGGTCTGAGAGTTGGTGTCAGTTGCTCCTAGGCTTCTCCATGGCTGAGATTGGAGGTGGGAGTGGGAGTGGGAGGGGGTGGTGGGTGTTGTGGTGCGATAGCCCCCAGGGGAGCTCCTCGTACTGAGGTAAGACAGCCTGCATGCCCATGGCCTGCCGGCTCCGACCTCTGGATGAGGCCCAGGAAGTGAAACGCAGCTGGATGAGCTCTGGCATAGAGTCTGAGTACCAAATCACCAGCCATTACACATCCCCAGGTTGTTCTTACACTTTGAATATGAAGAAACACATGCATTATGTGGTGAGTAGCTCCTTCTTTTTGTTCCTTTCTCACTATTTTATGACATTATGCAGGCAAATGATTTAATGAATTCACCAGAACTAAAAACTGACAGATTAATCGTTAATGAAAATATCCTTTAGCTGCAGCCCTTCTTGTTCATTAGCACTAATTGAACCTCATACTTAACAACTAACATGATGATAATAATGCACAGTATTGAAATACTAATAAGGGTCCTTTATGTTTCTTCTGGTGAACAGATTAAACACATTAATACTCCACTCAAACCAAAGTCCCCTCATAAGACAGGAAACCAGGTCCAGCGTAATATGCAGATGCCTTGTGCTGACTTTTCTTTTTCAGCATTGCTTCGCCTCTTCTTCCTTAACCGCATGTTGTCAAGGATGGAGTATTAACAAAGATTTTTTTGGTTTAGGTGCCAGGAAAATACGAGGAAACATGACCACAAATTGCAGTGAATGTGCCTTTAAACGCACTCTCTGTAAAAACACCCTGTTAATGACTGTGTGTGCTGCATCCGAGAAGCAAAAGCAGTTCAGACAGTTATTGCCAAGGTACTAGCTGTGTGATAATTCATGCTTTTGTGTTTATCATTAGTTCAAGGAAGGTACCAGTTTAAAAGCTTCAGGTAATCTGCCATGTATAAGTTATTAATATTATAAATATAAAATAGATTGGAATGAACTGAGATATTTAACTCTAATATAACACAGCCAGTAAAGCCCAGATGTCTGACCTTGGCTCATAGCAGGATTTGGCTTCAAAGCCCAAATAGCTGATGATGCAAGACAGAACGTGGAGTAAGCTTGATCATCCCTTCAGCAGAGTTTATCTTTGCTCGGTCCCACATCCCCAGGTCAATAATGTTGACTCATCGACCAGCCCCTTCCTCTGTCGTCGATAAAGCACACTGTAGCCTTTTGGCTTCTGCTCCTGCTCCGTAAAGAAGAAACAAAGCGAGTGACCCCGATGGACTGATCAAGACCTGGGGGGGAAAAAAAGAAAGAGGCAGATGCCAACGATAAAGCCACATTCTCAGGGGAGAAGCACTGTGGGTTTTCTTGTGGCGGTTCTCCTTCTAAAAATCACAAAAACCTTGGTGGCATTTACCCACAAGGATAAGACATGAAGGGGGATTAACAAGGCGATGATTTGTAGGTGGAAGGAGCGAGACTGCCACCGAGGTAAATAAAGAGGGATGGTTTTGGCTCTCCTGCCCTTTAAAATCTCTCTTTTTCTCCAGTGATTCTCGCTGTGCTCTTTCCTCACATCGCCCTCCATCTTATCGATCAGGAAATCAGCTGCCTAATAGACAGGTAGTGCTCAACGCTGAGCGGGAAGGCTTGAGGCAGAAGAGTCATGGAAACAGTCCAGCATATTGAAATGGACAATTAAAGCCGTCCTTCTTGGAAGACAGACAGCAAAGGACAGCTTGAGAGTCACACGGGCCTCTCCAGGAAGAGGGAAAGGGGAGAGATTATTGTCTCCCTAAGAACTGAGGGAAACACAGTATAATTCACCTGGAAATCAATTTCTATCACGTCCATTACAGACCACCGATGGACCGAGACAGAGGGGGGGAAACAAGAGAGACAGACCCAGAAAGACGCTCATTTCCCCTTTTTATCCTTGTTGTATTTTTCTTCCCTCTTTCGCTGCCCAAGCCATTTCCACAGCAGAGTGCACCGGCCACAAAAAGACATCTGCAGTCCATCATGATAAACAGTCGGCATCCTTCCCATTTGTTTCCCCTAAAAACCACAGAGCTGCATGAGTAAAGGCTACAGCTGCTGCATCTCCATGGAGGGCATTTTGCATTGAATCATGACGTCAGGAAGCAAAACAGTGGAGGCATACATTGCTGCTGAGATGATTTAGAGTTGAGCTGCTCATCTATTCATGACAATGTCAATTTTGATTAAAAATGACACCGGTTTCCTTCAGCAAATTACAAAATGAGGCTGTGATGGAAAGGAGGATTCTGGCTTTATACTCTTGACACTGGCTCTTAAACAGAAAAATATTCTTGTTAGGAGGAGAAAGCCTTGGACAGAGCATTTAGACCTTCAATTAACAATAAAATCCTCAGCTGAAAACCCTAATTATCAGTACTGACATTCAAAAAAAATGATTCCAAAATCCTAGCTGCTGGCAAAGATGAGACAGCATAATACCATAAGTGGATAATACTGTTTTGTTCTTCTCCAAAATAAAGGTAGGTCATAAAATCTATCACCGCTGCTCAGAAGTGGAGTGGTTGATTGAAGGGAGAGAGCACAAAGAGCATCAGGTGTGCCACTTGTCTAAAACCTAAAGAGTCCTCTTATTTTAACAAGAGCACAGCCCACCGTCCCTCATTCTCCATCCAAACCACCAATTTCTCCAGTTCTCCCCAGCCGAGTCCTCATTATCAGCCAAAAGAAATCAGTGCTGATGCGCCTGAGTGTGTGTATGTGTGGAAAAGGGGAGCTGCTAGATGGGAGCGGAGGATATGAGGCAGAGGGAGGAGAAGTGATGGGAGTGACTGAAGGGAGGGCTGTCAGCGTTTGTAGGTCAGTGTAAATGTTTAATGCTTTATGCTGATGAGCCGACGCTCTAACCATCTCGCTGGTTCTCGGAGAAAAAAAAAAAAAGATGCGCATTGTCAATCCCCCATTGCTGTGCACACAAAAACAATTCCCACACATTTGGAGGCATAAGCCACCCTGGCTCCTCATCCCCTTTTGCCTATATTCTCCCTCACCTCACTGCATGCCAATTAAGCAGGTATGTGACAAGAGGACCAAAAGTGCCAATTAGGCCAATCTACCCTTGCTACATGTCCCCTCATATCCGCCATCCCATTGTTTTTTCCCAGCAGAAGCTCCACCACTGGCACTTAATGGATATCCACGCCCCAATCTCTCTTCCAGTGCTCCCATTTTCCCCAGTTACATCCCAACGGTGGGTCCAAATAATGAAACTTTAATAGGCCCAGTTTAACATTCAGTCCAAAAAGGAGGAAAGACATTTCTGCTTAGAGCACACATAATTATTTACCCCGAAGTACACATCATAATTGAAAGGGTCTGATAACAACGCTGCCTTGTTACATGCACTACATTACGAAACGGGGAATGGATTAGTGTTACACGACAGGAAGGAAAAAACCGAATTCAGATTGCAAGGTTTAGCAAAGAACCCCCATAATAGTGTGTTTATCTTATCAATTAGGGAACCATAATCTTTTTTGAAATGAGAAATGGGGCTTGCCACAGGGCACAATCACCTCATAAATAAGGTACGATGCTAAATAAATCCCCAAACCAATTTATTCAATTTACCATACAATGGATTACAGCTTAATTTCAGTGATAATGGGAGAAGACACTTGAGGAAATTAAAATGAAGAACTTGAAATTTCATGAGTCGTTTTTTCCAAATGACCCCCAAGGATGCTAGAGAATCAGGTGGAGGAATTATTCAAACAACACACAGTTGAAAACAGAGCGAGAGCCAAAGGGCACTGTTTGCATTTTTTTCCCCCAGTTTGATCAACAATCTTTTCAAACACTGGTGCCGATCTAGATGCTTTATTTTCAACATGTAGTCATTAAGGATTCATTGGAAGCCTGGCTGTTAATGGCTTTTAGATGCTGGCTCCCACACCCTACTTGATGGGGCATGCTTTCCATTAAAGCAAAAGTATTTTGGATGCTTACAGTTCGATCATAAAGCCCCATATGTTGCGCCGTTATTTCCCCGGCTCTGTCGCAAACAAGCCTCCTCACTGTTACGGCGTGGGGCGACGACGTGTCAAAATCAAAATTCATCACTGTCAGTGGTGGTAATTGGTGCTGAAAAAAGGGGGAAGGAAGGAATGCACACTTTGTGCTACTGGGGTGATTAAAAGCATCACACACGCAAGCATGCACACAGTCTGTTACTTGGGGCAGCTTCTTTTTATTTTGCTTAGGTTTTTCAATGCAGCCATATCTTATTGTTTGGATGTCAAAGAAGATCCATTACATTCCCCGTTAGCACAGAACACAGTGTGCACAGACCAGTGGACCATAGGTTGGTGCTGAATGGGGTTTGTGTGGAGGTCTGGCTGCACAGCGAGGCCTCCAGCCCTGCTCGGTGTGATAAACAAGAAAAAACTGGGTGTTCGGCGCTGGGTGTGGCCTGGATTCACACAAAGCCCCGAGTGGGTCAGTGCCTAAGGAGAAGGTTTGTGTATGGATGGTTGGATGCCTGGATGGATGTATTGGGGACAGCACAGTGGATCTGGGGTAAGATGGGGACAGCCATGGGGAGCTGCAGGGGGGAACCGAGGTAAAGCAGATGGACAAGGAAGGCAGATATGGAGGATCTGGGTTATTGCTTAGTGGTAAAAAAAAAAAGAAAATCTCGGTATCCATTATATGATGCCAGAAATGATGCCGAAAGGCCAATAAAATGGACACATAGGCAACCCTTTAATTTACAGACCACTAATTATGTGATAATGTCAAGAAATAGCCAAGAAATAACATGTAATTGCATAGTAACGTCAAGAAAGAGCATAGAAATAACGGACAATTTCATAGTAATGTCATGTTTTTCATAGTAATGTCATGTTTTTTATAAAGGCAAAAGATTACACATGCTTTTCATGCTTTGAATTTTGTGGCAAAGGCCAGAAGTCTTCTCCACCAAGCAATTAACCGATATTTCTGGGCTATTTCTACGCAATCATTTGTTATTTCTTGGCGATATTTCTCAACATTATGGAATTGACCGTTATGATGCAATTACTTGTTATTATCACGTAATTAGCGAGCTGTAATAAAAGGGTTACCGACACAATTTAAATCACTGTATCATCAGCCCATTAGACTCAGCATTACCTTAAATACTTGAGTCATGGGAAAGGCCTGAAATTCCCTGTATTGATCAGAGTCACACTAACAATTTTCCCACTATACTGATATTTATCTGTACTCATAAGACACAGCAGATTTGGACTGAATGGCAATTTCATAAGGAAATACATTTTTACCAGTTCCCTCCCTAACACTTTTAACACCCCCCTCTCACCCCTCCAATTCCAAATCCACAGCTGACACCATCGCTTTTAACCCCCAATTTGTCGTCAGTGCTGGTCTAAGAATGCAACACCACAGCCTCACAACAGGGGCGGGACTGCTAATGGACACCTCACCCCATTTCTGTCCCATGTGGCTGTCTGTCTGTCCGGCGGAGGAAATGGAGGTGATGGGAGGGGGGTGGAGGGGTGTATGAGGCGGGAGGAGGGGGGGGTTAAGAATTCTGGGTCAGAGACTCAGCACTGGCCCCTTAATCTGGAGATGGACAAGGTGGGGTGTGGGGAGGCTACACAAATGCACACTCTTCCACACACATACACACACCAGATGGGACACCCTCTGCATTTACCTACTTAGCATGCCCCCAGAGCACGTGCATACACACACACACACACACACACACACACACACACACACACACACACACACACACACACACACCCTTATCCCCACTCTGCAACCCTCTGCATATACAGTAGGAGCGATCATGGGTGAAAGAGATTATATTACCATAACCTAGATATTCTAACCCCCCATGACCTACTGGGTTGCGATGGAGGCGCTGCCCTTGGCAACACAATAACCCCAGCAGTGCAGCAGAGCGTCGGAGCAGACTTTTGCAGTGGCCACTCAGTCACACAAGAATGACAAGAGCTGATGCAACAGCAGCTGAAATGATAAATTACTTATGAATATGAATATGCATGAACCACCGCCTTACTTTCATAGTTTCCCCTCCTTCATTCTCCTTCTTTTAATGATTGGGGAGTGGTGGGTGGGGTGTGTGCGTGTGTGTATATGATGTTCTCATAATATTTCTGGTTTGAATCCATCTCGCAGCCTCCTCCTCTCATTCCTCATTCCTGTCTCTCTCAGCTCTGTTTTTCCTTCTAAAGAGCAGATGCACCATAAAAAAACATCATTAAACTAAAATACCTCTGTGACAGCACATTTTGCCTGAGATGTGGATGTTTTTCATGTGAAAAGTGTGTGTCTGAATGGTAATGTCCTCAGTCAACGTGAAGCCCTGATGAGTGTGACCCCTGAGAGGAGGAAGGGGAGGAGAAGGAGGGTGAGGAGGACAAGGAGGAGGACAAGGAGGAGGAGGAGGAGGAGTTTGCCACGAGGGCTGAGCTTAAGTTGGGGATCTCATGATGCTTGGACTGAGAGGAGAGCTGATCAGCTGGTGGAGCCACCTCCCTATACTCTGTGTTGGAGCATTAGCATCCCCTAGTGGGCCTACTCATCCTTGCAGTCTGCAGGTCGATGCAACTTTGTCTCCTTTAGAAACTGCCTCAAGAGTTCAAGTTGACACACAAGATCCCGTTGGGAAATTCAGTGTTTCATATCTTTAATTAAGTGAAATGGCTTATATTTGTTGGTGGTTCAGTTCTATAAGTCAAAGTTATATGACGGTCAGCTCCGGAAAAGCAAATTAAATCAGGTGGCGATTGAATGTTTTGCTCATATCACCCGGGCTGGGCCTGGGTTGTCTAATCAAATGAGATATAACTCTTTGGTTACACAAACTTCTTACCGCAGCTGTACGGAAAGATAAGGATTTCTTCTGGGGCTTATGACAGAAGTTCTCCTTCAGTGCAATGACAGAAAGGAGACAGAAAAAAGAAAAGTCTGCACAGAGACAGAGAGGCAAAACAAGCGCAATAAAGAAAAGCTGTCAGAGCAGTCTGGCACCGCTCCTGACCTCATCATACAAACACACGCAGACACAGTACAGTGTTACAAAAGCTATTTCCAGGTGTTATTCTCACCCTTCTTCTTGTATCATGTCTCAGTGTATGAGCAAACTTAACATAAAAACAGGCGTGTTGTGACTTGAAACAATTCACAGGTTATGTGGTTCTGGTATGGAGAGAAAGCTAATCAAACCTTTCAACTTCAACCTCTGGAATAATAATCAACATCTCACTTTATGAAAACCATTGGAAACAAATTCCTTCTGGGTTTTTTCACTGCAAACAACAACAATCAGGCCAGACGACATGACACATCCGGCCCCGTTTCCTTCATTTTGAGTCATTTCCACTCTTTACTGTACTACAGCCTTTGCACTGTGCAGCATGCAGCCATGAGATGGCAGCAGATGCAAAGAGTATAGCGCCCGCTCTGTTCAGTCACACTGTCGGTGCCAGAAGTAAAGAAGAACTCCACTCCTCCACAGGTACGGGTAGTTTCATAATCTCTCTACAGACCTGCATCTCATTCCCCGTATATGACGGATGAAGCTATAAATAAAAATGTGGGAAACCTATGAAGTTCATTAACTGAGTGCAGTTATCGACACACTGTATGTGACGGTAACTAGATCCATAAGAGCCGAAGCAGAATTGAATGCAACAATAAATTTTCCATCAAAAAATCTTTAGGTTGATATCTATATTAGATTTACATAATTCATCAAGATCGATTCAGCCTGGGTGGAGAGAATCTATTCTACAAATATCGCTAAGTCAATATAGTGTTAGTTTACTCTCCATGACGTCTTTAGTCGATATTTGTAGTACTTGAAATATTTCAATCCAGTGTTGCAAATAACACAGTCTTATCCTGCAATGATAAGAAGAAGTGGCACATCATACTCTCTTTTTCCTTTTGCAAAGTAATGCTGCGAAAAAGAAGCACTGCAGTGACTGATACTATAAAGCTGACGGAGGACCCATAAAGTATTTCATGCACTTTCCCACATGTCTATGAGACACTCGAATCAGCTTCATTTTGTATTGTGGAGTGTAGCCGTTGGTGCACTGTGGTGCTCTGCAGCAGTGTTTACAGCATTTACAGCAGGTCAAGTCAGAAACCAGACAGAAGCAATAACACACACACACAATGCAGGAATACAGTATGTCAGACTAATGAGCTTGGCCCACGACACAAAGTTTGATGGAGCCTTGAAGATAAGAGTTTGCATATGGGTCAGGAACCACAGAGGAGGAGAGGACAGTAAACACAGCTGAGGTGCCGTCTGTATCCTGCTCTAGCAGGAGAGGCTGAGGTGGAGCACAGAGGCCCGCCCAGTGTTCAGGCCCGCAGGGGGAAGAGAGGTCTGGATCACTGCAAGGACCCCTGGTCATGTTCCAACCAAGTCAATTAAGTTACAGAACTGTGTGTGAGAGAGAGGGCAGGGGATTCACTCCCAGTAAGGGAGAGAGGAACATAGAGTTAACAGCCAAGACTCCCACTGGTTTCTGCAGCTGCCAAAAAAAAAAAAGAATAAGTGCAACTCAATAAATGTGCCTCGGGGCAACAATAGTCTCACACAAGTCCCAGCAAATCACAGCTGTTAATGAGGAAATGTACATTTGAGACACTTTCTTTGAAAAGACAACAATTCTGAGCAGTACATAACTACCTACACTGATTTACATTTTGAAAACAAGTGGAGATGTTTAATTTTACAAAGATGTTACCGTGGCAGCCATTATTTCAGCTATTACCAGGTAATGGGCAGATTTTTTCTATTTGCACATCTGAGACCTACAGTTAAAGTGTTGTACTAATCATCATTAAATTGTGATTACATAATTGTAAGATAATAATAATCACAGATAGGAAAATCACATTGTTATTTTATTTTTATTGTGTACAGTATAATCTCTGTGCATTGGTAGTGCATACTGTACACTTTTTTTTTCTTTTTTTTATTTACAATTTCCCACTTTAAAGTTTAATTGCAGACATAAAAAATTTAAATCCTGGACAGATGGATGAAAAAAGGATATAGCACTCAAACCACGTTGCTCATTATCTTTTTGCTTTGTTTTCTGCTTTTGCTGCAGCTTCACTGAGATCTGTGAAGATTAACTGACCTTGAATCAAGTATCTTTTATGGTTCCACCATTGTCTTACTACAAAGGTATAAAATGGATGAAAATGTGTTACTTTACACCATTAAATGAAACTAATATCATTTCACAACATTATATTATTAATGCAATATTTGCAAACTCCTTGCAGATTGCCCCTGCACTGGTTATTAAAGTACTGGTGCAGTATGGATTTGTCAGCCCTGTCTTGCCTCAACACAATAAACATATGCTGCTGAGAGCATTTGCTCTTTGCACACACTTCAATGTTTTTTTTGGAAATAAACACTGGGGCACACACAGATGTAGCTGGAAATAAACACTCGTGTGCGCACATGTGCCTATGGAAATAAACAGTCATACACACTTGGAAATAAATGGCTGTGCATACAAGCATGCAAGAACTGACATGTAAACCTCCAAGGCCCAGACACCTTTAAATGGATACAACACATGAACAAGATAAACTTGATATTTACTGACAAGGAGACATCTGACAGGACTAAACACCAAAGAAAAGGAGAAAAGTAACTGTTGCACAACAGTTACAGACATAATGTTTTGTGAAACCACATCAGCCAGCCTTGGAAGAATGCATAAACTTGAGCAGAATTCAATTGAATTTGCCGAAATTTGACATTTGATTCATTACAGTGAAGATTGTCATCCCCGCAGTCCTTATCACATCAGCCAGATCTCTTTGATGTTTGTCATGTGGGTCTGATCACCAGACAACATGCGGCACCTGAAGAATGTAAAGTGTCTGGCTGCCAAATCTCAGATCGTGTGTCTCTCAGATCGAGTCCTTAAAACAGTCTCGGTAACCGGCTGAGAGTTCACCGACTGATCACTCATCACTATCAAGTGTCTTATTTTCATAACACACTGGCAAAAATAAATGCTGTATCACAACTGAAAGATAGGACATATATTTGCATGACTCAAGGCATGAGGAAAACAGTCTGCAGCGATGTCAAGTCCAAAGGAGGCATGGTTAAAGGGCTGAAACTTTCTATTTTGTGTACATGTGTCAATCTCGTTAGCTTCTTATCTGTGGGGGGTCTGACTGATACAGAGGGGCAGCATGACCCTGACTACAGGGAGGTTTTCTGTTGGACTGACAGACAGGGATAAGGCTGGGCTCCTGAAGGGAGGCATGGGGCCAGGAGCCAGGAGGGGCCCTTGCTGTGACCTGAAGTTGTCTTGACCTGAAGGAGGCAAAGAGGAAGCTAAACAGGAGATGGAGTGGAGGGAACATGACGAGGAGTGTCAGTGATAAATAATCTGTGTTAAAATAGGGAGCTGCAGTTTGTCTGGCCCCAAAATGACCTGTCTGAACTTCAGTCAAAAAAAAAGAAAGAAAAAACATACATCAAAAAAGTGCTGAGGAACAATCCAGATGAGGAATAGCCAGTATACCCAAAATATTGAAGATATAAAAGCCAAGTTCAACTTTTACTATAAAATTCAGAGCAGATGTTCCTCCTCACTCACATTGTCTCGTGCAGTAGGAAGCTTTATATCTCCTCAGATGATCATTAAATGAGCATCCGTCTCTACAACATGGGCACAGTTGAAAAGTCCCCATGCTGATCTCCTTGCAAAAAAACAAAAAAAAACAACCCACTCCTCAAGTGAATCTCTCCACCACATGGTCATTTAGTTTCAAGCCTGCAAGTCGATCTCACTGAATTAAACAACAGCCTTAAGAGAGGCAAAGGTCCAGAAAACCTCCACAGCTCAGTTGGAAAAGAGCATGAATTAATAAATTCATTGGCCAGCCCCGTTCCTCTTGTCAGCTGCCAGTCACACAGTGTGAGTCCAGAGGGCAATACTAGGATAAGATGTGTAGAGGTGAGGGATTTATGTCTAAAGGCCACTGATCCACCGGCTTGCTAGACTGTAGTGAGGATGCTGCTCATCAGTGGATGTGAATGGCACCTATCCCCTCGGGAATAGGAGACTAAAGAGCTAGAAGCTACAGGCCGTAACCCACCGATTCTGATTACTGCACAGACTGACCTCCCAAACCAGACAGCAGATAATTGCATCCTCTCACATTTGGAAGTCACATTAAAGAGCTGATAATGGAGGTCTGGCTCAGAAAAAAAGGGCGATCACTGGAGCGGACGAGGGGGAACAACGGACCCGTCTTTGGCTGGGGAGGAAAACTGGTATCTGCTTGATTCATAGCAGAGCATACAAAAGATGTCCTCTCCACTGGCATGCATTGTTAATGGTGCACTGCTTTTGAAAAAGGCCAAACTACCTGTTTCTTGTTGAATGGGGCTGCTTGAGGAAAAAAGCCAGCATGCAGATAATAGGATCCGGTGGTGACGAGACCCACGCAGCTCATAGCAGAATGTGTTATTCATGTGCTATGAAGCACTGCAGAGCAATGAGGAAAAATGGGTGGTGTGACAATGCGGATGTGTCGCGGGTCCAGCAAATGGGCGATTGCAATACAAGGTATGAAAAAATGAAAACATCTTTCCCCACTATCCCTCCATACATCCTGTAGTGTCAAATGATCAACCCTGATTAAAAAGGTCGGCCTACACAGGTGTCTGTCACTCAGTCAGTTGTCATCTTTGACTATACAATGTTAACATAAGCCTATGGGTTGACTGCAGTCTCATGGGCATTTTCCTTTTAAAATGGTCAAACAGAAAATACTGTACACTGTGACATTTCATTTTATTATCCTTTTGACCCCTCAAAAGGAAAATAAAATGCACATTGTCCAGTGTGTCCACCTAATCAACATTTTCAATGCAATATTTAATTAACAGTCAATGTCAATATGCCCTGCATTAAACCTTAGACAGACTCATCCTCTTGTTTTTAATTTGGGGCACCATAGATTATCTCATGGCGAGGGTCTGACAATGTGAAAAATTGACTTTTTTTTTTCTTTCTTTTTTTTTCTGGGCAACAGTTTAAAAGAGCCACTGTCCACCCAGGTATAAAGTCATAGGACAGTTGTGAGACAGGCAGGTGAGCAAGACACAGACAGGCCAAGGGACACAGTGTCCAGTTAGCTTAGCAGGACCAGAGAGATGCCGTAAAAGCTATAGCACCTTAATATTAGCCGACTATTATTTACGAGGGCCAAACATGGACCTGATTACTGTTCTTGCAATTCACTCTCATCGTGTTATTTTTCTTTTCTCTTTCCGTGAGAGCAGCATGTTTGCTGTAAACATTAGTTGTAGATGTATCTATAAAAGAACGGTGGTGCCCTTCAGAGCCATTAGCCAACCTGTCATAAAGAGGTGGAGTCTATGGAGGATTTACGCTTGTGTGTCACTGAACACTATCATACTGTAAAGTTACAGATGAGGGTCATGACCACATTGAAACAGGATCAAAACATAAAGTAGGAATGGAATCAACAGAAATCATGGAAAGGAAATGTCACCCCTCGTACAACCTGTAGTCTGAACCTCATTTGGACGATGAGACTTGAGGAGGTTAAATCCTAACACTGCTTTTCTGAGCTGCACCTCATTCTCCTCTTGCAGGAGCTTGTTTGCGCCGACTGACTCAGGATGGTTCACTTGTACAGCATGTTAATGAGATCCCCAAGGAAACTTGTGCTGAGCAGGTCTGTTGCAAACACCAGAGCCTTCATAACCTCAATGTGCATGACCTTTGACCTCATCCATACCCCCATAAAAAAAACATACACATCTCCTTCTGTGAAAATGGCTTTTGTGTGTGTGCTGACATTTTGTGAATTCCTTCTGCCCTCAAGGGGCCAAGAAACCCTATCTATACAGTTTTATATAGCCTTGAAAGTTAAAGTTAATATATATATACATAGATATAAAAAGATAAAATGTTGTTTTTAACAGTTTATTATTGATTTCACATTTTGAAATGTGATAAATAAAGGCCATCCAGCATTTGTGGCTCCACAGTTTGTCCCATCACTACAGTCGTATAGCTGTTTTGAAATTTCTCACTACAGTCCTAATTACACCACAGCAAATTACTACAGTGTGTATGAAATGAGAGACCTCTGCCCTTGTTCCTGTCATCACATACACCTATCTAGCACAGTACAGAGGAAGTGTAGGGGCTTTTAACTCCAGACCTCATGCAGAGAACAGGTGAGCACAGTCAAACCTGTCTGTTCCCCTCTAGTAAGTATCCTGACACAAGTCACATACTAAACCAGACTTCATGTGCTTTATGTTATCAGACACACACAAAATCCTGATTGCCTCTCCTAATGAAGGAGTGTGTGCGTGCGTGTGTGCGCGCTCAGCCCTGACAGCCATTTTAATTAGGCCTCCACAAGAATGGTTCAGATATTACTTGATCTAAAGAGATAAAACATTTAACCAACTATATAGCGGGAAGGTCTCTCTTTTTTTCCCACAAAATTAATCAGCTGATTCAGCATTTGAGAGCAAACTAAAGAGAAAAGGAGGGACAGTTTGATAAAAGCAAGTGCTTACCTGCAATGATATATTTGTGAGCTTCAGCAGGCAGAAAGGGAGAAAGCAAGAAGAAGAAGAAAAGACAGTTAGAGAATATTTGCAAAAAAAAAAAAAAAAAAGGCAAGCAATACGCATCAGTTTCTTGGCAGAAGCAGAGAGAGATGTCTGAATCTGAGGTGAATGAATGACAGGATGCAGATGAAAGGGAGGAGGACAGGTGATCGCAGACCACAAATGGAGCTTTTTCCACATGTAAATACTCAATGTCACTAAAATGTGCAGGTGAAACTTGTGAAAACTTGGACCAAAAATTTTCTGCACATATAATCCTCTATCTAGTTTGAATTTCACTGAGGTAAAAAATGCTTAACATTATAAAAATGCAATGAAAGTTTCACAAAACATTTGTCCTTATAGGAGACTGAAGCTACATACAGTACTGTATATATTCAATAGGCCCAAAGCCTAGCACCATAGAGTACTACAATGATGTGGATGAACCACCTAAACAAACCCTCCCACTTCAAATACAACAAACGGACAATCACCACAGACAGACACAACACATCATAAATCTTACTCATCTCCTCTATCGTGCACACACACACTCACACAGGCCTATCAATCTGCTGTTTTCCCATCTGATGCAGATTGAGGGTGAGGAGCTTTGACAAGGCATATGAGAGGCAGCTCATCCATAAAACATGGTCTGGGCTGAGTAAAAACTGGAGCTGTTTACAGGGAAGAAGAAACCACAGAGTTCCCTCCATGGATTATTTTAACCAGTCACACACACGTGGAAACGTTCTGTCAAAGTTCTGTATGACCAGTGAAACACGATCAGTATTGGTACTTGGTATCGGCCGATACCCACAGCACAAGTTTCGGAATCAGTATTGGGTTGCTGGGAGGAAAAAATATATATTATTGGAACATCTCTCATAGCAGGAAGGAAAAAGCATCAATAAAAAGGTGCAAACCAGGTAATATGAAACTAAAGCTACAGTATTTCCAGTGGCTCCTCCCACATCAAGACCCCTCTCTCAATTAGACCATGGGCCATCCAAGAGTTTCACTTTTAAATGTTTAAATGTAGAAGGTGTCATTTGTTCTGTCATTGTGTTCATAATGGAAAGACTTATAATGAGAATTCCCTGTGGAGGAAAAATGTCTTCACTGTGAAACATCCATTTTCCAGCTGATTGAAAACAGCCACCATAAAGACAGTAGACCGGTTCATTATAACTTATTGAACCAGCTCCCCAAAAACAGTCAACTAATAAAATAAATCCAGCAGTGATTCCACACAATAGCCTCAAACCCTGACAAAACAGGTGTTTTGGTTTGGTTTTGTGTCGGGGTGAGTATTAGCTGAGGGTCAGCTCTCTTCCTCTGTTCCACCCTCCTGCCTTTCTCTCATTCTGCTTTCCCTGCTCTCCTCGTCTTGATCCTCATTATTCCTTGCTGGAGTCTTTGGGGGAGCAAATGGTCTATTATCCAAAGATGGAGCTTAAGACAACTTAAAGCTCCGGAGGAGTGGCTATTTATTTGGGTTGAAAGACAGAGAGAGAAGGAGGGAGTGTGTGTCTGGCCTGGCGTTCCCATATCACTTAGGCTAATGTGATTAAGGGTGAGCGAGGAGGTGAGGGGGTGGGGGGTTCATTTAGCTCGGCGCATGTTGGTTCTAAGTGATTCATGTCAGGGGGGAGTGGAAAGGGGGGAGATGGAGGGACGTGGCTGGTCACAGGACTTTCTTAAACACACATTCACATGTATGCACAGTCACATAAGAATGAGTGGTAAGAATGAGCCTGGTACCTAAATTAGTGCACATGAATGCACACACACAAATACCTACTGGTGACACCCAAGGTTAGAACATAATCTGTTAAATTTCTCACTCTTTTTTGTTCTTTGTTCGTTTAACTTCTAAACTTTCACACTTGAATAAGTCACCTTGAGAAACTTAGTTAATCTTGTGACGGAGTGATTTTTTTCCCATTTGTTCTGTAGCAGAATTGAGAACAGCAACAGCATCAGGAACAAAGGTATAGCAGAAGCTAAGATACATTGTTTAATAGTTACAACTCGAGGTCAGGATGATTAACATGGTGAGTGTGTGAGAGGGAGAAATAACCATTGATGCTATTGTCTCCTAATCCACTATTACAGCGATACTAGCTGTTACAATGTCAGCTTCTGTGTTGCAGGTACAGTGATATATGACAAAAACAATTTAATCTGAAAATGTGCGTGAAATGTCCAGTCTTGGGCCTTTTTTCGCTGGTGAAATTACCCACTAAGATCTGCCAACACCAAACACCAAACAACACCCGACTGGACATGTTAATTTTCTTGTTCCTTTCACTGCTGTAACACTGTACAAACACCGTGT
Organism: Trachurus trachurus; assembly: GCF_905171665.1. NCBI lineage: Eukaryota > Metazoa > Chordata > Actinopteri > Carangiformes > Carangidae > Trachurus > Trachurus trachurus. The sequence continues at coordinate 12,041,869 of NC_139901.1, forward strand.
CCATCACAATGCCATTAAATCAGAAACACGTGTGGCAATGATGTGCTCAAGGATGAAATAGTGAGCTGCAGCCATGAAATCAGTTTTAAAAAACACACACACAATCACCCAATGAAGTGTCGCACATGGAGGCTGAAACACTTTTACAGGAGCCAGCAGATGAGAGGTGACAGATCACTCACTCTCTCTCCACTGTGTCTGTGTGCTCTTCATGCATATTACGATGTCACTACTTGCAGTTGTGTCTGACCTCAGTCTAAGCAAAATGGCAAACACTTTTAAACTCAATAATTTTGGTGTGAGGGCATTTGGTCGATTCTTCTATCTTAAGGTCTATTCAGTACTACAAAAGAATAAGACTAATGAAGTGGTGAGGTTGATGATGATGATATTACAGTTGAGCAGCAGGGATGCTGCTACAGAGTCTAGATATATAGACAACAGTGTCTCTGTGTGCGTGAATGTGAGCAGGGCCCCAAAAATAGCAGATGGATCTAATTAACTCTGAATGGCTTTTTGCATGTTGTCACACAGACACACACATTAAATACAGACAGACAAAGCGCATCTGTGCATTAATATGTAAAATAATTAAAAGAATCAACAGTTTGAATTTCCAAAACGTGGATGAAAATGTGCAGAGACACAAATGAGGAGAATCTGGGGGGTTCTCATCTGGTTTAAAAGTACTGTACTAAACCTGATATGATGAAATAATAGACATAAAATAATGTAATTCAATACAAATAAAACTGATATAGCTACTGAATAGATTTTAGTTGTTGGCCTTTATTTCAAGAGGACAGGTGGAGAGAGACAGGAAAGGGGGAGTGAGGAGGAATCACTTGCCAAAAAGGACCACGTGGTGGAATTGAACCTGCAGCCACTGCAGCGAGGACCGTAGCCTCTGTTTGAAGAACGCCTGCTAGTGAGATATATTACGTCCCTTGATGAGGGGTTTATATAATACATGATACTGAAATAATGAAGGAACTTTGTGTCTCCTCCACATTGATCCCGTCAGTAATATTGTGCCAGACCTCCTCCACTACCTTGTTAATGGCAGCAGTGTTTCCTTTTCTTGTCATACATTCCTTATATTCCTCATAAATATCCATATGGAAAGTTTATTCTGCAGTGGAAAACGCTATGGTAGGTGCTTTTCCTTTGCTTTGGGCTATTCTATGATATTTTCGCCACTCGACTGGTGTGGGCTTGTAGGAGGTGAGGCTTAACGGGAAAGGCTTGAATGAGCTTCAGCTGGAGCCAGTTGATCTTGCTTCATGGAAGGGGTCGGGGTTTGGTTTGGAGTTTGCCCTGATTCAAACTTCAAGATTAGACCCTTAGTCTGGATTTTCTCTGTTTAAAAAGTAAACAAAGCTCACAGCAGGGCTCACAAAATGACACACACACACACACACACACACAGCTCCTTCTTCTAATGCTGTTATCTTTAACATTGAACATGCATGAAGACTGCAGTCAAAATTTGTGTGTGTAATGTGGGGGGGTTTATGTACGCAAAAAAAAGACCCCCGCCCCCACCCCCTTAAGAATACTGTTGTCCCCTCTCAGAAAGACTTCCCCTGTAAAAAGGAAGGATTTTACAGACAGGAAGAAAAATGTGTCATCCCTCCCTCCTCTGCTCTAACTCTATTGTACACTTTTGCATACCTCCCTGTGTTTTTACATTCAGTTGTGTTTGCAGAGCAGCAATAACACAGCCTGTGACTGCAACAGTCAACCTGCTATAAATACTGTACTTTCTTATGTAGTTATATTGGGGTTCATAACAACAGGGATTCTTTCACAGGAAAAACTTGCACTCTACCAGGTGAGCCCCACGTGCCGGGAGATGGTGATTTTGTTTTTGTTTGTTTTGGGGGGTTTTCGTTTAGTTTTTTGTTATACTAAACTAACTATTAAAAAAAAACTAATAAAACTGCATGCACATGCTGTCTTATTTTTATCTTTTTTATATAAAACTTGGGATGTCTCTTGGTAATCTTCAATTTAGTATGTAATAAATAGTAGCCTATGTTGTAGCCTGTTATTCAGCTGCTGTTGTTTTTCAGGCCTGTTGGTTGGTCTCTGAAATGCATGTGGTAGGCTAATCAGTTTTATGGTGCTGTTGCGTCACAACCTACAAATCTCTCTCTCTCTCCCTCTCGCTTGCTTGCTCTCACAGAACGTAGATAGAAAACTTCAACGTGCAACAAACTCTTTACATAGTCAACACTGCTTACACTGGCACAGCACTAGCTCCAGTTGTAAACTATTAGTGGACATTATCTGTGGGGGGGGGGGTTGGAGGTAAAGAAGCTTTTTTAGTATCCCTGATTTAAACAGGATGTATGGGAGCTTCAGACAAACATGTGTGTGTCTGGACTGAAGAGCCTTTAGGTTGGCTGCAAATGTGGGCCAAGAACTGGGTGATTTCTAAGGGCCTTGGACCAATGAGTGCATTTTCTCACACGCAGGACACTGTGGGTTGTAAAAAGTCCTATCAGTTTCCAGCTGTGAGGTGTATACAACCCTTTCACTGTCCCCTCCTTTTCTCCAACACTTGAATAAATAGGGGCTGAGAAATGGGCCGGAGGGTGAGAAGAAAAAGGAGGGTAGGATCCCTTTGGTGCTTGTTTACCTCACGCTAAACATCCTTCATGTCGCCGCAGTTTACGTGGCCTTGGTGGACTTAGCCAAACAACTGCTCGGCAGGAGAAGAAGAAGCTAAGCTCATCTTCATTGTGGTGGATTCTCCTCAGCTGACAGAAGGGACATGGAGCTTGTGCTGCTGTGGCCAAGAGGAATGAGATCCACCATCTCTGTCCGCCTTCATTCAGGCACCATTTGGTGTTTTCATCTATTTACTTATTAGATGTAGTGGAGGAGGTGGCGCTAACGTGTTTCCCTGCAAGAGATACAGATTAGTAGCATGTGACTGCGTCCATAAAGAATTTGTTAAGGTTAGCTTGATCTCGGAGGACTGCGGCTACTTAAATTTCATAATGAGTCATTTGCATATGCAGCACAGTGGCACCGTGATTATATATAAGAGGAGATAGAAATGCAAAGAGGGTTTCATTTCACTCAGGCAGAATCGTTTCACAATAGCGCAATTTCACGCCACGCAAATCTGCAGCTCCTCAGTGGGCCCGGGCCTGCCGTGATTAGTTTAGTGCTCGGGAAAAGATTAAGCATCCCGAAGCAGAGATTGAGATAGACAGCCAAGACGCCGGACTCAAAAAAAAACCGCCACTGCTGTAAAGAAAATAAACTGCAGTGTGAGGTGAGAGCTTCCAGCTTTGTTCGGTCATGTCTGCTTCGTCTCCGCTGACCTTTACGTACAGTCAGATGTCTTCACACTAAAGCATGAATGGCGTGATTTAAGGAGCTTTCTCGCTGAATGAAAACATTTAACTCTCCAGGTGTCTGTGCGGCTCGCCAAACTTTACAAGTCATCATGGAGATAGCGTGAATTCAGCTCCACGTTAAGGTGCAAATGTTATTCTTAATTTGACGAGGGGGCCGTGAACCCGTCCTCCCACTCCCAATCTGATGGAGTATGTCTGTCTCCGCTGCTACAGCCAGCTGCTGCGCTTGTGCTGAAATATCAAAGGTGCGAACTACTCAGATTTGAGGGGGGGGGGCTCTGTGTTCGTCTCCTCCCTTGTGATCCATACACACCAAGACCCTGCAACTGATGACATCACAGGGAGGCGTGAAGGCTGACGGCCACGTTCCGGACGGTGGCAGGAGATGACTGCTTCTCTTAAAACATCCTTAACCGTAGAACCTTGAGGTGAAAGTGGCGCCTCAGGCCATGTCCACTCAAGGCTAAAGGGAAACCTGAATCTAAATACATCTGGCCTTGGTCAGTTAAATCACTGGTTTATAAGCATTTGGCTGCTGACAGAACATAAACACATGTAAACGAAAACATCTCAATTGTGAGGCCAGCTGTATTGAAACACTGCATGAGTAAACACACAGATATAAAGGGAGACAGAGCAGAGGTTTAATGTGCTGTACATCCCAGCGTTTACCAGGCAATAGCCAGAATACACAATTCTGATTGTCTGACTGAAACCAATGGAATCAGAACAGATTCAGCCATAAGCCTTTTGTGTAGAAATGTCAGTATGGACTAGACTAGAGTAAACTACGGGTTCAGATACAGATATAAAGTATTTTTGACTTGATTTGGAACAAAAAAACAAGTCTAACTTTACATTGGAGTCATGACTGGTCAGTAATGGGAACTCAAAGATCTAACAATGACGTTATTTTGTTTCTCTTGGTTTTAAATAAAGTTAAAAAACATCCAACTGAGTCGAGGCAATGAGAGGACGGTGAGCTTTAACGACTGTTGTTCCTGTCATTCACCTTCATCTAACGGCTTCAACAGCTGTCAATAAAATATATTGTACTAGGCTGATTGAGAAATGACGGTAAACTCAATCTACTAACTTGCCCATAATCATGATCATAACATTTGTTTTTGTTTAGGGATGGCCTCAGATACCCCTGAGGCACTTAACAATCTACTACCCATAACAAGTTCAAAGCAGGAGAGGCTTTTTAAGAGAATGCAAGATCACTCCAAAAAAGTGCCAACTCATATTAGGCTTGTCAGGTCTTCTGTTTGGCAGCTGAGCAATAAAGTCTCTCTCCCTGATGCATTCATCAAATGGATCAGGATCATGAGTCCACTGCTAAATGCAGGCTTGGCATGGACGAGCCTTCCAATGGGACGCCTCGTGTAATTCACCCAGGGAATTAATGTTGGTCTGGTCAAAGTCAAAAAAGGCACAGAGAAATGAAAAGTACAGCAGCCGTCTATTAAACAATGAGTCCAGCCGTGCTTCCTGGTACCGCTGATGACATCACTGAACCCTCTGCCCGGCCCACTTTTAGTATATGCTGCCCCATCCTTCACCCCATTTCTCCCTTAATAGATAATTTCCAATCCCATCAGAATTGCAGCCTTTTCCCCCCTTTTAGCGGAATAGAGTGATCCATTAAGGGCTGCTAAAGCTCTCACTTATTAGAGGAAATGGCTTTTAATTTGGCCAATTAACAAGGTAGCTAATTCATCAGCAGTGTCACAGATTCCGGCAATTAGTCAGCAAGTACGAGGAGAGAGCGAAAATGAGGCGAAGACAGGGACCGTCAGCTATCCCACGATCCACTTGGGATGCCACACAGGGGTGTGATTATGACAAAGTCACATATACAGAGGACCAGAGCGCTCGGTTCAAATCATGCAAGAACTCTGGTCCAATCAGGACACAGGAGAGATCTGGACTGATGATGAATGCAGACTGAAGTGATTAACCGGCAGGCAGAGGACGTGCAGAGGACACTAACTGAGGAGTGTAACATCCTTGGCTGCTGATGGGGACAGGCACTCGGCAGATGAGGGATATTATAATTTGATTCATGTCCACCCACCAGCAGACAGGGACTGCGGGATCAGTGTAGTGGCTAATGAAGGAGCTGCATGGTGCATTTGAAATGTCTTCTGACGGGTCCAGTTGGGATTCTCACCAAAACAGACTTGGCTGGGAAGTCGGGTCACACCCAAAACTCAAGAGGAGCCAGCTAGGGGGGCTTTTATCAGATAAGATAATGGTGGCTCGTAAAGAGATCAGCATTGAGCATTCTTCACCAACTCACACAAAACATTGTATTCTGTGAAAGTCATTCTCTTACTTAGCATGCCATGCTGCCAGTGCCAAGCTTTGGGCCAGCAGCTGCACATCTCTGGCTCTTGCTAAAACACGCATAACTGTCACAAAGTGGAGCCACATTTACTGGCTTTGGCAACATTTCTGATGATCAACAGATCTTGATATTTGAATTTGTCATGCACAGATACAAGCAGCTGGATGCATGTTGTTGTTTTTTTCTTTGTTTGATGTCTCTAGCATTTAGACAGTCGGCCGGCCAAATCAAGCTTTGTGATTACTGGACTAACTTCAAGGAAGTGAGAACATCTCTCAGTGAGGAGAAATCATTTGACTTCTTTTTCTAGAACAAATTAATACTGCGTGTTTGTTCAACTTAACATCTCTTGATCTTCATCTCGACTCCTATAGTTACAACAGACACTTCCCCCAAACCACACAGAACCTCTGAGGATAAACGTACACAGGACTTATTAAGATGGACATTTTCTTTAATGTGCTGAATTTTAGTAGCATGTATTGTTTGTACTTTGAATGAATGCACCGTAGCCCCTGTCTGAAGCCCAAACGACACGTCATTAATATCCATAAATGTCGAGGTCTTTGGTCATTAGACATTGTCTCTCTATTCTCCAGTGGAAAAACAGAGTGGGACGTGGACAAAGCTCCTGTTTTTGTCTTGTGTGGGCCAAGATAAAGCACCAAGTGAAAAGGTTGCAATCCATCTTCATCCGCCTGGCATGTGCTTTAGTTACCTCCGCCCTCAATGTAGCCCGTGTTCTCCTTGTGTGTGTGTGTGTGTGTGTGTCTGTGTGTGTGCTGTAAGTGGCAGCGAGGTTAATGAAGTGCATCCACCTCTCTTCCTGCCCAAAATGAAAGAGACTTCATTAAGCAGTCTACTGAGGACGGCGTTCATAGCCATACTTCCCTGGACAAAGACAGGGATACACGTCCATGTGGACATATTTATTCCGTTTTGACTGAACCAGATGCCAGTTACATTCTTGAAAGGTTTGTTTTTCTTTCGGCTTTAAACTCAGGTTTTAATTCTCTGCCATTCCCATGAAGACTTTTTCAATTTCCCTGACTTTGCTTGTCCAGGATTTCCAGGATTTCCATGACAAGTGGGGGGGGGGGGTGTTCAGTGCTTTACTCCCCTTTTCTTCCTGACAGCTCAACAGGTCAGTCCGACCGTGACTGATGGGGAACATATGGAAAATCAGAGCGAAGTAGCAGGAAGAGCCATGTCGCAGAGGAGACATCAGCATCATGTACTGGTGTCCTTTATCTCCTCTCCACTCCCACTTCACGGCCTATCTTCCCTCCATGTCCTTTTCTCTCCCTCTCTACCTCTCTCTCTCTCTCTCCCTCTCTCTGAGTCTCCACCCATTCCTCTTTTCCTCCACATCCTTTCATCTCAACCTCCCACGCATTTCAGGTCACCAGGGATGCAATCGTCTTAAGTGTTCTGGCTGACAATGAGAGCTGATGAGAAACCTTTTCTGTGAGCTGGCTAAGGTAAGCTCCTGATCCATCCCTTGCACTGCATACAAACACAGGCAGCTCATGCCTTCCCTTTCCATGCTTCTTATTCTGGAAGTCTCTGCCTAATTATAAAATCCCTGCACAAGAAAAACAGAAGTTACACTCCTTCACCTTTGAAACCAACGAATATTACCGAGCGAAACTGCAGAGCAATGCTTCCAGTGTTTTTGCTGACTTTAGAAGTTGATGCATGTCCTAAAAAGATGTCTCTGTTAGTAGAAAACCAACCTACAGGGATCTCGCTTCTATTCTACTTTAAAATTTAAACCAAAATCAAGATGCACGATGAAGGTCAGTGCCTGTGTCGATGTTCACATGCAGAACATCCCTCACCCTAATTTCTCCCCTGCTTCCTTTGAAGAGCAGGTCATATGATGGAAAAGCACCAACGAGGAGCTGCTGACTCTGCGTACCTTCCCCATAATCCTCTCAGCTCAGGACACTGCTTCAGCTATTTCATCTAAAATAAAGGGCAGCAGAGGTTGCCGCAATCAGGAGAAGAAAAAAAAAACCCCAACCTGAGAGGGTATAAAGAAATGAATCACTATCCTCCAGCAGCTGGTGAGCAGTTTGACTCTCAGATGATTGATTTGTTTAATTCTACATCAACAGTCTTCATCCATCCGTCCAAACCAGCTGTCAGAATTCCAAGCTCCCACAAGCAGGAAGCTGCAGCCTGCAAACTGCTCCGAGCATGAATTCACCCGCAGACAAGTCCCGGCATTGACCAGATCATCAACACCGAGGAAACCTGCGAGCATTACGCATGAGTAATAGCTGGCGCTGACAACTGCACCTGATGGAGGATGTGACACAAGCAAAGTAATGACACGTATGACAGATTAACAATTTCTGATGACTGTAACTTGATGAACTTAGAGATACTTGATGCTGCAGTGGGAGAATCAATCATGGCCGTGCTGCTTCCTCTTCATTCTGACATGTGCCATTAAACAAACGTTAAGTGCCAGGAGACGGAGTGAAGACAGCGGCGGTTGGGGATGCTTTAGTGTGACTGCCATCATTACTGAGTGACTTCACATCAATTTGTTTTTCAAAGATGCTTTAACTTGACACACGCCGAGGCCGAGTCTCTCTATTATCAAATCATTATGTTGCATAACGCAAAGGAGGGGTAGAAACCGACCCACCACTGATCTATGTTGGGTCGGTTCATGGTTCCTAATGGACAGTGTTGATGACTGAAGGAATAAAGTTTGATGCTTAACACGCTAACATTGCTTCTAGACTATTAAGTAAACAGCTGCTGACATTAGCAATGTAGCAATAGCAAGTCTTCCGAATGGCTCCTCATGACATCTTATACTGTAATAAGAGTATTGCAACATTTTCGAAAAACACATGAAATTAAACTGAAATTAAAAAAAAAAAAAAAAAACACAGAGTGTTTATTACTCAGACTGAGCAGAAAAACATCCTCAAGACTTGCAGCAAAGGCCTGTGGTATATGCTGTTTTTTCCTTGGTTGGAACAAACAAGTTACTTTGCGATTTTTAATGCCAACATTTCAGCATGTGGGTGGTTCTTCAGAATCACCTCCACATATGTAATATTAGGGGAGTTTGCACCAAAGTCCTTTTAAAGTCAAATACTATCCATGAACTACAGAGTCAGTGAATCAATCAGTCGGTGAGTGGCTGGAGACTAGCTTACCCCAAAGTGATTCTTTATGGAGACAGAACCAGCACCACCGTAACTGCTTTGCAAACTCAATGTTTTCTTTTGCAATGGTGCTGAAAATAAGCTGCACTGAGTAGAATCACTAGAATTTCACCTAAATGGAATCAGTCGAATTTAAAGTGTTAAGGTTTAAAGTTTAAGGCCAAATACTAGTGTGTTGGTTTTTTTCTCAAACAACCCCGATTTCTTCGTAATGGTTTGGAGAATGTTTTAACCACAGACCTCATTTCAGGCATTTGAACCAAAACTCCATTCAAACCATAATTATTTTTCAGCCAAGTTAAAAAAAAAAGGGGGGGGGGGAAGTAGAAGTAAAGCTACCTTTTGTCAGGGTTTTAGAACTCTAAACCAGACCACTGTATTAGCACACATGGCCAGGCTCTAGTATAATGGACCAGGAGAGGGGTGTATAATCAGTCTAATTGGCTATGGGTGGATTTAATAACATCACAGAATAGTCTTGTCACGAACCACTAATTAAATGCTGTAATAAACATGCTTCCTCGTTCACTACAACTCTGATGTGGTGTTCAAAAGCCGTGCCTAGGGGTTAGAGAGAGGAGGGTGTGTGTGTGTGTGTGTGTGTGCAAGTGCTTATGTAGCTGTGCTCTCCGTGTGTGTGGGTGTGCGTGTGTGTGTGCATCCCCTGACACTATCATCAAGCAGGTGTGCAGGCGAGCACCATCTGATCTAGTTGTACAGATCCACTGAGGCTGAAAGCCTGAAGATGTTTCGTTAGTGAGAGGATGTGCTCGGTCAGGTAACGGCGAGCTGCTACAGTAATGGCTCTCAGACTGATGTACTGCTGGTCTGGTCATCTCACAGACGCTTTTATCGTACCACCATTACTCACTCAACGGTACCTGCTGATTATTGTCTGTACCCATCAATCTATCAATTATGTGTTGTGATAGACTCACTTATCATTACATTTAGAGAAGATCTGAGCCCTGTGTGACCTCTATCTATTGATTATATTGTCCGATCAATAGTTCAAATCATAGACATACAAATTAAATCCATGTAAAACTAGTGACTGTTTTGCATCAATCCATTATCAAATCAAACACACCCATTAGTCTGCTACTTACTGTCATTGTCAATTATTTTCTAAATGAATTGTTTAGTCAATTATATATTTAAAAACTGATATAAATAAATAAATTACTCGTCATAATTGTACATACTGTCTTCTGTGACCTTTACAGTCCAGAGCCAGTGATATTTACTGTGATTTGATGCGTGACAGAGAGAGGCAGAAAATCTTTTAACACAAGTATAAAAAATTATTCAATGAATAACATTTCCAGAGAAGCATGTTTTTTCCTCTTAACACTGTATTTGAATGTAACTTTTCTCTGTTAACATCTTGAGCAGCTGGGCTTACATTTATGACAGCCTGTGACAGTGACAAGATAAGGAGCAGGGTTTATCTTCCTGCCGTACACTACATCCATGGAAATAATCTCTCAGGGGTAAATGTAGTTTCTTCTGACCTAAATAAAACCTCACCAAAAAATAAAAAATACAAATTTTTTCTCAACAAAAATAGTTTTGGTTTTCACCCCTCAAGTAAGTCAAAACTGCATCTTCTACTGTCAAATAATAGTAACTTTCTGATGAGTGCTGTTTTCATTATCAAAGCCCATTGAGACAATATGAAATAAACACAGGAGGCGGTTTTAAACCATAATCGTAAAAAAACAAATCTACTGGATCAACCTTCCTGCCTCTCGTTCCTATAAAAGCTCCCAGAGATTAAAACAGCAGCAACACTGGAGCAACAATTAGGTCTGTTCAAGCCAGTGTTGGCAACGCAGTTAAAATGCAAAGCTGGTCTGAGGTCTGCACCGCAGCCTTATTTAACATCCATTAGCTTCCTAACCTTCACGCAGGAACCCAGGAATAGCAGACATCCACTTGTTTCTACTGGCCACAGTAGAGGAGTATAGCTGCGTTGTCCCTGTGAGAATACTTGCATCCTGAGTTAAACATCTGGCTTTGCACTAAAGGGTCATGAGAGAGAGGGATGCTGCCTGCAACTGTCGCTATAACAGTCCTGACTGATGTGGCTGACTCAGTGAGGTGGCACCTATAGCCTCTAAAACTCAAAGCACAGCTGTAGACCTCATAACAACACACATAGTAAAGTTACACTTCTGACTTCATTTCCCATAATCCGCTACTTAAATTCAGTCAAGTGGCCCAACTCAGCTCAGCTCAGCTTAGTGTGGCATGGGAACGAGGGCTCGGCTGCAAAATCTGCTCTACACTGATAATTCAATTAATAACGACATGGGAGGAAGGTCGGGGTGTGTGTGTGCGTGTGTGTGTTTGTGTGTGTGTGGGTGCATGTTGTATGGGGGTATTGCCCTGAAGAAATCCCAACACAATGACACACACACACACATGCACACACAGGCCAGTGAGCCCAGTTGCCCCAGTATTTTTGGGCTTCCTTCCAGTTTTTACGTCAGCGGCTCTCCCCCATCTGCCCGGCTCTCTGAGCAAACAACAATGGCCACCTATGTTCCCACTGGGATGCCACCAGGACCCTGCTCTCCACACATACACATACACACACACACACACACCACACAAACAGCTTGGCTGGCATGACAAGGTCCACATGGAGAGTTGTGCATGTGTTTCCAGATAGCAGTAAACTATGACGTAACTTGGCAGGAAGAAAAAAAAAAAAAAAAAAAACAGTGAATGAGGAAAACAGAGAACAAGCTCCAAACACACGCACAGACCAACACCTCCCTCCATGCCCCTCTCGTCTTTCACGAGGTGAGATGTTTTTTATGGGCAAGCCACAATAAAAGAGACATAGAACAACGCCACTGTAACCGCTGCTGGTGTTGCGTCTGTGTGTGTGTGTGTGTGTGTGTGTGTGTGTGTGTGTGTGTGTGTGTGTGTGTGTGTGTGTGTGTGTGTGTGTGTGTAAGGGGGGGGTTTGTGGTGAACTAGATGCTCAGGTTCTTGTGTCTTTGACATAAAACAAAGAGAAAGAGGAGCCGTCAGACTTTGAGACAGAGGGGAGGTGGAATTCAGAGCAGGATGGCTCGGATGCAGCCATCTGGTTTAGACATTTTGTGAGTTGAGAAGTTAGTTTACATAGAAAGTGTCCATGGGGGGGTGGGAAGCAGAGGAATTACAATCCATGTATCTACTAAAACAGAAACAGGCTGCAGAGAAGAGGAATGTGAGGAAGATGCAATGCGATGAAAAGCACAGGCTGTAATTATGATGCCATCCTGATCCTGGGGATAGTTTTTTTTCTTGAAGGCCTCCTGGGAGGTCAGAGGTCACGGCCTGTCACAGATCAGCAGGGGGAGGCCGTGTCTCACTCAAGGACAGTAAAGCAGGGTGCGTGCATGACGACAGGATGATTTAAAACTCTGGACATCTGCCTAAATGCTGCGTCTCTTCCCAAGAAGTCGTATCATTACACTAAGTAGTTGAGCACAACCAAAGAATCTCAACAATCACATGTTGACTTGGCGCTGACAGTTATGACAGCAACTGATTGAAAAACAAGTTGTATTAGAGGCCTACACACACGCTGGCTTTTATTAGCAGTCATTAATGTGACAGTCGGCATTTTTACCGACAAGATTTGGAGCAACCACCGACTGCGGAGGAGGAGGAGGAGGAGGAGGTCGGGCCAGAATTAATGTTTTCTACATTCATATTGAAGTGGTTTTTAGCAGGCGCTTGGAAGCATTCAGTGATCAATCAGTCTAATAGAGGAGTGTTTTATATATACATCAACTCGGCTGGTGGGAAATAAGTGTGCAATGAAATTAAAAAATATTCCCCAATCTCAAGCGTGTGAATGTACTTCTTCTCCTCCTGAAACAGAAACATGCAGTGACAGTTATCATGCATCATGCAATGTTAATAGCGCTCTCCGCAGAGCTGCAGCCAACCAAGAGGTACTCGACTGTCAGGCGCCAACAAATGTGCACAAAAAACGAAAATACGACACAAGCACAACTCCAGGGAGAAGAGACAGATGGAGGTGTTGACTGAGAAAATATATTATTCAAGTGGAGTCTCAGTTAATCCACATTAGGTGCGTTACCATCCACCTGTTTTGCAGTTTCTAGGTGTAGTGTTTACCTAAACTTCCCATTTTACTGGCACAGCCAAAAACCAAGAGTGGAGAGGTGACGGTTTTTAAAAAAAATAAAAAGCTGACAACTGCAAAAAGTTTTCAAATTTACAATAAATAAAGTTGGTAAATCAAAAATGAGAAGTTTCTAATTCCAATTTGATGGGACAGAATTCTTCTACTTCTTCCACTGAAGATAAAGCATTTCTGTACTGCTGCCACTCACTGTTACATAATGAAAAAGCGGGGGTGTTGGGAGTTCGTAACTGGTCCAGACGGGGGCCCATGCCTTGTTACAGTCTGATGACAACCCCACAGCGCTGGATCAGAAGGGAAATTCACACTGACTGAAGAAAACACAAACGCCGCCTTAAGCCTGGTTTATAGCTCTGTGTGGGACCTACGCAATCGCAGAGAACTTCAAATGATGGTGACTGGAGCGGAGCAGATCACGATGGAGCCGGAGCCAAATAAATGTTGAGCAACAGTTTCTTTCAGAGAACAGAAGGAGGGAGAGTTCTCTGTGAGACATGTCGTTGCCGTCCGAGTCGCGACGATGTTTCAGCCACGCCACCACATGGCTACTAAACACAGTACGCAGCTACCTTATAATCTATTGATAAACTTTATAGACTTACACAGATAAAACAACAGTTTTTTGATGAAATCCCTTCTTTGCTGCTTAAAAAACGTACACAGGAAGTTTTGCTGTGCAGCCATTGTAGCTAGGAATAATTGATTTCCAGTAAATAATGTTAAACACTAATAAAATGTCACCGCCAGTGAAAAGGCAACATGTAGAGCATGCAAGGCTTTAATTAGTGTAGGAACTGATATTTATCTCAAGGTTGTTGTTTTATGGTTGACGGTGACATTAGATGATAAAAGAAAGCATGTATCTGTCCATGTTTGAATCAGATCAGTACTCACTCAGCATCAAATGACAGGAATGTGTCACAGTCACTAATGCTCATTTAATCATATAACTTTCTTTATATGACATAAAGAAAACTGCTGGACACAAGCAGCCTTTTACATTTCGTTGTACAGCTACAATCCTGTGCAAACATTGCCTCGTCACGGCCGATGAAAGCTCTCAATCAAACGCCCTGATGACTGAAATTGATGTTTTATAACCGGGTCGCTGGCACATCTGTGGGTGAGGAGGAGGAGGAGGAGGAGGAGGAGGAGGAGGAGAGGCAGCGCAGCAACTGAGACTTAAATCCACATCCATGTCCAAGTGATTAGCTGTGAAGCTGTGCTCATTAGGCAAATGATGATTATTGGCTGCTCATTATTAGACTATCACAGCGTCATTAAAATGACATTATGGGCCCATTTTCTGTCGAGTGCAGTTAGACACACACAAACACGACAGCATCACACGGGAGAAACAATCTGCGCAGAAGATTCAGTAGATCCATAGAAATAGCAGAGAGAGAGAGAGAGAGAGAGGGGAAAGAGAGAAGGAGAGAGAGAGAGAGAGAGAGAGAAGGAGAGAGGGAGAGAGGAATGTCGGTGCAGGTTAACACAGGACCAGCTTCAGACATGTTTAAACTCGTCTCAGCTCTTTTCTATAGACCCCTGCTTCTCCGAGCTGCACCATTCCAACCTGACATCTCCACTCTTTGCTTAGGTGTGCCTTTCATTCCCCCTGTTCTCCCCTGAGACACACACACACACACTGACACACACACTGACATACACTTGGAGAGCTTTGAAGCCTGTGCAGTACATCGTTTTCTCATTTAGCTGTGAACCAAGGAAGAGGCTCTGGGAAAATGCCAGAGAAGTCCCATGTCGGAAGTCACTCACCCACTCTGGGAGCGTGTGTGTGAGATTGTGTGTGTGTGTGTGTGTCTCAGGAGAGCCAGTCATTATGGGTGAATGGGCAGGATGGGACTAGAGCTGTCACGTGGAGGGGCTCAAGTTGCACTCGCACAAGTCCCACACACACATACCATGTGGTAGGTGGGTGTCCCAGTGCCTGTCGCTGTGTGGGATCCCCACGCTGCAGCGGTACAGAGGCATGCAGCATTTCAACACACATGCATGCACACAAACACTCAGGCAGTGTCGTTGCATGCAGGGATTAACACAAACAGTTTGTTCTTTGCCTCTACATTCGCTGACACCTGACAGTCCTTCTCTCTGAGCCACAACCGTGTGATGATTTCATGGCTTAGAAAGCGCTGGTTAGCAAGAGAAGGGGATATGGTGGGCTATAATTTAGCAGACCATAATAAGTGCAGTGTAAGTTTTGTTTGGGCAGATCATCCTCTTCCTAAACTGCTCTTAGCATTCCACAGAGGAGAGAGTCACACGGTGGGAAACCAAGACATTGAGGACTTACAGAGAGATATATATAATGTATAACATATAACCAGACATGCATAAGGACCAGCAAAACCACCACAAAGAGGCACAAAACAACTTCAAAGAGATGCAAAACAACTGCACAGACGATGACCACAAACAGCTGCTGCGAAAAGACTAGATGCAGATGTGTTTTCTTTAGTTTATAATTTGACTTTTTTCTAGATATGTAGTGCAAAGTAATCGGTACATAAAGCCTGTGTATAGAAGTTCTTCTTTATCCTTAGCAGAACGTAATGAGTGCCCAGGTTTATTACTAATTTCCTAGAACTAGAGATTAAAGATTATGTACTTTAGTGCAAATTACAGGGGGAAAGGGGGCAATGTTCTCAGACAGTACACACAATATAAATGCCATTTATTAGAGTTTATAGGAAATAACCTGAAGATTACACAGTGACTACAGAGGAATTTCCCCACAGAGCTGCTGACAGAGATTCAGTCACACCCAGAAAAGTCTTTATCTGCATTTGTTGAAATGTTTACTCCACTGGATATAAAGCATGTAAAAGCTTATCTAAATTAAGCCCCACAATAAATCCATGCTGTATTTCGTCATATTCAGACGTTTTTGCTTCTCTATGAGACGGACGACATCATCCGTCTTTCAAATCACTGTTGAAACAGGTTTTATGACGCTGGTTTGCTACTACAACTGTTTGTTTAGGGGTTACAGTAGTTTTGCTGTCTTTCATTCAGGTGTATTTTAGTGCAGAGTGAATTTGTCCTTAGAAATCTGTTCCACTCTAGGTAACTATAACTCTCACACTGTAGACTGAAAAACAGCTCAGCTGCGATAGAAGAAAAACGCACACAGCTATAGACCTGGTCTGCACCGGCTCTCTGGGTTGGAGCAACAGGGATCTGTGGCTGGAAAAAAAAGGGATCGCTTGAATTCCTCCCTCAGAGGGCACGTCCTTAATCTCATTATCTCAGAGGATATGAAATCTGCATTCCAGGCCCTTCACACACACACACACATCAAACCGCTCAGAGCAGTGAGGCCTTTTCTTGTCAGGGAGACCCCGCTGTGTGTGACACACTGGACAAGACCAGACCATCCACCTTCAAGGTGTTGCTATGACTGTGCACCAACATTCCTACAGGAGCTCAGTAATGCAGAGTGAACAACTGCAGGAAAGGAAGGAGAAAAAAAAGTGGATTTAAAGCTGGGTGGCTGAAGAGGCCCATTTAAAAGCTTCCTCCTCCAAAAACATGGTAGGAAGGAAACGATGCGGGCACTGCTCTGACTGACAAGAGGACCTCCCACTCTAACAGGCACCGTGATGAGGCGTGACCGCTCCTGACAGGTGTTTTGTCTCACTCAGAGCCGAATGATGTGGCCATTGTCGTGGCCACTTCTCTTGAAAGGCCTGAAGAAATCCCACACCAAACAGGGAGAAGCGCTCGGCGTGCTACGGCAAACACCGTCGCTTCTGCCTTTACAAAATGAAACGCGACATCAATCAGTAAGCCACTGCGACAATGAAGCGTCGCAAACAACAATGAATGGAGCCACTACACATCAAAGCTCGTTCTGCCGCTTGTTGGTTCAACTGAGTTTCTGTACTTGTTAGGATTTCAGGTAAGTTTGTTCTTAAAAGCCGGTTCAATCCACAAGGCCGCTCTGGAATTTAATCAGCAGAAATCTTCTCTGAGCCACAAAGAGAAGGCTTTAAAATCCTATTACGATGCACAAAGCCTCCACTGTTACTGCGTGAGGCTACAGCACACTGTAAAGCATTTCAGTGCTAATGCTAACTAGCTCCCCAATTAAAGACCTGCAATATTTCAAGTCAAGTGCTGTGGCGAAGGGAAAGGTTGCAAATGAGCATCAGGCCACTTCTCACTTCCTGTTCCATCTGAAGCTCTTGCTCTCTCCTTTTACACACACACACACACACACACACACACACACACACACACACACACACACACACACACACACACACACACACACACACACACACACACACACACACACACACACACACACACACACACACACACAGAACATGCTTTTATGGTGGATCTTTAAGACTGTCCCAGTAGATCTGGAGGACAATGGGGGGGAAAAAACAAATCTATGTGCAACATAGGTACTTTGATAAACAAACACAACTTGGCGGTTTTACCAGCCATAGTGAAAGAATAAACATACCTTTTTAACTGCTTTGAGAATGTAGTCGTTGTTTGCAGCATCACAGACATGATGTGTACACTAGGCTTGTCATGATACCAGAATTTCAGTAGTCGATAAATTAAAAAAAAAAAAAACAGAACCCATGTATTTCTAAATTCACAACTTTAATAAAAAAACTGTTTTACATCAAACATTCAAGTATTGAAGCTCCATTGTGTTTCAACTTCTCAAACTGCACAGAATTCAAAGAGCAGGCAGCAGCATGAAGTTAAGAGCAGTGTTAAATAGGTAAATATGGCTCAAAACAAATAGGAGGGAATTGACACGGCCCACCAAGGGCAAAAGTATTTTTTGCTTGTTGGCATCAACTTGGGTTCTTATGACAAGCCTCATGTACACATGTTTTTGTCTAATATGAACTAACTAGTATCCTCATTAAAATGCAAAATAGGCCACATTCCTTTTAATTTTTATGTGACAAAAATTCAATATCTTTTAGAATTTAATGTGTGATATAGTGAAATTGTTTAACAATAGCCTACATGTGGCTTTCAATTCAAGTTACAGTGGATTCTTGTTGTGAGTCATTTAGAAGCTGGACATAAGCATAATTTAATTCAAATAATTAGTCCAAATAAAGTTCTCTTGACGTCACAATGGCCAAACTTCTATATTGTTGGTCCAAAAAATACGCATTTGGCAGCAGCATCAAAATGCATCAGTTGGTTTTCTGAGGTTACTTTGGTGGAGCTGGAGGGAGAGGGGGCTTGGTTGCGACCGCTCTGACAGGAAGGGAAGGGCCCTGAGTGGGGAACACATGAAAGGACAACTCCGTCATCTGGGAGCTTTAATGACAGACTGAGCGGCCTTGTTTTGACTGAAGAGCTCTTTTAATATGCATGACAAAAGACGTCCTCTGGGACCTTCCCAAACCCCCCTGACAAACTCCTGTTGTTTCAGCCGCCACTCTTCATCATGTCATCATCAGATCAGAAGTGGTCGAGGTTCCTTCAGAGTGCGAAAGCATCTCTGTGCAAAAATACCCTCTTCATCTGACGTCCCATACAGTGACTCGGGCGTTCTCCGGGCAAAATGAACTCAAAATAAAAAAAGGCACAGATAGTTTGGCTGCTCGAACGAGGCCCTGGGTTTTTACTCACTGTAATCTCCCCCACTTCAACTGTATAGAGCTCTTCACTCCTCTTTCAGCGTCCTTGTCTCCTCTCTTTAACAACACAGAGTCCTGATTGGACACATTGTTCTCACTGTCTGGCTGAAATGCTGTTGTGAAACAGGCTGAGTACACACACACACACACACACACACACACACACACACACACACACACACACACACACACACACACACACACACACACACACACACACACACACACACACACACACACACACACACACACACACACACACACACACACTTCACTCTGATATGACAAATTCTGTGAAAAACCTATAACAATTATTTTTAAAACACACACACACATACACAGTTGAAGAGCTGTCTTGTGGCGCCATAAATGATTCAACAAATTCCCAGTATTACACCCAAACCTAGTACAGAACAGCAACTGGAGCGCTCATGTGGGTTGCTGTAGTGGTAATCAGGAAGGTGCTCTTTGGTTGGGTTGCAGTCAAACTGTGAAAAAACAGGGTCCAAGGCAACTCCTCTCTGATGTTACAATAAAAAGCCTTTATTTGGCGGCTAGTTCATATTCGTATAGAACATTAAAAACAACCAACATGTTTCGACCCACAGAGCCTTCATCAGGGTATTACACCCAGACCTCTTTGATTTGACTCATTTTCCATGCAGAACCATGATGTCACAGGAACTGATGACAACATGGCAGTGAGGTAAGTAGAAGAACAATCTTCCAAATAATCTGGTAATAATTGTAAAACATCCATCAAGATGGAAACTATACAAGCAGCTTCCGATTATATCAGCTCCTACAGGACAGGTGGTCTTTGGGTATGATGGGGGGAGGTGAAAATGTGGTTTGGTTAAAAGACCATGGCCATTGTGAGAGACATTAAAGTAAAGGGAGTGGTCTTACCTGGTTGGGCGTTGGCAGGACACAAGAGGAGACAGCACATGAAAGAGAAAGACAACATTAGACACTGTTTACTTAAAGCTTTGAGCTGTACAACAGTACATTTGAAGAGCACACAATCACAGCGCTGATGAAGTGCAGTCTAGACACATGTACATATGGGCTTTATGGAGGTTCAGAGACAAACTAATGCTGTAATGGACACTTTGTCTGGAAGGGAACCGTCGTCCACCCCACTACCACAGCGAAGCACTTTGAGTCAAAGACACGTGATGGCACCAGCGGTCGTCAATCATCTTCACATTTCAAGGTAAAGATCTATACACTTGCATTCAGACTGGTACCCACAAGCATCTGCTTTTCCTGATCACAACAAAATCACATCAAGCCCTCTGACTTGGACGATGTAACAGGATAAGCATTGATCTTCTTCCACTACAGAGCTGGTTTTAGCTAATGTTGTTGGATTTGTTCAATGTCTCCTCAGGTCTTTAGGTTATTTATGGCAGGCTCCTGTCAGGGCAGAGATACAGGCACCAGTATGGGATTGAAAGCTCTGGAAAAAAATCTAGTAAGTGGATCTTATGTTCAGGTTTTGGTTTAAAACAAAGCAAATCATTGAAATGTAATCAACTCCATGCATAAACTCTTCATACTCTTCTGTTCATCTTCAATCTTAATTTGTCATGTAAAGCACTTTTTAATCCTGTTTTGAATGATGCCATATGAGCTCATTATATCATTATTATCCACTTTAAGGCCTCATTTACAAAAAATCTAATGAAATTCTTATAGTTACAATTCATCTTGGCTCAAAAATCCACCTTCACCTTCATGTCACATCACTTCAAAGAGTGAAATCTTTGGCAAACCCTCCATACAGTAAGTGCTTGTAGTTTGCAATTGGAGCATTTGTGTCCCTGTTACAGAAAATATGTTTTCCTCTATAGCTCCCACCAGACTGTAGCAGGATTAACAGCAGTACAGAGACTCCTTCTCTTTGGCGACCATCCCTCAGCTCTCTGACAAGCCCTGAAATATTTACAGCCTCAGGATCAGTTCGCCAACTGGGTCCACTTGGCATTACTCAGCAGCCACAGTGGTCACCTTCCTTTGTCATCCATATTTCAGAAAGGCATCCATGGTGCCAACTGAGGCAAGTTTTCGCTGACCCAGAATACGAATGAGCTGAGAAAGTCACATATGGGACACTAAAATGATGAGTTGGTGGAAAAGACGCAGCTTTAAGACAAGAAATCATTGTCTTGTTACCGTCAGATGCAGATGCATTTATCACCTCTGGCTTTGCCTTTTACTCGGCGACGAACTTTCAAAGTGCAGTTTCTCACATGTCTGATCATTTGAGCTTAACCTGGGACCTGGAGGTAATGATGCATGATTTATAAGTGCTGACTAATGGTGAGCGTAAACTCTGAGAGAAATCACACACTTCGCAAGGAAAGCTGTCACCCATGATCCAGATTGCAGCTTTGGTGAAAACAGTTCCCTGGGTGTAATAAGCAAGGGGCCTCCCATCAGCCCTGTGGAAAAGGTGGACTTTAAAAAAGGAGAACAAAGATTGTAAGAGAAGCTCTTAGTTTATCACCCAGCTTGGTGCCTTGATGAAGAGATAGCCTGCAGTGGGAAAAGAGCTCTAGACAAAATAAGACTGTCGTCCTTTCTGTGTTGCCACTCTCTCTTCCAGCCAGGAGTGATATCCATCCCTATCCATCTAGTCTGGGTAAAAAAAAAAAAGACAGAGTGAAGCCCAGCAGGTCCATTAAACCTCAACAAAACAGAGGAGAGGAAGTGGTAAAGTGGGCTGTGAGGTAACTACAAGTCTATGTTAATCTTGTGTAGTATCGGAGGAAGAAGAAAGCAACAGTCAATCCTCTCCTGCAGCTTGAAATCATGGAGAAGAAAGAGGCCTGAATTGAATACTGGGTTGGCTTCTTCCGAAATGTATAGACTGCAAACACACTTCATATGGAAACAGGCCTTTAAAAGCATGAGCAGTCTCCCCATGCAGCATCACACTGAGATTTTAGCTGCAAAACCTCATCAATGTTTACATCAACTACTGACACTCCGAGTCCGAATGGCCGTGAGTCACAGCCACACTGTGAATAGGCCAGGGTGGCTTCACATGAAAAGGATACACAGCATCTGTTAGGATGCAATAACCACAGACACCCGCCCCTCCCCACCCCCACGTCCCCACGACCCGCCCATCCTGCAGCTGTGACGCAGTTTGAGTCAGCACACACAGGCTGAAATTATGTGGCATCACCTTTTTTTTTTACAGCATACACATATAAAAAAAAAAAGTCAAGTAATGGCGCGTACAGTATGGAGGGGGAAAATTGCCAAGAACGTCCCCCCTTAACTTCGATAGCGCTGAGAGTAATCAAGTTCCCGAGCAATCTTCATTACACAGAGAGCACTCAGCCTTATTGAGATTCAGGGAGAGGGAGGTTGCTATAGCGCACAAAAAGGATTTATTGATTGCACTTAATGCAATAAGCATGCAGGATCCAACGCAACAATTTCATTAGATTTTTCTTTACAGCCAGGCTGTGGGTGCTTTGGCTCAGGGGGGAAGGATGCATCACGGACGCTGGAGACTTCTGCAGGAAAATGTCTGAGTAAGGACATCAGGACAGGCTGACATGAAGGGAAACAGCTTCCTAAAACCAGCTGAAACCCCTCGGTGACGGTCCTCATGGGACAGGACGGGTTTCTCCTCTCCAGACCCGTAGCTGAGGCTTTGAGATGCTCTTTGCTTAGTTTTCAACAGTTCACTTTGGCTTCTCCTTCAGAGAAATATTCAGCTTTGGTTTATAAACTATGAATTGTAAATTCTGACAAAACTCAAGTTCAATTTTTTCCAGATCATTTCATTTTCACTCCTTTTCATTTTTTTTTTGCACTCCAGATTTATCTACATCTTTACAGCTTAACTTTCCTACAGTTTTTTGATGGTGTTACTTTACCATTTCATTTTACTTTTACTGCTTTTATCTGTTTTATATGTCATGTTTTTATTGGACAAAGTATTATTTTAAGAAATACATTTTATTCCCATTTTTTATTGCTCAGTGGTTTCTGGTCTTAATTAAATTATTTCCTTTATAGTCTTTAATGCATAATTATCATTTTTATGTGTTTGTTTTGCTTTGTGCCTAATGTTCCACATTGCAGGTGTGCTCCCACTTGGAATGTACCCTGTAAATAAAGTTTTGTTTTCATAAATTGCATTGTTGGCTGTTTTAATGATGCTCAAAAATGAGCAAAGAGCAAAAAAGATTTTAACATCTGAATTAGGATTGCAAATCTGAAACTGATAGAGAGAAGATGTAAAGAAACTGTCATCCTCCATCCACAGAAAACAGACACCTCAGTTCAGCCTGAGTGAGTAGGTCCACAGGACGACAAGAGGTTCTGGAGCCTGACAGGTTCAAGTGCATTGCTAAAACATCCAGTGTTTGCTGAAGAAATAAAGAAGAAAAAAAAACAGTTCCCGCTCTCGGTGTAGCTGCATATGCCTTCTTCTTCTCATTTAAATGATCTCTATTCTCATTCAAGGCCAGCTGGTCCCCTCGCCCTCTGCAAACTGAGAGGAAGGGAGATAAATAAACAGATCTGCAGAAGAGGGGGTGAGGAAGAGCAGGCCCCCGGTCTTTGAGCTGCTGACAAGCTGCCATGTGTTCCAGCTGTTTGGTCTTCCTCCCCCCAACGTGAACCACCAGACAGATGACCCCCACTGACACTTCTGTCAACTCTTCTTCTAAGCCCCTCCAACTCCATCCACCACCACCACCACCCCCATCCATCCAACCTGCTAGCCCCCTCGCTGACCCTTTACTTTTTGGGTCAGGGCAATAAATACTGTGTGCTGCTTTCCAGAGGCGTGTTGACTCCAATTCACCCCCCTTCTGACACCTGTGCAAAGACTGAGGAGGAGCGTGGTGCTGCTGTTGAAACAGTGCAACCCTGAGCAAATGAAGGGAAGTGAGCTAATAGAGAGATAAAGTGAAGTGATGTTTGGAGGATTTCACGTTGCAGGGTCTGTAATTCTCGGCTCAAGCCGTGTGGGCTTTGTAAGAATTAGGAGCATTTCCAAAAAAGCCTGTGGCAAGGCGGCATTAGGTTTTTATGGTGTGATTATTCAATAGGGGGTGTTTAGGATTTTGACTGCAAGAGGAGGGGGAGAGAAGAGTGTTTTAACTTTCAAATTCAGGAAGTGAAAAATCCAAACAATTGTTAGGGGTTTTCCAGCTGCCCTGTAATTAAATTAGGCTGACAACAGGGGCTCCCAGGAAGCCCTGCCAAGAGTCTCCAGAGCGGACTGAGCTACAAAGACGTTCATCAGGTACTTCTCTTACTAGGTCCAGGAAAATCTGCATGAGAGAAGAGAAGCTTCAGTGTTTGTCGAGACCGTACTTAGGTTAAAACAGCCACTTCCATGCCAGCAGTGAAGTCACAGCTTGCTGCGACATTAACACTTTCTCCAAGTCACAGGAGAGAGAGCAGCTAAACAATGTGGTAGAAATTGATTTCAGTCAAACTGTGGTGAGGTTTACATGCATGTCATATGTGAAAATTCATGTGTGCAAAACTATTAGTAGTAAGTAACAGTGAGTAAGGCAAAAGACCTCACTAATTCCCTTTTCTCACTAAAAATTATTGGGTAAAAGCAGATTTTTAAAATGTGAATAAAACCCCTTTTCCACGGCCGGACTGAGGACACACAGCTGTCATCACATGCAGTTACAGAGCGCACACACAGACACAGTGGAGAGAAAGTGATCTGCCACCCGCCGTGCAAACTGGTAAAAATGGATCCATCACCTCTCATTCTGTCAAAGTGTTGGAGCCTCCATGTGCGAGGCTTTGATCAGTGATTGTGTGCGTTTAAAATGTATTTCAGGGCTGCAAGCTCACTCTTTCATCCCTGAGTGAAGTGCAGCCACAGCTACAATGGAGAAAATGGTTCAAATTAGGGCGTTCACTTCACCCTAGTGTTGTGTTTACATCACTGCTGTTTGGAGCCAATAAGCACCTGCCTCTGTTGCAGAATCATTTGACCTGGGTGGGAACGCTGATTGAAGCCTTTTTCCACTGTCGACAGCAGCCGGATGTCAGTGGGTCTAAGCGGGGGGTTTTGGAGCTTAATGCATCAGAAGAAAACTTTGCACATGTCAGTCCACATTATTCCTGCATCAAATCAATGCTGCTTGCTAGAAAAGGGGGGACACACGAAAACAAGTCTGAAAACCAGAAATCATGGCTGTTGGGAGGGAGACTAAGCTCAAAACAAGCCAGTATTAAAACTACAGTGATATGGGGCGTCGTTTAGCTCGGTTGGTAGAGCCGAATCCTGACTCGGATGGCCCTTTGCTGCATGTCATTCCCCCTTTCTCTGTCTCCCCATTTCCTGTCTCTCTCTAATTCTACACTATTGATTAAAGGCAAAAAAGGCCCAAAAATATGTATACTTCTCAAAAAACGAACTACAGTGATATGGGGTCTGTGCTGTTTGCTGCCCAAGGCCACATGCTGACGAGATACAGGCTGAACCTCCTCGTCTCTGCCAGGGTTCAGTTCCATTCATGTGAATTGCTTTGACAAGGCCACATGCCACAGTGAAGAAGGAAAAGCTGAGTAATCCTCAGCAACTCTGAAGAACTTTGCCTCAGCATTAAGCAACAATTCTATATTTTAGATAGTGCTCTTTATAAAATTATTATATATTTTTTTTTTTTTTATAACCAGGCTTTAATTTTATGGCGCTCAATGCAAAAGAAGGTCATGTTATATTCATCCTGGTCCTCATCTTGGGCGTTCCTTCATTTACCTCCATGGTTTCACTGCACTTTACTGTTCTGCTCTTGTATTCATCAGCCATGATTGGGCTGCCAGGAGCATATTGACCTGTACTTGACACTCTCTAAAGACATATGTGCTGAGTGAAATGAAGAGATGGATGGTGGGCCGGCATTACTGAGACGGATAGACTCAATTCATTTGGACGTAGAACACACACACACAGCAGGTTTGTTCTCCTCTCTCTCCCCATCTTTATTGCGCTGACTGTTTTGTTTGCGTTACCGTGGAGTTATGAATGAATGCAATCAGCTCGGGATCACATCACAGCAGGCCAAGTTTCTCGCGTAGCAGGTGTTAAGCCTTTTGATGTTTTGGGGTCAGCGCTCTGATATGTTATCATTACAAATCGCAGCCATATTTGTGCTACAGGAGGGAGGCAGTGCTGCCGAGATCTGGGATCTAAAAGCTCTAAGCCTTTCAGACGCACTGGAGTAAAAACGTGTCAGTTCATTTGACGAAACATTCAATCATCGCATTTGATACTCTTATTAATGACACAGAAAAGGTGACTTTGCAAAAAAAAAACTGTGTTGAATGCTTGAACTTAAAAAGAGAAAACAGATTGTGGTTACTGCTCCGTGAGATTGTTTCGGATTGGTCTGATAACAGGATTATGATGAGCTGAAGGTTTGCCTGCAGACACTGAGCTCAGCTGAGTTTTGCTTTAAGGAACTGAACCCTGAACTGAAGCTACTGTAACTTTACAATAGAGGAATTAAAATGTTAAATATAAATAAAGACAGATGCCACTGCCAAGACGCATGACAGAAATAGGATACCCAGCCCTTCCTTTCCTTACACAGTGCATGCCATTCAACCCCAAACAATAAACCAAAGCACAGCTTAGCCTACATTACAGACAAGACAAGCTCACAGTAACAGTGCAGCCAAGACAATATAATTCATCTCATTTAGCCTAAGTGGAATGGAGACAACATGGCCACACAATGAACCAGGATACAATCCAATTTGGCTATTTACTCTTTGAAAGCAGCTCAACATCCTTGTTGTAGTATGAATTAGTTGAGGTTTAAAGTGTTCCACACAAAATGCTTGGCTTAAAACTAAGATAAGTGCATTAGGTCGAAATGCCGGCTCTGATTAGTGAAGACTTCATGTTTCATTGAGCTATTTGGTTGCAAATTTTCCAAAATTTCAATCTAATTAAACACGAGCATGAAGTTTACAGCAGCAGCTCCTCGTCTGGAGCCAGATTTACAGACAGGATTTAGACTAGTTTGTAGTTGTGTTCTTTCAAGCCAGAAAGCAGGAGACATCTTGCCAACATACAAACATACTCGTCCCTAAGAGCAAAGTTACCATGGTAACGATCAGTGATACCTGCACTGAGCAGAATTGATCAGCACAAATTAGAAAAACATTGCTCATAATTTGCAGTTTGCTAACATATACCTATTATATGTTAAGGTCAGCAGGGTCAAGCAGTTGTTAGCACTGTGACCGGTGTGATTCCTGGAGCTGGGGCGTCTCTGTGTGGAGTTTGCATGTTCTCCCTGTGCCTGTGTGGGTTCTCTTCAGGTTCTCCAGCTTCCTCCCACAGTCCAAAGACATGGACAGTATAGGACGAATGGTGACTAAAGAAGTGCCAGTAAGTGTGAATGTGAGTGTGTGAGGTTGCTCATAGGCCCTGTGATAGACTGGCAACCTGTCCAAGGTGCATGCCCTCCTGTCTTTCTTTCTTTTTTATGTTTCACTTGTTCTTGTAACTGTTGAATTCTTCCATAAGAAAAACATTATCTGCTGAGGTTAAACAGGGCTCAGATGTTGAATGTGGTTCCAACTTCCTATTAATTTACCCATTAGTTCATGTACCACAGTCAGCTTAACCTTGTAATGGATGGATTTAGATGTCTGTGTGAAGTCTGACTAACTATGTTTTAAATCTAAAACAGTCCTTTATGAGAAGGGCCTTGGTGAAATTAACTACATGTACAACATGTAGCATGTGTTTGTGTTGCAGGTTTCTCAGTTTCACTGAGTTGAGATCAGTGTTTTTATCTGCATGGAACAAACAGATGCAATGCTGCAGTTACCATTAACATAGACTCATTATGTTGAGAGGAGATCCCATGTGTTCACAGCCCTGCCTCATCAGACAAACACTGACAAATGTCTGTTTCTCCTCTCGCTCTCTGATGCTAAATGACAGGGAATAAAACAAATGGGAGGGGAAATCCTGCAGCATGTTGTCAGCCTCCATGATGCATTTTATGTACAGTGTCTAACTCATCCATCCTGGCGTCTATGTGTGTGTGTGCGAGTGTGTATGTGTGTGTCAGAGGAGCCATTAAACAGAGCTGACACAGAGAGTTGACAAAAAATGGCCTGGCACTGAGCTTTTTTATTTTTTCCAAACCTCATACTCTGACACATTTATGAGCGCCAGCGAGGTGACAGTATTAATTTCTAAAAGGAGGGAAATGTCAAGATCTCACAGGTGACGCCGGAGCAGAATTCACCTTTTCATTTCACGGTCATTTCACTGGCAAAGTGTGACAGCTCTGATTCAGCCACATACGGGAAAACCTGAGAAGCTCCTTAAAGCTCAGACTGCTTTCATAAGAAATTGACTGCACCTGGCGAAGCATGACAGTAAAAATAAAAATAAAAAATAAAATACCAATTCCCTTCACCAATGCATCAAATGAATGACACATAAAGAATGGGAAAAAAATGACACATGTTTGTGAATGTACAAATTGTGTCATTAAAGGGACATTGTGTAACTTCTCCTGGTATCTATTCACAAAGAATCGATTATTTCGTTCAAAAGTATGTTTTTCATTAATCAGTAATTACCCCCATCAACAAACTGAAGTGTTCCTTTCAGCTCTGAATTTGCCGTTCATATCATATCTACATGGAGCGGGTAAGCTCGGTGCTGGTTGCCATGTCGTGTCGCCATGTTTTTATGTTTAGTGGCAACATGACGGTAGGAAACCACGGAAACTCACCGGAGACACCGGAGCTGTCGGCTCAGGTCGAGGTGGCGTCTGTGAACAGTCACCGTGGTAACGCAGTGAGGAGGAATGGAGCGTTACACTGATGCTGCATTCACGTGCAGTCGGGCAGACGGCCGTCGCTAACAAACCAGGTGTCATTTTAGTCACAGAAGTCGAGAGAAAGCCGGTAAAACGTGGGTCAGGTAAACAATACGACATCGCCGTGACAACATATTGTCACGTGTATTGTTTTGCCTCGTGCTGACGGACCACTTGTTTACATAGAGGCTTGTTTATGACGTTACGTGCAGCGGCTGTCGTCCGTCTGCCGTCTGCCCAATTTCACGTGAATGCAGCATGAAAAATATTATTGAGTAGCTTGCGATATACAACCGCAACGCTAGATGGGAGTAATTCCTTCACAATGTACCAAAATTACAAAAAAATAAAAAATCAACATTGTATTTCTTCACTTTACATACAAAGAAACGTAAACCTGATTAATGTAACTATTCAAAAATAACATTGACAATAAAAAACTGTTCTGACATTTAACTGATGGGAACTTTAGTCTCTCTTCCTCCTTTTCGCGCCTGTTTCTGGAGCTGGAGGTCAAATTTAACGCACCGCTCATTAGTGTGTGTGTGTGTGTGTATATATATGTGTGTGTGTGTGTGTGTGTGTGTGTGTCCGACCTGTGGTTCCCACAGACTGGCAGCCTCAGAGGCTACCTGACCTGAGGCCCCGACTACACCCCCCCACCACCCTCCCTAACAAGGCTGTGACCTTTGACCTCTGGCAGTGAGAACTTGCACAGCTCTGTGATCTTGAGTCTCTCTTTCTCTTCTCTCTCTCTCTCTTTTCCTAGCTGCCTTTCTTCAGCACATACTTTCTCCCTCTGTGTGTGTGTGTTAGTGTGTGAGAGAGAGGGAGAGAGACATTACAAACTTTCTCAAATGCACAGATAAGGAGAGGTCTAATTGCTGGGACAGATGTGTATCTGAGCTGCTGGTAATGGTTTGTTGAGAACAGACAAACCCTGGGAAAACATCTAAAACACTGTGTTTTTTTGTATGTTTCATCATCCTCGTGAAACATTAATTTGGTCGACACCCACCTCACTGTGGTGCGTGTAGTATTACGTTGAACAAGGAGTCACATGATGAACCTAAATTGGGTCAAGTTTGGATGGTAGACTGGTACACCTCCTTCATGGATTCACACACATGCTAACACACTCATGCACTCACTCTCACCACTCAGCACTATGCATTATTCAGACTACATCTCCCTCCTTTACACACACACACACACACACACACACACAGCAGAGAGTCTCATCAGAGCTGCACTGAGCCTCTTGGAAACTCAATGAGATAAGAGGGTTCATCAAACAAAGACTTTCCCAGTCAAACAGAGGTGTAATTGAAATTGGGGTCAGATTGTGGAGGGTGGGGCTTGTGTGGCATTAGCCGCAGGCTGAGCCTAATACTGTTGTTCTCTCTTCCTTGGAAGGCTGAAAAATCTCCAACTCATGAACAACCCCTCCACATTTTTATCATACTGACTCTTGGTCAAATCTTGAGTTTGAATGAATTCCCCTATAGGTCGGTGACAGCCAGGTTCTATTCACTGCCGTATGTGTTCACATACACAGATATTAATATGTGACCGCTCCCTTCCTTCTATTACCACTGTGTTCTCTGAAAACAAACAAGCTCAGTCTGAATGAAAACCCGAATTAAAAGTGATCCAACATGAATCTATTTCAGCTCTTGAGAGACCGGGTTTGTCATTACAGTGCAGCCCTGTGAAGAACAAGTCTGCATTAGTCTGTGGAGCCTTTAGCCTGAGGGGAAGAACTTTAGATGGTGGAAACACACTGAGTTTACACAGAAACAACAAAAGACCAAACAGAGGAAACGTGAGTGAACTTGCAGTGGCAGCGTAAGCCTCACTGTCAACCTGCTGAAATATCTAACTGATGAATCAGCCTGATTCCAAGTGTCCTCTATGTGTCAGCGGTGATTATGTGCATATTTGTGTGTGTGTAGCTGTGCCAGGAAGCTCCCCTAAATGAGTTCCCGGTAACATGGAACTAAAAAGGCAGAGCCAAAAAAATAAAAGATACAACAGCTTTAATTCACGATACATGATTTGCCAACACATAATTGTATTTCTGATCGTGACATCTCTCTCGCTAATGGTGACAATGGTTTCTGCATTTGCATGGCAGCAGAGGACTCTGACCTTCACCTACAGTAATGAATCACAGCAAAGCTGAGAGGTCTTATTGAATGTGTCGACTAAAAAGCATGGCCGCAGGGCTCTCAGCGGGAAACGCAGCGAAGAAGGAAGGAGAGGAATGAGAAAGGAACCCATTGTTGCAAAGGAACTCGGTGTGCAGAGGCTCCCTGACACAGGTATTCTGCTAAATAAGGCCAGCATTGTACAGAGAAGGCATGCACACTGGCACAAAAAATGACAAGAGGTGGTGGTGGGGGGGGCTCTGAGGGGGCTCCTGGGGCTTCAGACACCTGCTTGGATTGTGACCTTGGTTCGGTCCACAGATGACTGACAGCTTGGCTTTGGATTGGTGCATACTGTATAAATACAGATTTTAAAGGCCATACTTCAAGTAGGTGTGATAGTAAGCCAAGTTCGAACTTCTCCCTCAAGGTCTGTTTTCCTTCACCAGGCAACTATTTATGTCATTTCTCCATGAACTCCATTAAAATCTTTGAGGAGATTGAATATGAGAATTGTTGCAGCCAAATGTCAAATTTACCGTGTTGACAGGATTATGAAGAGATGTGGGAGACAGAGGATTGAAGCCAGGTGGATGTTTGATTGAAGAAAAGCAGTAAACCTGAACACTCGTACGTTTACAAAACTTCCAACCAAAATCGTCTAAACCCTTAACACTCCCAGATAATATGGTTGGGAGCATGTTTACCTCAATTAAAAAAAACGGCCTCATATATGCACGTTCTCCTCAGTTCCTACCCCTGGCTATGACGTGGAAGTCCAACAAAATGCGTCACAGAAGAAGAGGAAGTCTGTAACAAGTGTATGAAATGTATAGGGCTGTACATTTCTCCATGTTTTCACACTGACATGCTAACAGTTTGCAGCTAACTATCTTGATTGGGGAATGTGTGGTCTGGAAAAGGAAAAAGGTCCAATACTACAAGCTGAAAGGCAACATATCGCAATCTACTATTCTTCAGTTAATAAATCAATTCCCCTACTGTGCTTGTTTACTGGAGCAAGGACAGTAGCCCAATTAAACGGCCGGGGAAAGCTCAACTTAACCGTGCATATAACCATACTGAATGTCTCTAAACCTGTTCTTTATATTTGGTGAACTGAATTCTGTTTTGACCCTTAATCACTTTTCCAGTTTCATGCTAAAAACATTTAGCAACCCTTGGCACTCGGACAGATGAAGCTTGAAACACCATCATTAGAAGTTTTTCTTCATTATTTCTTGAAAAGACTCAGTTACGTGCTTGAGTGGGAAAGATGGCTCAGAGTAAACTTTCCCATTGGCCCCCCCTGGGGTCTTGAGCCACACACAGTCAGTGTCTTTCTTGCATTTCCATGTTTCACGGAAAGTTACCATTTTCATTGCATATTTTACGACGACACACACAGGCACAAAGGAGCTTGTCAGAAGTCACACTGACAGCAAAGGAGTCCCAGAGGACTGGTCTGAAGCAGCTCCCCTGCCTCCACTGCCCAGGTCGTCACATCATCTCCATTAAAGCATTCCATTCTCCTCCTCGTCCGCCCCCCCTGCACTAGGCAAATGGAGATACAGTGGCATTGATTCATTTGTTGTGGGCCCAGTGCGCTTTTCTCCGGCTCCTCGGTGAGCGGTAGCCGTGATCTAATTACCAGTGGAGAGATGAAGTCGTCTCCCCGAGCATAGCTGATGGGACCATTCTTCTTGTGAATAGAAAAGAAGGCTCGCATCAAGTCAGCTCCTCATGACCGAGGAGCTGAAACTAATGCAAGAGAGCATTAGTTACAGAGAAGCCTGGGGAACCATCAACTGGGAAGCCTGAACGATGAGGCTGCATTGATCTACATCAGCGCTGGAGAAAATCATCCAGTGGGTGACTGCAGTCTGGTCTGTTCGCCTCTTGACATGGAAGTCACACTCATATGGTTAAAGGAAAACAAAGAGGCCTTATTGAAAGACCTCCCATCAAATCTTGCCCATCAATTGAACTTTTCCCAGGGAAAACCAACATTATTGAATTTTCACAGGATTGCCTATCTTCCAGGGCCTCAACTGGGGAGGGATCGCCTCTGGCTAGGCAAGTGGCAAAGGTCAAACATGGCTCACATGTCACTGAGACAGTAACAAGGCTTACTATACACACACACCCTGTCCAAGTCCATGTCACAGAAAACACTTGAGAGCCACTGTGGCTGCATTCCTCCGGCTTGTCCCTCAACAAACAAGTGGGTTTACCTTAGGAAACGGCTTGACCTGCTCAAGCCAAAGTCTGCATTCGCAAAGTGCTTTGTCTTGCCTGTTTTACAACGGGGACAGGACCACACACACACTGCGGCCATGACCAGCGCTGGTATTGTTCGCATGGTTGCTAAGGTGCTTTGAAACAGTGGGTGAAAGGGTAGAAGATGGCCACACAGTTGTTTTAAAACTAATGAATGGCCTCCGTTCTGCCTGCCATCGCTGCTGATAATAGCTTTGCTCAGGCTGGACGTCCACAGGAGACAAGGCAGGGGGCTGTTTTGGAACTAAAAAGTTCAAAGTTTAGAGGAGCTCGAGAAAACTCATGCTATGTAAACACACACACACACACACACACACACACACACACACACACCTCCTGATAAACTGTCAACATGAATTATTCTGCCATTCCCCCCGATCGCTGTTTTGAGGCAGCACACCCTCAGGTGCAATTACAGTTGACAGCAAAGATTATAACGGCCTGTAACAGACGTGGCGCATGAGGATCCAGACAGGGCCCTCCTCATTAGGTATTCAAATGAAGGGGATTATATTCAAAAGTGTTTGTATCAAGTCGGGCATGTAAAATGCTTCTAATCCTTTTGTCAGACACAACGCAACACTTTTGTCTTAATAATCAAACTCATGATGAATCTGTCAGCTCGGGTTACGGTTCTCACACTGTGAGGAGACACTTGTGTGAAGATCATTTTAACAAACTGAATGGCTGGATGAATCTGTCAGGAATTAGTTTTGTGCCTTGCATAAATTTAAATAAGATATTGATGAAAATGCTGCTTGAGTGATGATTCAAGTGGTTACACATAACTGACTATGTCTGTCTGGATTCATCTCGGAGGGACATTGCAGAGGACGAGTCTTGTCTGTTGGCTTCATCAGCCGCTGCCATCAGTCGCACAAACTCGAGGGGAGACCAAGAGGCTACTTTCATAACAGTTTTAGATCTATATTTCTTATCTTTAAATTTCACATCTCCATTGTTTCACAATAATTAGTAATCAGGATCTTTATGCTCCTAACTCCTTCCATCAATCCCAGTAAATGTGTGTGTACTATATGTGAGCCTAATGTGCATCTATTGAAGCAGGAACTGTCCAGCTTTATTATTGATCGCTTTCTAAACAAGAGGATAGCATGAACCATTGGTCCTGAAAAACACTTCCACATTAATGTTTTTACAAAGTTAATTTCTCCAACGGTAAAAGATGAATTTCTCCAAAACAGAAGTGTGTGATAGTTATTTACTGTTCACCTTTTGTAATGGTTTGGCAATTAGAAACAAGGGTTTAAGTCATTCTATCTTTAAGATTGGTGTGATGAAGGACTGAACTGGCACAAGTACAAAAAAGTCCCCCTGTTTGCCTTGGATCTGGGACAGCTTATTAAATTATCTAGACACCTCTTCAGGTGTGAGCTAGAATATAAAGTAAACTGTAGAAAAGTGGACAGAGAAACAAGAGGCCGATAATAGGCAGCAGCTCTGACATGAGTTCAGTTCAATCTCAGTCATTTCATGCCCCAAATTATTGCTAATTTCTAATATCATTAGCATCATGTCTGCCAGTGTCATGTTAATGAACGTTTAACATGACAATGAGGTTTTCCAAATGAGCAGCTGAGGGAAATGCTCATGTAATTACACAGCAGCACAACTTTACCATGAGCCCCGGCATTACGCACGTGATGCGCTTGATTCCGGTGAGGTAAAGTGATTTCAGGTGCAACAACAGCTTCTGCAGTATGTTCTTCGCAGTATGTTTAATTAACAAACTGTTTTAAATTAATCTAATTAGATTTGCATATAAAAACGTCAGTAAGGGAAATGAATAATGCAGATGAGGGAAGCTGCACCGCTGTAGATCTTGGAAATCAACCAAGGCCAACATGTTTCAGAACCCTTCTCAGAAACACTTAGCGTCTGATAAAGGAGGAGAGAATGCTGCTATGATAAAGGCGGACAGGGCTGACAAAGAGGAACGCGCACAATAACAAAGCGTTTAAGATTTCAGTATAGGCTGAGGAACCCAGTGGCCTGAGAGGATGAAACACAAAGATATCTGCCTCAGTGGCACGGCGGACACTGTCGGCTCTTATCTGCCTTCTTGACCCCAGAGCTGTCTGAGGGTTTGGTGATTCCAGTCACAGCAAACACAAGACGCCACTGGGAGATAACACATACCAGGACTGAGTCACATCGCAACAATAAATTCCCAGCAAAGTTACACTGGATGTGAACATCACAGATAGAGCAACATATTTTCACAGTGCAGTGCATGAAGGAAAACAATCTGCAAACTGAAAAACAAAACAAAAAACTGTGTATTTTAGAGAGGCATCAGACATCTGTAACTTCTTTCTGAAAAGTTACATAAAAATCTATAAACTATCAAATGCACACTTGTCTAAAATGGCCATAAAAGATGATTAAACCTCAAACACCTTAACATTTTTGGATGTGGGGGTGTTAAAAGCTAAACAGTTTCATTTTTTATGCTACTTCCAAGAAATCATATAAGCCATCTTTTATCTCAATAGAGAATTCCTCCAGAGCAACGGTTCTCAAAGTTTTTCACATCAAGGACCAACAGACAAATTTAACCATGGACCCCTGTCTGGTAAGATCTTTGCTTTCAGATGTTTTATTACAGTGCCTATGACTAAAATGGGTCCTTAATCCTGTCGATTTGTTACTTATGGGTGGAATCACAATGAAAATACATTATTCCATGAGGGTCTGAATTTTGAATTGACCCTTTTGTAGTTCCCAAGATCTCCATGGCTCCTGCTCCCTGGCAGCACTGCAACTGCGAGCAGCGTGTGGGCGTTAAATGATTTCATACGTGTGCATTTCCCTGCCAGTGATTAGAAACATAAGCTGTATGAAAAGCCACGGGAAAAAAAGCAAATAGACCAAAGCCCAATTTAGACAGCTGTCTGTCTCTGCAGCAGCTCAACCTACAGTAATAAAAGTGGTTGAGATGAAAAACTAACAAACTGACAGGTGCTTCCAGACCACTTTCATAAGCTGGGAATAATTTCCTCTCTGAGCTCTGGGGGCTTTGTCAAGTGGGCCCACATGTTTGAAGAACCTGCTTCTTATTAGGTCTAATAAATGCCAGCCTTCACTTGGCTCTGGTTGTAGTGCTTCTACTGGAGTACAGCGGGGTAGCGGGGGCCTACAGCTATTTAGGTTGACACCAGCGGCGCGTCTCTAATCCACTGCAGCCAGGTGGCTCTCGCCTACACCCCTTCCACAACCTCTTCCTTCCAGTTTCCTTTTCCATTCAGCTATAAAAGCCATCAGCTCTTCACTAAGTTGAGGAGCTGGGGAGAAATTGGCTGGGAGGGGCGCCAAGGCTCCTCCAGACCTGCAGGCCACCTCCAGAGGGAAAAGGGGAGCATTTCCTGGGTCAATGGAGAGGATGTGGTGGGATGGAGCCACTATGTGGCAGCTGTCAAGACCGAGATCCTGAGAGGCCAGGGGTTAATAAGGCTTGGCAGGGGTGTTACCAAGGTGATCTCCATAGTTACCCAAGGCCTCGGTCGAGGGAGGTTGGGTTAATCAAGGCAAGAGAATATGACGGACAACTCAGTAATGTCATAAACTTTACAAGCAATTAATACTCTTGCCAAAGTGGAGCTTCAGTAGCCTTTATGATCTAAGGCATGTTGCTTCGGAGTTAATGTGGGATGTATTCAATTTACAAAAAGCAAAATGAGTTTTCATTTTATGAGGAGCCAGAGTGATTCAGAACTGGAGCTGAAGAATCAGGAGCTACATAAAGAATCAGGCTACTTATAAAAGTGGGCTGTTAATAAAGTGGTTGTGATGATTTACAGTTGGCAACTTTGCTGAAAAATAACATAGATATTCCAGAAGGACATTTAGAGGAGGAAGCAGGACTCTGTGAAAGTGTAATGACTGTAGGAGGAAAAGTTTGAACTTTTCTCTGAATAACTAAACAACGTGGAGTCATAATGCT
The DNA here is from genome assembly GCF_905171665.1 of Trachurus trachurus. NCBI lineage: Eukaryota > Metazoa > Chordata > Actinopteri > Carangiformes > Carangidae > Trachurus > Trachurus trachurus. The sequence continues at coordinate 12,078,863 of NC_139901.1, forward strand.
GCATAGCAACAATACATCACCAACTGCCGACAGACTTATCATCATCATCATCATCATCATGACAAGTATTTATCCTGATCCGATGTTGTTTTTGCATTTGTGTCCATACTCCATCTTCCCACGGCTGAATGCAGCAAATACAAGGGCATTCCCAAGAGGTTGCTGAAAGCCATTTTGGCGAACGAGGTAAATCACAAAACAGAGTAAACACACAATGGATGAAGCAGTTTGTACAAGGAAAGTAAACGAGAGCTCTTCATCACAAACTAACCTCTGCTATGTACTGAGCATCATAAACTGAGTGAGATCTGACTGACAGCGGAGTCTTTCATGAAGCTTTTCCGTGTTAAGCCTTTAGAAAAAGAACAAAAGCCTTACAGAAAGATAGTGAAGATGCTTCACTATCGTTCTGTACACCATCTATCTTAATACTCAAACTTCCATCAACCATAAAGATTATCTGCAACCTGATGAAAACTATATTCTGACATTTCCTGACTGCACAAAAAGAAGCGAGCTCTTGAGTAAAAATGTGCCTAAGAGCGATAACTTCTGAATGAAAAAACTGAAGGCCACAATGAAATGATGGTGCATGTGAATACTATTGCAGAGTTCCCTCTGGCCCCGCAAAGAGCTGATGTGGGACGATCTAGAACGGAGGATGAGACGCCTTGTTTTCACAAAAACTAAACCTGAGGGAAATTGAAGCGCTTAAAGTTTTGCTTTTGTTGGGTTTTATCTTTTGTTCTACTGAATGGTTTGTGTTTGTAGCCTGGGGGCTAACTGGACAGCAGTCTGCTCTACTGTCTGGGCTGCGGTCCAGACTGGTGGTGGTGGTGCCGCTGCTGCTGGATGCTTTGGCTTTGGGCTTTAACCCCCGTGGTTGAACCTGAGCCCTGCAGCTGCTCATTACTGTGCAGTGGAAGTGCTGGGATTGCTTTATGAGCTCTGGGAAAGTCAGGAGGGATTCTCTGCCCACTACAAGCCAAGCAATGCAGTTACATCGACAGTGAGCCCAGGGACACGCGGCTAGCCCGGGCTAATCCCAATATCCAATTTAAAAATGTTGAGAAATGATAACCAGATGTCAAATGCTCATGTGTTGGCTTCGGAGTCCAGCGGGCTGTAACGCAAAGGAGGTTATGGAGGACATTAGACATGAGCGCTATCTCTCCAAGTGGGATATGACTCAGTTAAACCTGCGGGGGTTTGAAGTCGTCTCCTGTTCCAAGGAAACGTTTCGAAAAATTACTTTTCATTAGATGTAGTTATTCTGAACAAGGCGCCTAATGAGTTATACATTAAATTATACACTTTCATTCTCCTATACTTCTGTAGATATCATCCATTTGTTGATATGTTTAACCTTTGTTCTTAATGATCGTCTCTCTCCAGACTGTAGGTTTCTACAATTCCCAGAATGCCTTTTGACAAGCCCGCTTGAAAAACTACCATGAGCTCGCCGCTTCCGGTGAAAGTTGCAATATGAGAATGTCAGTCGAGCGGTTCATGAATGCCGGGGTGTGTCTGATCAAGCTGTTCCCCATTCTCGACATGTGTCGAGATGCACTGCATTCTGGTCTATTTATGTTATTATCAGATTATCCGCAGCAGATTCTTATTTGTAGTGGTTAGTGTAGCAGGTTTACATCTCACACATAGCCCTATGCAGTGTGCTCATAAAGCTTTTTGTTCAGTTCAAATCGTTTGCTCAAGTTTAAACATTTCATTTACATCGTCCAAATCAAAGACACAACTGTTTGGATCTTTGCACTGACTTTAGATGTTACCCGTCTCTAAAATGTGTTTTGATTCTTATAGAGTCTCAACTAACTGTAAGAATCTCAAACATCTTCAAAAATTCATTTTGGGCCTCCAAACACATACGGCAAATCATGGGTGTACAGATTCCACTGACTGATACATATTACTCTACTCAGGTGACATGAGTTAAATAACAGGAAATCACACGAGTGGTGCTGTTGTGATTCACACTTCTTCATCTCAGCTCTCAGAGTGCATTTCTCAGACCTCTGTAAATCATTAGCAAGCTCCTTTAATGAACTCTCCTCTCTCTCTCTCTCCCTCTCCCTCTCTCTAACTTCAGCCCTCCTCACTTCTTATCACCACCAATTGACAAATCCAAGTAAGCAAACACTGAGTCACTGCACCTGCGTTTCCGACCTTCAATCACAGCAAATTATCACAACAGCCTCGACTCAAACGCCTCCCACTGCAAAGTGAGAAGGAGGAAGTGAAGCGAAAGCTCCATGAAAAGGCTGGGTGCATGGTTTACAGTGGGGAGCCCGGCTGTTTGAATCCAACTCTTTATGATCAGTGTTTACACAGTAACACGGTGTCTGACATTTAGATGCAGAGCTGACCTTATGAAAAGATGTTCCCTAAAACAAAGTAGTCGGATTTAATCTGCTGTAAATAATCATCAAATGTCATGTGTAAAGAAAAAAAAAGCTTTTAAAACCAGGTGTCAAATGAGGAGTGATTTATTCGCACCCACATGACAATCACAATAGACTGGAGACTGTTAGTCTTCTCACTCAAGAGAGAAGAGCTACAAAACTATATGGGCTGACTGATAGTCAGAGGGTGTTTGTCATAGTTTGGACTGGTGGCCTCTAGTTTGCTTTGTGGCAGCAGTTTGGGACAGCCCTGTTCTTCAACATGACCAAAGCCACTCATAAAGCAAGGTCTATTAAGAAATGGGTGTGGAAGAAATATACTGAGCTGCACAGAAGCCCCACAAAATTAATCCAGCAGTTATCCAGCAGAATGGAGACCAGGTCCAAATTGCAGAAATCCTAATTGGGAGTCTATGGAGAGTCCATGATGTCGGAATGAGATGTTCAAAAGGTCATTTTTCAGGTGCCCCATTTACAGAAGGCAACAGGTCATTTCACTCTATTTCTAACTGTAACAATAACAAAGACAAAATGCTTAATAAAAACGGCTTGATTTAGGTTGTTCTCATAAATCTGCTGTAGTGTGGAATAAAATTCCTGACACTTTATATAAATATGTAAAAAGAAATGGAAAGGCTGATACTGAATGGCACCATGCAGCTGCACAGAGATCTTAACCCTGAGAATCACGATCCAGTTTGTACTTCCACACAATGTCCTTATCGAGCCGCTTCATCCTCTTTTGTTGGCACAAGACTGGCTGCCAATTCACCCTTGTCTGTTTCTCCGCAAATTAAACTCCCTTGACCTATTCAGACTGGAGGAGGGTTTTTGTGTGTGACTTCCCACACGGAACAGGTGAACAAAACAAGAAAGACTGAATTTGTTTCTTTCCACTGGATATTTTAGCCTTGAAAACAGTCAGACACATCTCAGAGATCTCCAGGCTCAATAATGTCCCTACTCCCCCGACTCCCTCATCTCCTGTTGTCCTCCCCTCTTCCCTCAGAAAACACCTGCATCCATGACAAAGGTTTTTGTCAAGACCTCCATGTTAAAAGCAGCAATTCTGTGAGCATGCAGCTTCAATCATTTTTCCCCCTGTGGTGTTCGAGAGCAGAAGAATGAAAGTATGCAGCAGCTATAAGGGCTAAAGAGGCAGCTCCAGAGAATCAAAGAGGACAAGTATCAGTCGCATTCAACAGCACAGTAGCTGCAGTTTGATGACACATCTGGGACTTAAATGGTCAGGGAAGAAAAGCAAAAAAATAGAATTCAAAGTGAGGAATATTATCACGTCAAACATTTATTTGTAAGCATTTAAATAGTGGCAAAATTGCAGCATTAAAGCAACACGACGTAGTTTTTCAACCGAAAACCGCCGGTGTTGTAGAATTTTCCATCTCCCCACCAGAATCTCACTCCCCTAGTCAGAGTTACAGGGGGAGTTGGAGTTTGGCACCGGCACCAGCTCCGGCACCAAATAGATGAAAGCTACTGTACTTCTGCAGGGATGCTCATACAACAGTATTTACGACACAGGGAACAGACAATTGCCCTTCTCAACTAGAGGACTAAATCTTACATTGCGTGGCTTTAATGTCGATTTTTAAGCCATTTAAGAAGGTTTTACATTGGTCAAAAAAACACGCTGAGACCTGCTAGCGTTGGGCTTTTGTCAGCAATTGATAAGGGAATAACTGGTATTCACACCTGCTCCAATCAGCAGTGATGTAAGTCTAGACTCAGAACACAGACAGTGTACAGACACCTGTTATCTGTCCAGCATGAAACACTGCGACTACATTGCACTCAAGGATAAAAGAGTAAGCTGCAACCCTGAAATTAGTTATTAAAAAACACACAATGTAAGTGTCTCATACAGAGGCCCTAACACTTTTACTATTGTCAGCATGTAATATTCCCAACATTTACATCTTTTCTCTTTTCCATATTATTGTATATTTATGTCTTTGGGTTTTAGCATATTTGGATGACAAATGTCCCCTCTGACTCTTAGAAGAGATTGAGCGAATAATGTGAATATAATCAAAATCGCAATATAACTTAGTGTAATCACAGGGTGTAGAAATAAAGGAGAAAGTATCACGCACCAAATATCACATCATCGCTTTTTTTTCTGTGAAAATGAGCTGAAATCGTGACTCATGCAACAATATAATATATTTATAATTTTATTGTATGTATTTAAGCCCTAACATGAAGCAACTATACTGCAACATGTGTATCAGCATTCAAACTGAGTTGTGAATTGAGTATTTCCCTGGACCGTGTACGAAATGACTGGCAAAAGCAGGACTAAGCTCTCATTATATCCGAGTGCAGGATACACCGCCCTGACGGACAGTGTACAGCAGAAGGAGGCCAGCGGTGCACTGACACGTGACAACATACACACAAAACATGAATGGAGAAAGGAATGTGAGAAATGTCCAAAAGTCAACAGAGGCGCAAAAGATTCAACTAAATGGCCTCCTCAGGTTTCATTGTTAACTTGAGCTGTTACTCATTGCAGGAACATAATCAAAGATTGCAACCTGCCCGTCAGGCCACAGCTTCCACCCAGAGCGGTTAATAATAAATGGAGCGGGCAGAGTGGTCCTGTTATGTCTAGCTAATTTTTGAAGCATGAGTGTAGTCTGTGTGTCACATTGAAGTCAGGACAATGCTGGGAAGAATCTGAGGACAGGGATCAAAAGGTAAGAGCAAAGGTCAGTGACTGTGGGAGGCCTGTAGGTAATGGATCCAAAGTGGTGCAGGAGCTCTGAAGAGACTGAGCATGTGCTGCTGTTCATACTCAGGTGTGTGTGTCTGTGTGTGTAGCATGGTGGTTCAGTTAAGGGCGTGGCTGTCTGCAGGGGAAAGAGAAAAAATAACTAAGAAAGAGTGACAGAGTAGCAGAGGAAAGAAATGGAGGGAGAGGAGCAAGTTGTTCAACATGACAAGTTATAGTAGTAGTAGTGAAATTCATCCAAAGTGACTAATAAGATCTGAAATCTCAGGCTATGTCTACACAACTATGTTTTCATTTTATAATGCATCTCTTTTTTTTTTTACATTTTCTCCTCCCATCCGCACCGTTCTAGGGTTTCTGAGCCCAACAAACTTTTTTGATGTCTTAGTTTGGAAAGGGCTGCATTGTAATGTGGACATGCATGAGACCTTTGGAAACAATGACGTAGACAGTTGCTCCTGATTAGGTCTAAATCTGCATCAACTACAACAACTACAACTACAACTACTAAATCTACTTCCTATTCCGGCTTGCACATGCCCCAGTATCAGTCAGGTATATTCTCAGGTGTGATAGTCTGAAGGCAGAATGTTTCATTTGAAAACATTAAGTGTGGACGAAGCCCCAGGAATGAGTGACTTCTCCTGCTTTGCGGCTGTGCAGATTTCCCATTTTCCAAGATCTTTGTCAGAATTATCAACTGAGCCTGTTTTTGATCTGATTAGATAAGTACGGTACTCAGTTTGAAAATATTTGAGAGAAAAACACTGTGAGATCTGCTTCACAGAGTACTTCTCCCCCAACCTGCCCTTCTTTAAATTCTTGAGAGTTTAGAGAGCATATTCTGTAAGTAGACTTGTCAGAGCCTTCCTCAGGTGATGGATGTGTGCCAGCAGCAGCAGCAGCAGCAGCGTTGCCATTTATTCTCCTCCAGGTCTCTACTCTGTGCTTAATGTTCATGCGGGTCCTCCACCCTCAGCTCTCTCTGCCTCTCCAGCTCCTATTCCCCTCTCAGTCTCAGCACAATCAAGTGCCCCCGTCAGCAATGGGCATTTCATTACCTAAGTGCCAATTCCTTAGCAACCAAGCAGGTACTAGAGCAGTTAACCGCAAGCTGGCAACTGAATGCCAATGAGAGGGGCTGTGCTTGTGCTTTAAACCTCACTCAGTCTACAGGGAAAAGATGATGACCTGATCAATTCGGGGGAAGGATTTGTGTATGTGGCTTCATACTTGATCAATTTACCCCAAAATCTGAGTTTACATTGTGAATTTGAGAAATTACTTTTTCTCTTCTTCACTTCTGTCTTTCTTTGAAACTTCAGTTGATTATCTTTTTCACTACAGCTTTTCTTGTTTTGTTTCCATATAGAAACATCACTCTTCAAATGAGTCCAGCTTTGCTAAGCAGTTAGGCCAGTTTTGATTTATATAACCAGGTATGTGCAGGAAGTTTGGTTAAAGTCTTAAGTGAATGCACATTGAGAGAACTATTTAACTTTGAAAAGAATCTGCATTTTATGGAGAGTGGATCAATACATCTATGTAGCCTGCTTAAATAGAGTCAATGTCTTTCTGGGCAGCTGCCAGTACTGTGAAAGCTCAGTGTTTCTCTCCCTGTCCCCTTTGTCCCATAAATGTCCCTGTAACTTGATTAAGCAAGATTGATAAGGACACTGTCTGAGTCCCTGGCACACCAAATGCTTTAAGTGCATTTGTGTGGCCAGTAAGAAGTACACTTATGTTAAAAATCTACATTTACTGCAGTCGATTTTTCGCAGTGCCGTGGAAACTGAGCAGCAGGGAGGTGCACTGAGTCAGCCCTGAGCTTAGGGATCCGGGTTCAAGCATTCCTGTCAGCAAGCATCTACGCAGCAAGAGTGTCTATAAGCAAGTGTCAGCTTCAGGATTGCTATATGGCACAACTAAACCTCAACCTCTGACCCCACAGTGAAGGGGAGGTGGCAAGTGAAAGTCCCCAAAACAATCAATAAATTATCACATTAACAGAATTCCAAGATCAGATAACAGAGATAGGGAAATGTTGCTTTCACCACATCATTTTTTTGAAAGTAAAATGTGGTTGGGAATGTGGGGAATACTGCCCTCAAAAAAAAAAGGCACCATGGCCTCCCACTGCAGAGGAATCTCTCAAACATCACCCTTCCCCCAGGCTAGTGATGGGGGAAATGGCCGTCGTCAGGTAAAATGACCCTTAATGCCTTCTGAATAGAGCGGCTAACTTTACGCAGCCAGGTCATTAGGGAGACAAAAGGGCAGGCCGAACAGCAGGAGAAGACCCCCAACCATAGCTACCCCCCCCCCTCCCCTCCCTCCCTCCTTCACCCTCCAGGGTCAAAGAAGGACTCCAAATGTAGCCTGGCTCTGCCCCACCAACACTCATCTCCCCGTGATCCTTTACGCTTCAGTCTTCTTGTGAGCGACAGAGCAGAACAAGGCGCTCCCAAGTTGGAAAGGCATGAAGCAAGTAGATGAATCTGCAATGGAAAAAATTAACTGGGGTGTTTTGCATTTGGCTGCTGTTCAGCTGAAGTAATATGAACGTGTGTTGATACTGATAATAGTCCTGTGCAAACATCCTCCGCTGCCTTCTGGAAGAGGCTGACAGTCAGCGCATCCAGCATGTTAACAATGTTTGCAGATGACTTGGGAGGCCAGGAGGCAACCTGAAGGACGACAGGAGAGGAGGAGGAGGAGGAGGAGGAGGAGGAGGAGGAGGAGGGTTTGAGAAGAGAGGAGCAGGAGTTTGTGGGCACTTCCCGTACATGCCGTATGCAAAAAGAGCCCTGCGCATATACACACACACCAAAACACACACACACGCAGTCTTGTCTCAGTTGACTGTCTTCAGATTGCGGTCCAAACATCAAAGTGCCAACGGTGTTTGTGCATGCAGGCATTTACAGCACTGCTGAGTGACCACACACTCATAGGCCCACAGCAAGGCAGACAGCCAGGCCTGGACGGAGCAAATACCCAGAGCTACGCAACAGCAACAGCAACAGCAACACACAATCCTTTCCTCTGAGGACTCGGCGAAGAATGTGGGAAGTGAGTGCTAAGTTGTGCTAACTGGGAAATGTCAAACCTCTTGGTTTCCGTTTTCCAAGTTTAGACAAACAGCAGTTGGCCGTGTGCCTTTGTTCTACCCCTGCCTTAAAACAAACTAACACAAGGTGGTTAATTTCATTTCTGATTTAATTTTATTTTTTTCAAGATAAATTAATTTGGTGAAATATCAGAAAGCTAGGAGTACATAACAAATTCAGTTTTGCAGAGCTCAACTTGAAACCAGCAGAGAGCACCGACAAACGGTCACATTTAAAAACCAGGAGCTTCTACATGTGTGCACATCTGCCTGAGCATTGGCAGACATCAGTCAACAGTTGGCGCATCAGTTAACTGCTTCTTGTTCAAACACATAAAATATACAGAAAAACACTTGAACTCTTGGATGGAAAGTTAAGTCCAAGTACATTTTGTTGTTGTTTATTGATAAGGAGGCTCCAATTGAAAACAGAGCAAGACAAGACAAGAAGTAGAAGAGCGGGAGAAAGACCACGTGCCCTGAGCAAAGCACTCGGACATCACCATCATAAAAGTAAAAAGTCACTGCTAAAAATGGCTTTTTTCCTTTGAGTTAAGTGCCTGTCACATCCGGGGTCAGGTTTCTCTGCCACACCGGCCAACAAAGGGAGGCAGAACAAAAAGGAGCAGGCCGAGCCCTGGCAGTGACTCCTGAAAGACTTGGTTCACTGAGAGCAGTAATTTCACCTCATTTAGAACGAAATCCCCGTGAATAATCTCCCGACATGAGAACCTGTCTCGCTAACCCGGAATGGGCAGGATGAAGTGTGCTCGGTTGAGCCCATGTGTCCGTGTGTGTGTGTGTGAGAGAGAGAGAGAGAGAGAGAGAGAGAGAGAGAGAGGTGTCCCTTCTGCATCCAGACCTACCAGGAAAGAAGTTTTTTTTTTTTTTTTTTTTTTTTTAGGAAGAACAAAGTCTGAATAGATTCATATAATTTTGAAAACTGCAATGTTAAAACTTCCACAGCCAAAAAGTGCTCGTCTCACTTGACTGTCTTCGGAAAGAGCATGAGAAATTCAGTCCAGCAAAGCCCGCCCACCCCCTTTGAAAAGAAGATAGCAGTTTATTACTCCCAAGGTTATGATGTCAAGAAGGTTTAAGGCCGTAGTTACAGAATTAAGTTAAGGCCCTCATAAATATCAAAATGTCTGCTTGTATGAGAGAGAGCGAGGGAAGCGGCCGGGGGAGTGTAATAAGACCCGCCTGCAGATATAAAGTCAAAACAGAAGGAGTCAGTGGAGGAGTGACATCTCTGAGTTCAGGGCAACATAACATTTTCTCTCAAAATTTAAGACTGTATGTACAGTATGTCTCTGTGGGCATATGTTTGTGAGAGAGAGAGAGAGAGAGACGGTGGACAGCAGTGCACCTCCATCAACAACATCCCCCTTTCCTTCTGCTCTTTCAGAACTCTCTTTATGCTTTGATGAACAGGCCACAACAAAACCCTGAGTCTTTCGAGACGCCATGCTCCCTTCTCCTTAATCCTTTCTCCTCCCATCAGTTCCTCCTGCCATGAACTTGAGATTGTGTATTACTTGAGGAGGAGGGGGGGTGCCATTCCTTTTCCCCCTCCAACCTCCAGAGACATTTCTTGTCAGCCATCATCTCACCGGGGGGAGAAAGAGAGAGAGAATAGTGCACACATGCTAGTCAAAGTCTTGAGGACAGGTCTGTGTGCCCACTGATCCCAACTTCAGAGCTTTGATAATCGGCCATGATGGAAGACAGGTGGTTGGGAGGAGAGAGGGTTCAAAAAGATGATCAGCCAACAACAAAGGCACCATCCCCTACCCCCACACCGCCACAGCCTTCCACACCCCACCAAAAGCTGCCCTCCGAGCCTTTGTCAAAGAGGAGAAGCTGTGGCGGTGGCCTGAGGGTGATCATTTACAATCTTTTTTTCCTCTGAGCATTCCACAATCCTCGTTCCACCACGTGCACCACCCCAGAAGGAACAATAATGGAGCTCCCTACCCCTCATCATAAACTCAATCTCCACCTTCAGTTTTTAATAAATGAGCGAGTGGGATAACAGTTTGGTCCCCAAGTTTGCCACTGATGAAAAAACTTCTCTCTTCTCGGCGCGTTGCAATTCCTGTTAATTCAGCCAACCGGCGGCTGAGAGGAGCCAAATTAAAACGCCGTCTGCTGCTCTCAGGAGGTTTCATCCTCTGCCCCGGTGCTCCCCTCCTTCATTCATATGTATACGCAAACTCACACAACAATACAGCGGTGCACACAGTATACAGAAACAGAGCAGACACATGGGCACATTTCAGCACCTCCACCACACAGCACATATCAATTATTGCAGCTAAAATGAGAAAAGGGTACTCTTGGGAAGATTTTATTTAATAAACTTCAGACTTTATCGGTAATCCAGGGAGGGAAGGTGATGAAGCGTCGCCCTTTATCAGGACTGTCAGCGCTTCATCTCAAACCAGCCGAGTGATTTGCATGGTGGATCCCATTTCAGCTTCTTCAAAGTAGTAATGGCCGGGCTAAAGCGAGCGAAACCAAAACACAATGGCCGTGACTGACTGCAGGCAATCCACCGACTGTAAACCTCCAGGCCGAGCGCCTCCTGGGCCTCCGTTGACTTGATGGCCACCCTTCCAATTTGTTCTAATTCTCAGTTGAGGGATAATAACACATCAGGCATGACGTGTCAGAAGCGACTGAGCCTCGGAGGATGGGATGAGGGGCAGAGAGAATACAAAGCAGATCCTTCTTTACATGAATTTGTCTCTAGTCCAGTTTCACTCCGTTCAATTATTTCTCTTTCTCAAAACAGCTACAAGTGGAACCAGATAAAGTGGAGCAATCTCACTTCTCTGGCACTTTTTCGTTTTGTTAATTTAGCCAAGCAATCAGCAACTCCCCAGAAGCAAAACGTGTGCACACATTGTTGATGGAGTTGTTGACGAGTAAGAATGACAAAAAAAAAATTCCTTGAGCAGCTGCTGACATTTTCTCTGAAATTTAATAAATCACTCTCCCGCCCACAGGCAGAACATTTCAAACACCAAGGCTAAAAAGACTCATTCTCAAGCCAAATAAAGCAAATAACAAACCAAATATGTTATTTTAGTGGTGTGAATGGTGATATACTGGTCTGTCCTTCACTCCACGTTTGTTTTGGACCTCACCTCTAATTAGCTTCGTTACTCCTGAGCATTGGATCAGTTACAGCAGGCCACCATACGCTCTGCTACAGGCCTATAGAGCTCCATAGAACTCATAAAATATAAAGCAGGAGTCATTGATTAAAGGTATTTTTGTTATATAAAGGTCAGCAACTGACCCTGTGGTTTAGCAAGCGGTCAGCCAAACAGTTCAGAGATCTCAGCTGCAAGCTGAGCACTAAGCCAGTCAGGAAGCAGCTTCACTGTGGACGGGACTTCTGTAGTGCTAAGCTAAATGGCCAGTTTAAAAAGCTAACATAAGACATTTTTAGTTAGGGTTGGTTAGGATTGTGGATGATTGTTGCTATGAGCAAGTTAGCTAGCCCAAAGACTGTATGTTAGTCTTGTTTATTCCTAATCCTTTAGCAGCAGCTAGCCATCCCACCTCCAGAACATATGGCTAATGAGATACAGACAAGAGACAAAAGTAAAAGTAATAAAAGAAATGATAATCCAATGTCCTTCCTATTATTACAAAGAAATTTGTGTCCATATTTAAGTGGCATTTTCAGACTATTCAGCTATGCAAAACTAACACTGACTATTTTTTTTTGGTGTAAGTGCAACCTGACAGGCTGTTTAGTCTCCTTATATACAATTAGTCTAAGCAGCAATTATTATGCCGAGTTGGTTTTAGTTTGCAGCACTTAGTCAAATCTGAGATGCTTTATGCTTGTGCACAGAGCAGCCTGTTATGTGTGAGGGTGCATTCTGTCAAAGAGGATCAGTGTTTGAATAGCAATGTCTGAATATGACACTAGCATTGATGCCAAATGAAGCTTATCCTAATTGACAGTACCGTTTGGTGTTGTGTCATATATGCACAATGCCATTAAGAAATTACGGGCAGACGGCACAGCAGAAGGCTGGCTGTGGCATTGAAAGCTTGTGTGAGGCATTGACATAACAAGTGTGTGTGTGTGTGTGTGTGTGTGTGTGTGTGTGTGTGTGTGTGTGTGTGTGTGTGTGTGTGTGTGTGTGTGTGTGTGTGTGTGTGTGTGTGTGTGTGTGTGTGTGTGTGTGTGTGCACTGACAAGTTTGTGGAGTTCATTATCACAGGGGTTGGATCCTCATGAGCATAGATGAAGTCCAGAAGCATTTAGTTCAGTCTACTGTGGAGGGGGATCCCTCTTTATCCTTTATTTCCCATCTCTCAAGACACCCATCTTCCCAAAAAAAACACAATAAGAGAGGAGGGGTGGGGGCCGTTGGCAGAGACACAGAAGGAGAGGGAAGGACAAAAAGTAGGAATAGGAGGTTCAAGGAGGGGAAAAGAGAGGAAAAAGAGGAGAGAAATCGCCTTTCAATTCTTGCCATTGTCTAGATGTAAATTGGAGCTGATCAAGATTCCGCTAGCATCGTAACCAGCAAGTTCAATCTGCACAGCCTGAACAGAGACAGAGGAGAGCCATACTGAGACACAGGGAGGGAGACATAGATGGAGAACAGCAGTGTGTTTAAGAGTGACTCACATACACACACATGCAAAGAACACACATACAGGGACAAAGAGGGAGATCTGGCTTGAGTAGGGGTAACAAACACACCACTTTAGAAGCAATATAGCAGTAAAAAGAAGAGGAAGGGGATGGATGTCCATTGGAGGGAGAGCACACATGCACACATCTTAAATTCAACATGGCAGACTTGTGGGGCCCAGAGAGTTATGTACTGGCCAAGAAATTCACTTTTAATGCGGGAGACTTTTAAAAGTGAACAAACATGTACGTCAGCTAGTTTGTTTCATGCATTACAGTGTTAAAACTCAGAGCTTTATAAACAACAGGTCAAAATTCCATCGTTGGTCTGTGCGGTTGTTACTTAGTTGGAAAAGTATGTGGATTTATACCTGATCCTCACTGTGGGAATGTGTCAACAGTTCCTTTGGGTGGTGTGAACATGTCTGACCCCAATTCCACCCCTCCAACCCCTAACCCATTCACACTCCCTTTGGCCTCAGGTAAAGGCTAACTGGAGGCTGAGTTGTTACCTTTCACTCTTCCCTTGTTTGAGTAAAATGGGATGCCTGCAGGCTGGATAGTCCTGGACCAGAATGAGGCCCTGGAAGTCAACAGGTGAAAAAGGACGCAGGGGAATTCCAGTGGGAGTTTTTCTTTTTCTTTTTTTTTTTTTACCAAGGCCTGATCAAGATCGACTGTGAGTGTGTGGATGAAGGAAGAGGAGAATACTGGTGTTATCTGTGCTGGCGGAGTTCCCTAAACCTGCATATTTCTAAAAGATAATAACTTCTACTACTCCAAGTCCGACAACAAAAATTAAATTAAATGCACAGGATTTACTGCACCTTCAGAGAAACTCAATAGATACTCTCTGCACCAGAAATACATCAAATCCATGATCAATAAAAATCCAAACCAAGCCCCAAAGACAGATGTGCTCGACCTTTGGCGCACCTTTACACATTCACTCTGTTCATCTGAGATTAATATTTGCAGGCAGCCAACAAGAAACATGACATTTCATAATTTGTCTTTGGTGAATTCTTTGAGCTTGCATGTTGAAACATGGCCTGGGCTTGATGAGCAACACTGCACTGGTGACCTTACAGTGGTGAAGTAATAGTCACAGTCTGGAATATCAGTCATTATTTTGTCTGGTGATGCAGTTTTTGGCATGAATCCTATTTTCTTTCTATTTTAAATATTTTTATATTATTGTAATTTCTCTTCTCTGTAAAGAATTTTCAATTGCCTTGTTGGAAAATGCTATAGAATAAACTTGCCTAATAAACTCCTGAAAATCCTAATCCATCCATTTTCAAAAGGAGGTAAATCAAGATGTAATTTGTAAGTTTTGGTATTTCTACACAGTTTAAATTAGCATTAATAGCTGACACCTAAGAGTCTAGAAGAAGCATGAACAAAAACAGTCTAGAAGCATTACAAATTCCGCATTAATCTTGGGGTCTTTTCACACAGGCAGTGTTTAGGTCGGCCAAGTTGAACATTGGGCCCGAGTGCAGAGCATTTGGGTCAGTGTGAACAGTCACACACTAAAACAGCTGTACCAGTTGAACTCTGGTCCGTTTGTAATGTGAACACGGCTGGATGTGGATCTGCTCCAACTGCCTGGTGTATGTCATACGTTTCAGCTAGGCCCCCGTACTAATTATTATTTGTAATGAGTGGTAAAAACAAACGGTATAAAAAGAAATGACCAGCTACAAATAACTTACGTCTTTGTGTACGGCGTACGTGTGTCTCCATTGTTAAAGTTTAGCGTTATTTCTCAGGGTTTCATTTTTACAATTGGGAGTGATGGCGTACCACGCGTCTTTTTCCAATCAGTCGTCATGGAAACATTTCACTCTGCCAGTGGAGCGCCGTTTGGACAAGAGTGAAGACAAATGTATGTGAACGTGAACCGTACTAGCTGAAAAATGAAACAAATGTATCTTTTTTGCATCTTGGCTAGTTAGTTATCTAGTATGTGTGAAAACACAATTCATTCATTCACTCAGCAAGAGCTCCCTCCAGCAGTGGAGCAGCCAACTCTGTCCTAGCTGGCCTTTCCGATATTGAGTCACTCAAGAAGATGTAAGCCAGTAAATTACCAAGACACCAGCAGCAGCTAAAAGTCAGATCCTCTTCAGTCAAGTGAAGAAAATCTCATTAGAAACATTTTCTTCTTTAGCGTTCAATCTAAACAACCATATTTCACCAACCGTAACCAATACGACACATTTCCTTGCAACACATAACTGGGAAATGACTAGCGTCTGTGCCTGACTTTCAGCAGAACTCTTCAATCCCGATGAAGCTAACATACCTGTTTTGTCATTTACACCGAGGCTTGCAAACAGAAGTTGGTCTTGTCAGGCACAGAATTAAAAGAAAAAGCCTAAATGCTCTGCTACTGAAGAATCAAGACAGTGAATACCTCCCAAAATTCACCACATTCATTCAGCTAAATCCATCCATCTCAATGCTCATCATGTATTTCACTGAGAGTCTTCTGAAACACGTCTGCGTCAAGTACCCTACCAGAACAGGCCTCTGCCCATTTCCACTCAACATTTTTTTGAGAGTTGGATAGGACCTTTTTTTGTAGTTGTTCCTGTTGCTTTAATGGTCATAGAGGATTTAGGGGCATTTCAAAATGGCTGACAATGCTGTACGTTATTAAGGCCACTTTGCCTGGGTAGAAGTGTACAAGGGGCTTCAGAGTGACAATAAGGTGGAAGTGGGGGAGGCTGATCTTGGCATACCTCTGGCAACAGTTCGTGTGATAGAACTTGTTCCCTGAGGCCAAGTCTCTCTGAGGCGCCATGCTTCTGCTGGAAAATGCTGAGAGCTGCCTCATGGCACTTGCTACATGTCTGCTCCCTTTTTTTTCTAAGGGGGTTGGTGCACTGTGTAATGGAGACGCTAAAACCAGATAAGACTGATAAAACAGACATTTTTAATTATGTACAGGTGGTTGGGATGTTCTATAACAGCGGATGTGATGAAAAACACAGAAAAACATTAACCCTAACACTGTATGTTAATTCCTTTGCTTGTCATTTCACCAGGTCTAACTTTTCTTTTTTTTACTTCCTCTCCCTCTATTAATTCCCTTTATCCTTTTCCTTCGCTTCCCCTCTTTTCCAATCTTTCTCTCTCTGTTTCCTACTCCCTCCATTGCTCAAACTCTTTAATCATGGACTTCACCTCTATCTGTCCTGTCTCCCTGCTACAAAAAACCCATCACACTTTCTCAGACGCAGAACTATTTTCCCACCTCAAAGTTGTTCTCCATTCCTCAAATAGTGAACAAAATCGACAACAAACACACCACCAGACACCATTTAAATGCCATATATCTGCATGTAAGGGTTACAGCATGTTATGAATTGAAGCATCAGTGCTTGGGCATGCATGTCATTGTGCTCCACAGCCTTACAGCTCCTTGAATTTCCATCTCTGTGTAGGCCCAGGACCTGCTGCACGCTGAGGCCATTTTCCAACGCAATTATGTTTCACATTTCTCATTTGCCTCTGAGCATCTTGACTAACTAGCTGAGGATTCATCTTCAAGACTCTTGTGCTACTGATAAGGTCAATCACATCATTTAAGATGATTAGACTCACAGATTCTGTCGGCTGATAAATAACGAGCAAATACTGCAATGAGCTAATATAGTATTCACATCTTTCACATCAGTTTTACAATGAGCTGCTGGCTGGGGAAAATGTCATTGATGTGTTGTGAAATGTTACAATTTATTGTCATGATTGACCTGGTGTTTAATTAAAAAAAAAACAGTGTAAAATGCTCCACACAATGCAGCTGGTATTTGTTAATTCCAAGTGTCTGTGGTAAAATTAAACTACAGCCACAACCCCAAACTGTGTGTGTGCACTGATGAGATTTCTGTGGTGTTTTACTTTATGGAGTCTGCTCATTGTTGAAAGCAATAACAATGCAACGGCTAAGTCAGAACATACTGTGTTGTGTTTACGCGTCAGTCTGATGGAGAGATGCTGTGGATTTGTCTGTAGCCTATATGAGAGTATGCATGTGCACGTGTGTGTGTGTGTGTGTGTGTGTGTGTGTGTGTGTGTGTGTGTGTGACGTGTGTGTGTGTGTGTGTGTGTGTGTGTGTGTGTGTGTGTGTGTGTGTGTGTGTGTCAGGCTAGTGAGACATCCTCAGTCAGATATCTGTGTTTGTCTCTGAAAGCCATCACGTCCTTGCCATTGTTGGCTAAAACAACAGGGGCAGTGCCGACCGCCTCCCTCCAGCCAGAGAAATCTGTCAGCCTGGAGGGCAGGCAGAGCGAGAGAGAGAGAGAAGAGAGAGAAAATTCCTGTGGGGTTTCATCTGTCAGGAGAGTTGTCATCTTAACGGGTTTGTCAGGAGACACATTCAATGTATTCCATGTTTTAAAACTTTGAAAAAAAAGGAAGCTCCGAAATCTTAGACGGCATGAACGCTCTAATCTCTCTTCTTGATTTAATCCCCGTAGGAGCTCAATATCCTCCATCAATACACACATATCTGATCATTCATTAGTAAGATTAGCTTAGTGCATCTTTCGAACGTCTTCGGGGGAAAATTCTGATTCATTAAAAGTTGGATTTTATTTTAAAAAAGCACTCAACCGATTTATCAAGTTCTAATAAACCGCCATTATGCTTTAAATAATTCACTTCTGTTAGTTCTGGAGGAAGTCAAGCGAGAGATACAGAGAGAGGCATATGGAATTAGGTCAGAGGCCGGTGACAGGTCTGCACCAACTGCACCTGGTTGTTAATACTATGACAGCTTTACAGGACACGGGATTCCAGTGTAATTACAGGTGGAACTGCCGTGAGATGGGAACACTGGGAGGAGGAAAATGACGACTGTGAGAATATAGAAGAGGGAGGCCGGGAGCAGGGGGAGCAAGGGAGGGGGGGGCAGCAACAAGAGACTCAGTGAGAAATAAACCCGTGGCAAGGTAAGAGTGGAGCCCCCAGTGGGATGGGTCAACTTAACTGCAAAACTGTTATTTAAGACACGTTACACATACACAATGACAGACACACACATGTGCAGGTCATCATCGGGTAAGAAAAATAAACACATAACGGTAAATGCAGCAGAACACCGTGGAGGACAGGTCACAAGGGAGAAGGAGGTGCTCATCCGGGGTTCGCCATGACAACCCATCAACAGAGAAACGGATCGGAGCGGGGAAGGAAGTAACGGAGACTGGGTTGTTGTCCGAGAGGTAAAATAGCACAGGAAAAGTCATGAACATCCGATGATCTGTGTATGTGAACGTGAGACCCCCAACGGTGAGGTCTCCCCCGTTTCCTGTATGTGCATCATTGCGATGTTTAATCAGGCAAACACAGGATCAGATTCACGGGGAGTTCATGTATGTGATTTGTTACAACTAATGGGTCTATTGTTGCTACAATTTGACTCCATCAACCCATGGAGCCTCCACCACAGGCCTGTTGACCTTTCACTGTGAGTGAGCCTGGTGCCCTTGTCTTAAGCCTGGAAACAAGCACACCAGCATTTCATAATTAGCCTCATTGACAGTCATATGGATGGTGGTATGTAACAGGTGCAGACCACGAGGCAACAGAGAACATGGTCTAATTTACCAGGACTGGGTCAGTGCATTTCGAGCCCACATCCAGAAGGTGAAGGTGAGTAATTAACCCTGAACTAGGTTCTTTCTGTTTTTTTTCCAAAAGGTAGAGAGGTATTGTAAAATATTTGCTGTTTCCTACAATGAAAAGAATTTACAGGGCAAAAAAGACATTTTTCATTTTCTTGCCCTGTTTTCTTATTGATCTGAGCGCTGTGAGGAGAGTTGACCTAAATACAAATCACATTAGGGCCTCTGCTGCCTCCCCTGGTGTCCCACCGAAACCCTTTTCTCTAAACCTGATGTTTTTGGCGTATTGACAATAAGTAGCTGCACTTGCCACAGCAGCTGCCCTGCTTCAGAAATGCAGGCTTGGAGCAGGAATTTTGTCACTGATCCAGTTCCCCGGAGGGCGCCCAGATCTCATGCAGGCTGCTGCTCTGAGCTCTTTATGTCTGGGAGAGAAGAGGGAGGTTTCCGGGTCACTGTACATCCAAGTCCCTGCCTGGAGCCTCCCGGGTCAGTTCCACTTCCCTGTTCCAAAACTAGAGAAAAGCTTAACTGAGGCTTTGACACCAGCTAACTTTACATCTTCTATTCTAAATCAACACTGTTTGACAAAGACTGCCAACTGCACAATAAAATTACTCACTGAATGACTAGATCAACGCATTTCTGGTGCACATTTTGTCAGGGAGGTGCAGTGTCACAGACCTTGTATGAGGTTGTTTTAAAACATTCTTCTTCCTGCCTATGGCTATGCTCTGCAAAAACATTCAAATAAGAAACATCAAGAGCTTCTAAATGTCTTTTGGCCTTAGGGTAGTAAGTTAAGAAGAACAGCAGTGTTCAGTGCTATGCATGAGACATTATACAGGTATTTCACAAATGAAGGGAATAAATAAAATCATTTGGCTTGGTGCATTGCAGAGATAAAAAAAAAACCCCGAATAAACCAGAACAATACACTTATAGTGTCACAGTGTATTTGGACAGGTTTGATGTTGCACGTTATGTCTGTGTGTACATTGTGAGCATGTTAACATCTGATTGAAGTGACAGGCATGTCACCACATGTAGGTGTCTTGGCGTATTATCAATACCATCTATGATTCCTATCAGCAGGAGAGTGATACACTCCTGGTTCAGGCTGGGATACGAGTCAAGGTAAACAGACTGTGGTGAAGTTGTCCGTTGCTCCTTCCCTTCGCTCGCCTCCATCTTTCATGGCTTTTTCATTTTGGACTCCTTTATTGCTATGCCAAGCAGGTTCTCAACTCCCGCATTTTTAATTAAAATCTAAAATGTGCAATAACTCTGGAGACTATGGGCTAGCTGGCGAACTGGTCCATTGGTCTTGTTTCTCCCTTCAAGCCTTTGTTGCCTGTTTCTTTAAAGCCCTCCTTCAAGTCCTTCTGTTTGTCCAATTCCGTTCACTCCGCTGCGTAAATGCTTTGACATAAGCCACACAGAGTACACAGATTTAGCGAGGGTGCACCTTTGTAGAAAAGCTCTACGCCAAGAAAATGAACTCTCACTCTTAGATTATATCCTAATCCATTCAAGGACCCTGAAAAAAAAAATCTAATTCTCAAAGTCAGTCTTCTTGACTTCCCATGACTCCCTGAAGACAAAAGGCTGCTTGTGCAGACATGGACTGGATAAAGACCCCAGTGCTTTAGTTCAGTCACCTGGGTGCGGCTGCATGGTGTTCTCTCACACTTTCCGCAGCCACAGTGAAATAACCTCCATCTCTCATTTGGAATTACCCACAAGTTTGTTTTTTTTATATGAGGGGAACGTCAAGTATATGGCAGGTTGTCATGTTTCAGTGTTCAGCAGTCATGTTCTGCTCCACTCCTGCACTTTCTTGGTGAGATTAAAACACAAGCAGGTGGTGGTAAAGTGTAATATCTAAATTATAAGGCAACAGACTCAGGCTACAGGAATTCCCACAGCATTTTATAGGAGAGGTAGACAGCTACACCTGAACTCAGCGGAAA
Source organism: Trachurus trachurus (assembly GCF_905171665.1). Classification (NCBI taxonomy): domain Eukaryota; kingdom Metazoa; phylum Chordata; class Actinopteri; order Carangiformes; family Carangidae; genus Trachurus; species Trachurus trachurus. Next base: position 12,099,426 of record NC_139901.1, read on the forward strand.
TTATTACAGAGAAACAAACTAGACACATAAAGCCATATATTTAATGACAGAGGCGTCTGTTTAGACCATCATCCTAGGATCTCAGCTTAGCTCAGATCACACATGGATGAGGTTCCGGGCACTAAGTCGTCACTGATTAACTGTAATTGTGAAGTGATCCATACTTTCTTGTTTTCGGGAAGCTTTTTGATTGTTGGTGAAACAAGGGAGCTGGCTCAGCTGCTTTGTGTATGATTGGCATGTGTGTTATGAAAATATTGCAAGGAGATACCAAGGCTAAGAAAAAAAAATCCCAAAGTGTTCACTCCTCTCCATTTTGCCCTTATCATTCTATCATTATCTCCTCACATATCAGGAAGGTTGAGGAGGCAGGAGGTGGCCAGGTAGGAGCTTGTACAGGTTAGGAATTCCAGCCGATTCAGGGCCTCCTCCTTGCACAAACAGCGGGAAAAAAGTTTTTCCATGAGGCCAAGGCTCATTCACTGAAGGAGCACTAGAGGAGAAAGGGGGGAGTGGAGGGGTGAGGAGGGTGCCTCAAACAGTCATCCCACATCCCACCCACCCCGAGGAGCATTCCACAGGACTGTCTGCTCTCCCATCATTAAGCAAGACCACCTGCTGGCAAATCAGGACCCCCATCATGTTCTCAGCAGGCCTGGCTAACCCCATTACCAGCCAGCCTCTGGACTGCTGTACGCACACATCATAAAGAGCCAGTGGTATGTTGAGCAGTAAAACGCTGCTCATTAACATCCCACAAGGACTTTTGATTGTCCAACCACTGGCTGCACTCAGCATTACATATTTAAATAGATGCAGCATGAAGGGACAAAGACATGATCTTTGATGCAGCTGGTGCATGACTATGCACTGACTTCTGACTGGCTCATCTCTGCTTCTCAAAAAAGAGACAGATTTTTTTTTCAAAAAAAGAGGGGAGGGTGGGCAGGGGGGGTGTTGGATAGGAAGAGATCAAGACAGAAGGAAGAAACAGCCCTTTGTTGCTGCTCTTCGTCAGGGCCTTGAGGGAAAGACTCTGGCATCAAGTCATCAAGAGCTGAAACAAAAGCAGCTGATAAACAGAGCAAGACAGATAAGATCGCCCTGTATGCTCAACACTTCTCCATCAGGAGGGCTTCCTCTCGTCCAAACCCACAGCTACACCTCCTCCTTCTCCCTTTGTTGTCATTAACACAGCAAAAAAAAAAAAAAAAACTTGAAAAACACAATACACACTGCACATACTTTTTTACCCTTCTTCCCTTTCACAAAATCTGGAGGACAAGGCGTTCTGTTGTGCCATGAATTACAGCTTTCATCTAATTTTACAAAACCCCAACCTCATTTTTGTTTCCAAAGACACAGCAGATGACTGTGTTTGATTCTGCCTGACACATCATCTGTGAAGTCTTTGCACGGCACAACTGTAACACAACAGTAACATTTTACTGACTGTGTGTATAGCCAGAGGACCAAATAAAGAAAGACAAGTCAGTGCCAAATGCCCTCTGCTTATCTGCCCTGGCAAGATGCTAATCCAACAACGCAAAAGCCGTACATTTTTTAGTTTAGGAGTCACACTTTTTTTGCCATTTCAGTGTCTTATTCCAACCACAGAAATGCCTGCAAGGCAAGGGCATCGGTGAATAGAGATAAGGTGTAAGGAAATAGAGAGACGGCCATTCTTTTTCACAGTAAATGTGCCGTACAGCATTTAAGAGCTGGTCAGCACTCCAAGTGTTTACTGAGATCTTGTAAACACTCCTCTAGGGAGGGCCGCTCTGTGGCAGATGAAAGCCTGTAGCCAAGTGATCATGTACATGGACTGAGTGGCCCTGAAGTGCCACCGCCCAGTCCGAAGAGCACAGTGGTGGAGAGAAGTGTGAAACGTAATGCCTGCAGCCGTCTCTCTTCACCCAGCCCTGATCCAAACTCTTACAAATACAAACTCAACATCCCTCACAGTCCACGTCCTCACATGTACAGAAAAAAAAATCCACTGTTTTTACACCATTCTACATCACTCATCTTATTTTCCTTCTCGTCTGAGTCCTTCTCAAAACTCTCCGTGGCAAGGAGCTCACACAAAGCCTTTTTTCTTCCACCTCAGACAATGCACCTCCCCACCTAGCCCTCTGCCAGGCATTCCTGAGTCTATCCTAGCTATCGAAAATGTCAAGAATGAGGAGAAAGCAGAGGAGGGTACAATGAGCACTGCGGCAGGTAGAGTCTTGTCCCGCTGCACTGACATCCCACAGTCGCCGGGGGTAGCAGTTGCATAGAGCGGATGGGATCTGACTTGACTCTCTTAATTAAAACTCTGCACTGGAACAAGCCTCAGAGCTCATTCTCCCCCGGATGGAGGCATGCCAGCTAATTATCAGAGCCAATTTCACTCCCCAAAAAAACAAATATAGATTTCATGGTAGGATCTGCACCTTGAGACAATTGTCTCAGGGTGTTGCTCTTTGGATGATTAGTGTATAAGAGGCTCCAAAGCCCTTCCTAAGAAAAGGTTCAATCACCTCACCCGTCTTTAAACTAGATTTGTGTCTGACTTTTGCCTGATGACTTCTTGAGGAATTTCCTTGCGGCTATTCCTTTAAACTGTAAGGCGATATGAGAAAATCAGGTTTTGTGAAGTAAACCCTCTTCAAAACACAAAGCCCCGAAACAAAAAGGGCACATTCTAGACAGTTTGTCAGAGCCAAGAAACTCCCCTTTCCACAACAGGAGTCCAAAAAGAAGAAAAGGGGGCTGAATGAAAAGGTTAGCAGTGCACTGTTTCGTGCCTGGACAGACAAACAGAAGAAGTTTTATGTGTGTGCCAAATGCAACTTAACACTGCAAACAAGCTCTATCCATTGGAACATCCTGCCACCCAGAACTGTTGAGAGGAAAGTACCCAGAATATAGACCCTGCTACCCTGAAACAGTGATTTCCCCAGAAAGCCTTCAGCAAGGTGATTTGTGCTCTGATTCATTTCCCCCGGTGCAGCCCGGCCAATCTGAGTGTTAGATTCAAACTTTGAACAACTGCCAACATTGTCAAGCACCAGTAAAAGTTAAACAGCAGCAAGCTCGCTGCTCATTGGCATGGGGGCACAGGCTGCTACACTCTCACAGTCACGGTAGATGCTGAGATTTATTAGTCATGGCTGTATGGTCCGTCTCATAAGAGCCTGACAAATTACTTTTCAACCAAAAAAGGACTCGGAGGAATAAAATAAAGCAGTGAGCCTCAGTGGGCTGTGGTTTACAGTGATTTTAGAACAGCTGAGGGGCAGAGCTGCTGTAAACCACAGCTTTGTGTGGCTTATTGTTTTTGGACAACAGTTACTACAAATACCTGCCAACTGTCCATAAAACAAACACACAAACATGAAAATGCAATCATTTAGCACTGATAAATAATCATTCCTCTGCAAAGCGACATTTAACAGAATGGTTGCCAGGCAACACACAGACGCAGTGAAAACCGTGCGTAAAGACTGGGATGATTATTAGCATTCACCTGAATATAGGCCTAGCCATTAATTTTTCAATTGTAGTGGACGTTAGCACTGCCGTTTGACTCCGGAAAAGTGTGTTTTAATTGTTTTAATGGCACCACAATCAGGGATATTGACCCAACATCTTCACTCACACTTTAATTTGAGCAGCAGTAAGATTACAAAGACAAATCTCATTAATGTCTTATGTGTCACTGACCTGATCAATGATCAATCAAAATTCCAAACAAAATCATGTATTTTAAAACAAAAGTAAACTGATACAGGGACGTGAAAGATGTTCATTTTAGAGAGTCTTTTACCGCTGCCTCAAAAGCAGCACAGCCAATCATGATCAACAACCGGAACTATCTGTGTTTGAAGTATTTAATTAAGTCTTTTCAGTTATGTTCTGATTTCCAAATCAGCAGACTAAAACACAACTATGCAATCTCAATTTTTCACTCTCAACCTCAAGAAGCTCATTGAAAACAAAGCATTTTCATGTAGGCATTTAATTCCTTGCTTTCTGCTGTGTGTAGTGTGAGGATGCTTTTTTTTCTTACACTGAAGTTAAAATCTTGGGAATCTGTGAACCTGTGTAAAGCTTTCATGTCATAGGTGTAGGAAGGTGCAAAGCAGTTTCACTTCTGACTTAATAAAATGGCCCTGCCCAGCCACAGGGTGCAAAGGTCAGGATCTCATCGCTTAACCACTCAACCCCTGTCCTTAAGGTGTTTATCAGGCACCTTGAGGGTTGGTTGGGGAAGGCTGGAGCTTCACCATGGCAACAAAGCTCCTAAGATGACTCAGGTGTCCTTGTTTCAGTTCTGGGAAAGTCTGACACTGGGAGCCTGAGGCTATGTAATTTCAGCAGCAATCCTTGCATCTTTAAGTAATATACAATTACTGTGTCATCAAAACCACAGCGTGGATCCATAATGTCTCACAACTAACAAACTATATGAAAACATATCACAGCAAGATGACTTGTCAAACAGTAATGATAAGCTTCCCTGTATGCTTATCCTTCCAACGACACACACCCTTTACTTCAGCCCATAGAGAACAAGGTCTTATTCCATCCACAACAAACTGGCTGCTTACCTTCCACGCAGTGCTCCACGTCCTCCAGGTTGCGCAGGGTAATCCTCATCAGACTTGAGTTCAGCATCAGTTCATTCTTGTGTTCTGGTCCCATGAACTCAGGAGCAGGGTTAAGGAAGAATATGCGAGTGTCGCCTGTGGCTACCTGGTTGTCGCAGATGCCAGGGTTGCCAAAACCACCGATCATCACCTTGTTACCGCCGTCCAGGAGAATTTCACGGTTGACACTGGTCTTCCCTTTCAAGTAGCGCCACACCCTCACCTTTAGTCAAACAAAAGGCAAAAAAAAGATAGCACATTTTTTTTAGCTTTTTGTCAATGGTAAAATCATATGTCATGCATTTGTCAGTGTGCAAAGGGCTGCTGTTAGATATGTGTGTGACATGTGGGAAATCAGGTATAAACAGGAATCTAATTTCCACCTGTGCAACCAAAGCATTTCCTGTCATTGTGGGTAATATCAGTGATTCTTGTTCTACTTTAAATTTATCATAAACAAATTTTCGAGGTACAGACTATACGTCCAACCATGGGAAACCAATGATGCTACACGACAGGAAATGCAGCAAAGGCTGTTTTCTGCACAGTCATGAGGAAGCTCGCCCCTTCCACTCCATGTTAGCTGTCCCATCTCATTTCAGCACTTGGTGGTGGTTTCTGTTTCCAGAATGAGACCCATGTGCCTCTAATCTACTCTATTCATCCACTGGGAGACGGGAAACCAGTGGGCGCTGAGGAAAAAGAGCAGCAAGGGACCTGACCAAACACAACTTGTTTATTTTGACAGATTACGGAGTGGTCAACCACAAGTCCATGGTCAGGCAAAAAAAGTTAGATTCAATGAATGAGGACAGAGGAAGGCGACTTCCTGAATGAAAAATTGCTTATTTGTGGAACATTGGACGTTTTTGTTTTTTTTGTTTTTTACACCATGTGCCATTATGTTGTTCGTCAACCGGAGACATAATTTCCTTTGAACAGAAACTGAATTTACAGTTTCAGCTCTATCATGCTCAGTGACTAATGACAGTGTAATGCATGACTGATCTTTATTGCTTCGGGCACACCTTTCAGCACTTATCAGTCATCTCTATGCTGAGGGAGAAAAAACAGTTAGTCTCTTACAGTAACATAACAGTGACCTAGAAATAAATCTTACTATTCATGTGGTTGCTTCAAGTTTCTCTGTGGTACTTTGCAAAGATCCTTTTGAATATTATGGACTTTTTTTTATCACTGTTGTAGCCACAAGTCATAAAACCCCAAGTGTGGGATGGAAGTGGTGGCATTTGTCTGCACCACTAGTAAATCAAGATGCAGAACATCAGCTTTTGCAGCCATGGGCAAATGATAAGTTGCATGATTTCACGTTTCATGACTAGAAATCAAGTGAGAGCTGCAGCCAGGGTCCACCGAGGGCCGGTCCCCTGCTGCAACATGTTTGGGATGATTACATGGTCGGTCAGGCCTCCCCTGTAGCTACATAATTGGTAAGTGGAAATAAAGAAACACCCCTCTCTATCTATTTCTGAAGGCAAAGTGGATTCACTGTCAGCTCCCGTGTAACCGCTGCCAAACGCTTCTGGATGAATGAGTTTGTAAAATGTTTTTCAGGCGAGCCTCTGACGCCGCTCACAGAGTTGGAACAAACAAAAGTCGGTGATAATGGCTTCCATCAGCTACACGAGGGGGGGGGGACATGTATTAAATGATAATGAGACTTCTTGCAGTGGTGTTGTCGCGCAAGGGGAAGCAGGTGTCTTCGCCTTGAAGCAGTGCACTCCTGCTTGGATGGACTTCACTTTTAAAGCACCGTTTCAGGAAGCACGTTAACACACTTACCTTGCAGGAGTAGGTGTTGTGCACTGGATCCATGTTAATTATTTCGTCAACGGTGCCGGTCAAAACTACGTTGGCCTCCTCTTCCCTGTCCTCCAAGTCTTTCTCCGGGCAACTTGCGGCGCACAGAGCCACGAGCAGCCCCGCCAGGAGCAGCGCTGTCCGGCCGGCCCGGACTGTCCGATGGGAACCCATGACCACCACTCGGATGTAACACGAAAAAAGTAAACTTTCCTACAATTAAAATTCACCTCACAGAAAAAAAAAACCTCCCAACTGCGTTTAAATTTTCTCTTGTTTTGCACCGAGCCCCCTTTCCACAACTTCCCTTACGGACTACCAGTGTCTCTTTCACTCTGCAGCCCTGCTTCCCGCATCTGCAGCCCGGGTTAAAAATCCCTCTCTGCCGCCGCCGGCTGGGAGACCAGGAGGGACGAGTGGAAGGAGGAGGAAGGAGGAGGAAGGGGCAGGGAGCTCTCTCTCCAGGAATGTAACCGCACTTCTGTCTCCCCCTCTCTTTTCCTCTCTCTCTCTCTCGCTCCCCACTCTCTCACACACACACGCACACACACACACTGTGACGCTCCTGAATTTGCATGCAATCTGAATTGCTGATCCCACAAGTGAGGGTGAGGTGGGTGCTGGTGGTGGTGGGGTGGAGTGGGGCAGGAGGGCTGTGCGCTGAGATGGCTTTAAAAAGTGGCTGTCCAACGCCGCCCCCAGTCGGGCATACAGTGTCTCTACCACCGGTCCTCGGTAACCCCTTCAATCCCCCAACCCACCCCAAGACCCTGCAGATCTACTTAGCAGGAGCAGGCGGGGATCCCACACACTCTGACTGTGTTTCTAATAAGGCTCGTGGTATTTTAGACATCCATTAGTAGTTCTACCTCTAGGACAGGGAAGGCAGGCGGTCACAGGCGACGGCGACTGGGGGGGGGGGGGGGGGGTATTCGGCAAATCAGCTTATCACGCAAGAAAGTCACAACAAAGAGGTTTTGCACAATGATTTGCACTTTGCACAGATAAGTGTGTGTGTGTGTGTGTGTGTGTGTGTGTGTGTGTGTGTGTGTGTGTGTGTGTGTGTGTGTGTGTGTGTGTGTGTGTGTGTGTGTGTGTGTGTGTGTGTGTGTGTGTGTGTGTGTGTGTGTGTAGGTTTGTGTGTGTGTGTAAGAAAGAGAGGGAGAGAGAAAGTATGTAACCTGCTAACTGTTAGCTAACTTACCGTAGCTCAGGCGTTGGTCTCTCCAGTCAGGAAAAACTGCAGTTTATAAGCTCATGAAGTTGTTGAGCCTCTCCGGTACAGTTATCCATCATCACTGCTGTTGAATTAGCCGCTAAACTGCTGTAAGCTAAAACCGAGGGGCAGTCTGTGTGTTTACAATTCACGAAAGCAACCGTGCTGCTCACACTCAGTAGAGTTACCAAGGGAGGCCGCGGTAGCCTCTGCCTCACTTGGCGGGAGCAGCTCTGTGCCTCACCTCTGAAATACAACAAGACGGCGAATGGCTTCTTCGGCCGCTGCCTGGCCGGAGGTAAACTCTGTTGAGTCGCGTTTATTAGACTATGAAAATAACCAGATGCTGACACTTTAAACCTGTGGTAAAGTTATCTGAAAAAAAAAAAATATTAAACTTATTAAAGCAGAAGTAAGTGGTCCGGTCGTTTTCGCTAATGCTGCGTTCCAGGCAGGCTTTTGAAATCGTAAATTACAGCTTCAAGTCACAACTTACGACTTTGTAGCGTTTCAGGCAACCCACTCGTGTTTTTCCGACCTGTTTTACCGGTGAAAGTCACTATAACGGCCACTCGTAACTTCCGACCGGTGAACTCGTACCAGATCGAACTGGTACCACTTCACGGTCGGAAAAATACGAGTTTCCTTGAACGCACCATAACAGTCCTCGTCCCTACGTCGCCACATTCACGGCGTTCCTTGGCTGCACACACAGCCCTGCATGCCTTCTCTCTCCTCATTGGATAAAAACTGTAGGATACGATAAATGTTTTCTCTTCGGCTCAGAGCAGAGCAGAGGGACTGAGAGACCCGTGTTTCAGTCCAAACACTCTATGTAAGTGATTGCTGTCAGAAGATATAACTATTTAAGACTTAGGCTATATTAACACAAATATATCACTTACTTCTGCTTTAACTAAATAATCGAATTATTCCTGACAGCCTAGGTGAGGCACTGCCTCACCTGCCTCCCCTGACTGCACGTCCTTGCCTCCAGGTCTACCAGCCTTCAACCTCTTAGTTTATTTAGGCTATTGACTATCATTTATCACAGGAACAGACAGTAATATAGACTATTTGTAGTCATTAAGACCTACATATTGCTCCACTTCTCCAACCACCTCCACCTCCACCAGTTTTGAAGTCCTGGTTCAAAGTTATATTAAATGCATCCCCTTTTTTGATGCCACTGACTCCCCTCAGATCTGCAAGGCAGGAAGAGGCAGAGCTCAGATTCTTAAAGGCTTTAGGACCAATTTTACCACCAGCATAAATTTAATGTACCTTTATGAGAAAGTAGGCATGCCCTCCAACTCCAACTTCTTCCAACCTCTTCAGAATTTGTTCAAGTCCTATATGGAATATTTTAAAAATTAAAACGAGCAGCATACTGTCCAGAATAATCTATCTGTTCTGCACCATGTGTCCACATGTGGGAGGTGAAACCTCATCGTTTTAATACTAGACAGGGTGGAATGAGTTATAGCAGTAATCGGCCATATTAGATGCAGATACCTTGTAGACAGGGCTTTGTAGGATTTATAGGATTTGGCCTTAACAACTTTATAAGGCAATAATGTTTGCCTTACAGCGTGTTTCACTGCCACAAAATTACTACAAGAATTAATTTGTGCAGCTTTAAATTGGCAATGCATAATGTAACATTTGGACATTTTTCAAGGGCCCAAATTTGCACTATCCAATGTCCTACCAGTTATAAACTTGGACTTTCGTTCATAGTTATAGATCCAAGGACTATAGTTAGATCTTTTAATTTCACTATGGAACTGATAGAGATTAGCTAACTGTAATCTCTTCAAACCTTTAATAAACTTTGGTTTTAAGAATTAAGTTTTGTGCTCTGGAAACAAGAGGCTATAAGTTGTAGAGCCATGACTGTGCATCCAACAAAACTGGGGACACATATGTTCAGACACTGGGGTAGATCCCGGTGTCTGAACATATGTGAAACTGAACTCAGGGGAACGTTTAAGTCATACTGTGTCATATACCATTAAAGATTCCCCTCATATCATAAAATGTCCCATGTTTAAATCTGTAAATGTTACCATATGGCTATTTTGTTAGAGCTCCTATTTAAGAACAGACAGTGCGTAAATTTCCACTCCTCAAAAGCTGTAATTTTAACTACCCGTCTATTCCTGGGAAAATGACAGGTTTGGTTATACACAGTTGCTAGAGAGGATATTTGCAGAAATTTGTTGAAGTAGGCCTCAGCTCTGACAGCTGACTTAACCCAAATACACAACTGTCTTCTTTTGAATTAAAAATTATACGGTTTGTTGGTGCATTTTAATGTTTTTAATACAGATGAGGTGCAGATCATATTTCTATAAATGGTTCTGTTACAAGAGAAAACGCCCCTCACTTTATCCATCTAGCCAGGGACAATTGAAGCAATATAAAATGCAAATAGTCTCAAATCAATAAATTGCATCATCTGTAGGATGTAGGCTACAGCCTGGAGCTGCTCCACTGAAAGTAAATGGCAGAGTCACTCTGTGGTCTTACAGTAAAGGGCATTTTCATTGGCTTCCACATCTAAATGAGCCTTATTTTATACCAATAATGACTGGTTTGAAACAGATGGGCCCCAGATATTCAAAAACATTTCCATTACATGTTATTATATATTATGAATTATTCTTCATGTGGCTGTTTGTTGGTGTTAGGGTGGAATTACTGCTGTCGGCGGAAAAAACCAACCCTTCCAGTGTCTGTGGTTTTAGTAAACAGTAATGAGTATAAATTAAACTCTCGTGTTTTCATGTAAACAAAATGCAGTGGTTCACTAAAAATGCACAATATGGGTGTTCTCTGAAAGTGTTGTCATATATGGCCATGTTTTTAGTGGAACTTGTTATGATAAATCCACTGACCAAGCAGCTCTGTAGTTTTCGGCCTCAGCTTTAGTTTGTACTGTCTTTTAGCTTATTGTTGATGCTAGAATAGCGATGATAACATTTTGACTGAGACTAATTAAGGCAGACTTTTGAGCCATAGAGCCTCCCTTTGCTACTCATGTACAGTAATGATATAATAATAACTTCTGAGTACTTACTACAGTAAAATGTACTCATGAAGTGCCCATGAAGTAATGAAGTCATCTCTGTTGAGTACTTGCACCTGTGCTATTGCATCTCTTTTTCATATTGTCTCATAATTTACGGGACACCACGGGGTTGCAGTTGGTCTAGGGGCTAACTACTGAATACACATGAATTCTCATTCATTCATTCTCATTCATGATGTATTCTATTGTGTATCTACTCCTCATGCAACACTATAGTAATACTTATTGAATATCCATCTGATAAGGCAGTAATGACTGTGAGTACTTAATTCATAATGTATTAATTACTAATTAGTACTAATGTAATTACTAAGTAATATGTAGGCTACCTCATTCTAAAGGAATAATGCAGTAGCAGTAACATGCAATAATATAGCACTAAATACTGAAAACTTGCATAATAGTTTAGCAATAACTAATAAGTACTCATGCAGTAATGAAGTAATGATACTGAGTACTCTGTGGCATTGTTTGTTACCTTCAGTATTGTATTCATTTTACAGGTGACCATTATAGCTTCATAGAAGAATGGAATGCAGAATAAGAATTGTATTATTGGCTCTATTAAACTATATCATCTCTGTGAAGAGTGCTGCATCTTTCACAAAAAAATATTTAATATGTTGTGTTCAAAAACCTATTAGGGGCAGATGGTTGCATAATTTTCTGTATTTAGAAAAAAAAATCAATAAGATGAGTGTTGAGCCCTGCTGTAGACCATCAGTCGTTTTTCTCTGTGTACACAGAACACCATTATTGGAAGCTCTCTTCCAAAGTGAAACTTACCAGACCATATGAACAATCACGCCTCCCCTTTTCCATTTATCTCCTGACAGCCCTCCTCCTACAAATATTTCAACACAAAAGCCCCTGAAAGTAAACAAGCTTTAACAAGTATTCGATTAAAAGAAGACATTTCAGAGGCTCTTTTGTGAATCAAAGTGTAGGCAGATGCAGTTACAGCAGGAGATAAAGACGAGCTGGGAGCAAAGACATCAACCTACATTCCCTCAGAGGGGATTTACTCGCTGACATGGAGAGGGTGGAGGCTACTGAAAACACTTTCTCATGTCACGTTTGTCAGTTTTACACACTGAGCAAAACTAGTGGCTCTGTTTTGAATGATACTTGTCAAGGAAAGGTTCAGATTTGATAATGTGAGCTATCTACATGAAATAGTGGCTCTCAGCAGTATCATACAGCCTTAAAAATGTGGTAGTCAATCTGTAGCTGTCATAGTCATGCCAGTGATCGATGCAGACTGAGCCTTTTATTATGATCTATTTTGATAAGGTATACTTATGTTGATGGTTTACACAGAGGAAGCCATCGCAGCTGGAAAGAGTCCACTCTGTACTCAGCCATGTGTCATTGGAAAGAAAGACATGTAACCTGAGATACTACATTAGCAGCCAAATTGTATGCAGAGCCGCAGGGGCTGCATTTCACCGAGAGGCAGCTGCACTGCTGCATCTCTGTGTATCTCTGCATCATGGACAGAGAATCACTGTGCAGTGCAGTATTGAAAACCAATCCAACCCCTGACTCCTTGTTTTTGAGTCAGGTGATATCTTACATGCCACATAAATAATGCACCACTCCTGCTAAAGTTATTCGGCGTCTTGGCATCCAATTCTGTTTTCTCGTCTCTGAGCTAATCCTGACGGTGCCTGGTCATTTCCTTTGTTTATGATGCCATGGTTTACATTGCTCATATAGATAATGTGCAGGCATACTCCTCCTAACGTTTCACAATGTGCAAACATAGGATGAGACATTCCAGGGTTATCACACGAGGCTGCTGTGGCTCTTGTTTTTCCAAGGCCCAGTCCACTTTATCTGGTATCAGCATGAGAACAGGGGAGCAAGCCTCGCCTGCCTGGCATCTATCCGTCTCAGATCACAGACTCGGTGTCCAGTTTCCAGCCTTCGCCCACTCTCTGCTGCACAACAGATCTGGGTGGAGGAGCAGCGTAGATGAACTCATCTGCTGATGTACGTACCTCATGAAAAGCAAGTCATTGTGACAGTGTCTGTGGCTGTTGTTTGCGCTGAAGAATATATCAGTGAGTGTCACATTGCAGTCTAGACCAGGTTGTCTCCAAATAACATTGTGGCAAATAAACTGCTTGAACAAACCATCATAATTTTGATGGTGCCTTGGCATCAAGTCCATGTTTTTTTTTTTTTCAAAGTTGGATACTTGAAACATTTTAAATTGGCTCATCTCCAAGTGCTTAAGTGGAGCATCTCATCTCATCTCATCTCATGCCCTGACTTGATGGCACTCTAATACACCCTTATTCCTGGCAGATATGCCTTTGCTTAAAGTCAAAAATCATTATTTGCATACAAAATGCAAATATATAGTTATAATACATATATATATAGTTATAGTACATGCTTTTTAAAAGAAAGTAATGCTGCATATGATTTACAAAAAGCATCATAATGTGATTACATGGCATATTTTGATGTGCGATTGTGATTTCAGTGTGAATGGTCTGTTTAACCCTCCGAAACCTGGACCCCTGGAGGCTGCAGGGCTCTGCAGTGAGCTGATAAAATAATCAGCACTGGTCCTGGCTCACTTTACTTTATCATGAGTTGGTCTGCACAGGCCACCTCACCTGGTCTGGTAATGTAAGGGTTAAGTGGTGAGCAGAGAGACAAAACATGTCAGGTAAAAATCCAGCAGCTAAGAAAAGAGTTCTGAGATGATGAATTTATAAAAAAACATGTTACAAATAAGACAAACTGGTTTTACATGAAATATTCATTAATCATATCACTAAGCTACAAATGCAGTTTGAGGCCTTGCTATCAGAGAGCCTGACAATGAACATCCTTCAGCCAGTGTTTGAGCCATGTCAGACAGTTTGTGTGTGAAGGTTTTATACAAAGAGGAGCAGAGGTCAACACACGCCAGTGAAGATCTAAATACAGAACATAGTTTAAACCATCTTTAGTTTTATAAAACAGATCAGGATACAGTCAGAAAAGCTTTAAAGTCTGTCTTATTTGTTTTCCAAACCTATCACTTCATGCTACAAGACAATCGTCATATAATCTTACTTCTGTCTTTACAATTCTAGCCGTAAGGGCAGACATCTACATTTGCTTATGTTTCTGTGAAACTACAGGAATTTCATTTTGTCCTTGTTGACGTGTGGTGCGATGCCTGAAAAGCCTATAGCAACTTACTGCATTTGCATGAGAAAATAGCCTTTTCAATTTGGGGTTTCTGTGCAATTCAGGCCTATTTTGGAGCTATTGGAGTGTGGGGTAGACGGCTCATTCATAATTGATTGTTTTCCCAAAAAGATGCAGTGACTCCTTCACAATGTTATACTGTTTTGTTTAAGACACTGCATATAGTTTGCTGGACTCACTCACTGCAGATGTGTATAATCCTGCTGCTTAGGGTGAATCCAGCCATCAACTTAAGCTCCCTCTGATTGTGTCTGTCTAGTGACAGATGTTTAAAGAAGTGAAAATATTAAACATTTAATTTCTAAATAAGATTTTGTATGTTCCTCCAACTGCATCATCACACCACTTCATCACACAAGACAAACAGTGGATGTATAGGAGCTACAGCAAACAGACTGTGTTTAGCTGCCTTACAGTTTGCCAGATGGCCCTGTGCTTTGTGGCGTCAAGTCTAAACAGGAGAGGTGGTTTCACACCTGGTTTTATCCCTGTGCATTTAACTGGAATGTCAGATAGTTCAATGCCTCGTGGTGCCTCTCCCATTTCTTTTTTCTCTCTCCAGCTTTCTGTTTTATTCTGTAAGTCTGCACATCTGCACTTTAAGACCTTGAGCGAGTGTAAATGTTTTGGGAAATCCTCACCCTCTGGGCACATTGTGGTGGACTCAGGCACCTCACCTTGCCCGTTTTCTCTCTTTCTCACACACCTACATTTGTAATGTCTTTCCAATGGTTCCTTTCCAATAAAAAAAATGCCAGCCCTGAGGTCCTTGAGGTTCTCTACCATCATTAGTATCTGTCTTATCTCAGTGGATTGCCACAGATAAGACTGAGTGGAGACAAGATAAAGGAGTGTCAGTGAGGAACACCATGTAGACTGTGTCTGCTTCATTATAGATAGGGACATAGATTAAGTCCCCCCACTTCCTCATGTCACACATGGTGACTGTATCGCCTCCAAGGCAGGATTTAGTGTGTAACATCTCCACAGACAAACACACAAGTTGGCGTCAAGGTCATACAGAATTTTCAAAAGTTCAGTAAATCACAAAAATCCCTCAAATTGGGGTTACTGGATGCAATATGTCAGTCCGAGTTTCCTGCAAATCATTATATTTAAAACCAGCTGTGAAGTGTTTACTGACCATATTGACGGGAGGGCAGCAGTGAATGATAGCGGGCCAGCTTCCATTACTATTGGTTGGTTAAGAGACCTCTCCATCCATCTGCTCCCACTCCCGCCTTGCTCGTTTATGCAGAGTGGCCACAATTTACCGACGGCCATTTTGTCTAATGGATACCATCCATTCACTCCCAGCCTTGCTCTTTGGCAGGCGCTCACCAGAGTCCATTAGGGAATGAGTCCACTGCGAACGCCCACAGCCCGCACGCCACTGCAGATGAATAGCAAGATCAAAACCTGTCTGGCTCCGAGTGATTTAGTCGTCACTATTGAGCTGATTATATATTCTGTACCTGTTGGATACCTCTGTTGCTAGATGCGTACAAGACTATTTGTTTGACTTATTGAATCTCACCAGAAAAAGATTGCCTATAGGAAGACAGTAGCAGAAATTATGATTAATGTGGAGCCACTAAGAGCATTTTAAGGCAGAGGCACCGGTGTTCGCTGTGCTCGTTGACTAAGAAAACTGTTTGATGTAAAGGATGTACTCAGTGTCAGTCTCATTTCCATATTCTGGCCTTAGGTTTCCCCTGCCCTGTGATCCATGGATTAGCAATAGTGTTTGATCTATATGTCTCACCAAGTGAAGGAAACTTGATCAATACGTCTACTCTGCAAGTGTGTGTGTGTGTGTGTGTGTGTGTGTGTGTGTGTGTGTGGCTGCCCTTTCTAGTCAGGGACCTGAGCAGTGTGCCAGAAGAAGAACTAATAAGTACTGTCACACACAAAAAGTGCAGCCTCATCATGTCTCCCTCCTCTGCAGACTTTCATTCGACCCAAGCTGGCTGTCCAGTTGCATTAGCTAATTGCACACTATTGTCTCTGTGCCACTTTGCACTTTTTCATCAGGCCGACTCTGCTGATTCAATCCAGCCGCATGGTGTTTTAATCTTTTAATTCAGCTGCCAGCATTGAGTTTACCTACCTGTGTCCATCAAAAGACCATCCACGCTTACTGATGGAGTCCTTACTAACCTTACATGTTCACAAACCAGTGGTCATTTCCAGAACAGTGCAAGGACAACTATAAAAAAAGATGCATCATGTTCTATGTTCTATATTTTAAGTCTTAGTTACATTTTGTGAAAACTGCTGCAAATGAACTGTGTTGTTGGGTTGAAATAATTAGTAAATATAAAATTCTAAATCATTGCCTTTTTTGCCAGTGTTTTGTTTGACACTTAGAGCAGTGAAGAAGCTGAAGCAAACCCCTTTCCCCTCTTTCCTGCTCAGTAATCTGAATGAAATGAAAGAAACATATTGCCAAAGATGAGGTCTAATGATCGAATTCTCTCTTAGGTTCAACCCTAATCAAATCGTACAGAGATATGTTACTTTCAGGAATGGCTATTGGGAGATTTTAAAATTGGATCCAACCCCAAATCATTGGCCAACCCTCACCGACTTCTGCTTCCAAATGAGATGTAATGGAGGGACCATACTGAACTGAACACTTTCACGGGAGAGGTAGTGGATGAGAATTGCCCCTAGCATCTAGAACCAGATGTTACCTCATGAATTGTTGCCCAAGAATCTGTGACTCATACCAAATCCCTCCTTCTGCTCAACTAAAGCCCCTGAGAACATGTGCAGGAATGAAATGGTGCAAGAGGAAAGAACACGGATGCCACAGGTAAAGTGCGTGACAGGGGGGAGGGAAGGATTAGCAGATGGATCGATGGCGGTGATGAATAAGATGGGTGTAGCAGTAAGTGCAGGAGTAAGTTCACCTTTCAAACCCCCACCCCACTCTCTCCTCCTTTAGTTCTAGATGGAATGACAGGCTCCATCATAAGTAGGATGTTTCAAAG
The DNA here is from genome assembly GCF_905171665.1 of Trachurus trachurus. Taxonomy (NCBI): domain Eukaryota; kingdom Metazoa; phylum Chordata; class Actinopteri; order Carangiformes; family Carangidae; genus Trachurus; species Trachurus trachurus. Next base: position 12,116,403 of record NC_139901.1, read on the forward strand.
GCACGGCTTAGTGAAGAGACAAAGAAGAAAACAAATAGCAGAGGCAAGAGAGAAATCAAAGCTGTGGACTGATGAAAGTGCACCCAACATCATGTCTGTCACTTAGCAGAGGAGGCTGGCTGGCTGCGTGTTAGGACAAGGGGTCCCAGTGGCAGTGAGTGTGCATATATTTGTGGTGCTCGAGTGGTTTTATGTGTGTGTAGAAGTCAAGTGACTGCAAGAGCATTTCATCTCCCCAGAGCACCCTCGCCCCTGTCTGTCTTTGTCTCTGTCACACACAAACTCTCCAGTGAGAGCGCACTTCTAGAAGAAAGTTAAGTGTTGCAGATCGAGTGAGTCACCGTCTCATCAGTGCAATATGTCTGGCTTGGCCATGCTTGAGACAGGGAGAGGGCCCTTGGGTGCAAAAGAAAGGATCACCTCCCCTAGAGCTCCTGAAAAGATGTCAGGCTCTTTTTGCTTCTTCTCCCTTTTTGCTTCTCCTGTGTACACACACACACACACACACACACACACACACACACACACACACACACACACACACACACACACACACACACACACACACACACACACACACACACACACACACACACACACACACACACTGTTACACCTATTTGTGGACATCAAACAGAGACACACTAATCTGATTAGAGTATCAACTTGTCTGGAGTTCATCATTAATTTTGCATATTAATGACCACACCTCATACATTTGCCATCATGTTCCTTATTTGTATAAATAATCATAAAATCGTAAATAATCATAATGAGCTTAAGTAAGGTAAAGTAAAGTATGCATTTATTCATCCCACGATTGGGAAATTTGCAGGGCTACAGCAGCATTACATACAAACAAACACATTCACACATGCCGTGCACGCTGTGGTAGTTTATTTATTGCTCGGTTCATGTTACTTTCAGTTTGTCTTATGTATGAATGTGTTTGTATATGTTTTTATATGTATATGACTATATAGAGAGATAAAGACTAGTAATCATATGTTAGAATAAATCTATATGTATATAAATATAAATATAAGAATATATTAGAATAAATCCAGTTACGTAAATAACTCATAAATTAAAGCAGAAGTGAGTGATATATTTGTGTTAATATAAGTCTTAAATAGTTATATCTTCCGACAGCAATCACTTACATAGAGTGTTTGGACTGAAACACGGGTCTGTCAGTCACTCTGCTCTGCTCTGAGCCGAAGAGAAAACATTTATCGTATCCTACAGTTTTTATCCAATGAGGAGAGAGAACGGCATGCAGGGCTGTGTGTGCAGCCAAGGAACGCCGTGAATGTGGTGACGTAGCGACGAGGACTGTTATGGTGCGTTCAAGGAAACTCGTATTTTTCCGACCGTGAAGTGGTACCAGTTCGATCTGGTACGAGTTCACCGGTCGGAAGTTACGAGTGGCCGTTATAGTGACTTTCACCGGTAAAACAGGTCGGAAAAACACGAGTGGGTTGCCTGGAACGCTACAAAGTCGTAAGTTGTGACTTGAAGCTGTAATTTATGATTTCAAAAGCCTGCCTGGAACGCAGCATTAGCGAAAACGACCGGATCACTCACTTCTGCTTTAACTTACTGTATATATTATAATGACTAGATAACTTGATATAAATTCAAGTAATAATGACTAGATAACTTGATAGATAATTTATGAATAAGGGGTGGGAGTAAATAAGTTTTACTTCTTCTCACTCCTTTTCGGATATGAAACAAACAAACAAACAAACAAAACAAAAAAATCAAATTACTCTTATTTTCAATTATTTTATTTTATTTTTTATTATATATATTTTTTGTTCATATGTTGTTTTTGCAAAGTTTTTATATGTTATGTCTGTCCATTTCTGTATTATGTTTTATTTCTTTTAACATGTCCGAAATAAACTTAAACTAAACTAAACTAAACTGTGGTGCATGGACTGGTAAAAAAAATATAAATATAAATATTTATAAATAGGGCAGCAAGGATATTTAAAAAAATATATACAATATATATAAGAATATAAAATAAGAATATAAAAAATATATATAAGAATGATTTTTAAAAATTCATACTGTAAGACAACACAAATAAAAAAGAACAAGAATTATCAGGTAAAAGACTTATTAGTCTTGTCAGATTGTTTCAGGTTGTGGAGAAGACTAGAAGTGCAGCAGGTGTTCATGAGTCTAGTGAAATACATATATCAGGATGAGCAGGAAGCTGAGAGACAGAGCCTATCCAAATGGATGAAATGACCAATGCAATTGAGAAACCTTTTATCAAACCACTTCTCAGCATTGCCTCTTTCTCTCTTTTTCTTATCGTTAAGTTAAACTCCTCCCCCTGTTGTCTGGAGTCTCCTGGGACTTCCTGAAGGGGCTGCTCATGGTCTTCAGACCCCAGGCGGGGGTCAGGCAGGTGTATGGATTACCAAATGAATGACAGAAATATTTGTTTGGTGGGGGAAATGTCTACCTCATCATGACCTCAACTTAATGATGTCAAGAATGTAAAACAAGATGGTTATTATGGTTCATTTGGATGATGAAATGCATTTGACATTTAAAGTCCAAATTCTAACGAGTAAAAAATAAAAGGGTACATGTCTAATTGGTTTGTTGCTCTGTGTTACTAAATGTCACTGTTTAGATAATGTACCACTCAGTAAGGAAAGCTAATTATTTACCTGGACAATGTCTCCCCCCAGAGGCTGAATTCACACTGTTGAAATTCACAGCTGGTTTTGATTCTGTAAAACCTGTTGGATTGTTTATCTATTTCTGTTGCACACTGACCAGCATTACATGAAATGTAATTCTTATCTATTTTTATATGAGAATCTAACAAATTTGTTGACTTTGACTGTTGACTGTACATTATTTTCACTGTGGCCCCTACAGTCTTATAATTACACTGAATGTGAACCTTGAACCTTATCTCATATGAGTTTTTTTTTTTTACAATAAAAAATGTTTTGTGCATATTGATTAATTGCAAACAATGAAGGCGAATAAATTGTTCTTGAAAAGACATCACAAGATGTGGTGAAGAAGCAGCAGGGCCAAATCAACCTTTAAGTGGGCCATAGGGTATAGTTAAGCTACTGTTGTACTGTACAGACTGTTATCTGTATACATGTCTTGTGCAAAAATCATGAAAACGCCGTTTTTCGGATAGTAATTATTCACAATATTTACAATTTTTTCTCTTATGTTCTCGAGGACAGAAAGGTCGTGCTTCACACTTCACACCACAACCGTCACGGATCCCGAACCACACATCAATTTACCCGAACTTCCCTAACACCCAAATGTTTGTTTTTTCTCCAAGTATCACTAACTACTCTCTAGCCACAGCATCATTCACCCAGCCAGCTTCATGAGTTCATTGCACTTCCCCAGTCTCGTCAGATTTCAGATTTCTCCACCCACCCTCCTTTCTTTCCTTTATCAAGGACCTTCTAACCACATCCTTCTCTCAGATCATCCCCACTCTCATCCCTCCATCCTTCCCTCCCTTCCCATCCCTCTCTATTCAATCAGTGCATCCCCTTCCAGGTCTCCTTCAAGGTACCGTCTGGGGGGCATGAAACCAGCTCAGATGGAACCAGGCCAAGACAGAACCCCCACTCTGAGTCTCCCTCTGCCGGTCTCCAGTTCATCTTCCCAGACCAGCAGTGCAGACAACATCCTTCCTTCACCTTTACCACTATATCCATTCATCCATCCTCAACACATTCCATCCACTAAAACGTTTACGTAATGGCACCTTGCTAATGAATTACAAATTTTACAATCGAGGTAACCAGCCTCAACTTTAGCCAGGGTTTAGGTTAATCTTTCATAAAAGAAAAGGATGCCAGTTTCGTAGCTGTCAGATGGTCTGCCTACTTTGGCTGATATTTTCATATCATCAGCTCGGATTGTGACATTTTGATCTTTAAATAAGTATGACCATATGTGGCCATGTGTTGCATTGTCACCTCTGTGGCATATGGCAGAGGTCAGTTTGTATTCCACTTCATGAATGTCACTCACTGGGATTTTGACTGTCTTTGATGGAGTCACAGGCTCCCTAATTACAGATCTATCATCAGCTATTCGGGACAAATACAAGGTTAAAACATCAGGGGCAGTCCAAGTTTGTTGTGGCTCTACCTCACTACCACATACTCTACATGGCACTGGAGCTGTGATACCACGGACTAAAAGTGATAAAATGGTGTCATACTCTTTGATTGGTGGTAGAATATAGATACTTTGTGTTGAGGTTGACATGGCCTTATGCGTACATATCCTACAGTTGATTTTTTCATTTATCTCAAATATTGTTTGCACTCTACATTGATTGAACCAGACCAGGACATGTTCCAGTAAATCAAATACATCATTGCTCTTGCTCAGTTCCAGGCATGGCACTCTCTGGTTCAGGTCCAACAAAACTTTGTAGGTTTCATCTGGAGAGAAAGTCTTCCCTGGGTTTCCGAGGGCTGTTAAAAACATTCTGGAAAATTCTGGTATTGCTGACATTTCTGTCAACATCTTAGGGGGATATTGGGTTAATGTTGTCTGCACAATCCTCAGGTTTAGTGCTGCCTGTATTGTTGCATTCAGCCAGCAGTTATTATGTAGATTTGAAAATCTACAGACTTCATCCCACTGATTCCCATAGGGCTTTACAGTGGCAGATGTGGTAGGGTAGTCCTCTGGTACTTTGGTTAGTTTGGTGTCTGGTACTATGGTTGGACTGTCCTCTGGTACTACATTTGATTTGTCCTCTGGTTCTACTGTTGGACTGTCCTCTGGTACTACATTTGATTTGTCCTCTGGTTCTACAGTTGGACTGTCCTCTGGTATTACATTTGATTTGTCCTCTGGTTCTACAGTTGGACTGTCCTCTGGTACTACATTTGATTTGTCCTCTGGTTCTACTGTTGGACTGTCCTCTGGTACTACATTTGATTTGTCCTCTGGTTCTACAGTTGGACTGTCCTCTGGTACTACATTTGATTTGTCCTCTGGTTCTACAGTTGGACTGTCCTCAAGTACTTTGGTTGGTTTGTCCTCTGGTTCTACAGTTGGACTGTCCTCAGGTACTACTTTGGTTGGGCTTATCTCTGCAGGTGGTATGTAATATTCAACAAGTTTTTGAACACCTTTGGTAACTAAAAAACCCACAGCCCAACCCAGTGCAAGCATGTTCACTATTTTTTTTTTGGTTTGTCTTTTTTTAGGCTACTTTGTCTAAATTGCAAATGAATTGCCTAATTGTGAACATTCACTGTTCAAGTAATCTAATCTCTGTTTTACAGTTCGCTGTTTCGCAGTTTCCTTCTATCCAGCTTCCCTTGATCTGCGCGTCACTCTGACATGACGTCACCTTTACATGACATCAGGGTGACGTCATGTCCACTGCACAACTTCGAACCTCCGGGGGCCGGCAAGGGACATTTTACAATGACCCTGATAATTAACAAATTCCTTGAGGAAATAGAAAAAGTCTTACAGTTTTCACCAAAATATTTTATTGGTAGCCTAATAGTTTTTCCATAAAAAAAAAAAAAAAAATACTACTTTTTTTTTAAAATCACTCTCGCTTCTCGAGTTGAAATAGGCTAGATGCAATGTTTGGTGTTATTTTCAAAATCATAAACAAAGTTCATTCATTCATTATTTTGATTTATAATTATGAAATTCCGCTAAAAATGTTTGTGGTAAACAAACTACAAACTCTTTTGAAGATGACTGACAGATATTCAGTAACCCTCCACTAATATCAAATAACTGATGCTCTATCATCATATTTCAGTTAAACCAGTTTTCATAGAATAGTGATTTATTTTGGAAAATGAAGTGCTGATTATTCCAAACCAAAAACATGTGGAGAGAAAAGTTGTGCTTGTGTATGAATGACCATTTCAAAGGCACGTGTCTGTGAAACATGTGGATAAAGATAAGGCTTCTTCTTCTTTATTTTTAATTTTTTTTTTATTAATCCCATAGATAGACTGTATATAAAAGAGACTAATACGCAAACTTATCTCCAGCTAATATGTGTGAGCTGCGTTGAGGCTGCGCAGCTCAGCGCTCCTGAAGTTACCCGTGTGTGCCCTGCTGGAGTCGGTCCAACTCAACACAGTAGTGTAGTAAAGCCGAGCTAGCCAACCTGCACCTGGGCTAACCAGGTAGTACTGACAATGAGAGATATTCTGCAAGCGCCGAATGACAATTAAGTGGCCGGAATATAAATATCAACACGTAAGTGATTCAAAATAACTTCACTGTTTGACTAAAGGTTTGCTATAGCTAAATGTTAGCTAGCACTCGCTAACGTTAGCTAAACAGAACCAGCATGAGACGTATAAGAGGTTTCCAACCAGCCTGCACCTGACCTATAACATTTGGACGTGTAATTGTTGCACTGGTGGGTCAGACCCACGGAGCTTTGCAGCTCAGTTTATTGTCTTTATTCGATGTGTTGCTAACCAGAAAGGTTGACACGACCGTTAGCTAACCCCAGACATGTTAGCTAGCTATACCGTGAGCCAACAACAACACCACTGACCGAATGGTTATCAAATCGGTGCAAATCCTCTCTCTTTCCAAGTACAGTATTTATATCAGTTATTGTTGTATGTGTTGCCTTTGTATCGATAACTCAGAGGGAGCAAATAGCATGTCTCCTTATATGTTCGTACTTTTGCAGACAAGGCCATCCAAATGGTGATCATGTCAGGCACAGCCACTGTGCTGCAGCAGTTTGTCAGTGGGCTCAAGAGTCGAAATGAAGACACCAGAGCAAAGTCTGCCAAAGAGCTGCAGCACTATGTGACTACAGAGCTGAGAGAGGTAAGGAAAAGCGTTACCGTGGATGTCACTACTGAAACTAGTCATGAAGCTATCATTACACACACTGCATACAAAGTGAGTGCTGTTGCCACTTGCCACAAAAGTTGTGGATTGACTGCTTCCACACACATGATCTCCGGAGGAAACATGAACACTTGTGATTTTTCTTTTTTACTCAAGATCAAATTGATCTGGTGTAGTCACCAATTTGACCCCCCTCCCCTTTATGGTTTTTGTGATACTGAGTTTGTGCTTCCCACAGCTTAGCCAAGATGAAGCCACTACCTTCTACGATGAGTTAAACCATCACATATTTGAACTGGTATCCAGTTCAGATGTGAATGAGAAGAAAGGAGGCATTCTCGCAATTGGTGAGTCATAAACACAGAGAAGCCCATTTTTAACATCCACTATAAGTGTGAAATTAGCTTGATAATGATAAAGATAATGGTGTACACAATAAGCAGTATGTAACCGACTTGATTTGTTCCAGTGAGCCTAATTGGAGTCGAGGGAGGCAATGCCACGAGGATCAGCCGCTTTGCCAACTACCTACGCAACCTGCTCCCCTCCAGCGACCCAGTGGTCATGGAGATGGCCTCTAAAGCCATGGGCCACCTGTCTATGGCTGGGGACACCTTTACGGCGGAGTATGTGGAGTTTGAGGTGAAAAGGGCCCTGGAGTGGCTGGGAGCAGACAGGAATGAAGGCAGACGCCATGCAGCAGTAAGTGACTGACAGACAGGCTGTGACTGTGTTTACTGTTGAAATACCACTACTTCTCAGTGGTGTGTATGTTTGGTAGAGATGAGGGCTGATGATCATTTGACTCAAGCCTGTTCCATTGCTTCATTGTGTTTTTATTTTTACTTTGGAAAGCAGCTCTTGGCTTATTTGCGATTAGTCCAGCCTACGTTATTTTAGGCCAGATTTTTAAATACAAGATTTTGATCTATAAAGATTTTGTATTTTTTGGGATGCCACAATCATTTGCTACAAACTTGTCTTTAGATTTCTATAATTATATATGGCAACAGCCATAGTGTACAATAATAATAATACTGTAAGTACTCTTGCTGTTTATTTACACTGCAATGAAGAAAACCCAAAACAGTGAATTAATGATACAGGTATGACACTGAATTAACAGTTTCCTGCCTATTCCAGGTGTTGGTGTTGAGGGAGCTGGCTGTGAGCGCACCCACTTTCTTCTTCCAGCAAGTGCAGCCCTTCTTTGATAACATCTTTTACGCCGTATGGGATCCCAAGCAGGCCATCCGAGAAGGGGCTGTGTCTGCCCTGCGAGCCTGTCTCATCCTCACCACACAGAGGGAGACCAAGGAAATGCAGAAACCACAGTGGTACAAAGTAGGCACTCCAACCATGTTTTTTGTTTTGAAATAAAGTTTCTTCTTCAGTATGTGTGGTACCTGCGGGGGGTCGGAGGCTGTGACTTCTCCAATAGGCAACATGTTTCTATTTTGTGTAACAGCAAACATTTGAGGAGGCAGAAAAAGGCTTTGATGAGACTTTGGCCAAAGAGAAAGGAATGAATCGTGATGACAGGGTCCATGGTGCACTTCTCATCCTGAATGAGTTGGTCCGCATCAGCAGTATGGAAGGAGAGGTGAGTTCTGATCTCACTGTAGACCCATGCCTCATATCCAAACGCTAAACCTTCCTCTCACCGTCTTATCTCTGTGACAGCGCATGCGTGAGGAGATGGAGGAGATCACACAGCAGCAGCTAGTCCATGATAAGTACTGCAAAGAAATGATGGGATTTGGAGCCAAGCCTCGCCACATCACACCCTTCACTAGCTTCCAGTCGGTGCAGCCACAGCAGTCAAACGCCCTCCTGGGTTTACTGGGCTACAGCACGCCTCAGGGCTTCCTCAGCTTTGGAGCCACACCAGTTCCTGCCAAGAGCTCGCTGGTGGAGAGCAGATACTGCCGTGAGCTGATGGAGGAGCGCTTCGACCAGGTAGAATTTACAGCAGGGGTCTGGCTACTCATGGCACGCAACAGTTGTTTAGAAATTAATCTGTCTGCAAGTGGTTGTGTGAAAAATATAGTTTCGTGCCTTACACATCCTTTCATTTTCAACCAAGTGATAGGAAATAATATATATACAGTATATATACTTATATTCAATTTAACAATAGGTATTACTGTTGCTTTACACAAACTACCAGGGTGACACTGTGCTACCTACTCTTAAACACAGCGAGTATGATCATCTTGTAAAACGATAAAGTCCTCATGAACTAAAAGGAGGCTGTTAGGACTTCTACTACCACCAACAGAAAAACATCAGAACTGTTCAAGGCTGTAATTGGAAAAGAATGTGTAATTTCTTTTGTATTATCAATCAAAAACATGACACTCGAATGAATTTCCAACCCTTCAGCTTTTACTTGCTGTTCAACTCACTGGTTTTTTATTTCATGTCATTTCAAAAATGCGGGCTGGGGCAAACTGTGGTTTTAGGTGTGGAGTACATAATTATACTAAAGTTTTAAGTTAAATGTTTAGTTTTTATTTTGACTACCTATAGGTTAACTACCGGTATATGGATTACTAACTTCTAGGCTGTTTACTCAAAAGTTAAAATAATCTGCACTCTGCAGGGACGAAAGAATGTAGAAGAAATTGCAAACATGAAATACTATTTCATTTTTACAATGAAAGCACAGTCGCATTTTGAAAAATGAAATTATTGCTATTGAGCGATTCTGATTCAGATATTATGTAGTTGTCAAAAAGTTTGTGCCCTTGCTGTGATGTTCACTTCACCTGCTAATCTGGATATAATGTAGTATCATATGTTTTTGTGGTTACTCAAGGTGTGTCCTGACTTGTGCCCAGGTACCTGGTGCAGATTAAACATTGTAAATGGATAAATATTAAAACTATGCAAGACACTTTTCTCATTTTTTAACAGTAAAGAAGAATTTATGAGTAAGGCTCTTTGGCTCCCACAGCAATGGGAATAGGCTTGCAAAGACATAAAGTGAGGGTTATTTTTGAAGCACCAGAGAAAAGTCAACACAGCTTTTCATTATGTCCTTTGTCCAGGTGTGTCGATGGGTGCTGAAATACAAGGCCAGTAAGAACCCTCTGATTCAGATGACCATCCTCAACCTGCTGCCACGCCTGGCTGCTTTCCAGCCCCATACCTTTACAGGTGGGACTAATTCATGTTTGAGTGTCGTCCAAGATCCAGCAGAATCATCTTTGATACATTAACTGGCAGACTTGCATTCTTCCCATCAATGTATCCGCCGCTTATGGGAAAGAATTGTGAGGGGATCACGAGCTTCCTTTGTGGTCTCCTATGTCCTTATGTCAGCAGGGATTTGCTGTAATAAATTGCTTGTAACTTGTCCCGCTTAGTTGATGTATGTGTTCTCCACAAAGCCCTACACGTGTGCTTAATCATTTGCTGTGTGTCTGTTCCATCCACTGTGCAGACCAATACCTGTCAGACACTATGGGCTACCTGCTGGGCTGTTTGAAGAAGGAAAAAGAGAGGACGGCAGCGTTCCAGGCTCTGGGGCTGCTGGTTGTGGCCGTCAGGGCAGAAATTCAGCCATATCTTTCCAAGATCCTCGAGATCATCAAGGCCGCTCTACCGCCAAAGGACTTTGCACACAAGTCAGTGAATGAAAATATGATGTATAGACACTGTTACTTATTGTTTTGTGTACAGTATGTTTTCATATTCATAAATTGATGTGTTGGATCAGACTTTTATGCTTCTGTGTTGGAGACAGCCAGAGCCAGAGGCTTATTGCTTTGGTACAAATGTTCACCTCGACCTGAGGATGAACTGATTACATTTTGTTGGCGTAATGCCGACCTCACAAAACTCAGGTTCTGGTCTTGTGAATACAATGTCTCAGATTCTTAAAGTCCCCCTCCCGCGACCCTTTTTGGTTATTTTAAAACATTCTCTGTGGTCTTTAAATTGTGATTATGAAGTTTTTAGCCAAAATCACAAAACCTGTGCCATTTCCCAGGGCTCTTCTTCTGCACAGCATCAGCAGCTCATTAGCAATGCACCTCTGGAGGGTGGGCAGAGACTGCGCTGCTCTGCACCCGCCCAGCCACCCCCTCGCTCTCTTTGCATTTTACTTCCTAGCTGTGTCACTACTTTCTAGGGATGTGAATCTTTGGGTGTCTCACAAATCAATTTGATTCCGATTCTTAGGGTCACGACTCACGATTCGATTCAAAATCGATTCTGTTATTGTATTGTGTATCACCTGTAACAACGGCGCTAATGGGGAAAAAAAAAAGAAGCTCTCACGCCGGTTCACCTGCAGCTCTATAGATGAGCTGTCAGAGAAGCTGCTCCTGTTGTTCCTCCCTCTTCAGCCTGGTGTTTGGCTGCACTTTGTATGAAAGCACCGTCAGCTGATCCAGAGCACAGTGGATGTGGCTGCTCAGCTGTTACGCGTGTGTTTTATCGCGGCAAAAAAAAAAAAAACATAGATCGTCCTCTCAATCAACGATAGAGGGTCGGGTTGCTGATGGGCACAAGCCTAGTCACAGACATTCAATAGAGCATTTTAATATTTTCAGTTAACGTTATTAATGAGCGTCATGGCGTGCTGCAGCGCTGTGTACGGAAGTCTGTGAGGGTACGAAGAGAGACGGAGGAAACATGAATAAAAAAGGGATTTTTGAAGATTATGAATTGATCCAGAATCATAGAGGATAAGAATCGCGATTCTTAGATTAATTGATTTTTCCCCCCACCCCTACTACTTTCCTCTAACTGTCCCACAGTGTACATATACTGTACATATTACAGAGGCAAAACTTACATTATTGTGACTTAATGTCTGGCAGTGATGACACAAAATGAGCATTAGTCAGGGTCTGACATCTCAATTTACAGCTCACTGACGCCCATTACCACCTAACAAGGACATGTTTTTGTACACAGCTCTTGTCTTGGTTGTATGTTTTCTTTTTCACTTTTCTTGTATTGTTTCTCTCATCTCTGTTGTTGCTGCTTTACACGGTTTAAGAATTGTTCTGTTCTATGATTTTTCTTGCGTAAGTTGAGACGCTCCTTAATCACCTTGGGCTTATTTCATTCTGACTCTGCTAAAAAAAAAAAAAAAAAAAAAAATGAAAAACCACATTTAATATTTATGTTAGCATCTGCTCTGTTCAGCACCTGTTAAAAAATCATTTTGAGAAACTGTCCATGAAGTGAATGGCCACTCATCACTACATGCATTTTTCCCTTTTTTTCCCCCATGTGTGTAGGAGGCAGAAGACCATGCAGGTGGATGCCACAGTGTTCACCTGTATCAGCATGCTTTCCAGAGCCATGGGTCCCAGCATCCAGCCAGACATCAAAGAGCTGCTGGAGCCTATGCTGGCTGTGGGCCTCAGGTAAGACAGAATGAACTCACTAGAATGCTAAATAATTAAACTAAACAAGGTTTTCCCACTGCCTTATGGACTTCTGGGCTGAGTTTATACATGTTGCAAGGTTTAAATCCAGAATTGTGTATGTATTTTACTTGGCTTTTCATTTAACTTAGAGTTCTGTTTGTTAAAGTTGTGTTTGTGGTCAAACACACCACAATGCACTTTCTTGTGTTCATGTAAAGAGAAACTGAAACTTGCGTGTTTGCCCGCTTTGTTCTCCTCATCTAGTCCGGCTCTGACGGCTGTGCTGTATGACCTGAGCCGCCAAATCCCGCAGTTGAAGAAGGACATTCAGGACGGTCTTTTGAAGATGCTCTCCCTCGTGTTAATGCACAAGCCGCTGCGTCATCCTGGCATGCCCAAAGGCCTGGCTCACCAGCTGGCCTCACCAAGCCTCACAAACATCCCAGAGGCAAGCGACGTTGGCAGCATCACACTGGCCCTGCGCACACTGGGAAGCTTTGAATTTGAGGGTAAGAACCTAGAAAATGGCAACGCTTCTCAGAAATAATGGGCTTAAATCAGGACTCTGTTCTTGTTATTTTATTTTTCTTTTCTTAAGAACTAACAATGTAAAACCCAAAAGAATGAAAAGCCTACAAGACTCCTAATGTGGCTCTAATGCTGCAGACTTTATTGATTAATCTTAATTTTTCATTCATGTGATGAAAATTTGCTTCTGTCAGGAGAGGAAAATGTCAGTTTTTCAAGCCTGGGTAGTGCCATTTCATACTGAGGAAATCATACAGTGATAACTGGTCGAGTTACGAGATGTGTTGTTGCTTGCACATTGCAAATCCAGTGATGCCTAAGAGAAATATTGGGTTTTTAAATTAAATCATAAGATTGAAGTCACATTGAGGGTAAAGAAAACACAACACAGCACTGTAGAAATTGAGCAGTAGCCTGAATGGGTGTGTCCAGCTGTTCTCTTGACTAAACGCCAAGGACTTTAAACTGCTAAACCAAAATCTTGCTCACTGTAAATAGTAGGATTAAGTTTTGCTCTTGTCTTTTTATTTTGAGCAAATTCATTGAGTTATTGTTGCATATTCTCTGGTGAATACTGGTATTGGAGAAGATGAAGTTTTCAGTTTCTGTTCACTGCAGCGGCTTTAAACAAGATATATGATATATTTGTTGTCGACGTAAGATGACTAAATCGTTTTCCAGTAGTCCACTGTATATACAGCACCCTGTGGTGAAAGAGTTACTTCTCAAATTGCAATAAAAAATGCAAAATGCATGAATGCAATAACTAATCTTGACTTGTTTTGGTTATGTTCATTACTGTCCTAACTTGTTAAAATAGTAGTTCTAATGTCAAATCCTATGTAAAGTGACACAAGATCCAAACTTGTTTTGTGTTTGACCAGGACACTCCCTCACCCAGTTTGTGCGCCACTGTGCCGACCACTTCCTGAATAGTGAACACAAAGAAATCCGGATGGAGGCAGCCCGGACCTGCTCACGCCTTCTCACCCCCTCCATCCACCTGATCAATGGTCACGTTGTCAGCCAGACAGCTGTGCAAGTTGTTGCAGATGTGCTGAGCAAGCTGCTAGTTGTTGGAATCACTGACCCAGGTAACAAATGAAAGCAAACCATGGCCGTCTTAGTCCTTAGCCCTACTGTTGGACCTGGGTTCAAATCTCTTTTTCTCTCTTTCACTGTAGTTATGATAAAGGCAGAATGAATAAAAAAAATAACTTAACAGCTTAAATGACCCATGATGATAAAGGTAATCAGAGAGAGTCTAATTATTTTCTCCCTGTTGTTCCCTGCAGATCCAGACATTCGATACTGTGTGCTGGCATCTCTTGACGAGCGCTTTGATGCTCACCTCGCCCAGGCCGAGAACTTGCAGGCGCTGTTTGTTGCGCTGAACGATGAGGTGTTTGAGATAAGAGAGCTGGCCATCTGCACAATAGGACGCCTCAGTAGCATGAACCCTGCTTTTGTCATGCCGTTCCTGCGCAAGATGCTCATCCAGGTAGGCGAGCCACAACAGGTGGTTTAAAGGTTTGTTCTGATGAAGCACCTATATGGATTTTGTGAATACAGTAAAATTAAGTTTGATTTATGACTGTTTAACTGAAAACAAACTCATCTCGCCCTGTCTGCTTATTGGATTTCGTTTTTTTCTGACAGAAAAGTTGTTAAACAGCAACAGTATATCTAAGAAAGTATTAACTAATTCAGGTCAGTTTTACAGTCGGTCCGGTCAAGTTTCATGTGGGCATGGTAATGTGCCTTCCTTGGCTACAAATATAATACCATCTGAGCAATTTGAAATATCAGCACTTCAGTCTGTCAATTAAAAACCAATTTGAAACGGAGGATTTGTAACCTGCCTACAATATTGAATTCAAGGGATTTTTGACTAGTTCAAATCATTAGAATATCCCAAGACATAAGAGATCAAATGAAAATGGCTTCCATTTTGGTTTTTGTATTTCTGCAAATGGAGAATATGTTAGATATTTTTTAGTGCCAATACAAATTTCCTGGGTTTGGGGAAATCACTTTTCTGTTGTTTCAGTTAGATACCTGCAGAGGGCAGAATAGGCCATGGTATTATGCACACGTTTAAATGTCCAAAGCATCCATCAGGTGTATGGTTTTTCCTCGGGATGGCTCAGTGACTTAAAACACAGAGACAATCCCTGTAACACCATTATGGACATTATGATTTTCACCTTAACTTCATTTACTCAGCTGTGTTTCAAATTTTGTCACAGATCTTAACAGAGTTGGAGCACAGTGGCGTTGGCAGGAACAAAGAGCAAAGTGCTCGTATGCTGGGCCATCTGGTGTCCAACGCCCCTCGCCTCATACGGCCGTATATGGAGCCCATCCTCAAGGTACAACTCTCAATGTGTATTCAGTATACTTTCCCAGAACCAGGAAAAGCTTAAGTTCATTACAACCTAATTTCCTCCAGCTCCTCATACATATCATCCCTCTGATTTACTTTAACCTTTTTATTTTTAACAGGCTCTTATCCTCAAGCTGAAAGACCCAGACCCCAACCCTGGAGTGGTCATTAGCGTGCTTGCAACTATTGGCGAGTTGGCTCAGGTAAGACTGGAATGACTGACACAATTTTCATACATGTTTCACATTGATTTTACAGCTGTTGTGGATTGAAACTGAACAAAGTATATTTCCAGATAATATAATCCAATTACATTATTTGAGTCTTGTGTAGCAACAGCTTTAATGCAAACAATCTGAGCTTGTCATCTGAATGTTGAGGTTAGACCCCGACCCATGGATGTGTGCCTTGCTCCACCCTCTCCAGGTTGAACCATCTTCCTCACAGAGGCGTCAGGAAAGTACAGTTAATCGCAGGCAGGCCCTACAGTTGAGAGAGAGTTCAGGAGATGCTCGTGTAGACCAAGTGTTGACAGTTGACTCAGTGCAGGACGAGGCAGAAGTCCAGCTGCTGAAGAGCCAACAAACGAAGACACAGAAACATGTAGGAAATATAGACGAAGGACATTAAATACAATATTAACTTGTCTCTTTGTGATGAAAGATGTGCAGCAACAGAGAGACCCTTGTGTAAAATTCTTTAGTGAGTGCCAATATCAAAAAAGACACGGTGGTAAATATTGCAGGCAACAAAACATCCTTCTACCCTGACAGATCTGACCGAGGAATAGTAACAAAAATGAAGGCAGCAGGAATTTTCCACAGTGAAAACAAAATCCTGCCTTTAGAATAATTTGATAAATGCTTTAAAGACAAAAGAATTCCACATAAAGGATTATAGGGTGATAAGGTCACATTAAACAGGATCAATTGTCATATTAATGTAAAACTGTTTTAGATTTTTAGAAGATCTTGTTGACAGAAAATTGGAAAGAGTATGTGATTTCCACAGCTTTGATTGGTTCTGTGCCTTCTCTGTCAGGTGAGTGGCCTTGAGATGAGGAAGTGGATGGATGAACTTTTTCCAATCATCATGGACATGCTGCAAGACTCCTCCTCATTGGCCAAGCGACAGGTATGTGGAGAAAATGAAAGTCGGCTTCATCTGGTTCTAATGTCGTTGTTTTTTTTGTTTTGTTTTTTACTCACCCCATCCTCAGCACAACTCCAGGCTCTGAAAATATTTACTGCTTGGGTACTGTAAATACATATCTACTTTAGTAAACACAGCAGGATATCATTTGAAGTTAGTCAGAAAACATTTTGAGAACATTGTGCTTCTGGTTTTTCCCAATTTAAACAGTTATGTGCCAGAACTTAACAAAAGAAAGGCTCCTTCAAAGGTATTACTGTATTACTTAATTACCTCTGCAGTGTTACAATGACAGATGAACAAGGGACTTAAAACTAATTTTGAAAAGGTTCTCAGTGACAGGCAAATGGGATTAATGCTTTCACTTTTATCTACACTTGTAATACAATAAATGAAACATAAACATTAAATGAAACATAAAAATGTTATAAAATCCAAATACAGCTACTTTTGTTTCTAAATGTTCTTTGGCTTTATTAAAAGAGTTGATTCTAAATATTATGACTCATATTTCTTTATCACTGGCTTTGATCTGAGAGTGTCTTCCTCTGACTTTCCACCAGGTGGCGTTGTGGACACTGGGCCAGCAGGTGGCCAGTACTGGCTATGTGGTGGAGCCTTACCGCAAGTACCCTTCCCTTCTGGAGGTGCTGCTCAACTTCCTCAAGACGGAACAAAACCAGGGCATCAGGAGAGAGGTATGCATGGAACCCAACTCATACTGACTCAGTATGAGGCCAGAAACTTTTACCTGTCAACATCCTCCAAACACATAGATGTCTGTTTAGATGTGTTGACTCTGACCAGTGAGGTATAATCACATGAATACGTACGGGAATGAGCCCATGCACATTTTCCATATTTATCCGAAGCTATGTGGAGCTTTTTCCAAAGTCTTGAGCTGTGATGTAAGTGATAATTGTCATAATTTCTCCTCTCGCCTGTTACATTATGCGAGGCTCAGAGTGACTTGTCAGTGTGGTGTATGACACAAGGACATTAGCTCTGGCCACTTGCACTTTGTCTCTACTATTGAACTGATCTGAGGTCCTGTACGGCCAATTATCCAATGGTAGTAATGAGCCCACTGCAGGTTGACTGTTTATTTGGTGTCACAGCCTCCAGCATCGCTTTAAACTGAATTTATTACCGAAGAAATATTCCACACAATCTGTCTTTTAAGCATTGAATACTTGCCACCCATTGGCCTGAAAGATGGCCCTGCTTACTGCTTACTCAGGTCAGCCTGGAATTACAGCACTATCAATTTCAGACTGCGTCGCAGAAAGAAATATCATAACATTCAGAGACACTGCTCACACCACTCATGCAACACCTCTGTTGTGGATGTTTATTGTGAAGCAAATGATCCTAAGTTTGCTAAAAAGCAGATAAATATGCTGCTTCAACAGTGTCAGAGCTGTGAGAAGACACTGCCAACCATGAAAAAACAAAAAAGAATAATTTATCGTTTTAAAAAATGATAATAACTTTATTTGTATGGCACCTTTCATAAACAAAGTGCAGCTAGAAGTGCTTTACATTTGAAGCAATGAAACAAGAACAAGCAAATAGAGTAGGAACAAAAAAATTCAACAGTAATCATAAAAATATGCTAAGATTAAAACAAAGCAAAATTAAAAAGATACATGAGAAACATGTTTAATTGATACAACACAAAATATAAATTGGTTAAGTAAATGCCCTTTGGTAGAGGTTTCCTGGTTGATGCACATGGACAGGTCACCCCTGACTACTTCTTCACATTCACACTGGAATAGTCTTGATATTTTATCGAAGACTATTCCAGTGTGAGGGCTGACCTTTTCTTCACCTTGTTCTCAGCCATGTCTGTGTCTGTATTAGGGATAGGTACCGAATTTGGTACTTTTATTACTAGGTACCGAATTCCCACCAAAGTACCGAGTATTGTCTCCTCTTGTCAATACGTGAATATTCTCTGGTTCTCATCAAAGTCCGCACCTTGCAGAATTTCCTCTGCGCCTCAGTTTCATGTGTTGAGGTTCACACAGAACTTTCTGATGGCTGTAGGAGTCCTCCATGTTTCTCCTTCTGCCACAGTAAAGAGGGAACATTTACATTTTTTCAGACAGGTATTGATTCCCAGGTCCCAAGTATCGGTACCGTATTGATTCAAATGTGACAGGTACCTGTCCGTAGTCTGTATGTATGTAGCTAGCTACCTTGAAAGAGTCTGGTTTATATTTCTAACACTATGTGCTGTGTGTCTTCAACAGGCTATTCGTGTTCTGGGTCTTCTTGGTGCTCTGGACCCCTACAAGCACAAGGTGAACATCGGGATGATTGACCAGTCACGAGACGCCTCTGCTGTCTCTCTCTCCGAATCCAAATCCAGTCAGGACTCAGGTAGGATTGTGATCACCAGTGCTAATCAGTATTACTGAGATTGTGGCTGTGCTTGGTTACTAAGTGTCAAACTACTAAGAATTAGTTTCATTTTCTCCTCTAAGTTGTAAAGAGTTTGTATGTAGAGAACATGGTATGATCATGGCCTTGGATAACTGACATTCACCATAATGGATTTTGATTTATAAATATAAACACTTATACGTGCACATGTGGTGTCAGGAAGCCTCCAGACAGTAACACACTTCTTAAAGACGGATTGAGTAACTTAATGGAACAAACAACTTCCGTCTTAAAGGTCACAAAATGTATGAAGTGGCAGTTGCCATTTTAGAAGATTTATAAAATGGAAATGTCATTCAGAAAAAAGCATCGAAGCTGTTAAACCAGACACTTGCAATTGCTCATAATTCACTACATCAATTTTTCTGCAACAATTGGACTGATAATGTACTACCTAAAGATTTCTTCTTTTCATAAATCACTTAGTGAGACAGTGCAGCTAATGTTCTCAGGATAGATGGTCACAGAGTTTAACATTTAGCTGAAGTAGCAGCTGCTCATAATTGTGGAGAATCAAGGTGAGACATCAGGCCATTTGTACAGGCACGATCTCTCCAGGCTGCGTATTGAA
Source organism: Trachurus trachurus (assembly GCF_905171665.1). Lineage (NCBI taxonomy): Eukaryota > Metazoa > Chordata > Actinopteri > Carangiformes > Carangidae > Trachurus > Trachurus trachurus. The sequence goes on from NC_139901.1 coordinate 12,135,763, forward strand.
GCATGAAATACAAGTTACAAGTCAGTTCTGGGGAAAGAGCTGAGAAAACGCAGCTTTGAAATCTTGACTGCAGTTTTTCTTTGTGCAGAAACTGATCATTGAAGAGAGGAACTGAATACATCCTAAATTATTTGACTTGTTGAATCTGGCTCACACAAACTATTGAAGTCCTCTCTGGCCAAAAATACTTATCGTTTACACTTTGGAAGAGAAGTTTGCAGAGAAGTGATACGTCTGTGCTCAGAATATTTGAGTCAGCTGCAGCCATGGACTTTGGGTGTGTGATTTATAGCAATCTTTATTGTTTGGATCTAATCTTTAAAAACTAAATCTGAATTAGGCTAATGAATCAGCTGTTATGTTTTCCTGCCCCAAATGATTGATCCTAAATTAGCCTTTGAAAGTGCACTGTCACTCAAACTATTGTAGAGATATTAATTCAAAGTGAGCAAATTCAGACTGAAAATCCGCTGTTTTATTGACCGATTGTAAATGTTGAACACGATCACTGTTTTTGTTTGAGATATTGATTACCGATGGAGTCTTTACCGTCACGTAAATGTAGCTGAATCATTCTGCCCCCTGTTGCTGTCAGACTTTGTTTTGCTGAAATGTTTGTTTCACAAACCATCAGAACAAAGGATGGCACAGAAGAGGAACACTTGAGTTTTTTTCTGTTTTAATTTGGCAGCGTCAGTATGGAAAGATACATTTGCGTCCAACTACTGTCATTACTTAGTGAATACCAGGTTTTTACATCTGGGTCATAGTCTTCCTGCGCCGCTCAGTTTCTGCCCACTACTGTAACTGTTACATACCAATGGCTACAATCCCTGAATTCAGGTGGAGTAGGTATGTAATGTGAGTTCACACCCTCTGGCTATTCTAAAAGTGGCATAAAAGAGGCTGTAGTGTCACCATCCAGGTTGAATCCAAATGACTGTGATAAACCATAGAAAATTACTACTAAAAGTAGTAATGTAGGAGGTTTGTACATGCCTTACTATGAATGGAAAATTATATGGGAATTGTAACGCATGCTAAAAAGCGTTGCTCCCTCAAAGGCCGTCAGCTGCTGGAGAGCCTTAAAATTCACAATGATGACGAAAACACTAATCTGTCTTCAGGCAAGTGGATAGTGTATGGAGAATGCAGGTCTCTACTTGTCTGATCCAGTCACATGTCTCAGTATGTGACCTTGGACAATATGGTAATAGTTTTACCAGTTTGTTCTCTGAATAAATGGACTGTGACCACAACTGGAGGCTGTATATCTGTTGGCAGATTTGTCAGGGTCAGTGTCTGGAGCACTCGCATCCTTTACAGAGTGTGTTTAGTGATGTGGGAGGTCAGTGGCTGGGCCCATCTCCTCACCTGACTTCAAACAGGCCCAATCACATCCCTACAGAACGTCAGGGTCACAAAACCGGTGAAATGATGTGTATTCCTTCTTAGTAGGTTGCTGTACTTACAGCTGTTATTGTGCCGAGGAAACAATTCAACTTTTTTCCAACATAGCTGAGGCCTGAATTACTACAGCACTGCTGCCTCGCTTAGCTACACTGGTGCCTGTTTGTGGCTTGTACAGATACAGATGTGAATCCATCTATCACCATCATTAATCTAGACTTGGTGAAGGCTGGAATAAAGGCTCCAGCAGCAAAGCTACCCTCTGTTACCTACAGGCCATGTGCCAATCTGTATGTCTACAGTCCAGAGTCTGAGGGGAGACAGCTGGAGCAGCTGAAACTGTACTCCTGCAGAAGGCCAGTGAAACGCTGGATACCAGACGTCTGTATTCTCACATGCCTTGTAAAACTCAGTAGCTCTGCATAGATAAATGGACAGACTGACCCCATTTGCATCGTCTGTCACAGAAAACATTAATAAAACCACTTATTTTAAAATGAAATGTGCATTATAAATGTTAAAAAGACCACCAGTGATGCTTGGTTTATTTTAAGAAATACAAGAAAGAAGGAAGAAATTACGCTCTGTAAATCTGGGCGTGACTGCCAAAATCCTCATGTGGCTCATGTGATTCTGAAATGGTGTAATGCAGATGGTAGCAATATCTGCAATGCTTTACAGGAAAAGCTAGATGTGGCACTGTTTTAAAAGAAAATAAACAGACTGTTTGTGGGTTTGTTGCTTCGGGTATTTATGAGAAGAGAGAATAAGATCCAAGAAGGCTGGATTGAGTTGGAGATCTGTGAGCCGGAAGACTTATCAGACACCAGAACCATCCACAGCCGTATGTGCTAAAATATGAGCTTCCAAGTATTTGACTGGTCAAGTTGGAGCCTTAGTTTAGCTTTGTGTAAAGACAAAAGTTTGCCCATTTGAACTCTTTAGCTGAACAACTTCATATTAATGTAAATATTGTGTGGCATAGAACATTTCTCTGCCAAAACTTTAAAGGGATAGTTCAACATTTTGGCAAATTCGCCTATTTCCATAATCCCTAGTCATAGGGGTAGGTTCATTAGCTTTAATTATCGGTGCATGTTGTTTTGAGATCCGCGGGGCAGACGCAAGCTGCTCAGCAAACACAATGGAGGTGAACGGTACAGGTTCCCTGTCCCTCATCAAACTCATCAAATACACAATCCAACAACTCCAAAACACTTGGGGACAAGTTGTGACCTGCACATTCACCACGCTATGAACAAAACAACATGATAATTAAAGCAGATATCAGTGGAATGTTTTTGTTAATATAAGTCCTAAATAGTCCTATTTTCCGTCAGCAATCACTTACATGAAGTATTTCAGCCTAAACACGAGTCTCTCCGTCACTCTGCTCTGCTGTAACCCGAGGAGAAAATTTTCCTTGTGGGATACAAGTGTTATCCAATGAGGAGAGAGAACGGCATGAAGGGCTGTGTGTGCAGCCAAGGGATGCGCGTGAATGTGGTGACGTAGCACGAGGACCAATTGATGCCTGACAAGGGCGGGGGCTGCTAACTCATGGTGCGTTCAAAGAAACTCGTACTTTGTGTTTTTCCTTCCTGTGAAGTCATACCAGTTCGATCTGGTACGAGTTCACGGGTCGGAAGTTACGAGTGGCCGTTATAGGGAACTTTCACAGACAACAGGATGGTAAAAACACGAGCTACGGGTTACCTGGAACGCTACCAAGTCGTAGTTGTGACTTGAAGCTGTAACTTACGGTTTCAAAAGCCTGCCTTGAACGCAGCATTAGCCGAAACGGCCGTGAAGCTGATATCTGCTTTAAAGGTACAGTAATGAACCTACTGCTATGACTATGGGGATTATGGCAATAGGCAAATTTGCCAAATTGTTGAACTATCCCTTTAACTTATTTTACTATGTGTGACTCGGCTAGGGTGAACAATATACAGAAAAAAACAAAACATGGTGGGGTTGCTTGTTGGTCGAGTGGTTAGAGAGCATGTCTCATGTTGGCATATGCCTGAAGCGCTGATCGGTTTGTCTTCATTCCCCCAGTCTCTCTCCCTGCTTTCCTGTCTCTCTACATTGTCAAATAAAGGCAAATTCACCCAAAAATATATAATAATATAAAACAAAAAAAGGACATGTTGCCATTATTTTTACAGATACTACAATATGCAATTTCATTTGGAATTGGAATTTTAAAAGTTTAAAAATGATGGGGCGGTGCGTGGCGCAGTGGTTAAAGCGGCCGCCCCATGTAGAGGCTACAGTCCTCAACGCAGGTGTCCCCAGTTTGAGTCCCGCGTCGGGCAGACCTTTCCTGCATGTCATTCCCCCTCTCTGCCTCCCCCTTTCCTGTCTATCTCACTGTGCTATCGAATAAAGCCCAAAAAAAAGTTTAAAAATTATGATAATGAGATTTATTGAGTAGTGTACCAGACAAACATGTCCTCTAAACTAGTATATATATGATTTGTCGGCCGCAGAGCCTCTGTAGCTCCACAACACATGGTGCCAATAAGGTGACACATTTTTCCTCCGTCAAAAAATTGCAGCTCCTGTGATTTGGATATTGCACTTGGCCATGTTGTGATTTTGATTTATTTCCATTAATTTAATGGTTCCTGTGAATCTGTGTGTGAGCCTGATGAACGGTATTGGAAAGGGTTTGCATGTACAGTATTATAGCCTTGGACTATTTAATTACACCATAATGGAATTTGTGACGATTCAACCAGATTTTACGAAGCAAATAAACCACAAGACAGAGGTAATGTTTTTTCTTCAAGGAAAGATGTTTCCACTAAGGCGTGGAGGATCTACTGTATTTGCCTTTTCAACCCCGTTCATGTGCCAATTGTCAAACCACCTGTGGAGGCAGTGGGAAGCATTTTTATAAAGCAACAAATAGCCTACAGGCTGTCTCTTTATAAATATAAACACTGCACATAACTGGCAGCTCATGCCCATTATTGTTGTGCAGCACAAGTACCAAGTACCTAAATTTATGCTCTAGCATGCTTCATACTGAAAGTTATGTAACTGTGTGAACTCAAATCCCTGTGCAACACCTCATAATGGCAAAACAAGAATGAAAAGTAGCCAAAAAAAAGAAAGAAAACGTAACAATGTTGATGTTGGCCAACAACGTTATTTTTCCACTGTTGTTTTTGAGGTTTTAACAAGACCAAACACACACTCATCAACTACTGGACTGGAGCTTCGTCTTATGGAAGAAAAAAAACAAAAACATCCTTACTTGATTTGTTGGCTGGTGCTGTAATGGAGGTTGGTGCCAGAATTGACAAGTGGCCAACAGCAACGAGCCAACAGCATCAGCTCTCCTCTCCTATCAGCCTATTATTGTCGTCAGAATTTATCACTAGGAGCAGAAGCATTTTCCACTGTATTTAGCGTGGAGGAGAGGAGGTGTTGATTTAGATGGTAGGAGGGGGAGGATTCGGGATGTCATAAATCATGGTAGACATACTCAGACTTACTCACTGGAGAATGATTGCCTGGCTAATGGTCTTGCAGCGTCATGGCAGTATAGCCTTCACTCCTACAAATTCACAAGGGCCGAAGTTATTGCAGGAATTGAATTTGTAAAATATTCATTGAGGCCTTTAGTTGTTACTCTGAGCTTCTGTGTTACTACACTACTTCATATTCTTTGTTGTTGTTTTTGGACTCATCTTTTCTGGACGCCCACTTGTAGCCGGCGTAGCCACTGCAACTAAATCTTCTCCATTTCTCATGGGCCTCCCTCTTGTGATGCATGGTTCACGTCAGCAGATGCATACTGTGAATAATAAACTCTACATGTTTGAATGTTACGTTATATATCAAAGTAGCTCTAACTTTTCATTAACCTGACTTTAGGTTCATTAGCTCCTGCCTCCTGTTATCTTTTGTTAATGGCATGACCGGAGAGGTTCACGTCCTTTTCCAACCTACAATTGTGATTGTTTAAATTATGTTTTCAGTATGGATGAAGACAGTGCTATAACTTGTGTAAAATGTTCAATATTTAAACTGACATTTGTCTATTGCGCATTTATAATAATTTCCTCAAGAGAGTGAGACATTGCAGGTGTTGCATATTTGTTCAGTAACCAAAAACCCAAAAGTGAACTGCTCTATTTTCTCTTCCTCCCAGCGGACTACAGCACCAGTGAGATGCTCGTGAACATGGGCAACCTGCCTCTGGATGAGTTTTACCCGGCAGTGGCGATCGTCACCCTGATGCGCATCCTGAGAGACCCTTCACTCTCCAACCACCACACTATGGTGGTCCAGGCCGTCACCTTCATCTTTAAGTCTCTTGGCCTCAAGTGTGTCCAGTTCCTCCCCCAGGTCATGCCCACTTTCCTCAATGTCATCCGGGTCTGTGACGCCAGCATCCGAGAGGTAACTAAGAGGGAAGGGGCTGTCTTCTGATATCCAGACATTCACACAGAACGGTCTCTCACTCTCTTTGCTGTCTCTGTTTTCGTCCAGTTCCTTTTCCAGCAGATGGGAATGGTGGTATGCTTTGTGAAGATCCACATCCGGCCCTACATGGACGACATCTTCACCCTCATTAGAGTGAGTAATTTTGTCAATACTCCCACCCCCCCCATCCCACTCCAATCTCTAAACACTGCTCATCCAGCCCCTCTTATTTTCTTGTGAGTCAGGCAAACAGCTGCAGACTCTTAATTGCACTCAGTTGTGCTCTGTACCTCCCTCATTAGGATTAATGTGTTCAATGCCCCTGGATGAAAGCCTTATTTCGCTGTACACATTATGTGTGGTGCGATACTTTACTGTCAAGATTAAAGAGGCCCTTTGAATGGGACAATGAGAAAATCATGTTAGTAATATTTGGATGATTTCCTTTTGTTCTCTTTAACTTTTGGTCATTGTTAAGAAATAAACAGGCAGGGTGAGCTCTGTTGTACATTTCCACTCGTTCATTTCTAAAGAAAAATTTGGTAATGACTATGACATTCATGCTTATCACATGATGTGGAAGAACTGCTAAAGCCATAGCCCCTGCTCTTTCATAAACACACTTCACAATTACGTAGCATGGCACAGCCATCATATGACTGTCCTTGTGGCAGACTTTGGATAACACTGTCGCTGACACTTTTTGCAATGGCGGGAACTTCTCCTGGAGAAAAGTAATCGAGAGAACTGGACCAATGTGCCTCAAGTCCCTCTGAGTTAATAAATGGCCAGTGAAACAAAGAATCTATTGAGTTTTTCTCCAGCTCAGTTCCCGCATCCAGATGAGGGGGCTGGAATAGCCATTCAGGATGTACACTCACTTGCACTCTAGTCAGCTGCCACAGGGAGGGAAAGCAGGAAGTTGGGGGCTGCTCGAGACCTCTGGTCACTGACAAAACACCTCCGCCAGATCTCACAGCTGAGGCCCATTGACTGATTGACGTATTGCGTGACTTCAAGTCCTCCACGTTAACTCCAACTCTTATTATCGCCAATGTACACAGTGGCCGTGCCTAAATTTTCCAAAACGGTGTCATAAGCCACACAGAGACGTGATGTCAGTCCTAGCTGACAGGAAATTGTCTCCATTCCTTGCTATCTCAGATTATACTGCTCTTGCTCTCTGTGCCTCTGGCACACGACTGCTTTGTATTTCCAGTGGGAAATCAGTCTGAATGAGTCTCTCACACTCACCTTATTGATGGAAATACGTTTTGACCCAATTCCTCAGACCTGCAGAAACTCACCACACTATATCAGAGCATGGTGTGGATGAGGTAGTGCTGTGAGCTCACTGTTTTGGACGTTTGCTCTGAAAATTGTAAAAGTTTATATACAGAAATTGGATTGTATTAATTTAGGTCATGGATATTTAGGCCATTCAAGTCTTTCTATTAGCTCAGCAAGTTTTTATTTAATGCACATTTAGGATCAGGCTCTTTATTTTAAGGAAATGTCTGTGATTCTCCACAAAGACTGACCTGCAAATATTATTAAACTGTTGTTCCTGCAGGTGGATGACTAATTTAATCATCAAAAAACCTTAGTAGAAGAGTGGAATAATCGTGACCAGATTTTCTGCAGCTTGCATTTTTGACCTTTACCTTTTCTCCATTAAAATACGACATGGTACAAGTGGGTTTTTTGAGCACAGGTAAACCTTCTGATAAAAGCTGATAAAGGGGCTGAAAATTAACATCTTTCTCTGGGTGTGGTGTTTTCATCAATTCCAATCGAACCTTTTTCCCATTGGTGAAAAAAGCTTGATGTTAGTGGGTTTCTTTACCAATGGAGAGGCACTTTATAGTCTTACAGTGCACTTGTGTGCTATACAAAGCCAGCAGAGAAGTCCCTAGTGTATCAATACTTGAAGAAATACCCTTATAAATAACACCTTTTATGTGATTTTTGTTTTCAGGAGTACTGGACGCCAAACAACCCCATGCAGAACACCATCATCCTTCTGATTGAGCAGATTGTGGTTGCACTGGGTGGAGAGTTCAAGCTCTATCTGCCTCAGCTTATCCCACACATGCTGCGTGTCTTCATGCACGACAACAGCACCGGGCGCAGTGTAACCATCAAGGTGAGTGAACTTTAGAACAGTTCTGATAACAAAATCTCCAGCCCTGCTGTGTAATGAGGCTTACACCAGGCTAAAGTAGAGGCTGCATTTATCTCTATGAGTGAACCACCAGAGTTTAGAACAGGGATAAAAGGGGTTTGTTTGTATGTTTAAGAGATTGGGAAATAAATGTTGAGTTTTTTTTCTTGGCATCTACAAATCAAAATGTTCAATTACATTATCAGAAAACTTAGCTGTGTTATACACTTTAGTTTAATATCTAGGAATTTCAGATGGGAATACATTTCAGTGAGTGAGTTGGAATTCAGTTATTACATCAGGGAAATGTACAGAATAAATCATGAAAGAAAAAGGGAAATAAACACACAAATTGAGCAGAAAAATACAAACAATAAAAGAACAATAAATTGAGAGCTTGCAGAGATGAATCCAAAAAGGCTGGAATTGAAATTGTGGCTACAGAGCTGGAACAGCTTAAACAAAGTGCTCTCAGAGCGATCAGCAGAGGCATAACAAATAAAAAAAATATTGCTTGGAAACAGGTTCATGCTGCCACGAATGCTTACTCAGCAGAGGCCAGAGCAGCAGCTGAAATAAAAATGAAACTGACTCATTTGAACATACAGTACTTGCAATAAAGCGACCAAGCTGCCTGCTGTGGCCCGGCGCCTGGAGTCTATTGTCTAGGGCCTAGACAATATCACCGTCACAGACAGGTTGTGTAACTGCAACCATGTTGTTGTGGTTTTTGTAACGTCCTAGATAATTCAACCTGTTAGTTATTTCCAATGTTGCTGTTTATTCAGTCCTGTCTAAATATCTTCATTCTTTTGGACGGGAACGTCTGAGCATCTGTGTAATAAGAGCTGAGACTGTTGGTGTCTTCTCATGCTTATTTCTTTACAAATTATACACGTTTGCAAATGTGATGGATTACATCAGTTCCTCCTCTATTTTGTGTATCATATTTTCGAAACATTGCCTTTGTTGGTAAACCTCAAGGACACCATCGATGAACCCCACATTTTCTCGAAGAAGAAGAGTGGGTTTTTTAAAAGGTTCCCATGTGTACATCAGTTTCAGACATTAGATTGTAGCAGGTATTTGTGGACTATGGCATATACCAGGTAAATGGAATTTGAAAAGTAGAAACGTCAGTTAAAGGTTTTAGCCAGTACTAGCTTAATTACTACACTAATATGACGTCAGAGATCAACTGTGTCTAACTTTATGACCAGAGAAATAAGTCTGAGCGGTGACTAGAGATTTGAATGTCGTCTGTGTAGGTTTTGACCAACTGGTAGCACTGTAGAGCCACGTTTTTATGAGCTGTTGCTGCCTGACACCCAGGCAGGTGGGCTGCATGGTACACATTCCTGCAGACGGTGTAATGTTGTTTCACTAATCAGCAGTTTGTGGCGGTAATGCTCCAAGCTATTCACCAGTGAAAGGAGTGAAAACGGTGACTGCTAACTAGGATGTATGACGCGGATATAAACGGTGCAGCTTCTAATGATTTCAGCACATGTTCTGTGCACAGGAGAACTGAACGGGGCACCTTTAAATACCAACTTGACAAATAAATATGTGAACCTCGAGTGCAGCCTAATGATACAGACCTCCTGAAATGGGTTTCTTATTATTATTGTGGAACAGAGAGACACATTCCCTTTCAGTTGTGTATTAAACTGCCTTCTGTGTTTTTGTGCGGATTCGGTGTAATTGAACTTTGACACAATCACGTGTGTCAATCTCCTCTGTCCAGCTGGTCTCTGAAGGGAAATATTACTTGTGAAAAAAATAATACAAGCAGCAGAGCAGGAGGGAGGCCGTTTTGTTGTGGGGAGTGCAAAGTGGTGACAGAGGTTTATGACAGTAAAAAGTTTGATAAAGCGCTCTAGGAGAGTTGATTTGTGGACTGCTGATGTCAGCATGTTAAGATTATTTCCTGCTTTTGGCCAGACCATGTAAAATAAACTTTCAGTCTGACTGGGTGTCACAAATTCAGCTGTTACAAGTTATGTCTTTACTAAACAGATGGATAACTGAACATAAAATAGAAGTACATAGAAATATCTGTCATGTACAATAGAGAGAGTTCAGTAAATAATTAATGATGGGGGGAAAACATTAATAAACATGATCATTCACGGTATAACATCACCCTGAAGCACATGTTACGTAACTGTTTTTTAGTTCAGAGTTTACCACTTATCTTAGTTTGACATTTGACAACTGCAGTGATTTATGGAGAAAATGTGCCACAGTGTGTGTCATGAATCTGGAAGAGAAAGAGCACTAATGAGATTGAAAAGCTCATATGTCAGATTGGAGTTGGTATTTAAGTATACGTATAACTTAGTTTCCTAGCACTGCCAAGAGGAGTCAGTGTTTAAAAACAACTTCCATCACTCCACACACAGGAGCTCAGCCCACATTCGACTTAGTGTGGCACTGTTTTCTGTTTGCGGTTTTCCGACAATATCCATCAAGACCATTCAGGTCCCAGCCATTCACTTTTTAATGCAGCAGTTCAAAGAGAGTATAGACCTGTAGCTAACACACTCTCCTGTTTCAGCAGCTTCTGCCAGTGGTTGTCAGGGTTTTCCCTCAGACTCTAAATCATGGTTTTGTGTGAAGACCACAAAGGCAGAATCACAAGCAGCACGCTCATCCAGCGGCAGCGCTCTTTGCTCTGGTGCAGCTTTGTCTCAGCGTCTGCAGTATTAGATAACCCAGCAGCCCACAGTCTGGATAGTCTATAACTGGGTCTGGAGGGTATAGGATGGGGGTCATGAAATGGGGGACCTGGGAATCGAGTTACCTTCCAGTCCGAAGCAGAAGAAAAGAAAAACATACTTCCATCATTTCATGGAGTTCTTTTTTTTTTCTCTGTCCAGCCACCGATACCCCACAGCACACACACACTCTTACACCTCCACCTTGGCTTCCTGCTGTCTCGCCGTGTGCAATTTAGACGTGGGGTAGGAGGTGCGGGGAAAGTGCAGAAGCAGTCATGGGGTGTGTTGGGGCCTGGGGTGGGTTTGTTGGCTGCAACATACGTCATCCTTTAAAACCACCATCCATCCACCACATACACTGCTCACACATGTTCCACACAAGGTGACTTAACGTTAGACCAAACAAAAAAAAAATCAACCATGCAGTTACATTTTTATTTAAGATGTGTCCTGGACAGTTGGCCGGCTGGATGGAAACAGCACTCAAAACTTTAAATTCAAACTGTTGCGTCATGACAGCTTCAAAATGTCTGTGCCAGAATCCGATTTGGTGTCACCCTATTAGAAATTACATGAAGAGTTTCCACAGCGCTCAGAAAAATTGGTGGTGTCCCTATTATAATGTCTCGTAGAGATGGAGGAGGGTCACTCACTTCATGTACAGACGACAAGTGGGCGAAACGTTTTGGCCGTCCTTCATCAGAGTCATTACCGCATTTGTAACTGAAATTAGAAGATATATGAATAGTTGATGGATGTGTCTGTGATCTCAAACAATGAAACCATTCAGTTAGAATCCCATTAAGCTTTTCACAGGAAACGTTATTGTAATATAAGCTCCCATTTGTTTTCCATCTCAGTTGTGCTGCTAATTTTAATCACCATGATTACATGAACAAATGGTGCTGAAAATCAACTGGCAAGTCGTACCACCAGACTCTCACAGGGAAGTGCTCATGTAGTTAGTTAGACAGGTTACCCAGACAGAGTGCCTCAAAGTCATCTCACTTTTTGGATGGACCATGTCACATTTCTGTCATTGTGAGCTTTGGATCAGGACAGGCCAAAATCACAGTGTACAGAGACATTCATTGATGTAAAACTGTAGATAAAGTTGAATTTTTAACAAATGGAAAGAGTGTACATTGGGCATCGCAGTTCAGCACTGAGGTAATTTAAATTTAAACGGGACTCAACATTTGTGCTGGCCTGCTAAACTAAATACAGACTAAAAAATTTTTTTTACATGGGGTATAGGAGCTTTCTTTTGTTCCAAATGGTATAATATTGGCCTTTAAAAATTCACTATTGGTTGATTCCTCTAAGTATATGGGTCAGTAACAAATAAGGGTTGGCAAGATGACTGGCAATTCAGAAATACTTTAAAAAAGTTTTAAAAGCATACATCAGATTAGTTAAAATGTAGAATGATCCAATTGAACCATTTTTTTTAAACAAAAGTAAGACTGAATGCCCCAACACTGCTCTTTTCTAAATAATGTGTGACAAATTGTGTAAGATTTGTCAAACATAGTGTTGCATTGCAAAAGTGAACTTATTCCACATTTGACTACATACAAGAAAATAAATCTGGACTCAGGGTTTTATGAAGAAATACCAGTTACACCACTTGACATTGGGTTGCATCATTGACCCATATGTGAAATGTAACGTGCATGTCCATATTGAAGGAGCATAACGTGCAACCTTACCCCCCTCATCCCTCCCCAGCTTCCTGTACAACCAAGAATTCTTTATATAAAAAGATACTTTCGTCCCTGAGGCACTGGAAGTTGGGTTTTGCATTTAGAAAAGAAAGAGCGTAAATAGATAAATGACAAAATAGGGGTTTAAGGGTTTAAAACAGATAAACTTCTCCAGGCTGTATAAGTGACAAATGTCACATTTGACATTGTGTATTATATGATTGCAGGCCCACCAGTGCTCCTACAGAGTGTGTTGTAGTGTGGAGTTTGTGTTTGAAATATACTATATTAGTGGCTCTAATCCAGTTAGTATTATATTTTATGGTCTGTGTGCTTTGAAGTGACACACAAGTGTGTTATCTGGTTCTTCACTCACTCATAGTAATGCAGACTTTTCCTGGAAGGGAACCATGTATGCCAGCACCTTGCTGAAACACAACACCATTGGGCTTTTCTGTTAGAATTCCTCAAGAAAACCATTTAGCCATAACAAGCTCATTAAACTGAACCCACTCTTGTTAAGTGTAGCAGTATGTGCAACCGAGCGCTCTGTGCTTTATTTTGCAGCTGCTGAACGCCATCCAGCTGTTTGGTGCCAATCTAGACGACTACCTCCACTTGCTGCTGCCTCCCATTGTCAAGCTGTTTGATGCTCCTGATGTGCCCCTGCAGGCCCGCAAGTCAGTACCACACTAGTTGTAGATCAAAATATTTGATTTACGTTTAAAATCTCTCCTCAGTTAAATCAATAGCGGATTTCAATAAGATGCATTAGCTCTTAATTCTGCTCCTAAAATATTGTAATTGGAATGGGTAGGTTTATTTACAGCACAACATTTTCATGTGCACTTTCTTTGATATAAAAGAATCTAGCTGTTAAATTCTTCAACCTGTCACATTTTAAAAAGTCCTTCAGAGCAGAAGCCCTGTCTCTGTTTGTCTCTGTGTCTCACTGATATTTAAGTGAAACTGATCATTCTCTGCTCATCTGTTTTTCCTTTGTATGGTTCAGGGTTGCCTTGGAGACACTTGACCGGCTGACAGAGTCCCTGGACTTCACAGACTATGCCTCGCGCATTATCCACCCCATTGTCCGGACACTTGACAGCACGCCTGAACTACGCTCCACCTCCATGGACACCCTGTCCTCGCTTGTGTTCCAACTGGGCAAGAAAGTAACTATCTCTGTCCCCAGGGCTCATTTTCGAAGTAGCTGTTATTCAGTAGACTACTTCCACCCTCCCTACTGCTGCCTTCACAGGAACAGCATTTCAGTCACCCCCCCCAACCCCCCCCACCCACCTCAGTTTTTATTACTTCCTGCCAGACTGTTGATGTCATCGGACGTTTGTCGGTGGGGGGTGGTGTTTATGAGAGTGGATGAGGTCACATTTTACCCCTCTCTTTCCTCCTGAGCCTTCCCCCTCCCTCATCCCGAAAAACCATCCTATAGTTTTGAGGCCTAACCTCAGCAGCCACCGGTCCACGTGCAGCCGCGTCTGGCAGCAAATGCACAGGGGGAGCTTTTGATCTGAGGCTCTTGGTGGTTAGATAGTCAGTTATTTGGCTCGTGATGAGGGGGAAAGAGGTAGCAGGGCTGAGCCACATAAAGCACACATACCACAAACACCCTTTTTATTTACTCTGCTTCCCTTTCCTCTTATTTTCAGTACCAGATCTTCATCCCCATGGTGAACAAAGTGATGCTGAAACACAGGATCAACCACCAGCGCTATGACATACTCATATGTCGCATTGTTAAGGTCAGTCTTTCTAACTATGTCCAACTTTTCTCAAATATATAATAAACAAGTCAAATACTTTGCACATTTCCAACAACATGAGCGTCTGTTTATTATATTCAGACTCTTGCTGAGTCAGGTGCAAACAGATTAATCCTCCATGACACAGAGCGACTGCACATGGTCAAGCAATAAATTACATAATAAATAAACAACAGTTTGGCTATGTGCAGTGCAGCATAAGCAATTCATTACCATGCTGTGTTTATCAACAGTTAACCCTCAGGAAGGAAATACACTTTTACATTCACAAAGCATGTTTTTTGATGCATGACTCAACAGTCTGTCTGTGTGTGGGCTGTGTGTGTGGCCTGTTGTGTTTGTGGTCATAACAGGGCTACACTCTAGCAGAGGAGGAGGAGAACCCTCTAATCTTCCAACATCGCCAGCTCCGTGGTAACCAAGGTGATGCCCTGGTCAGTGGTCCAGTGGAGGCGGGGCCTATGAAGAAGCTTCACGTCAGCACCACAGCCCTTCAGAAGGTCAGAGGGGCAAATTTAAACTGATTCATGCTCTCATGTAGAGAGTGGTGACACTTGAGAAATCCAGTATTTGTTTCACTGGCACCGCTGCCGAGGTTCAAATATCGTGTTCTGTAAACTGTCGTGTGCACAAGCATGAAGTTTACTGCTGGTGATGAAAGACAAACCAACAAACTAAACTGTTGATAGAATCGAGGAAAAGCCAGACAGATGAGAGCAGGAACATTAATGATTTTTGTACAGGGAGCACGTGGATCACTAAAAGGTTTTAAATTGGGAAATGATGTGAATCATGTGCCTGTGGCCCTCACAGACATCAGATATCAGCCCAGTCGAATACCAATGGGAGACTGACGCAGCACTCTCTCCACAAACATAACCAAAAAAACACATTAGGTTCCGTTTTGGAAGAACGATGTTCCATTCCATGGACCAGTAACAAATTTTTCAGTGCATCTCATCCAGATCACCCCTAACCACCACCACACACACACACACACACACACACACACACACACACACACACACACACACACACACACACACACACACACACACACACACACACACACACACACACACGCACGACCTGGTCTGTAGAAGCTCTTTTGCTCCCACGTAGTTCACAGTGACTTCAGAAATGAACGACTTCTGTCTCTCCACAGGCTTGGGGTGCAGCCAGGAAGGTGTCCAAAGATGACTGGCTGGAGTGGCTGAGGCGCTTGAGTGTTGTCTTGCTCAAGGAGTCTTCCTCTCCAGCCTTGCGATCATGCTGGTCACTGGCTCAGACATACATCCCTCTCGCCAGGTACACCACTGCTGTCACTGTACCTTCTGAGCTCACTTTTTCCTCCCCTTTCTTTTCTCATGACTTCAGCGCACCACATTCAAGATGGACCACAGCAGCTAAAAACATCTACATGCAGTGTCCTCAGAAAGTTATCTATTGTGTCGTATCATCTTCTTATCACTGCACTCAATGACAAAGGGAGAACGTCTTGCAAATTTATTTAAAATCAAAAACTGTAATCTTCCATTTACAAAAGTAAAAAGGAAACAAATA
Source organism: Trachurus trachurus (assembly GCF_905171665.1). Lineage (NCBI taxonomy): Eukaryota > Metazoa > Chordata > Actinopteri > Carangiformes > Carangidae > Trachurus > Trachurus trachurus. The sequence continues at coordinate 12,151,556 of NC_139901.1, forward strand.
GCAATGAACTCTCTGTTGACCTCTGCAATAAATTGTGGTAAAGCATGGACCAGAGCAACAGTACAGAACCATTTGTAAAGCTTGAGTGCCCCCAGGAGAACTCAGGCCTCAATAATTGTGAAATAGAGGAGGTTTAAAGAACCATTAGGACTCTTCCTAGAGTTTCCTCTCCAGCCAAACTGAGCAAGTGGGTAAGACTGGGAGGCAACCAAGATCTCAACAGGGACTCTAACAGAGCTTCAGTGTTGTGCAGAGATGGGAGAACCTGCTGGAAATGCACGTCCATCTCCCCGCACTGCCTCGACCAGGAAAAAATAAAAGGCACATGAGACAACTGACTTTAAGGGCATGAGGGAAAATATTTAATGGTCTCATGAGAGAAAATTTGAACTGCACCAGGCACTGCTCCTCATCTGGCTAATACCATCCTTATGATGAGGATTGGTACAGGGAGAGGTCCTTGAGAAAAACGTATTTCAGAGTACAAACAGCCTGAAAATGAGGCCACAGTTCACCTATGAGCCCAACAATGACCTGAAGCAACCAGGCAAGACAACTCTGGAAAGGTTTCAGTGTTGAACCAGCCAAAGTCCAGACCTAACCCCATTGAACATGTGTAGAGAGACCTGAAGATTCACAAATGCCTCCCATTCAGTATCCTGGAGCTTGAAAGGATCTGCCAGCTGTAATGAGATAAATTACCCAAATGCAGCCGTGCAAGTCGAACTGAATCTGAAATTGCTGCCAAAGAAGCTTATACAAAGTCCTGAATTAGAGATCTAAATGCTTTTGTTAATGAGAGACTTCAGACTTTTGAAAAATGTGTTATTGAGTGTAGATAAAAGGGCAAAAGTTTTATCCATGATCAAATTAGATCAAATCTCCTACACAATAGTGTGAGAAAAGCAAAAAAAAAAAAAAAAAAGCTTCCTGTGAGGCCGCTGTAATCCCCCATATTAAAACAGAGACATAACAGAGTTTGAAGCTCTGTGTTTGTACTGTGCACCTCATGTGGCTGGAGAGCTGAGAGATTCAGACAGCCACCATTGAGCACAGCAGAGAAACGTATAGCTGGGCTCAGTGCAGGGCAGCTCAGTTACCACCATTTCACCAGCTACTTCTTTCCAGATGTGACCTACCATGAATATGAAGCAGATTGTTACTGAAAAATACAATACATGCTCTGTGATCAAAGTAATAAAACAACCCTGTACTTTGTTAGAAAGTAATCCTCCTTACAAGCTTTTCAATAATCTTGCTACTGATTGATTTGCGTGTCTCCCCAATTCTATAAGAGATCCACATTTTATTTGAAATATCTTATCAGACGTTGTGTGCTTTTGTTTGCATTAGTGCATAAATCCTATGTCTGTGGTTCACAGGGACCTGTTCAACGCAGCCTTCCTTTCCTGTTGGTCTGAGCTGAGCGAGGACCAGCAGGATGAGCTCATCCGCAGCATTGAATTAGCTCTCACATCCCAGGACATCGCTGAGGTCACACAGACTCTACTCAACCTGGCAGAGTTCATGGAACACAGTGACAAGGTTAGCAGTGAACTGTAGCAGCTACATTAAACTACAATCGCCCTGATACAGTTACACTTTGCACACATCATAGTTTATTAGGGTGTGCACTGCTCTATAGATCAGTAGCAGTTTCTAAAAACCAGGGTTTTATTGTCAGTAGTAGGCTTTACCTGCCTAGTAGAATATAAGCTCTAAATCTACAATGGTTAGATGTTACTGACAATATCAATGACTTGGCTATAACTTACATTTTTCAGCGTTTTACACAAACTCTCCGGCCCCCTTTCAGGAACAAAAAGTACATGCCCATTGAGTGTGCATGACATTATACAGTACCGACTCTTTGATGTTGAAATACCATTTCAAAATAGGCCATACTAAAATATGTCTCCAGCTGGCAAAGCAGCAGCCTTCAAACCTCATGTGTTTTAATGTTTTCTTGACCCACTTAATTTTATGTCTTCCACTGCAATCAACACACCTTCAGCTTCAGTTGTGCATGAAGGTATTTAATGCTTCGGATTCGTGCATCTGCCAGAAAAAGTCAAAACAAAGTTTATGACTGAGACTGAGAAACAGAACCTGCAGTTTATCTGTAACTGTTATCGACGCAAGAACAAAAGAAAACCACTCAAGTTTCCTCATTTTATATTTTGTGGAACCATGAAAGTCACCATTCAGTACAGTTGGGATATACCTGTGTTGTGGCAGCAGAAACTGCCAAAACAGCATAGTAAAAGGATGCTTGTTTTTGGATTCCAACAGGAAACAGTTAATAAACAGGTCCAGTATTGGAGGTGATCAGGAAACATTCAGAATGCTTTTATTTTCATTCGAATTAGAACAGGACTGTAGGAGATGACAGGTGTTGAAAGATTAACAGAGGAAGCCTTTCAAGTTAGCAATTCCTCTCCAGTCTGCTGTCTGACCACATGTGTTGAGCTAATTAGTGACGATACTGTTGCGTTGAGGGCAGAGACCGTCATGGTTGGGTCATAGTAATAATGGGTTTCAGCAGGGACCCCCCGCTATGAGGCGACAGGGGAAACACATAAAGTGTCCTGCTCCGAGCCAGTGGAAAGAAGAGCACGAGATGCCTTCTGCAGGCTTTCACACATCTTTTTGCAATTAGCTGCAAAGGAACATTAACACAAATCACTTAAATGCTACATCAATCTACCTTATTCCAGTAAGTAGCAAAAGAGTTATTGTAAGCTGAAATAAAAACGACCTGTGATATACAAGCAGTTCTGTTGATGCTTCAAACTGCACTAATTGCTGCTGGAGGACAGCAGAGGTCATAAGCAACTCTTCACTGAAGTTTCATTTCATCTTGAGAGAAACTCTGGTTGTTTTTAACACAATTTGTGTCCTGTTCCAGGGCCCTTTGCCTCTCAGGGATGATAATGGCATTGTGCTGCTCGGTGAGAGAGCTGCCAAGTGCCGTGCCTACGCCAAAGCTCTGCATTACAAAGAGCTGGAGTTCCAGAAAGGTCCTTCTCCCCTCATCCTGGAGTCTCTTATCAGGTAGGTTGCCTGAAAAACTATTAATGAGAAGCAACACAGCCTTTCTAAAGCATGCAGCTGAACTGAATCCATCTTCACAGAATTTGACCAAAAACATCAAAGCACACTTTTTTATTTCTTGACCTGAACTAAGCAAATAAGAAATTACTATTTGTTATTATTTTTTTGGACCAAAGAGGAAAAAAAACAATCTCTTTTAAACTTCAAGGTCATAATATAATTTGGGATCATTTGGAGAAAAGTAATTGATAATTTCTTTGCATTTCTTGATGTTGCTGATTCACCTTCATCACAAAAACTCGGTTTGACAGGTACCTCTGTGATTAATGGTTATTGCATTAGAAGTTATTGCCTAAGACAAACATTAAATTACCTTCTCAGAGTCAGTTCTTAAACTAATAAATATGCAAAGAAATGATCTTATACAAATCCTCCTGCCCCATAACCCTTTGATATCTTCTGTCATCTTTTCCATCCCCTTTTCTCATCCTTCTTTATTTCTGTGTTTCTGGCATGGCACGGAGAAATCTGTTTTCCAGGCATTTAATTGGACGCTTGCCTCCTTTTCATCTACGAGTGTCTGGACTTGTGTTTCTCAGGGGCCTGTTTTCAATTTCTCAGGAGCCTTGATGATGATGAATGATGGGAGCCGGCACTCTGGTGTTTTCAATATCCCCATCTGGTTCTCACCTCTCTAGGATTTCCCATAAAAGATCTAGAGGCTGGTGTGCAAAAAAGCACAAAGCAAACCTGGCTCTACTGAGTCGTGGCTGTATTAGAAAAAAAAAGTGCTTGTATCTAATGCACACTTTTTGATGACGAAGAGGCGTCGTCACTGGTAGTGGTACCTGATGAGTCATGGTATTTGTATTGTGATTATTTCAGGAGTCATTCCTTGTATTCTCTCATATGGATCTTGAGTTAAAATCCAGGGTATTAAACCTGAATAAGTGACGTAGTCGTAATAGTACAAATTTTATGAGTTGTAACTGGGATGAATAACGTGTGATGGATTTTTTGAAAATCAAAAGAATTAGTTTGTGGCCTGAGTATATTCTCAGACCCTACTTTGGATTTCACCAGGGAACTGGTCATATTTTCCGCATTATTACCAACAACAGAGGAACACTGTTAATTGAGCATTTGGCTTTTGGGATTATTATGCAGTGGCTTTAAATAGACTTATTCTTGTGGAAATTTTTGTTAAATCTGACAATATATTAAAGAGGGTTAATGATGTGGGTAAAAGATGTGTGTGATGAAGGTGTGCCTATAAAAGTAAAGGATATCTATGCATTCAGTTGTTTCATCGCCAGTAGTAGTAGAAGCTGGACATTGCTGCATCTGCACTTTGTGTTAATGGTAAATGTACAGCCATATTGTCATGGAAATGTTTGGAAATGGAATTTTAAATTAAGTTAAGGATGTTCAGATATAACGGGGCTGCAAACTGTTAAGCAAAATCTCATCTCGTGTCTCCCCTTCAGTCAAGATCAAGATTCTTTATTTGTCACATGCATAGTTAAAGTGTACACTTACAACAAGCAGTGAAATTAAGTCCTGATTACACCCCCCAGACTGTGCTGTCCCTCATATAAAAACATGTTAAAAGAAATTGTAAATATAAATAACATTAGATAATATAACAACAACAAGATAAGGTTAGAAAATAATTTCATTAGTGCAGCAAGTAGGCATTTCAGTATAAAAACATCCAAGTTTAAAATGCAGATCTCAGTATAAAAACATCCAAGTTTAAAAAGCAGATCAAGTGCAAACCAAAGGGCATAAAGTGCAGAGGGCAAAAGGGTTAAAGAGATAGGGAGATGCTCATGGCATGTTCTGATTCAGGAGCCTGACAGCTTGTGGATAGAAACTTCTTTTCAGTCTCTCTGTCTTCGCTGCAATGCTCCTGAACCTTGTGCCTGATTTCAAGAGCTGAAACAGCCCATTGCAGGGGTGGAATGGATCCTTTAAAATCCTGACAGCCCTACTCCAGCATCTCTTCTCATAGGTTTCCTGCAGGGATGGAAGGGCTGATTTGCAGCATCGCTCTGCTGCACGTACCACTCATAGTGTGACTTTAGTGCATAATTTTATTTAACCCATACACTGCTTAAAGGGAGTCAGTGTATGAGTAGAAGGGGCAGACACACAAGCAGGGGAACTTGTACGATGTAATGAAGTCCAATACTGTGATATATGACCTCTGTGGTAACAATGTTGTACTTTTCATGTCAGAGAAAAATAAGTGCTCACCTCACACAATATACATACTGTAGTAGTGTATAGGTGTAATTATAATACGTGTTTTTTTAATATATAAATAAGAAGCTGTAAAAAAATTCCATACCATACCATTCCATACATTATATACACACGGTAAATATAATATTATTACTCAGGCTGAAATGAGCCCATTAAAATATGTTGACGGCCTTTTAGATTCCTTGGGTTTAAATTTTCCCTGGCTAAAAATATTGTTAAGTTCCACTCACAGAAGTTATGTTTCCTTAGCGAGGCATGCTACATCTGCAGAGACATAAAGGTTTATGTCTATAGTCAGCTACATCACCTACAACAGGCTTCAAATAGTAGCATTCACACTCAGGGTCTCCTGTTGTTGAGGAGGCATGTTTCAATACTAGAAGCCCTTGAAATAGAAATAGAAAGTCGTTTGTCACTGTCTCTTTCTGTCTTTTGTAAGTGCCCTTCATTCTACTGTGGCTATTTCTTTTTAAAGGAAAGGGATAAATGCTCTGCTTTAATTAGATGTTCACCCTGACTAACTTGTCACTTTGTAAAAGGAGTAGAATCCCACTAAGCCAAGCACTGAGCATGTATAGGCAGTGTCTGTAGGTATTTGAATGCTCTAAGGAATTCTGTTGGTTCAAAGCAAAATGGTGTTATTGTTGTCAGAGTAGTAAACCTGGAGGCATTTGACTCGATGGCAGAATGGAGTGCGTGTGTGGTCTCCATTCCTGCATTTGGTTTAACTGTCCTGGGACCTTTGGCCAGGCCGTCAGGAGGTGATCCCTGGAGTCAGAGGTCAGTGGCTCCAGAGAAATTTGTCGCTATTATTGGAATGGACACAAGACCTTGATTTCCTTTTAGACCTCCATTGATTTTCTTACAGCTCTGTTATTTAGCCAGTGAAGTGTGGAGAATGGTACAATGAAGAAGCAGACACATTCATTATCCACTGTGTTTCTTTTAAAAAATATGTTTATTTTCTATCACACAAAACAACAAAATCACAGACCTGTACACATTTTACAAATTACACATTTCCATCATCAATGGTTAATGTTTTACAATAAAATACAGCGTAATTCATACAAAATACCTTTGGTTTTTGGTCCCATTCCAGCAACTCACAAAGATCCTTTTATTTTAATTCATTCCTACCAGTCCTCAGTGATTTAAACCCCAAACCAGACCAGTCTGGACTGACTCCCGTTTCTACCCATAAACAGCCTGTGTTAACTATAAAATACATCCTAGTGCTTTCAAGACAAATGAGAGAAGGAATCAAAATCTAGATACCCATATGGGACAGTGGTAAAGAGCATCTATCAAAGCTTTTAAAAAATAAAATATTTTTAAATACATAAACAAACTACAATTTACAATCAAACACGGCACAAACATTACACATTCATCTGACTGAAACTTAACCAGACCATCACAAACAACAATTTTCATTCCTTTCGCAGTCGAGAGAAAGCTACAATGTGGTTGAACAGGTATTAGTGAGATCTCTCAGCATTCATGCTCATGATCAGGACGCAGGAGAAACAGTCGAAGGAACTCATGGCTGAAAACTCACAGGCCGGACCTTCATCTCCACTTTCTTGAGGGAGTAGTTGGGTCCGTGCCAGCCGTACCAAGTGATCCCATCTGTGTTCTTCGTGTGCTCACCGTAGCGGTAAAAAACGCCATTCAAGTTAGAGTCAGTGCAGCAGTTGTACCAATAACCACCTGAAAGGAGACGAGGGGAAAAGATTCAGATTTATTGTTAGTTTGAGGGAAAATTCTTGTCTGTCAATGGCTACATGGTTAGTTATATACAGTTTGCCTTTGTTGTTTACCTTTGCGCAGGGAAGCACAGTCATCCACACATTTGTCATTGTCCTTGTTCATGGTGCTGAAGTTGGTGTTGTTGTGGTAGCGCAGCGAGTCCCCAGCGTTCCCACTGTAGTTGGCCAGGAAGAGCTTGTAGCTGTTAAGCTCATTACCCACCGTGAAAAAGCCGTACTGAGCGTAGCGTGTCTGTCCTGCCCAGTCCTGCATTGGAAAACGCATATAACATGATTAAGAGAGGGACAATTATAGACTTGAGAATATTAGCCCTCACAGTTTACCCGGCTTCTCTAAAGGTTTGATTTATAAATAATTTTCTTATGCTCAGTTCCCGTAGGAATAAATTGCTCCAGTAGGTTTTGGCCAGGAAACAGTTCATACTCGTGCTCTTTAGAGTTTGTGCCCAAACCTGCATGTGTGCTGTGTTTTCTAATACATACCTCCATCTCAATCCTGAGCACAGTGGGCTGCCTTGTTAGGCGGAAGATGTTGTCATTGCCCAGCCAGAAGTCTCCACGGATGGATCCAAATCCACTTTTGTACTGCTTCCAGTCACGGTTGAATGACGTGATGCCGATCTTGCGCCTTTGGATTAGAGTCCAACCTCCTCCATTGGTCTCCATATCACAGTGGACCTGAAAGCATTCGTCAATATTTAATACAATGCAGAGAGAAAAAGAGCACAGAGAGGACACCGTGTACATAAAGACTCTAGGAGAACTTACGCTCAGCTCAGGTGTACCCAGAAACTCATCTTTAGGCAGTTTGTACTCGCCAGAGATCTTGTAGTTCTTGGTGAAGAGTGATGCACAGTCATAGATGGCATCTGGAAAAAAGAACATCTAAAGTTATGCTTAAACCATATGCAGTTTCATGAGCAGCACTTATGATCTGAATGTCATAAATACTATAAATAAAACGTCTTCGTGGATGATTGAAGAATTGTACAGATGAAAAAATGTTCTTTTTCTTCAACCAAGAGCAATATACATTAAAACCAGAGTAAGATATGCAAGGCAGATTTTTGCACAGTTCCACTATTTCACTGTAACAGTATGGTCAAGCCATTAATAGGACTATGAGATCACAATGGAGCAGTGAGCCCAGTACTTAAATAGTCTGTTTAGAAAAAAAAGAGAGACAGGGAGAGAGATGGAAACCTTCCACTTCTTCTAATCTTTGCATCCCTTCCTGTTCTGTTCTCCTGTCTGTAATTTACTCCAGTTTTAAAAAGGTCTCTGTTTTCCTTTTGCCAGTGACATAAATGTGGCCCTGTTAGACCACACAGTGGAGGTAGTGAAATAATAAACTACGTCATGCCTGTTTAACCTCTCTGCACCAGCCAGTGCTGATTAGTGGCGCATTTGAGTGGAGGTGAATGTTGGAATTGATATGGCTTTGATGGAGCTGTTTATTGACAGCCCTGCACAGGAGCCTCCACAGCTCCAAATGAATGCCTTTGACTGCTGCTGCAGCTCACTGTAATCTACCTCTCAGCCCATTCACAGGAGCAATGTGGAAGGCTGATTACAGTTTTTACTGCTAAAATAAACACATAGTGCAGCATGGACAAAAATATTTGACCTATTTGAGAACTGTTTTGTAAAAATAAGGTGTTTGTATTCCAGTGCAATGAGCCATTTCTCAGCTTGTTGTTATCAGTGACAAACTGAGTTCTCTTATATAATTTAATAATACAAGAATGAGACAAGCTGAAATGGCTTCTTAACTAAAAGGCACGTTTAAGGCTCAGTCATATCAAAAATCTATGTCCATCTGTGGATGTCATTTAAATACCTGGAGCAGAGCAAAGTTCCCAAAAGGCAAGAGAAAGTAAGGGGCAGATATGCCCACAGTTTTACCACGTGGGCACTTGACAAACTCATTGAGCAACACATGTCAAATTAAACCATATTCCTGTAATTTGTTTGAGAGATTATTACACTAACAACCCACTTCAGCCAGTATATGATTAACAGAGTGGTAATGCTCACCTGATGAGGTCTGGGGGGCAGACTGTAGAGTTTGTAGCTGCATGATCTCCACACGGTTGTTGATCTCTGAGTACTTGCTCTCTGCCTCCGTGACCCGTGCTTCCTGCTGCCGGTTCTGCTTGTCCAGCTCCATTATTTGCCTCACAACGCTCATCAGGTCTGTCTCCTGCTTGCGACTCACCTCCTCGAGGAGACTGGTCAGATTGGCCACCTGTACCTTGAGGGAGCGCACCTCATCGCAGCACTGACCCTTGGCAGCCTTCACGGGTGCCAGTCTCTTCTTAGGATTCTGGGCCCATGTCCCTGCTAACAGGAGCAGTGTGACCCCCAGAGCCACTACGCTGAAGTTTACCTTTGCCATTTTTAAAAAAAATATAAAAGCTCTAAGTTTTTTCTACACAATCTCAAGGTTGTTTTGCTTTTGGTGATAAGAAGTCGTCGATCCCTGTCGAAGTTCTTTGCTAGAAGTTTAAAGTGGATTCAGGCTGTCGCTGACCAGTCAAGTTGGAGCTCTCTGCTGACCAACGGCTCACCAAGGCTGCTTCTTATTTCCTCAGTGAAACCCTCCTCTGCCTGAGCATCTTAAATATTTTGCATGTGGGTCCTCCCCCTGTCTGCCGGTGCACACCAGTCACCATTGTGACCCTCTGAAACCATCTGGGTGGAGGACCTCCTCCCCACCCCACCCCACACCCCCACCCCATCCACCTCTCTACCTCCCCCCTCATCGTACTTTCACTCATTCCACAGAAATTTCGCCCACGTTTTTCTCCACTGTGTTGAAGATTTCTGGGCAGTGATGCTTTATTTTTTTTTGGGACTCTGACTGGAAGGGCAACAAAAGGTGCTGAGGAAACAAAATAAAGGCTACTGTCTGGACTTGTTGCACCACCAGTATGTGCCCCTCTGTGAAAATGCAAACTCTGAAATGCTTTGTATTTAACTTACTTATTAAGCTATACAGAAACATCGTTAAAAAAACTTTTGAATACTGGTTTTGGGTGGTGGTATGTAATTTTCTCCCTTCCCTGCACAATTACTTTGTTAATAACAGATTTTACTACATCCTTGAGGCAAACCATTTCTTCAGTAAATTCAGTCTTTACATGCCGAGAGATGCGTGAAGTCACTAAGTACTCTTAATTGCAGGTTAAGTGTTCTATTGATGCTCTCTTTTCTGGCAGATGATGAAGCAGGCATGTTTTCCCCTCAGCGTTTTAGCTTCAAATATCAGGAGAAGAAAGTTTAGTGAAACCTTAAGGATAAAAACCAGTTTGCATGAAGTGGAAAGACTTTTCAGCCGGAGAATTTAAATGTGTTGCCTACATATGTAAAAGCTTTACACATGTTTAACTGATATAATGTTACCCATTAGAGACCAGGGCAACAAATTGAAGTGATATTCACATGAGTCTTATGAATAGCAGATGGAGTCGACTTTTGTTATAGGACAGAGATTTTCAGGTTGTGTTACCAGTGCAAAAATTTGATTTTGAAAATCCTTAAGCAGTACAGGAAACACTATAATTACCCAGATATTCTCCTGCTAGATGTGAGTAACAGAGCTGAAAAGATCAGTTAATGCATCAGTTAATCACTTAATGATTTTACCCCAGGTCTGTGTGTCCGTCTGAATTAGGAATAATGTAGTTCCACAGAATGGTCTGTATCACCTTACATGGACTAATTCGCTCGGTAATTTTTGTATCATGCTACACTTGATTTATAGAGGAAACACTACTGAATGGAAGCACTCAGAGGCTTTTAATATGGCCATTCAGTGCCATGTTTAACACCTACATTTGTGGAAAAATACGATGCAGCCCTTGGCCCAGTGAATGTCTTTCTCGCGATGTTCTCTGGTAGTTGGAACACCCGTATATAATCTGCTGCTGAATGTGGTGCTGCATTTGTGTGGTGTAATAACAGTGTTTACAAAGCTGTTGCTTCTAGATTGTTTTCCCTTTTAAAAATTTGAATATGCCAGTGGGATGGTGGGCGAGATACCTGTGTTATGTCAGAGCAACATCTTTTCTCTTCTCTATTCGTTGGGATTGTTTTGTTTTTTGTTTTTTTTAATCTCATCCCAACTTCCCAGAGAAGCTGTCAGCCCAGGTTACATAGAGGAGCCATTTTTTTGGAGATAAGGCCAAAGGGTCTGTTGGGAGGGAAGGTGTTGGAGTATGCCATAAGCAGTGAGGCAACGGATCATGCATGCATACTGCAGTACTTGATTTTGTACGACCGCTGTGGAACAGAATAGTGCAACTGCCGTGATGAAGTGCCAGTGAGTATTCTGTAAATGCGGGCAATTGTGCCTAACAGCAGTAAGACAGAGCCATGGCTGCACCAGGACATTCCTGTCTATTTTTATTTGAAATTTATGGCTTTTTCCCTCTCCACATGGACAGGAATGAACTGTCTGGAAAACACAAGGACTTTCAAAAAAACTGTTCAAAAAAAAAAAGGTAACAATACACACTAAAATACAGTAGAACTGGTGTGTTCAGGTCTCTGAAGAACCCTGCAGGGTTCTGGACCATTTGCAGCGCTACGGAGCAGTGTTTCTATGAGTGTGTATCTTGTGCTTGAGCACGTGCATGATGTGGTACACACTTCTTCCGAATCCTGGACTTGAACTGAAAATCACTGAGTCAAAATATGACTCAGCTGCACACATTCACTGTTGACCACAGACCACTTTTATATAATCCCCTGAACTCCATGGGCGTGCACATCAACAACTAACCCCTTGAAAACATGATCTGCAATTTTAGACACGTGGAAATGCCCTAACGTTAGTCCATATTCATATCATCCCTTGCATTTAAGTTTCCTTTCTATAAATATACAACACAGCGTGGGTGCATTGACTTACTGATACACTTATATGACATTAGCTGGGAACCATGAGCCAGATAGTGTTGAATATCACAGCTCTGCAGCAAAAATAAAATTTGACACTTCTACCCTTGTCTACCATCCTCTTACATAATCGGAAGGCACCACCAATGTTGCCTTGTTTTTCCTCAGACCTCGGGCTCTTTGTGTCCCTGCTGCCAAATGTTTGGCAAGTGTCCCTCACTTTTCTCACTTGTTCAAGAGAACAAAGAAGAAAGCAGCTGAGATCAGTCTGCTCAGCATCATCATTAAGAATAAAAGTGTCTCTTTCCTGTAACTCCAAAATATTACACAACTATGAATGGTCTGTTATTTCTTTGATGTGTCACGGTGTGGAAGACGAATATTTGGATGTGTCAAGCTCTTCCTTTTCCCAGGCATTTAGCTCCTTGGTTGCTGCTGGCCAATTTTCACAACCGGTCACTGCTTTGCAATTTCCCCTGTACTCAATGCATTTTTTTTTTTTTTTTTGGTTGTTGTTGAATGTTGACATGTGCTTTTAGTTTCCTGTATTTCTTTGATTTGTGAGACACATATGGGAGTAATAAGACATTTGTACGAGCATAATTGAAAGATAATAGGCTGCTTTCATTGCTGGTTTGCCGAGAGGTTTTAATTGCCCGACAAATTCTAAAGTCTGATTAAATCCTAGACAGTTTCCTCTCAGTTTCACCCATTTGTCAGAGTTTAAGAGCAACAACTTAGCATAATGTTACGATCAGGGCCAGCGTTGTGTGGCTCAGTCACGTGTACCTGCTGCTGCTTTTAGCATAAAAAAAACAAGTAATGAGATGATTATAACATTCATGGTGAGTCACTGTTCGTACCTTTCCATTATATCTGAAAGTCATCCGATGATATCTACCAGAGAAAAACTATTTAAAGTGGATTTGGGTAAGGATAAGAATCTTTGCTATAATATGTTAAATATAAAGGAGTTACATTAAGAAGCAGTTTACATTTCCAGCTCTGCTGCCAACGTGGAGACAGCAGGAAAGTTTACTTGTCTTGTTTTGAAAAGAATTTGAATGTGCGCTCCGTTTTGTCCTTTCCACCTCAGAACCTGAACAAATAGTATTTCTACACTTGTCAGATGTTTCCAACTTCAGCTATGAGATGTTTGATAGAACGTAGTGTCTGTTGACCTCCCTGCAACTCTCAACCTTAAGGCATTAATGTGCGTCAGCCTCTTTAGGAAAAATCTGGATAATTTGCCTTCCTGGATTCTCTCATTGCCCTAACTGCTCTCTGAGTCACATCTCACTCTCCAGCAATGCATCCCAGCGGCATCACTTTCCTTTGGTCCTGGACTCTGTCATTCGGTGCTCGTACAGGAAAAGTCCAGCTGGATGCTGTTTTATACGTTTAGCAGCTCACTGTTTTTCCCTTTGAAACAGCTTCTTTTAAACACAATTTACCCTCCAACCATGTCTCACCAGCCTCTGTGTGAAGAATGCATGGCTCCTTTTAACGTTAGAGGTATTCACGAAGCTTTAACCAAAGACCCCCTCTTTATATGACTTCCTTCGGGGAGCCCACACGTTTCATTGAACAGATTTTTTCCTTTGCCCTTTAAGACAAGTTGGACACCCTGCTGTGCTAATTACAGCAGTCATCTATCTTTGATAAGTACGAGCTGACTAAACAAAGTGTTTCTTTGGTCAGAGTATGCTCACAGTCTGCTTTTGTGTCCCTAAATGCGCTGGAAAAACGTTTTGTAATCAAACAGTGACCACAGGGGCCAAGCTGTCAGTGGAGTAGTCATGGGTTCAATTACAGGAAAGGCAGGAGGTGAAAGCAGGAGCCAGTGGATTCCAGGGCTTCTATCTCGAAACTTAGAATTACATAATATTCATTAACAGTAACCTCTTCCACCTGCCCTTCGTGTCTGCACACGAGGTCCCAAGTTTAAATTGTGCAAAATTTGGTAAATTTGGTTTGGCTTATTGGAAGCACTATTATTCCTGGTAGTGCTGCACTTGCACATGTATCCTGGGCTATGGTTAAAAATACATACCAAAGCTAGCAGTAATATTTCCCGTTTTTTTTGTTCTTGGATTATCACAGTAGCACTGTGGGATTGATTAGTGTTGGAAGCTTGAAAGAATGTAAGATTATTGAATACAGATAACACATCAACAGATATGACAAATCGTGTGAATATTTTCTGTATTGACACAGGATCCTTCAGAAACAGTGGATTCACTGTGATCCATGTACTGACTGTTGCTTTATTTGAGCTAAAGGACAGCACCAACAACTTGAGCACCATTTAGATTTTAATGTAATATAGTTATTTATTTTCAGGCTCGCTTAATTAATACCAGTTTGAAAATAGACAGGAATAGAAATGACATTCCTGGCAGTGCCTCAGAGCTATTGTGTGAAATCAGTGCCTTTATTTCAGACACCGGAGGCAAACAGCTGAGTAACCATGGATTTGAATTTCAAAATAAGACACAGAATAATGATCTGCAACTCACTTAAAGCTGGTCATGTTTAGAGGCCAAATAAACTGTTCCATATTTTCCATAATAAAGGAGGCAGTATTCACCGGGGCATCCTCTAGCTCCGAGAGTGGCAGACTTCATGCCCTGGCAGACCATCAAGCGGTCTGATGGCTTAAGCTGGTGATGGCTACCAGGTGGCGTCTGTTGTCGTACAGCGGATGCAGGCCAGGCACCGGCCGTCTGCTCACCACCCCACCAACCAGTAGCTGGGACAAACAGTACTGGAAGGAAAAGGAGACGGATTAGCCACTATCCCTTTAGAATACTTCTGCCTGCTTTGTGTAAACACGAGTTGGCCATGTGGCACTGCTTCAGAGAGACATTTCGTGACAATGGGATGTAAAAGCTGTGGTGTCACAGGACAGAAAACAAAAAACACTTGCGCCAGAATTCAGAGATTTTTGGCTAAACATTACAAAGTTTTAGCTGTCTCAGGCATCTAAGGACGTCTAAAAGACTCATTCGGTCTCAATCGCGAACATTCTGCTTGAATTTGGGTTCCTCAATTAATTGGGTTTGAATTATTCTAAAATATGAATACATTTTCCTAGCATCTGCAACCTAGACAACTGGACCCATTGCTTGATTCTTGTTTTGGAAATAATTTTGGTTTATAGAGTTAAATTCAACAGAGCAAAACATAATACATGTATCAAAGAACTGGCATCCATGACTGGAAATTTTTATGGGATAATTTCACTCAATATGTCAGTGTTTGGTTTGCAGAAGTTCAGGTCCCTCCAGAAACACATTGTACATGGGTCCCTTTGTCCACATAGCAACAACAGCATTCCAGTGAGGTAACTCTGAGGCTTTTTTGGGAGGGGGTCGGGGGCGTTGGCCACAGGAGACACTTTGTTCTGTCGGCCTTTTGACCTGAAGGTGAGGAACGCAGGAGAGGCATTCTACAGTGGTGTCCCAGTGTGGTGATAGTGCGGCGTAAACATGGGTGGAATGGTTTCTCCAGCTGATGTCTCAGTGGCCCCCGATCACACCCATCTGAGTTGAGGGAGAAAAGAAAAAAATGTCATGTAACGTTATGCAACAGATGAATGAGCTGTTTTATCTTTGCATACTCTCTCAGCTGGGAGATCATGTTAATTCTGTCTGATTTCCCCTCTTTCCTCTTGACGGTGCCTCATTCCACAGCACAACGGTTTATGATAAGTTATCCCAAGAGATCTGATTTCTTTTTGAAGTCAGGGGGTTGCTAAGTGTTTCCCCATGGTGTGGCATCTGCCCGGTGATGAAACAACCACCTTTTTTTGTCTTGACTTTTTAAGAGAGCTGAAAGACAAAGGTCTAGTCAGACGGTGTCTCATGGGTTAAACCCCTCTTTAGCTACACTCGTCCCAGGACAATCTGGAGGGAGGTGGTTGACTGAAGTAACCACTTCCCAGTTCCCATGCATCCATGCTCGTCTGATGCAGTGATGCACCACTGTCTTTTAGGATGCTCAGAGACAAGGATCTGTATGACAACCTGGTGCTTATTATCCTCAGCTATGTGCTTTTGCCAGACTTATAGATTTATATTGTGTTCATGTATTACATGTGTAGATTACATTGTAGATGGTGATGACTGACGCTGGTCAGATATGTTATTGTTTGTTAAGATTATCTAAATGAAAGACGCAGTGATGGTTATGTCACCACATCTTGGCCTCAAGTACACAAGGTCACACTCTACTGTAGTTTGACATTTCAAGCCTCGGTTATTCTGTTTCAGACTCTTAAAGGAGCTTTTTATTAGTTGTGCTATCGTTGCATAATCAACATTAGCATTAACAGCTGTTTACTTAACTGTCTAGAGGAAACTTTGTGAGTTCAGTATCAAAACTTTATTCCTTTAGTTGCTAAGTGCCGTCCCCAGTGGTGGAAAGCAATGCTCGTGTTGCTTCTATTTCTTTCCCTTATTTTCTCATGCAGAAGTTCACATCCGTGCTAGGTAGCATCAGGTTGAACTGTCTCGTCACCTACAGAAAATGCTGCTCAGAGGACATATTATGTCCTCTGAGCAGCTACTTGTCTTGTAAACGCATCATGCATAATGGCTGAAGGTCTTGGCAGGATTAGGTAGTAAACGCGTGTTAATGCGAGTGTTGGCTCTTAGCAAAAGCTAAACTTACAAATAGTTCCATCAAAAGCAAGAAGTCAGATGCAGGCAACAAACTGGGGAATTGCTTCTAATATGCTTAAAGAATGGACACAGTTGTAGTGTCGTTTTTGTGTAAGATTACATGGGAACTCCAACACTTCTGATTACCAGTCTCTTATCCTGCTTTATTTCTTGAATGTACTGTATTTCCATTTCTCCTGTGTAAAAAAAACAGCTTTTCCCTGTTTTCATTCATCTGCGGTTAAGTGATGAAAAATATTTAACAATCAGTCGTACATTGTAGTGTCATCAAAGCTCTGTCATGCCGCAAAAACCAAATTCTGGCTGAAAAAACAGGAAGGTTTTGAACCCATGTTTGTCATTTTTAATAGCCCATGACTGAATGAGATTGTTGGTGCAGCTTTTCCTAGACAGAAGGAAAATAAAGCTACTCCAGTCCAAAGTCACTGTGCTACAATAAATACAGTAAAACTGAGGGTTATTTCAAATGAACTGTTTCTCCAGATTAAGTGTTGTAGCAATCTTAAAGCAGAAGTAAGCGATCCGGTCGTTTTGGCTAATGCTGCGTTCCAGGCAGGCTTTTGAAACCGTAAATTACAGCTTCAAGTCACAATTTACGATTTTGTAGCGTTCCAGGCAACCCACTCGTGTTTTTCCGACCTGTTTTACCTGTGAAAGTCACTATAATGGCCACTCGTAACTTCCAACCCGTGAACTCGTATCAGATCGAACTGGTATGACTTCACAGGTCGGAAAAACACGAGTTACGGGCTGCCTTGAACGCACCATAACAGTCATCGTCCCTACGTCACCACATTCACGCGCATCCCTTGGCTGCACACACAGCCCTGCATGCCGTTCTCTCTCCTCATTGGATAAAAACTGTAGGATACGAGAAAAGTTTTCTCCTCGGCTCAGAGCAGAGCAGAGTGACTGACAGACCCGTGTTTCGGTCCAAACACTCTATGTAAGTGATTGCTGTCGGAAGATATAACTATTTAAGACTTATATTAACACAAATATATTGCTTACTTCTGCTTTAATATCTTAATTTCATTTTCTCACATCTGTGCCTCCTCTCACCCAGATTAAAATAAGAGTTGTTTAAAACAACTCTTATTTTGTAAACCATCCAGGCTCTGTGTAAGGCCTGGACCTCCTACTGGCTTAAGATTTATTTTTTCGTAAACATGAGCTCATCTTGAATGGAAATGTTTATTTTCTTTTTAATTTTTTAAACCGGCCTCTTCGTGCCCTTTTGCCTCGGGAAGTGTTTGTTTCAGAGACAGTGGTTGCTTGAATTAGTGTAGTGTGTGTTGTTCTGACTTCACCCGGTTCTCATCTCATAGTTTGCAAGGACAAGTCCCGCGCAATGGAAAGAACTCCCCTAAGGTGCGATATAGTTTGGTTTGCTCTGTCTGGGAATATTGTTGATTGCATTTTGGCTGCCCCACAAATGAACGGTTCTTCAGACACTAAAGCCAGAGAAGTGTCAGACAGCCTGTGTCACTTTTCCACTGTACATGTAGTAGTTCTAATGTAAGGACGAGTGCTGTGAAAGATCTGTCACTGAGCATTTGAGTCAGCCTACTTGACAGAGTCCAAGTCCTTAATTCTTTCAGAAACCTGCTACCAAAATGAATCAAATGTCATGATTTACATGGGCAGCTTTTCTTGTTTTGTGAAGTGTTGACAGTTAATGGCCAGCTTCACCAGTGGACCAGCTTCATGGTCATTTCAACAAGTTTGTATAACACAAATCATGGCCTCCTTGTATTGAACCCAACCTATTACTGTAGTTAAATTGGACAGTTTTAGTTCACAATAACACAGTGCAACAAGAAGCAACAATGGCATCTATCTTTTGACACAGTCTTTAATTCTAACTGATGTATTTACACTTTTCATTTATAAAATAAAATTGCATACATTACTAATTTAAAATAATAATAATTTGTCATTAGTAAGCAGTGCTGATTGTCAATTTTACTAGGGTTAAAAATAATTTAGATGATTTTTGCTGCAACATAAGAATTTTTTTAAAGAAATATCCAAACTTCTGTTAACAGCATTAAAAGGCAACAGGACCTTGAATCTCCCTGTCCTTGAGCAGAGTTTAGAAAACCATTCCCATTTTGAAGTTATTACGTCCAACATTAAGGAATGGAGTCCGCACTTGGCAAGCAGAGGGCCCAAAATCAGTAAGGATCAAGTGGATATCATCTTAATTAGGTTAGATTAGGTAAAGAAGTGAGGGCCGATTTTTCCCCTCTCTCTGAGTTCCTCATATCTTACCCTCTATGGGGGGAAATATTTACATGATCGCTTTTCTCAATGAAAAATCCAAGCTACTTTAGAATAGTTGAGACTGGGATTGTGGATTATTTTATTGGAGTAGAGGGATTTTCTTTCTTCCTTAAACTTTTACTCATCGTCTGTGATCAAGAGTTTTAACATTTGAAAACAAAATATTCATTTCTACTCCCTCTCGTGCTTTCTGACCCAAGGCAATCACACCTAAATGTATTAAATTTATCAAAATCGAATGTACACATGCAGCTTTAAAATTTACCATGTGATAAATCATTTGAGTTACACTCCTGAGCAATGTGGCTGGAATGATTTGTTCCTCCCTGCGTTGAATATAGCAGCATGCCTGAACGAAGGCCCCTGCTGAAAGATTCAGTCAGCAGTTCTGTAGAAATTATGCCTCTGGTAAGAGATATTTGAATAGTGATGGAGCAGTGCTCTGCTTTTGTAATACAAGAGGCAATAAAAATTCCTAGTCACAAAGTAAGCAGAAAGACAAAGCTGTTCTTTCTGTATTTGGCCCAATGTATGGCTAATGTTAGGTGTAAGGTCTGGATTTGTTGGCTGAAATATGTCATTTAATTTGCTCTGCAGCTATTTAGCTTTGTTTACATTATAGCAGTGGTTCCCAACCCGTGGGCTGATAAATCATTTGTGAAACACCGATCCGCCATTGATGGGAAGGCATCACCCGCTGGACCACAGTGCAGGGTCTGATGTTGGCCACCAGTGTTCCTGTGATTTTCAAGTGGCCCGTGATTTGGAGAAGGTCAGGAACCACTGAATTACGGAGTCTACAGACAGGGCTCATGCATTTAAAGAGTGTGGTCAAGGATCTTCCCATCTGAGCTATTGTGGAAAAGAACCGCATGTTAACCTCATTCATGGTTCTGAATAAAATCTCACAGAAATCTGACTCAGGACACACGGCACATTAACTGAATTTCATGGCAGAATATGATAAATCAGGCCGTTTTACAGCTGATAAAAAGTTAATCTCAGGCTCTTCCTCAGTCACTTCTTCACGTCTCAAAGAAGCGAATCAGAGGAACAATCCAGTAACGGAGTGATATTTGCCGCTCCGTGCCGGGAAGAGGCTTGACAATGGTCTGAAGAAGTTTTCTGCTTGCTAATAGTTTGATGGAGTTTTTACTTGAGGGGAACGTTACGTGAGCCTCATCATCTGGATGTGTTTAGACTGCGTGTGCTCGGAGCTGGCAGCCAGATGGCTTCAGCTGAGGGACAATGAAATCTCTAGGGTCCACAGGAGAGAAAGCCCTTATTCTGATTTGTCTCCTCAGATAAAACCACATCTGGGCGGCTTTAGCATACCTCGTCAGCTTGTGTGTGGTTGGACACGGAGGCCGCTGCAGTTTTCTCCTCATTTGTAAGCTCAATTTATATGGTACAAAGTATACAAAGCATACCTGTGTGATATCGTCAGTGTTTGTCAGAATAATGGATGGTAGTCGTGTTTATTGAAGAGTGTGTGATAATTATTTAATTGGTTGCTGAAACACTCTATCAAGTCCCATGAGAGACGCAGATGAATGCGTATTTACTGAAATGAGCTCACGTTCTCATGTTATACAGTCACACTCTGTCTCACTTGATTTCCTTCAGGTCCTTAAGCCTCACAGTCTCCGTCATCCGTTTACACCAGCGTCCTCTCAAAAATGACTGCGAATTGCTGGAGTGTGTGAAAGGACAATACTCATTGTCACGCGAAATCTCTGTTTGGTTTAGTTTTGGATTGATCTTAGAACTTCTGTTCCAGTTCTGCAGTTGCTGTCGAACTGTAAAACAGTTTCATTTTCAACTTTACAGCCTCACCAGGACTATTATTGGCCAGGACCTTTTAATGTAATAACAGTGTTTTTCGTGTTGTATGATAATTTAATTTATGTAAATCAAACAGTCTCTGTAGCTTTACAGCATGTCATGCAAATGTTCTTTTACTTGGACAACAATCCAAAACATAGGATCAACATACAAGACCAGAACCAGATGTGCGTTTACTCTTTGTCATTATAAAGTGTGTATGAACATCAGCAATAAGTTATTGGGGTGCCTCGGTGGGTCACCGGGTAGAACGCGTACTGTACCCTTAAGGTTCAATCCTTACCACAGCAGCTGGAGTTCAAATCCGACCCTCAGGCCTTTGCTGCACATCGTCCCCCTCTCTCTCCCCGACTAACCCATCTCTGACTTACTACTGCTGTAATAGCGGCTTAGAAAGCAAAAACGAAATACCTACCTATGAACAGTCCTACACAGATTTCCAGATGAAAAAGCAAACACAGCACTGGTCTTGCATCAGCACAGACTTGGCGTCAGGAGAGAAAAGGGAGATGCTGCATCCTGAGTTGCAGAAATTCTTTCTCTGAAGCCACCACATTGCAGAAATGTGGAATGACTTGCGCAAATTTTACTCTACAGTACATTTGATTCATATTGACAGGTGATTCAGAGCACTGAATCCCTAAAATCAGAAAGTACATTTTTAAAAGTTTCTTGCAGAGGTCAGATTGTGCACCATTTCCCAACCGTGTACATGATGGCTCCTGTTGTGATTTGTTTGTTTTTTAACCTGTCACCATGCAGGTCTTCACCAGAGGCCTCCTACACTTTGGCACGACCACTCGCTGTGCCATTTCATCACATTCTCTGGCCTTTACCCCTGTGTCAGTCAAATCTTCTGCCACAAACGCTCAAGTATCCCTCATCAGCCTCTGTCCACTGTCCTCAGGAACTCCTCTGCATACCAGTTCTCTTCAAACGCTACATTTTACAGATGAATTCCCCGTGGCTGCACATGGGTTTTGCAGTTGAGGAAATATAATAGACTCGTGGTTCATATGAGTGTTTCCAGATGTGGTGGCAGTGCGGGTGAGTGGAGGGTGCACAAAGGGGAGTTTGTGGTGTCTTGACAGAGAACGCATCACCGGTCAAACAAGTGTGACAAATGTCAAGAGCTGCATTAACTTTTCACAAAACACACCTTTGCTAACAGTGGAAACATTCAGGTTTCTTAGTTGACAGGTGATGGTCAGAACACCTCAGGGTGTTGTGTGAATTACTTTTCTTAAGGGAATATGGACACACTTCTCACCTTACACTAGAGAAACCTAGAGTTCAGTGTCAGGGTTTCCACGTGCTTGGTTCTGTCATCATAGTCTTGGTGTTTGTGGTTGTGCAGCTGGTGTGAGGGGTGATAACCCTGTCTCTACTCTCTGATTAATTGGCTGCACAAAGATGGGTAGAATCTGCCCAACCTGCCCAACCACCAACCTGTTGATGTCTTTCACCCCTCAAACTGATCTAAAAACTTCTCTCTGCTTTCTGCCCTGTGTTTCAGCATCAACAATAAACTGCAGCAGCCAGAAGCTGCATCTGGGGTGCTGGAGTATGCCATGAAACATTTTGGGGAGCTGGTGAGTGATGCTTCTCTTTTTCTCCTCTTTCTTCATCTAACAAACAAACAAATAGGAAACCTCATTTTTGGTTTCATTTAGACTGACATTGACGTCGTAAGACCAGAACTGTGACAAAGCAGGGATCTTGCAAAAAAAAAAAAGAAGAAGTGTATCTTTTATCAAAAATGTTAAAACCAGCTTAACCTTTGCCACAGCTCAATCCAGCATCATTTGGCAACGTGTTGTACTGACCAGTGAAATGCATTCCAGCAGGTAGAATACCTGAAAACCAGCCTATTACAGATAAAGAACACACTGTACTAATTCAGGGGGACACTAGCACTTAATGCTGCAATTGTAACTGTCTACAGTTAAAACATTTGGCCTCATACAAGTGTTAATCCATGTTACAGCATCTTAACATCTGATAAGTCTCTAAACTCTTGGGCTTGTTTGTATTTCAATTATCATCATCATAATACAGAATCAGAGCAACCAACGTTAACCCATGGATTAAGCAGTATGTGGACTCTTTCCCTGCTGTTCCCGGGGTATCTTATCCTCATGCACACAGTTTAACATGGAAATGATGGGTCATTTGAGACACATACGCTCAGAACACCCTGTTCTTGATGTGCAGCACGTGGAAAACCATCTGCTATGCTGTTCAGTAGTTCAGGGCAAGGATCAGAATTGTGGGCTTTGTCATCCAATTGACAGGATATGTGGATTTGCACACCTCTGATCTGGATATTTCAGAAAGTACTTGGGTCTACTTTGTGATTGTTTCCCCAGTGGTAAGAGGATTGAATGGTCCATTCCAAAAAATACAAACAGTAATTATTTTTTAATGGCAAGTGGTTTGTAAGGTCCCTAAATAGCTTCATTTACTTGGAGTCCCAGCCTGACTTGTGATGGGCCAAGATGAAAACCACAGAATATGTCACTGCTGAATGTCAACAGTGGTATTTATTTATTTATTTTTTTTCTAATGCTTTCTGGTCATGCAGAGGACTCCACCTGTCTGATTCTACTGAATCCTCCTCAGTGTTTCATGTTCTCTATAGATGGACCCGGTCCAGATATGAAATTACTGTAGACATCCATTGGACACCCGCACACAGATTTTCCACATCAGTTACATAAGAGCATTTTTCTCTCCTGATTCGTTTCTGCCTTTGACAAAAATGCATCACTGTGGTTTTTGTTTGTTTCTTGACTGGATGTAATAGACAGGCTAACCACCAACACCAACACTAGAGCTGCTGATCACTGATTGGAAATGGGATTGTTATGTCATCATTTTCTAATTAATACCTGATGTAGCTTATTCGACCATGCCACAGAAGTCTATTGACATGCAAACAAGCAAAATAGCCATGACTACAGTGAACTTGACAAGTGTCATTTATTCTTTTTTTTATACATTTATGTTGAAATTGAACATATGGAAAATGAATATAAAACATAGAAATGGTATCTTGAAACAAACAAATCAATTATAACCTTCCTCACAAATAAAGCAGTCATATGGGAAAGAAAGGGAATGTAAATACTGCTGTGTCATGTACTGTAATAAGCATTAATTTATGGCAATGCATGGCTCTACAGTAAAGGACTAAACAAAAACAATATTGGAAGATCCATTAGCAAACAGAGTTACCAATACTCACAGTGTTTTCACTTTTACTTTATGTCACAGATCTGAATTCAAGAGCTTAGCTTGTATTGACCAACTTAATGTATGTGCTCAGCAGTGGGAAATGAGCGCTGTGTTTGAGAACCTAGATATTGTATTTTCTAATAGAAAGCATTCACTTGACTTTACTACAGAATTATGACCCTTTTCCACTAGCACTACTCGGCAAGACTCGACTCCACTGGGCTTTTGACCATTGGTCTGATTGGCCAGAGTGTCATCACTGGAAGAGTCATGAGCGTGACGTCCAACACAAGATTGAAACCAGCTATTTTTAAAAACACACCGGCAACAGTGACCACTGATCTCTACTGCGACTGTTGTTATTTTTTCACGTGACTTAAATGGCTGCTGTGCGGAAAACCACACCATGGTCTGTTGACGAGGTGCAGACAACTGTGTTTGGTGGCTGAAGAGAGGATCCAAAAAAGAGAGAGCTAGATGGAGTGACCGTAGCAGCTATGCTATGATGTCTCCGCCCACATTCAGGGAGGTACTGTACTACAAAGTACCCAATTGTAATGGAAAATGACCAAAACCGAGTAGAGCCGAGTAGTGCTGTAACTGTGTAATGGAAACGGGCCACAAAAGTGTTTCCCAGCCATTAGGACTCGTATTCTAAATGTCTTCCTTTTTGCTTATGTGAACTGCATTTATGTTGCTCTGTAAAAACATGGTAAAAGTGAAAAGAGTTAGTAAAAAACAGTTTCACTGTGCACTTCCAGGAACCTTGTTTATGAGGTGACTCTTTGGAAAAGTTTACTGTGGGCGGATGAGAGGATTCCCTGTTTGGTGCACCAGTCAGGTTATTTGATTGAGTAAATCTCCAATAAACCATGCAATATTATGATTGAAGTTAGCTGTGCAAGTCTGAGTGTTGTTCCAAATCTCCTTGCTTTCACCAAAAACAAGTCATTAAATTGTCAAATGGTAAAGATAGAAAAACATGTTTTGGCCATGGGATGA
Organism: Trachurus trachurus; assembly: GCF_905171665.1. Lineage (NCBI taxonomy): Eukaryota > Metazoa > Chordata > Actinopteri > Carangiformes > Carangidae > Trachurus > Trachurus trachurus. The sequence goes on from NC_139901.1 coordinate 12,176,607, forward strand.
AAGAGAAAATGGCCAGGTTAATTTAGCAGATTTTTTATAGTTACATGGTTCCAGCTTCATTTTTTTTTTCTTTTTGTTGTTTTTTTTTCCCAACAGGAAATCCAAGCCACCTGGTATGAGAAGCTGCACGAGTGGGAAGATGCCCTGGTGTCGTACGACAAGAAGATCGACTTGAACAAAGAGGATCCAGAGCTCATCCTGGGCAGGATGCGCTGTTTAGAGGCTCTGGGAGAATGGTATGTCATTAGTCATATCTGCTGTGAGTCCAGTCTGGCTCCAGCGACTCATTCAAATGACTGTTTCTGCCTTCAGGTCTCACATTCATTGATACATGGTTTCTTATATAAAGAGTGATGGTTGAGTCGTGATTGGTAATGTCTGCTGGCTGTATTTAATCTAGCATAAATTTATTTTCTCCAACACAGTAAGCCCTGGGCTTCTAGATCTAAATGTTATTCACCGAAGTGATGAAATAAAAAGCACATTGGGTTCCTGTGTTTCAAACCTTGGCTCTAATGAATAGAGACAGTGTCCGAGGTTGTAGACGTTGCTGTGAGCTCTCGAATCTCCCACTTTTTATTTGTTCATCGTGCGTAGGCAGCATCTTGATAATAAGTCCTGACATTAGAGCTTTGATGACTGAGCAAAAAATGAGAAAACAGTTTGTCTGACTTGACCGATGCAATTTAACAGGCAACGCATGAGCAAGCATCCAACGCCAGCAAGAGGCGCTGCCGCCACTGCTGAGACTCGACTCCATAACAACCACTCACCTTCAAAGAGCAATTTTAGGGAAAAAGAAAGTCACAAGACGACCAAAGGATCCAAATATGTGGGATCGTCACAGAACCCATGACGCTAAACAGATGTTAATTTGCTTATGTAACCTGCTGCGCTTGCGCCATTGTTGTATACAATGTGACTAGTTTCACAAGAAAGTGATTCAATCATTTTATAAGAAAAAAAATGATCCAGTAGGAGAGGTTTGTGTTTATGGTTGCGTGTTGTGGAGGGGTAAGATTTGGGTATGATATAACAGTTGAGTGGGATGGGAGAACACATTGCTCCCTGGTAAGTAAGTAAGTATTTGACAGGTCCTCAAGGTTGTTAAAATACAGCCAAACTGACTCCTGAGAGAAGAGTTGGACATCATTGAAAGAGTCTTTAGACTACACTGTCCATCATCATTCATTCATTCAATAATAATAATTGTACTGTTTTATTTCATTTCTTTGCATCCGCTTTTTGGTCCCTGCTGATTTGGTCTTTTGGTTCTGCTCAAACTCACTCATCAAGCTGCTGATTACCAGCTGTTTTATACTTTAATGCAGCCATTTTTGCTCTAAGCGTTGCTTATAACTGAAAATATTTTGCCACAAACTGCAAGTAATGGCCAGAGAGGAGAATATATGATGGTTAATTTTCTTAAGTAAAAAAATAGATAAATAATAACATATAATATATAAGGATAAACAGTTGACAGAAAATATCAATTAGTATCTGTGTCTTTATAATATAAAGACTAAACTATAGACTAGGTCACCGACTCTGAGGGTCAGAAGCTCATACTCAATCTTTAGCCAAGCAGCAGCTTAGGTTGCAGAGTAAGAGAGCGATAATATAATGGATGGAAAGTACAAAATGGAAAATACATAGTTTTACATAAGTTGTGCTTTTCAGAAGGCTGCTTTGTTTCAGTGTATTGTGTTTAATAGTCTTCTGTAAGTACATCACATGGACATGGATGCTAAAAATTGTGGGAACCTGCAGGTATTTGTTCATGGAAAAGATTTTTTAAAAGAATTTAATGCAGAATACCAGGATATCCAGCTCTGCTTGTGTTCTTAGCAGGAGTAGTGTGAAGCTTGTTTAAATTTCCTGCACACCTGTACAGCTGTTAGACATTTTCAGGCATCTGTTGAGCTTGAAGTTGGTTGGAGATGTGCTGGGAATCATGGGATGTCACCAACATCCATACCCTAATAAAAAAAGCAACAGACCTGTCTTTCCACAGCAGATATGTTGGCATGTCAACGCAGGAAAAGCACAGGTGTAGCTGATAACATTAAAAATGACTGCATTCCATCTGCATGAGCTCGTTCCAGCTTTCTGATGTTCTGCGTTTGGCTAAAGTTTAGTTTAGTTTATTGTCATTTCATAAAAAGCATATAGGCCGACCCTTCACCTGCGCCTTTCCTGCCATGGCATATCCAAATATCTGCACTTCTTTCATTTGCACATTGATTTTTTCCTTTTTGAGAGATACAGAGGAAAAACCAATGCAAGTGACGCTCACATGGTGAAAACACCTGTGTGACTGCTTGCTAAATGAATGTCTCTTTTAGATACACAGGATTTAATTTAGCAGCTTTTCAACACCAGACACGTGAAAATTTCCTTGCCGAGTCATAAAATAACTCAATTTCTTCCTTCCACCGACCTCTGTGTCTGTCAGCTGTAGACTCCCATGTGCCCGGTGTACCGGAGCTTTTTGTTCTTGTTGCCTTAATGTTATTTGATAGCCTGGCAGCTGGAGAAGGCCTTCACTGACTTCCAAACGTGCCCTTCTTTCTCTTTTTTTCCCGTCTGTCCCTCCCTCTCTCGCTCTTTCTCTCTCATCTAAGCTCACTCCAGCATCCTGCCTGTAAAACACATGCCGCGAGTTTGATCTCCTGGACAATGGAGCACTGATTTTTGTAAATGAGGAATTAGTCTAGGTTAGATGCACATGACCCCAACAGGAACATCCATCTTTTTACAGGAACACTTGATATTATCAGACTGTTGTGGGATGGAACCCTGATTTAAGACGTTCATCTTTAGTAATAAATGAAAAAATAAATAATTGCAGATGTCATTAGAATTGAGTCTTATCTTCAGTTAGTTTTCTTTCTCATCCTTGGCCAGAAGTGCTCTGGTATTCTGAGGGATGATTTCTTCTGTTGTTCTTTGGCACAGGAGAAAAAAAAAATCAGTTTCTTGGCATGTACATAATTATCATTAGAACGTGGACTTCAGTAAGGACTTGTATGTGTTGAGGATAAAGACCAGAACATCTGCATCACTTTTCGACAAATTATAAAAACAGTGCAGTAAAAACAACACTTTGTAACTGTTTTTCATAAATTCTTGAACGTTTCATTCCAATTGTCTTGGTTGGTTATGTTTTACAGAGTATTTTTCCATCAACTGCATGTGTGCTTTTTATTCAGCTGTAAAATGTCAGCACTCCACAGCACAAAGACACAGTGTGATATTCAGATAATTTCAGATGGAATCACAGGGATTGAATCGCAGGGTGTAATTCAAGGATGTTCAAAGCATCCCTATAATCAAGTGGTTTCCTAGTCATTCATGCAACTATTCTGCAGACAGTATATTCAGTAATCCTCTATCCACCTTGTTCCCTGATCAACATGGAAACCCGATGCTCTGATCTGTTTCTGAATATGTGAAGTCACTACTGTAAACATGCTGTGGAACTTAACTCTGAACAGATTACCGGACAAATCTGGATTTGCTTTTTCTACCGTCAGACGTCTGTGGTTAATGTTTTACAGGGGCCAGTTGCACCAGCAGTGCTGTGAAGAGTGGACACTGGTGAGCGAGGAAACCCAGGCCAAGATGGCTCGTATGGCTGCTGCTGCCGCCTGGGGTCTAGGTAAACTCTGTCACTTCACATCACATATGAATGGACAGTTAAGCAGCAGTTACGCAAAAATGCTAATAACAGAGAGTATACTGTGTTAAAGGCCAGTGCATAGAGCATTTAGACCATCCTCTGTGGGACTGTGCAACAATGCAATCAAACTGAGCGGCAATGAAAACAGTAACAGCACTCGCCAAGTCTCACTCTATAACCAGATGGGAATGGTATCCAGTCATAACATTGACATATCGTAACGTGCAATGGTGGAGAAAAGCATGGACCACACTGCAGAGGCAACCTCAGAGGTTTGTGGTCTGTGGTTTAGACTTTCCAAACTCAGTTGTAAACCGTGAGACGATACCTAACCAGCGGGCCCGTCTATCTGAGGACTCGGACCGTCTTTAGTTGTTGTCATTGGGAAGCAAAACTCTGCCCTGCTTCTGCTAAATGTCAGTCTACTCTCAGTCTTCAGAAGTGAGTTTGTAAGACATCATTAATCAAAGTTCTGTTTTGCGTCTTTGCCTGATTTCTGCTTCTCCAGGACACTGGGACAGCATGGAGGAGTACACATGTATGATCCCGCGAGACACGCACGACGGCGCTTTTTACAGAGCAGTGTTAGCCCTGCATCAGGACCTCTTCTCATTGGCTCAGCAGGTGGGTCACATCATCACTCACAATTACTCCCGATGGAGCACGTTAAAAGTCTATATTTTTTCAAAAAACATCTCATAAAGACATGTCACATGGGAATTAGCCTCGTCTCACGGCTTCTGGAATTTTCATTAGTCTTTACAGCAAGGTATGAAATGCTGAAATCGTTGGAAACTAACACTGTAAAGAAACATAAAAATGGCTTTACGGCTATTCCAGTCAGGATTGAATTCCCCCACCAGCGTGGTTTTTTTTTATTAAAACAAATAAAATGTACCAGTTTTCTTTTTCTAAACAATGTGGTAGCTCTTTGGTGTGGAAACGTTATATAACACTTCAAATTGTAAATCATCACAGCATTCAGCCTCAAACAAATAAAGAGTCCATTCCCCTCCTGTGTGCCTGTCAACAAGGTCTGATGGAGGTCAGGGTGGTGTTTTCCTCATTTGATGAAGGTTGGGGGGATCATAGATGAGCTCATGCTCTTTGGAAGTGGATTTGTTCAAGTTGGATGCCAGCATGTCTAACAAACATGACGACCAGCACTGACACCAGTAAACACCTGCTCCTCCAATTTCCCTGGACTCATCCTCCAAGTCCCCCTTTTCACCACAAAGCCCCGGAGACTTGCTCTCTGTGCCCCCTCGACCCCCTCTGCTGCCTTCCCCCCCTCTAATTTGGAGATTGAGTCCAGGTGTGGCCTATAGGACTCTGCATCAGCTGAATAGGGAAAGCAGACTTCTGACTCTCGCTGACAATGAGGCCACTCACAATGAACGGAGAGGAATCAAAAGCAGATGGCGTGAGGGTGAAAGCTTAAATGTCAACATGAGCTCAGTGTAGTCTTCCGGATGTGGTTGGTAATCCTCGAACTTGAGTCCTTTTGATTCCATAGGGCTGTTCCTCCCTTCGCGTGTACCCCCAACAACCAGACATGTGCTCCAGGAGCCTCGGCGTGTGTGCATGTGTGAAAGGACTCGGGTTTCTTTGCTGTATAAATCACAGTGTTTGGTCTATTGCAGCGATGATGTGTGGACACGGCGGCCATACACCCCCTATCCCCCCCCCTCTAGTAAAGCAAGCTTCTGTGCCAAGATTGATGATGTATCCAGTCCTCCAGAGTGTGTCTGATTTGTAATATGTGTCTCATGGCTTTCACAAACCAGAACCCTCCCTCGGACTTCAGTCATGTTTGGATTTTGTTTTGAGTTTCCTCTGGTGGTTGATGTGGCCTGAACCATTCACATGGAGGCCCTCATACCACACTGTAATGATAAAGTAATACCACTGGACGTAGCACCAGTGTAAGTACATAAGTGTAACCTTTATGTAAGAGAATGGGAGATTGGGTCACGGTTTGTTTGTGCTGCCAGAAGCCAGACACTGCATTTATCAGGAGTCGTCTGGACTGCACATTTCCAATGAGGCCCCAGCACAGTAATTCAGGAGTAAACAGGACCATAACTGAGTGGAGGCAGTAAAGAAGCAGCCTCATTGTCACCTTGTCCTAAACGCCCTCCCATAACCCCTCCTCTTGTTGTGCATGCCTGAAGAGGTGTTTTGGCACGCCATTCCTTCTTCGCCTCCCCACGAAAAAAATAATTGGTGGGAGTGGGTCTGAAACAGCTGTGTGTCCTGGCCCCAGAGAACTTCCTCAGTCATCCTCCCTCATTTTATCCTCCCACTAATAACAGCTCCCTAAAACATTGGCTGTAGAGACCTGAGAGATGATCAGACTCTCTGCCACAGGACTTGTGTCCTTGTTTGTCCCCTTTTTGCTGCACTCGATCCGGTCTTTCAGTTTTTCCACCCCTCAGCTCGTGCTGGTGTATCATTGAATTTGGAAAAGTTCTGGCAGGAAAAGTCCGGGATCTGGAATTTAGCAAATGAGTTGATAATCAGCAGTAATAGACCCAAAAGAACTGGAAGGTACGATGCCTGACTGTGCTCTGACACTTGATCGTGTTAGAATTTGCATCATGGTCATTGCAGGAAACCGTGACTAACATTCCCCATTTTGAATCTCTCTTTATCACGCTCCAATTTAAAAAAAAATTGAAAGATTCTTTTGACATCCACAACCATCGTTACATAACTTTCACACTGTTGCTCTCGACGGTTCATTTACCTCTGCTCGTAAAACACTTGGCACTCAGCAGTGCATCAAACCATTTTGCTACACAAGCAGGCATTCTAGTCCTAGTCGCACTAATGTGTCACTGTTGGCAGCAAAAGGGTGTGAACAGCAGGCAATAAGATGCCTTTGTTCATTTGAACAAAGTGTTTTTGTTCAACCTGGACTCACCCTGATGCAAGGACTGCTTTGACATTTTGTCATAGTGCATTCTAAGGTCACACGGTCCCTAAATTATTGAAGAGATGACATTGCTGTTTATTGGGTTTACTAATGAGTTTGAGTTTATGGAGCCAACTAAGTCAAGTCATGGGTTAAACCAGTGTTGCCAATCTTGAGGATTTATAGTGAATTCAGAGGCTAATGAACAACTGCGCATTTAAGAATGTAAAAAGAGTGGCTGTATGAACACGGTGAGAAAACAGTTGGGTAGAGGTCAAATCTTCAGTGTTTGGGTTGGTAAAGTTATATTTACATGTGATTGTAAACCTGAAGATTTCATTCTGATCTGTAATCTGTAAATCTTTTTCTTTTGTGTTTTTTTTGTTTGAAAATATGTTTGTCTTTTGTTTTTTTCGTTTTTAGTGTATTGACAAAGCCAGGGACCTCCTGGATGCCGAGCTGACGGCCATGGCTGGGGAGAGCTACAGTCGAGCTTACGGGGTAAGTTTTCCCTTGACACCGCCAAAAATATTCAACCCCTGGCTTCGGTCAACCATCTCATTTTTCATAGTGTTCATGAGCAAAAGGATTATGCCACAGCAACAAAAAATGTATGAAAGGGATGATTTATGAAATTTGAAGTCTCTGCTCTACTCTCTCTAAAAGTCAAAATCATAAATATTTACAGTTTTTCTGTTGCTCTGTGCTCCCTTTTATTATCTATTTACATGGATTTATCCAAGAAACATTTCAAATCAGATGTGGAGTCCTGAAAACAGATGTCTTGATCGCGAAAAACCATTGAATCATAGTAGATTTTGGTTTAGAAAATAATGTAGCAGTTCAACATGAAGTCTGACAGCACATACACCTTAGCAGGCATCTAGACTTTGCAGGTTGTTTTCAAATGTCAAAGCCATCAAATGGAGATGTCCGACCTTTTCTGACAGACAACTCAAAAGAAGGTCCAGTTGGTTGTTGAATGCATCCAGCCGTTGTTCTGATTAACTTAAGCTTTAACAATGTTTTTACACTGCAAAGAGGGGGCTACTGCGTCATCTGGACTGTTTAAACTATAATATAATAATATACTATGTGTGGATAACAATGAGTGTGTGTGTGTTTGTTTCCTAGGCCATGGTATCTTGCCAGATGCTCTCGGAGCTGGAGGAGGTGATCCAGTACAAGCTGGTGCCAGAGAGGAGGGACATCATCAGGGAAACATGGTGGGAGAGACTTCAGGTAAGCACAGTGCATGATGTATGGAAACACACATGCACACACATGCAACAGCAAATACAATGTCGAGCAGATGTTGGATAGGCTACTGTTACTAATGGGAAACATTACAAGCCATGCACCGTACACAGAGTCAGCCATATGCTAATGTCTCGTGTGGCTTCACTAACTTTTGGGTTTGTACTGTATGTTTACTCTGTTTGCGTTACATCATTTAATAGAGACTGGAAAACAGAATCATATCGTGCGCAGGTTAAGTGTTATTTATCTGCTTTGAGCAAATGTCAAAATATGCTCCACTTGCAGCCAAAACCCAACCTTCACTGTCACAAATTTGGCATTGTTATTACATTCACGAAGACAAGAATTGATTACTTGAGCTGCAACACAAAGCAGAGAATATTTAGTTTATTTAGTTTAGATTGTGGCTGTTTATGTTTGTAGTCATGCAGCAGGTTGTGTGTATACAATATATTGATAACACTAGAGGCAGAGGAGGTCAGTGTAGACTGGTTATTGCAAATTCCTTTCCCTTAAATTGAGGCCTGATGGAAAACCAGTGTTGCATGTTACAAAAGTGAAATCAGATTTCAACCACACTGGTCACTTGTTCCTGTGTCTTGATCATTTTGGTCATTATCTCCAGTTGATCACCATAAGTGAGAGCTGCCACATGCATGAGAACTGACCTTTCCAATCACAGACGAATACCAACATCATTTTTGATCAGACTTGCTTTTGCCAGTTTGAAAGAATATTTTGTGTAACCTCAGCACGTAAATCTATCCAAACTCCTTCTGTTTCCCTTGACTGATTGTAATTACTATTATTATCATTATTAATAATGAATTACAGCGTTGTACATGCTGCTAAGTGAGACAGGAAGACGTGTGGAAGAGCCACATATCCACAAGTGGTTGAGAAAGGTTTGCCTCCTGCCAGAGCTTCGGAATTTGAGACAAATGCCATGTGATCTAAGATAATACTCTTCAAGTTCCTCCTTTCCATGTTGGACATTTTACAGCTGAATCAAAATGTGATTATTTGAAAGCCAGTAGTCTTGTATGTGCCGAGGGTGGAATTTAAGTAGCTTAGATGAACTAATAACTTTTGATCTGGTGTGCACCTTTTCTGACTCCACATTATACATGCCGTATTAAACTGAATTTAACACAGCACGTACGGTATAAGGCTACTTCCTCTAAATCTCTTATGGCATTCTTCATCTCCTGCTCACATGTTACAGACATTTGGGAAAAAACCTCTCGTGAGCACAAGACAAAAACTAGCATCATCCTTTTTCACCAACAGCCCAGCAGGAGTTTATTTATCTGAAGACTACATGTGCTGTCCCAAAGGGCTCCAATTAGCTTTTTTCTAAATCAGAGTTTCTGTATAAAAGACAGTCGAATACAGAGCTGAGTGGAAAAGATGATACTCCTACCGTCAATGGTGGAAATAATTCAACACAAAGACAGACTTGTCTCTGTCTGCACAACATAATAATAATAATGTGGGAGTGAGACTTGTTTTTCTTAAACCCAAACAAGGAGACCAATTTTTCTTTTTTCTTTTTTTTCTTGACAGACAGGAGTAATGTGAATGATGCATTTTCAGTAAATCAGCTGGCATTCATTCACAGTCACAAAATGATGATAGACTTAGACAAAAGTCGAACCATTTGCTGGTGAACTATTATGTTGTGACAACATTGTTTTGTTTTGCTACAAAAGACATGGTACCGGTCAGAACCTGTTGTTCACATCAAAAATAAGCAGTTTGAGCCGAATCAATTTCCTTGTGACATTTTCAAGGTTTCTCTAAAATTAGCTTGAGCGTTGAATGGAAAGCATTATGCACATGCAGCCAGATCCCTGCGCAGTAAAATGAAGATACTCTTGATCGTCTTGACTCTTTCCCTTCATAAAAGATGGAGCTTGGTTAGAGGGGTATTTGGGATCAAGAAGGGTCTTCGTGAGCAAACACACAGGGCCCATAATGGCTGCACTGAAGCTGAGGCTGCAACACCTGACAGGTTCCTTTCTTTAGTGATTTATTGGAGGCTGACCTCACACATCTGTCAGGAAGCCACTGTCCTTTTCTTTGTCTTTGTTCCTCAAACAGTCTCCCTCATCAAAGGAGTGGAGGTACGAAAAATGCTGTATGAAAACACTAGTCTGTACCCCATCATTTGTGGGGTCCAGTGAGGGTTGCACATTGTTTAACCCACTTTCCAGCCCCTGAGACAAGAGAACAGTCATATTTGCCTTTACATTTACAGTGTATGTGTTCAAACCTGCTGCTAATTTAAAACTCCTTTTTGTTTTGTGTGTTATATTATATACAACCATCAGTTCCTCCTCCTTATTTTAAAACAGAGCGTAAATATGCTGGTGACATTCAAAAATTCAAAATGTTTTGTGAAATATTTTGGATAATCTACTAGTCATCGCTTAAATGTTTCCAGTTGTCAGTGACATTTCATTTTAATATTTCAGGGCTGAAATTAAAGGCTGGAACAACTGGAGAAATTTTAGACATTCTAAGCTTTGCATGAGAGACACTTCATAAATCAAAGTAACAAAAGTTGGGACCTTCATTTACCTCCATTTTCCATTGATGCAGAAAAGCAGTAAATAAATCAGTTTGTTGATCTTTGCAAAAGGCCTGATTTATCTACTTTTCACCCCCGTCTTTTTTGTTTACATTTGGCCAATTTATGTTTATTAACTTGACTTGGACTAGTATCATTTCATAAGAACTGGAAAAATTAGGGTGCTCTAAAACCCTTGACCAGAAGGTTGCAGAACGACAAAAGCAAATGAGGGCAAAAGGAAAGAGGGAAGACAGTGAAGAATGATCCTGCTGGATTAAATCCAAGGACAAAGCTCTTGCATGGTACATGTCTCAGACCACCTGTCGACCCCGATGCCCCCAGTGAAACATGGTTGTTCCTTTCAATCAAGCTGGATGAACTGGACGATTTGGCTCCCTCAGTACAAAGATTTCTGTAATTTCATGTTGTTGAACCCAGACTAAACTGTCTTAGTCACTGTGATTATCAACTTGGCTTTTGCCAGATTCGACCTGCACTCGTCCCCTTATCCCATCATGTTAAGCCTCTTCAGGAATTGTGGTATTTAATTCCAGCCTCAGCTTTCAACAGCTTGGCCCAGTGTACTTTAGCCATCTAAGGAAATGTTACAGGGGGTAAAAAAACACCTAAATCCCCATGTCAGACACAAAGGTGGGTTGAATTATTTTTGAAGCTATTCATTGTTTTATGCTGACTGAACTAGTTTTCATTCATTATAATAAGATCCATCTATGTAGCAGTGTGATTACAATCAACTCACATCATTGTCCTTTCTCAAAAAATCACCATTGTTCCTCCCCCTTGTGTCTTATATTTAAACCATACAGAGCTTACAGCACTTTGTTTTACTCCAATGTTGTGTTTGTGCTCAGGGGCTCTGTGTTATATCACGATCATGAGGTCAGGTTAAGAGAATATCTGATGGAGATCGTCAGCTAATGTTCTTTACAGATGCATCAAATGTCTGTCTGCTTCTTTTTTTTCTTTTTTTCTGGCACGTGGACCTGTGCTCACGTGTGGGCACGTTAAAGACAGGGAACACTGGTAGTAATATTGGCCCCAAGGGTTTCAACTTGACCTCTCTAACGTATGTTCTTTCACTTGAGTTTAATGAGTAGGCGCCTCTCTTTGAAGCGACTAACAAAAGAGTTTGCCGTTTAACCTGTCTGTCCTTTGCTATTTTTGTGCTATCCCCTCTTCAGGGTTGTCAGCGTATTGTGGAGGACTGGCAGAGGATCCTGATGGTCCGATCACTGGTCATCAGCCCCCACGAGGACATGAGGACTTGGCTGAAGTACGCCAGCCTCTGTGGCAAAAGTGGACGCCTGGTCAGTACCTTCTTTCAAGGCCAAAGATGCAATAACCTGGGTGATGTGCTGTAGTGTCAAAATGTTGATTCACCTCCGACACTGACTGAGCTTGAATGGGCTAAACATAATGAATGTGCCACTGTCACCAGAGCACAGTAATTTCATAGAAGCATACATTGTCAACCACTCAACCAAAAATGTGTAATTGTATTATCTAGGATAACTTTTTATACTCTTTCTTTTCTTGTGTTCCCTCAGTGTTTTTTTTCCATGAGAACTGAAGGAGTTTACAACTCCATGATATCCACACAGCATATATATATATATATAGTACATTTTTTGTTTGTATTCTTATCTATCTTATAGTTCACAAGATTCACAATCCTGTGATTTATTATCTTCATTTTTTTTTTTTTTTACATATCATTTATTGTCTCCTTTCATGTGTTTGATAATGAAATTGAATGAAATTTCTGCCTCTTTTAATCTACTACTTCAATATAACAAACTGTTTAAACAGATTACAATGCAGTATAATGTGACATTTGTCCAAAGCCTCTTAGTATCCTCATGTCTGACTCTGATCACTGTAATTAATTGTAATCCCATAACATCCAGGAGGAATAAATCAGAGTTGATTGAATAAGGCTCGTCAAAGGGAAAAGGGAAGTGGAGCTCTGACGCACTTAAGTGCAACCATGAATTCCAGCCATGAAATTAAACTTAATTTCAACCTGTTTTAAGTTGGCGCTGATGAAAGTAACACGGCGCTCTCAATCACACTGTTTAGAAACCTGAATCCACATATCTTCTCAATTAAAGTACTGCAGTTTTCCATCCGTTTTCTTTTTACCTCACTGTTTTTCTAATTGATTGCAAAGGATGTCAGACAGTTGGCCAATTTTTCTATCTATATATTCTTGTTGCTTTTAATCACACACAGCATGCACACAGGATGATAGACTCACCAACAATGATGTCACGCAAAAGAGAGATGTGATTGGCCAGCATGAAACAGCAGGGAATTTGATTACAAGGGTCTGGAAAAAATGACCCCAATAAGACCAAGAGTTTACCTTGTGGAGTGATGGGAGTAGGCTTTTTGCTCCTCTCTTTCTTTCTCCATCCATCCATCCATGCATCTTTCTCTCCTTAAGAAATATAAAGGTCAATGTGCAATCAAGCTGCTGCTGCTTGTCTTGGGGATATATGACATCCTCACCTTCTGTACTCCTCTTGAACTGTAAAACCCTCTGACCATTCGGTTGACCTTTCACCTTTGTTGCTCTCCTCATCCCTTCAGGCACTGGCCCACAAGACCCTGGTGCTCCTTCTGGGTGTTGACCCCTCCAAACAACTTGATCACCCGCTGCCCACAGCCCACCCACATGTCACCTACGCTTACATGAAGTACATGTGGAAGAGCAGCCGCAAGGTGAGGGCAAACAAAGTGCTGATTGTTTGAGATGTAGACTTTTATTCTCTTTATTATTTATACACTTTGTAAGTTTGTGTTTTTTGCTCTCTGCGAGTCATTACACAGGGAGCATTCGTTCAGGCTGAATAGCAAAGGGCAAAATGTGAGCTTGTAAAACCGTCTGATGGTTATCACTTCAATGTGCATGTTTTAAGTGGAACATGAGGCAACAATCAGAACATCAAAGAAAGTGTGAGCTTTTATTACTGCAACATTACTGACATAAACAGTTTATGAACGTTGCAGCCCAAGAAACATAGACATAAACAAACTACATCTGTAAGAAGGAAATGAAATTGTTCAGTGCTCAACAGGTTGACTATGGTGATATGTGATATATCATCACCCAAGTGACAGATTAATAAAGCTCAATTAATCAATCCCATCAGGTCAGCTGCAGTTTCTTGGTAATTAAAATACAACTCATGCTGAAAAAGCCTGCAGAGTCTTGTGTATGGTTTGAGTCAGACTTGGTCAGTAAAGTCAACTCAGCTGTTACATTTAGATTGTTTATCCATCTTGTGTATCTGTGGCAACAGTGGATTATGTAAGGATCACTTAACAAGTTACCAAGAAATATATTTGTTCAGAAAGGACGGTTCAACCACACACACACAACTTTCCCATGCAGTATATACACCCCAAAAGACACATAAACACACCCACATTTATTACCAGGTGTTGAATAATGTTTGTGTTGAATAATGTTTGTGGCTCCAGAGTGCAGGTCTCATTAGGGGGCTTAGGTAAGTGTGAATGTAAGCAGACACACACAAACACACACACATACCCAAGGACCGATCTGATCATGTGTCCGGTGCTTTGGAGCAGCATGGAATGTCAGCTCTGTCTGTTACTCATCATACTTGTCATGACTAGAGTGTTACTGAGTGAAAACAAAACACTAATGGGACATTTACTCAGGTTAGATGACTTGTAGTTGTTTAATGAACTGGATCTGACTCAAATGAACAGATAATTCAAACAAGAAGTTGATTTCCAAGGTAATCAGGTTTCAACATGTGAACTTAATCATGAAAAGGAGAAAACGGTTTGCATCAGAAAAATGTGCTATCTGGATTTTATGCTGTGCTCACATCTCACAGTACATCCACCTAATTTCTTCAGCTGCGGTTAATATCTCTGATCTGTGATATTAGCATTACATGTAGCACAGATTACCTTTACTTTATTTAGATCAGATGTGACTATGAAACAGTGGTGATATAAGCTCAAGTAACAAAAACACTTAAAGATAAATGGCCTGGCCAGATGGAGTTGCAGGATTTTCCCATGCAAGTTCAACAACACTGATATGAACAGAAAAGAATGTTCCATGTTGTAGGGCGTCGCTGCTTTAGACCAAACAGTCGACTCTGTTGAAGGAGTAAGACAAAGGCAGCTGATGAGCGCACCACAATTTTTCTGATATGTCTGAGGCAGACTGTAGAAACCCTGCCAAATATGTCAGAAAAGATAAGCATTTCTAAAACCAATGATTTGTTCCATGTCTCTCCAGATCGATGCCTTTCAGCACATGCAGCACTTTGTGCAGGGGATGCAGCAGCAGGCCCAGCACGCCATCGCAGCCGAGGACCAGCAGCACAAGCAGGAGGTCCACAAGCTGATGGCCAGGTCTGTCCCGTCACTGGAAACACAGTAGTAGTAGTAGTAGTAGTAGTAGTATTGTAGTAGCAGCAGCTCGGCATCTAATGAGCCTGTTTCACTGAAGACATTTTGACATGGATATAAAAATCATTCATAAAATGAAAGATGGCCGAGCTCCATGTAGCTGCTTCAGATTCAGGATGCTGTGCACGCTGGCTCACTGTTGTGCTGTCATGAAAAAGAATGGAGCCATCGTTACTGTTATTACCAACACCTGTGCTTCTCCTGCTGTGGTTGGTCACATAACGGTTGGATTATGGTGAATATCAAATGTCTACATACTCCCACAGACCATTTCACTTTTATTGAGTGAAGGCCCCAAATACAGATATAATTCCAGAAGATATTTACTAAAACCTAAGAAATAACTTGGAAAATAGACATTCAAGTACATTTTTACTGTTAGAAAATGAGCATCACATCAGTGAAACACATGTTCTGACTTCATCAAATGCCTAATGACCATAAAACCGATGCTTTAATGCTTTTTTCATTGGTATACCCCAGGAAGTCTTGACATTTGGCAAGGCATGAACCATCAGCAAGTGATGTGAAGATAATTAATCAGTATCGTTGTGGGTTATCAAAATAGGGCACTAGAGGGGTACCCTGGGGGGCCCCAGGAAAAAGGAGAATCATTTATTTTCACTGTAATTCCATCCATAAATACCGCAATGAATGATGACTGTTGTGGTCATTAGTTTTAAAGATTTCCTGTACTGTAATTGAGACTCTAAAGCAAAATATCTTATCAGACTGGGATCCGTGGCTTAAATTGCGTCGCTTCACGGGTCCCTGATGCGAAGGAGTTTGTGAATCACTGCCTTAATGCACACAGTCACGCATATCATTTTTAACAAGCCGAGGGTCCTGACTTACTGTAAAGTGAATCCACAGTTGGTCAAATTCACCAAATGTGAAGCCAGTGTGTTGTTATGTGCCTGGGCTTTTAACACCCTCTTAAGCACAATGGAGAAAACCCAAAGCAACATGCTGAGGCGAGGAAAAAGTAGCCTCATGTATTTTGTGCCTTCATGTTGTCAACACACGGGGTCAAGTACAGTGCATTCTGCTTCTTTTCCATGAGCAGGACCCAGTCTGGCACAGCACCTTCCACGAGTCGATTGGCTTCCTCTGGTCTTTTTCAGAGCTGGCCAGATTGTCTGAGTTTCTCACCTCAGACTTCTCAATAAAATAATCCCTCCTGGCATTTTGTACCACACAGCTACTTACAGGGCTTTCAGAGTATTAGACACCTTGACTTTTAGTTTTTTCACATTTTGTTATGTTGCAGCCTCATGCTAAAATCATTTCAATTCATTGTTTCCACTCATCAGTCTACGCTCAGTAGGGGACTAAGACAAAGCCAAAACAGAACTTAAAAATGTATTAAAACAAGAAATTGAAATATCACCATGACACAAGTTCTGAGAAAAAGGAAGAGGCCTTAAGACCTGAACGCACTTCATCACAATCCAAACATGTCACCATGACCACAGGCCTCTTTTCCTGCTCTTTTCCAGTGGGTGCTGTGATCTCCTGCGGGTGTTCTGGTGTCCTTCACCAAGCACCTTTCCACATATCATTGCCTCACCTCACATCACTATGGGAACAGTTGCAGCATGAAGTCTGTTCAAATGATTCACATAATAAGGAATAAGAAATTAAAAGGAAAATACATTTTGCATTCCAAAAAGTGATGTCAACTTCTTAGAATTGTTGTTTGCTAGCTGTTGTGAGCTCACCAACACATTCGCGGGAAATACCTACAGCGCCCTCCTTTGAGAGTGAACGTCAGCAGCTTGCCAGGGCAGGAGGGAGCAGGGACGTGCACATAACTATAGAGGGGCAGGGGCTCAACATCAGAAAAGGGCAGTACGTACATTTTTTTCAGGCCTTAATATCAAAATAAATAAATTAAAATAAATTACAGTTACTATATAGTTGGTAGAGAAAGCCTGCACGCCTTCAGGACTGCAGTCAACATGCTGGACCAATTTCCCAACTTCCCGAAACAGAGTCATGACTTCTGAACTGGTAGGCTAAGGCCAATATGGTATTGGGTGCACATTAACATTGCAGAAAAAAAATCATGTGAGTGCAAGTGCAAAAATATAAGTAGGCTAAGCCTACAGGCTATACACACAAAACCAAGAAATGACTACTGTGACTGCTACTGTGCATATTTCAGAACAGCAGCAATATTTACAACAGCAAAGTCACAATTACCAGTAACTCAATATCTGGAAACAAATTCAAATAGTCAGTGAAATCTAGCTGAGTGAGTGATTCCTCCTGTTGCTGTTGTTGTTCACTACATTCAGGTGATGTTAGACAGAGGGGGCGGGGCTTAACTCTTAACAAGCAGTGAGCTAAACAAACACAAATGGGGCTTTTCTGAAATATGACTCATATTAAGCTCATTGTATAAGTGGACGGCGACTTGTCAGAACCGACAAGGAAGTGATGTTGGTGGATTTATAACTCACAAGATTCGACACAAGTCGCTCCACTGTCACGTCTCATCTATGTGCGGCACACACAGAGTTATGATGAGGCAGCAGCCTCTACTTCTCTCTCTCTCTCTCTCTCTCTCTCTCTCTCTCTGGACGTGCATGTGAGGGAGCGCGCACCGCGGGGCAGCCCCGCCCCCCCGCCCCTCAGTGAGAGACGGAGCGGAGCAGCAGCGGACACACACACCAACATACAATACGCAATACCGTGTGTATTACAAGGAAATGCGTACGGTAGATAACCGTGGCATTTTTACAGCGCGGTTGTTTACATCCTCATGCACAACAGGAATGCATTTATTGAAAAAAAAAAAAAAAAAAAAACATTACAAAAAGGGCACTTTTTAATACGAGGCAAAAAGGGCAGGGGCTCAAGCACCCTTTGGGCCCTATGTGTGCACGTGCCTGGGAGGGAGAATGACCGGCTTTACTTTAACTTTGAATTTGAATGCAGAGAATTGTGTGCAATGGGAGCAGACAGGTATAATCCTACACACAGTAAATCATACAGTCGTCTCATCTGGGCTTGTGCACAAACATACACCAGTCAAGTGAACCCTCCCCATCTCATAAATCAAATATGACAACACACAAGCATGACAGCAGGCAGAAGGGTTTTTACATTTGTGCACCTTCCAGACGGTGGGTGACTCTGGCCGTCTGAAGAATGCATGTTGGGGAAAACACCTGTATAATGTCAGTCAGGACGGGTTCTCTCCAGACGTGCTGACACACTTTCGTGAATACAGGTTGGCTGTGTGGTATGGAGCACACCTGGTCTTCTCAGCCAGCCACACACTTCCACACCATCACATGGACGCCTCCACTCTCTCCAAAGAACCCACTCTAAATTCACCGCTACTTTACTTAAGACCGGTGATCCTGCTGTGCAAGTCTAATTAAACAGGGTTGTTCCAATGTCCTCAGAACTGCCCCTCCCCCCACTTCTACCCAAAGGCTCAACCTGTGAACCGCTTACGGAAACAGTTTGGCTTAAGACACACAGAACCCAAAGTGTGCTCTCAGATGGAAAAGCATTCAGTACAAATTACATAATCCTGAAAGACAATTTGTTGGAGGCTCTCTGCAAACAATATTCATCTGATGGATGGGTCGACAATGCTGCTCTTTGCCAGTTTCTCCCTTTTAGTGCCGTTGCGAATGTGAATTATATGTCCTGGACCTGACAAACAGCTAGTTAGACTACTTGCCCCTAAGCATGTGTTTCTCTGGGTGATGGATGGAGCTTCGTCCCCTCTGGGATGCCACAGAGCTCCCTGTCCAGCCGAAAAAGTTTGAATTATTGAAAATCTCCGGATGTGATCCCAGAACCTTTCAGTAGAAGGACACTCTGCTGCCTTCAGTCGTGATACTTGAGATAAAAGCTGGAACGATTTTCAAGTCTAGTATTATTATCTCACTCCTTTTTAATGAACTGCCCTTGGGTGTACTTACTGTCACTACCAAGTCTTTATAAGCAATGACAACATAAGCAGGACTCATGATGTGTCTTTGCGCCTCGTCCCAGCAGTGCAACTGTTTCCTCGTTGCTAATGTAGTCATGTATTTATTGGATAAGTTATCACTGCACAGCTTCTTTAACAGCATTGGCCTCTGACCTTGGTAACTTTTTATGGTGTTGATAAAGTCCAGATGTTTTTTTGTGTTGAATGTTGTGAAGTTGTAATTTCCTTTTATATTTCCAGTTTGAGGGTTAAAGCAGAACTGTAGCCCCTTTTGCACTGGTCAGGCCCATTAACACTGGGCATTTGTGAGTTGTGTGTCTACAGTTCAAAAAGTTCATCATGCCCAAATTTCATGCCCTCTTCTGTTGGACTGTCTCTCTCTCTCTCTCTCGCTCTCTCCTCCATGTAGATGTTTCCTGAAGCTTGGGGAGTGGCAGCTCAGTTTGCAGGGGATCAACGAGAGCACCATCCCCAAAGTGTTGCAGTATTACAGCCATTCCACCGAGCATGACCGCAACTGGTACAAGGTCAGTTCGACCCTCTCGACCCTAACCTCTCACTTCTGACTTCTCTGTGGACGCAGTTAAAACCCAGCTGTGTCAGCAGGAGCTTTCCCTGACACTGATGTGTCACCTGGAAAACTTTAGACCCCGTTTTATTGCCATTTGAACAAACACACAATAAAATGGTTGTTTGTTTAGTTTCTTTTTCTGGACCGTGCACGGCTCATTTATGTTGCGCATTAGATTATTATACTTGTTGTGGCTCTGCTGATACATCAAAGATATGAGGCGATAGAAGAGCTCTGTTTTTTCCTGCCTGTGCTGCAGGCTGCAAGGATGCCTGTGCTGTATGCCCACACATCCTTAGCAGCTCTATTCAGTTTTAGCCTCAAATAGCTGGTTGCATAACACAGCAAACATCAGACTCATATGTTTGGATCTGAAAAAAATGACAGCCCCCTGGGAGATATCTGTCCCTTAGTAAACTGGAAAATTACATCATGAACAAACGTGGAAGTCATTTCCAGTTACCACCTCTTTGAAATCCAGCTTCACCCAGTCTGTGCCCTCTCTCGACAGGCCTGGCATGCCTGGGCGGTGATGAATTTTGAGGCGGTGCTGCACTACAAACACCAGAACCAAGGACGCGATGAGAAGAAGAAGCTGAGACACGCCAGCGGTGCCAGCGCCAACAGTGAAGCCAGCAACAGTGACAGTGAGGTGGACAGCACTGACCACAGTCCTGTGCCCTCACCAGGCCAGAAGAAAGTCAATGAGGTGAGGAGTCCCAGAGAATTAGTCTCACCACATTTATCCACAAGCATGATTTACTCTTCTCTTCTCTAAACACTCCCAGTCCAACAGAGGTAGAAATATTTAGTTTGGACACCTGTGCATAATAACACACTGTCTGCAGTGTTTCAGCCCTCTCCAGCCACAAACCTCACCTACTCAGCTGGTGTGTGAGCTGTACACACATATTCAGATTCCAATGTGCAAATATTTAATATAAAGCATAATTGAAAAGATATGGAGAACAACACACCAGTCACAGTGATGGTGAAACAATCATTTCTGAGCTTCATCTCTAATGTGTCTTTTCTCATTTTCTCATGCATGAAAACCCATCTCTTGTGTCTCTCCACAGGACCTCTCAAAGACGTTGCTCTTGTATACAGTTCCTGCTGTTCAGGGCTTCTTCCGCTCCATTTCTCTTTCCAGAGGCAATAACCTGCAGGACACACTCAGGTGAGTTAAATGACTGAAGCAGCAAATGAACAACACGCACATTCATGAACATGCTGCAGATGTGGTGTGTTGGGATAGGATGACCTCTAGTGGTCGACTGTCAAGTGCACTTTTTTTGTTATTGTTTATTAGCAGGCAAGAAAAGTTTTTGAGTTTATGTCATTGTTTTATTCTTAACTGTTCAGGGTTCTGACTCTTTGGTTTGACTACGGTCATTGGCCTGAGGTGAATGAAGCGCTGGTGGAGGGCATCAAGACCATTCAAATTGACACATGGCTGCAGGTAACATATTGAGCATACACACAAACTCAACTGAATTCAAGTTAAGAAGTGTAATCATTTTTTCCCATTATCCGTTGTTGTATCTTGATATATTTTCTATCTTATGTTTATTCCATCTTTCCTCCACTTTTCCAGGTCATCCCTCAGCTCATAGCTCGAATCGACACCCCCCGAGCCCTGGTTGGGCGCCTCATCCACCAGCTGCTGACAGACATCGGACGATATCATCCCCAGGTAATTCTGCGCACACGACTGCTTATGTTAGTTCACGATATAAAACAGAGCCCAGAGCAAGTTTTTGTTGTTACTAAGTGGAACCATCAGTGAACGGTGATGAATTGCTGAATTCTTTTTGTCTGTTCACCTCAAGGCTTTGATCTACCCCCTGACTGTGGCCTCCAAGTCCACCACTACAGCCCGCCACAATGCTGCTAACAAGATCCTGAAGAACATGTGTGAACACTGCAACACTTTGGTCCAGCAGGCCATGATGGTACGGAGACTGAATCATATCATACATATATTTAACATTACTGAATAAAATCAACTTAAACATGGACACAGCTGTTTTTTTTTCTTGAGCATCTTTACACTCAAGTTTAGCCTTTGTTCTCATACAAAAAAGAAAATTGAAATTGCAGCATTAAAAATGTGTAGTTTGGAATTCTTTACAACTTTCTTTTTCTGCCACTACTGTTTACTGTACGTCTAAGTATCTCTGGCGGATCTGTTGATAAACTTAGATGCCAGATGACAACCAGGTGCCTGATATTTTATATCTGAGTTTTGAGGGGGCAAAAGGAAAGAGCAGCCTGACCTTTTCATGTTTATTTTTCTTCATCCAGGTGAGTGAGGAGCTGATCCGAGTGGCCATCTTATGGCATGAGATGTGGCACGAGGGCCTTGAAGAGGCCTCACGTCTTTACTTTGGTGAGCGCAACGTCAAGGGCATGTTTGCTGTTCTGGAGCCTCTACATGCCATGATGGAGAGGGGGCCGCAGACCCTCAAAGAGACCTCTTTCAACCAGGTACATGTCACTCAGTCATAGGTTGCATTTACAGTTTTGTCTTGTTTGTTGTTCCTTCAAAAACTAAAGTCTGTATTGTTGTATGTATTTGTTGTTGTTGACATTCATTGGAAACTCAAATACAGACTAATGAGATATTTAGGTTCTAGATCAGTTCCTCAATTTGTTTCCTGAGTGAACAAAAACATCCAGTCAATTTTCTATTTGTATCTAAATTAGATCACTGGCTTTTAATTTAACATCAATCATTTTTGTTGACTAGTGTCAAAAAGCTTCATGAATACACGGTAAAAGTTTGAAGAAAGGGTGAATGTCTTTATATCCTTTACAGGTCTTACCGGTAACTCTAGCTCTTCGTGCAGTCTCAGATTCTTCCATTCAGACTGCATTTGCAGATGTGCACCATTCAAAACAAAATTCTTACCTGAAATCCTTGGAACATCCATGGTTACAGCACCTGCTTTGGCAAACCAACTACATTTCATTAAATGAGTCATTGTGCATAGACTGAATGTGTTTGTTTCACTTTGTGCTACAGGCTTATGGCAGGGACTTGATGGAGGCTCAGGACTGGTGCAGGAAGTACATGCGCTCTGGGAATGTTAAAGACCTAACCCAGGCCTGGGATCTCTACTACCATGTGTTCAGACGTATCTCTAAGCAGCTACCACAGGTGAGGGGAACGATTTTACTTTACAAAATGTTCTTTTTCTCATAAACCCCCCTTCAGATTCTAATATTTTATTGACATCTATTAGCCTGGTCGCGCCCACACTAGTGACGTCACGCCTCGCAAAAGCGCTGCTGACTTCTAGTCTGGCCAACCGTGCTATTAACTGGATTTCTGTCTCCCGAATTTTCGGGAACTCCACCCTCTTTTTCGAGAGCCAATCAACGTCGAGCCTCTCCAACGGCTCTGGGTTGAGGCGTGTTCAAGCAGTAGAGCAGCGACCGGAACCTCATTGTAAACAGCAGCATGGAGCGGTGTGATTGGTTTAAGCTTCGACACCGCCTATTCTGGCTTCGACCAATAGCAGACTGAGGCATTTGAGGGGGGCGGGTAAACCAGGTTTGAAGGATGCGCTTTGAGAAATGGATTCTCTTAACGTCTTGGCCAGACCCAATGCTGAGTATCAACATTGGAAAGTCGTGCCAACCAGGCTAGACATCTATATCAATGTCCAGTACAGAAAAGTATTAGCCTGCCTGCATGTTCATCAAAAGAACAAGAAGATGTAGACTCATGTAAATCAGAGAAATGTGGTTTAAAAGAATCAGCACATCTTTTATGCCTCCTGGAGAAATTGGAGCTGACATCCCACCAGTTCTGCATGCCCATGTCCAGTCCAATCTCTCATCAGACGTGCTGAGATATATTTAGCCTTTCATGTACCGACTTGTTCTTTGATCTCATGACAGGTAAATCTGAAGTACTGTCTCTTAGTCATGATAAGTGGTAGAAAGAAGGAGTGAGATTCAGCAGTGATTGGAAGATAATGATACAGAAACAGGGCGCTTCTTTCATTCATCCCTGTCTGGGTGAGGTCGCCAAAAATAGTGTTGAAAGATGGCAGGATGTGATGAGACACAGGGATGATGGGAGGCAGAGAGGAATGGAGAAACATCATGGGACAGCATTTCCCCATTAAATACCACATTTGTGAGGGATAATTAAAAAACATAAGGCAAAACCCAGGAGAGCAGGGATATTATGTGGCATCTAATTTTGTCTCTGGTAATGGCTTTGATTTTGATCAAAATCAAGCCTTACCAAATTCCTAGCAAACAGACAAAACACAGAAGAAGTACAGCTTTCCTAATCCTGAAACCACTTTTTCCTTTCAGTGTATTTTAAGTAACTAAAACCTTTTTACTCACCAAACCACAGCGTGAAAGGTCCCGTATTTGACATGTTTCTGTGGTTTTTCATGTTTTGATACATAAGTAGATACAGTCTTTTAGTTTCTAAGGAGCAAAAACATCTCAGTGAGGCTTCTCCTCTTGGCCTGAAGACATGGACCTTTGATATAGCCAATTTGTTGCATATGTAAACAACATATCTCTGAAGTTGAATCAGCTACTTCAGTTTGGATTAATCCATCTAAGGTAAATCATTTAGATCCACCAGTCAGCTTGGCCCGGCATCATGGACGATGCTGGGCCAAGCTGATAGCTTAAACATTACCAAACACCAGGTTTAGTATCGTCTGCAGTACAGATGAAATCGGACTGATAGATGTCATTTCTCACAGCCATCATTGGGTTGTAGCGCAGTGACAATAAAAACAGTTCTGTCAGGTGCACTCACTTCACAGGGCAAATGTAGACGACAACACTGTTTGACATTGTGGCACAGTCCTGCTCTCGGGGATGCTCCCTGCTGCGACATTACAGTAAGCACCATGAAATACACAGCAGCATAACAACATGCTGGGAGCAGTGCAGATATACCCCCACCGGGCATTAACATAGAAATAAACCCTCTCCAGGATGCAGCTTCGGAGCAGGGTGAGGCTCTGGAGTCACCACACAGCTTTTATAATTAATTTCACCATAAAAGCCCTGTAGATAGTCTATCAGAGTCTAATTTTACACAGGTAAAATTACTGATTGTTAATTGCAGACAAGCAGAGAAGGCACTTATTGATGTACACATAGAAAGTGAAATGTTCCGGAGAGATCTATTAAAGGCTGGGTATTAGCAATTCTTTCCAGATAGGACCTTAATTTGCATATGAGCCAGAGTCACATCGCTGTAGGCGCTGTTGGCAGGAGCTGTTTAGTCAGTGGAGTTTTTTTTTTTTTCTTCTTCTTTTTACACAGCACAACTAAAAACTAATTGTCTCTTCCTGTGCTACATCCCCACCTCATCAACTTTTCACGCAGCTGACCTCCCTGGAGCTGCAATATGTGTCTCCAAAGCTGCTGATGTGCCGGGACCTGGAGCTGGCTGTACCAGGCACTTATGACCCCAACCAGCCTATCATCCGCATTCAGTCCATCGCCGCCTCTCTGCAGGTCATCACCTCCAAGCAGCGCCCACGCAAGCTCACCATCATGGGTAAGATTAGGAGAAAATTGCACAGGCCCTGGCTCTGAACCTGCTATATTAGGAAAATAGATTAACGACTATTCCTAGTCATTTGCTTTCAGCAGGCGTGGGCCATCACATTAGGGAAAATTCAATATTAATAAAAATCTTTACTTATACAACAAACAGCTCCAAGGCCACGCTTTATTGTGAATGCATCAGCCATGGCAAAGTTCTGATAATACAACAGAGTGAAAATGCTCTTTTCCAACCAAGGCAAGATCAAACCAGTGATGAACTTTATACCAAACTGAAACATAACCACAGCAAAAAAAACAAGAGGCCGTGGCTTTGAGCCAAAGAAGTCTTTCACATCGATTAGCCTCCCAACACTATTTATCTGCATTAATTTGAATACAGAAATAATTAATGCTGACACCTCATCTTCCTGTGCATGATATGAAATACGACTGCGGAGCGTTTCAAATTTGTCTCGGTACTATGAGGTCCCCTTGTCTTGAGGCCAGATCCTCAGATTATCAATCACAAATGGTTCACTCTACCTCACACTTTTTCCACTGGACAGTGTGATACCTTGTCCTGAAGAATCCCATAAGTGTTACACAACATTCTCTGTAAAAGATGATAGCTGATAAATCAGCCAGCCACTGGAGCAAGACTTCAGATTAAGAGCCGTCACCCGCTACAGGCCACTTAGATTTACTGTCGGCGCTCTGTCCCCCTAGCGACACTCGACACATAGCTTACTGGTATTGTCATTAGGAGAGACCTTGCTTTACTCTTTCCACTGGGAGTACAAGTTAACTCCATTGACATGGCAATTACAGTGTTACATTACATTTTCCACTCTTTCATTCTGAAAACTTGATGTCACAGAGCTCATCAGGTGCATAGATTTTCCAGTTTCACTTTCCACTTCAATGCATGTCAATAGATTGAGAAAATGACATCATACAGTCACAAAGTTCTAATATGTAACTTTTAGGCAGTATCATGTCTAAAAATGAACACTCCTGTGTTTTATTTGTAATTTGTAATTGTATTACCCCAAATTTTTGCAATCATTTTTAAATCTATTTTATTATGGGAACGCACCATGTCCTTTGAACTGCCTGTCAAATGTGCCACTTTCCCTCTAAAGGCGATACTCCGTCAGGGTAAACACCAGATGATGTTCACAGTGCAGAAGTAAAGTAGAAGAAGAAGTCAGCAGCCGACAGACAACCTAATCCTTCTTGTTTTTTTCCTTCCGATGTTTGTATTGGTCATTCATTATGGATCACAATAACTCATTACCTGAATTTTTTGCCATCGAAGTGCAACATGTAGAGGGTAGAGTTAAATGGTGGTATTTCATTAGAATGCAACAACGTCAAGTGAAATATGTCACAAAGTAGTACATGTGTAAAATTTTAATACATTACCAGTTCCGTAACCATTATACAGGTCAAATTCCTATTGATTTTCAATGGCTGTATTATTGAATACAACTCCCATGATCCCATGCCCTTGTCTGACGTCGTTGGAATGAATGCTATTGACAATGAATGATGAAATTGCTGACTTGTTTTTTAATATGAAGTTCACTGAGTACTTTTACCTGTGGAGGAAGCTTTGTGTTCTTCACAAATCACTCAACTCAACTTTAAAAACAACCACAGCTGAAAACAAAGTGCTGTACATAATAGACAAAACAACAGAGACGTAAAAGAATTAAAAGCAATAAAATAAAACAGGAATACACAGTAGAATAGTTGTTTCATTGTTTTTTAAATAAAACAAACCATAAAACACTAAAACAAGAGCAGAGTCACACGCAGGGTTGAAGGCCAAGGAGTAAAAATGGGTTTTAAGACGAGTTTTAAAAATGGACAGTGAGGAGGCTTGTCTGATGAACTACGGTAGCTCGTTCCAAATCACAAGTGAGCTTCCTTTCATTAGTTATTTTCCCACAGCCCGTCATATCTGTCTTTTGTGAGAGCCACTCCAAGTCAAAGTGTGACCATGAAGTGAGGGACTATTGGAACAGAGCCTTCTCTACTTTAGGAATGATGCAGCTCTTATGAAATCATTTATTGTGCACTCGGGTTCAGTAGACGTAGCTTCAGGCGAAGGTAATGGAGATGATGCAGAACTGAGAGAATGGACACCTTCCATATCCAACCAAATAATAAAGATTCTTTCATATCGCCTTAACCCTTTATGAGCAGTTTGTCAATGTTATGTTTGTGCCCTCTACAGGAAGTAACGGCCACGAGTTCATGTTCCTGTTGAAGGGCCACGAGGACCTGAGGCAGGACGAGAGAGTCATGCAGCTGTTCGGTTTAGTCAACACACTGCTGGCCAACGACCCGGCGTCCTTGCGCAAGAACCTCAGGTGGACCCACAGTCATGTTCACACACAAAAATTTGTTCCACTATCCTCAAGGGGACACTCGTTGACATAATGTATTCCCTAGCCCCTTATCCTCACCTTACCCATTACAAGTAATTGCCTACCCTTCACACTGACCCCAAAACCAAGTCAGTCTCTTCCCATGGGGACCTCTCTTTTTGTCCTGATGGTAACACAAGTCCCTGTGGGTTAGTGTGCTTTCAGGTTTAAGTCCCCACTGGGATATAAGCATCACACACTTACACAGACTCTGAGGAATAGTACAATTCATTTTGAATTATTGAAACTTTGACAATGGACCTTTTTTTTGTTTTTGTATGGTGTTTTGTTTGTGTTGCATTCAACAGCATCCAGCGCTACGCAGTGATCCCCCTGTCCACTAACTCTGGCCTGATTGGCTGGGTACCACACTGTGACACCCTACATGCCCTCATCAGAGACTACAGAGAGAAGAAAAAGATTCTGCTCAACATTGAACATCGCATCATGTTGAGGGTGAGGAACCACTGAGATGAATATGGTTTGAATCAATCAAATCAGTGCGACTATGTTTATCCTGCAGCATGAAATTGCTTGTTAACATTGTTAGAGCGTTTTCTCTCTTTCAGACAGTTAGCTTATTTAGTAACCTGAGGATTTTAGAAGCAGTCACATTCCCAGGGCAGATTTTAATCACGCCATCTCATTCAATATAGATGTATGTGTAAATGAGCATGTGTGCTCACATGTCATTTAGTCTTTATTGCCAACAGTTGGTCTCATTCATGAAATATTTGTAATTTTCATTTTAAAACATGGATTTTAAACACTGAATAGAGTCATCAAATCAGAGGAAGCATCTGTTTTCAGTGATTATAGTGATGGATACCAATCAGTTTTTAATGAAAACACATTCACTGGTCCCTAATTGGCACAAATTAACTACGTCTTCCTGCCTCAGAAATGTCCAATTTGGCAAAGGAGAACACGCACAGTACATAAATAATCTTCCTCACTGAAATGTCGCAACAGAAAGTAAAAGTGCCTTGGATTACAAGCAGGAGCAGAGCGCACAGAGCAGATAGAGACACTGACAGTCGCTGTGGTAAACACTTGCAGAGGGTCATTAGATACATCAGGGTCATAGGAGCAGGACACAAAGTTCAAGACTGATTGGTCCCAAATAGGATGTTGACGACAACAACGTGATTATGATTGCTCAACACAGCAAGATTATCAGACAGGAAATGTCTCTCACCTCTGTCAATATTTATAAATTGTGGTTTCTTAAAAACAAACTTATGCGGATAAACACTTGCCAATTTCCCTCTGTGCAAATTTTCCTTTGAAAACATGTTTTTCCATTTGCTAATGATGTTTGAATTATTAATGATGTGTTACACTCAGTTTAAGCCTCCAGAATGGCAAGAAATTAAGTTGACCATCCAGTGAGTCAGTCAGGCCATCAATCAGTTTTAGATAAAGGATGAGGAAGACAGGAGAGTGAGACAGTGACAGATTGTAGTCTTTAAGAGAGAGTGTGCCGACCCATTTCATTCAGAATCCAAAACTTTACAGTTAGTTAAAGGTAAATGATCAATCTGGATATTTTCAGTTCTACTTAAGGTTTGCATTTAACTCCGCTGTCAAATATACAGCCGCAGGGAGACACACAGCAAATCTTTCAACACAGTTAACATCCTCATTGTCATGGGACCAGATTCTGATTTTCCTAAGACCTGCTTATATTGCAGTATTATTTCAAGCTGTTAATAGTAGTTACATTAACATGTAGAATGTGCACACCGTTTTCTGTTTTTCACTGTGGCAGGTATCAACATTTATGGTAAACATTCAGTATGAAGTGCCCATCAACATCAATTGATCTTATATTTATTAAATAATATATTAACCTTCAAAGCACATCACACAGCTGTGATTTGTAGTTAATCAGAGGGAAAATGTTGCAGGAATTCAAAATAAACAAGACGTGTGTGAACAATGATGTTTGCTTCTGGGTGCATACGGCACAGCAGCGCTCCTGGTAACTGAAATTACATCAGACTCTGCTGTGAAGTTAAATGATGACATTTTCACACCATCAGTCATCATGGTGGAGTCTTTAACCCTGAGTTTGTCAGTCATATCAGGTGCTGTACCACAAGTCCAAATGCTGTGCACCATAGAGTCAAAGTTCCAGTTAACTTTTGCATGTGAAATTCATAGTTCATTAATATTAACAGAAGTTGAATGAGTTTAAACAGCTTTGCATTGGACTGTGTTTCAGATGGCCCCAGACTACGACCACCTGACACTGATGGAGAAGGTTGAGGTGTTTGAACACGCTGTCAACAACACTGCTGGAGATGACCTGGCCAAGCTTTTGTGGCTCAAGAGCCCCTCCTCCGAGGTGAGATGCTCTGTGCCTTGGCTGTGTTGACACAGAGGAGGATGATCAAGTGCACTTCATCCTCCCAGTGTCGGTCTGCACCTTCCCGTGGCTCTGTGGGAAAATGTCAAGAGTGCTCAGTTATACAGAAGATAACATACAGATGTGTAAATGAACATTTCTGAAGAGGGTGGCTCCATGGTGCTCTGGCAGCCATTTTGGAAAGGTTTTCATTAGTGGAAACAGAGAGAGGAGAAAACTCTTAGTCCAGTCTCACATTTCTAATTACCGAGGGAAATGTAGCGGTAGTGAAATAAAACAGTTGTAATCCCCAAAGAATCAGTTTTCTGTGTCTGTGTCCTACTTTAAACCACTCAGCAGCAGCACTTCACAAACACACCTTCAAATTGAATCCATTTTTAGGAACATTAGCAGCCCGTGTACATGATGTTCTACATGTTCAAGTGTCTGGAAAGATGTTACACGCAGCTTGCCAGAGATTTTCTTTGCTGTTTTCCACACCGCTCTGCTCTGAAAACTCCTGTAATTCAGATGTTGTTGTTCCTCGTCCAGGTGTGGTTTGACAGGAGGACCAATTACACCCGCTCCCTGGCTGTGATGTCAATGGTGGGCTACATCCTCGGACTGGGTGACAGGTGAGCTCCTTGGCCAAATGTCTGACACATTATTTCCAAATAATGAAAATGAACATGAAATAGTAACAAGGATGTTGTTTCCATTATTTTGTCAGGCATCCGTCTAACCTGATGTTGGATCGGTTAAGTGGGAAGATCCTCCATATCGACTTTGGCGACTGTTTTGAGGTGAGAGGAGATTTTCGGACGATACATTGTCACAGATTTTTCTTTATGATTCAACCGAGACTCAGTGTCATTCTGACCCCTGACAGGTGGCCATGACCAGAGAGAAGTTCCCTGAGAAGATCCCGTTCCGACTGACAAGGATGTTGACCAACGCCATGGAGGTAGACACCTCTGCTAAATCCTATTGTGCAGTAACCTCTAAACAAAGTGTTGTGTTGGCTAGTTTCTAAGCAGCTCAGCTTGGAGAGTCCAAAAGTCTGTGGTGGGAAAATCTTGTTATGAAGCTCCTATTTTTATCCGAGTATTGCAAAGTCCTCTACACTGATGCTACAAAAAACTTTACTCCTGGACTTAAATTGAACTGTTTCTAAGCTGCTTCTTCTGTGTCTTCTTTATTTCAGTCAAAATAATAATTAGTATTTCCCAAGTGTGTGGTGCTTTATCAGAAGTTATGACTCACTTTGGCATGTAATTAATAACCAAAGAATAAAAGGAATTAAACATAAAAGCATTAAGAAATAAAACTCAGTATTTTATGCGGGAGCTCCTCAAGCAAACCTTTAAGTACTGGATTGGATTCTGCTCTCAGCGACCAGATTGATTGATAAACACAAGATAGAAACTACCTCTGATTTCACTTCTTCTGATGCTGTGAAAGCTTTGTTTCCAATAATAAGGTTTGGGTCTGATTGGTTCCTAGGTGACGGGCCTGGACGGTAACTACCGCATCACCTGCCACACAGTGATGGAGGTGCTGAGGGAGCACCGGGACAGTGTCATGGCCGTGCTGGAGGCCTTCGTCTACGACCCACTGCTCAACTGGAGGCTCATGGACAGTAAGGAGAAAAAAACCATAGAACAGGCAAATTAAATGCTGCAGCCTGAAAAGAGCACAGCAGCATGAATGACAATTACACTGAAGTGGATGTGACTGACTCAGTCCATGATAAGTCAAGGTTTGTAAATTAGTTACAGCTTTGTCAAGGTTAACACCAATGTTTGAATTTTTTATTTATTTTTTTTAAGTTCGTAGAGAACGTGGGGCATGAAATTTAATCACATCAGGCTGAAAAAACAAAATCTTGTCTCAGTAGTAAAATGGAAATCTGTGTGGCTCATATTCAGGAAAGAAACTGACCCAATGGTTAAAGAAGAGTTGCAGACACCTAAAGGTCGTTGGTTAAATTCAAGTGAACACAGGTGAACAAGTCTTTCCACGGTGGGAAAGACACTTCATCCACAACAGAGAAATAGACTAGCTTCATCATAAGTGATGGTCATTATTTTTTGTTATTATTTTTTAAAGGAATCTTAATGATACAGGAGATCTTACTGTAGGTGTTCCTTCGATCACTAAAACATGCCAAAATTTAGTTTGAATAATTAAAAAAGAAACTCACATCTTACCTGTTTTGCTCCAGCAAACACCAAAGGAAACAAGCGTTCCCGCACCAGGACCGACTCATACACAGCTGGACAGTCAGTGGGTGAGTCTGTGAGCCGTAGCAGTGCGACTGCTTTTCCGTTTTCTGCTTTATAATGTGACTGTCTAAACCTGTGTCTGTGTGTTGTCCTGTTGCAGAGGCTCTCGAGGGCATAGATCTAGGAGAGAGCACACACAAGAAACCAGGGACCACAGTGCCTGAATCCATTCACTCCTTCAGTGAGTTACCAGCTCAGTCTGTCTTTCCATGGCTCACGTGTTGTCTCGCAGCCTTTCAGATTTTCTTTGGTTGCTTCACCAGAACAATGCCGAGCTTTCTTGCTGTAATAAATGATTGCAGCAACTGCTGTGCTATTGTACAACAGCACTCAAGTCCACTTTGATTTCCTCCCGTCTTGATGGAGAGAGAGCACTCCAACGTTCCTTTTTCTCAGTGGTTAGCAGTTATTGATGTCAGCGTGTTTGTGTTTTCTTAGTTGGAGACGGCTTGGTGCAACCTGAAGCACTCAACAAGAAAGCCATTCAGATTATCAACAGAGTGAGGGACAAACTCACAGGTGAGTTCTGCAGCATTCAACAGGCACAAACTACAAATACGTAGATTATACACTTAATGGCAGCTTATGTACAATAACTTTCTTTTTCTCCATGATGTTTTTGCAGGAAATAATAAGCACCTTGTCAGAATTAATATATCTGCTTTTAGTGGTTTAAAGATTCTTACAGTACATTACCATCTGTACAAATTGTGCTTTAAATCTGAAGAAACTGAATGTTCTGGGAAAGGTCTTGTTTTGTGACGAGAATTTGTTCCCCACAGGTCGAGACTTTTCTCATGATGAGACTCTGGATGTGCCAGTACAAGTTGACCTCCTCATTAAGCAAGCCACATCACATGAAAACCTGTGCCAGTGCTACATCGGATGGTCAGTACTCAGAATGTAGTAAGAGCAGGGATCCTCCTAAAACCTGTTTTAATCTGAAATGACAATGATTCTGATGAGAACTTTATTCTCTTATCTTCAGGTGTCCATTTTGGTGAGGAGCCTCCCTCAGCCGCCAGGGGTAACCTCGAAGCAGCACTCAACTCAAACAGATCCTCAATGAAAAAAGTACTTTTTTTTTTCTTTGTTCTTATTTTGCTGTTGTAGAATTGTACGATTTTTCCAGTGAAATGTTTTAAGTTAATGAGAAAAAATCCTGAGCTCAATTTTTATCTGATGATCACAGATGAAGTCAAAACACAGTCATTGCTCCAGATGACTTTTTTCAAGCTTTTAACACCATAATCACTCGCTTCAAGCTTTTGACAGCAGCCATATTGTAATAATAAGTTATGATGTTTCTTAATACACACACTGTATGCCACTTAGAAACAAGTCCGTTGTATTGTTATGAATTAATGTGACACGTTTCCATAACATGGTATGCCTTTTACTAACTTGAACATTCTTTGAAGTAAGATGGGACAGAAATTTTGATTTGAGATAATCATAATATACTGTATGGGCATTTGTGTGCCAATAAACCCTGTACAGATACCACTGTGACTGTGCTGTGTTTATCTGACAGTAGAGGTTGTGTTATTTGGCTGCTTGTCTCTTCACACATGCTGTGGTTATAAATAGAAAAGGATAAAAGTCAAATGCATTAAATATCTTTTTGGTATCAAGCAGGTTTTCTTTTCAACGGCCAGGTGCACCTCTCCCCTTGTTTTTCCTCCAACACCCACAGAGGGCACTCTCACTCCTAACAACGTCCTGTCAGGAAACACTCTGGGAGAGGAGGCACTCAGCAGCAGCCAGAGGATAACCAGAACAAAACAAGAAATTTGAACATTTACTTGTCACATGAGATCAAATTTAGTAGTGAGTTTGTTTATTATATTTCTTTTTGTGTGAAGACCACAGGGAGAGGGAGTCATTTACAGCAAGCATCCCAGACAAATAAATACAAATCAGATGTAGCAAATTGCAGAAGCAGTAAAGGAGGCCACTGTTAATTTGGTTTCCTCTGCTGTTATCTGGCCAATGCAAGGTAGCTTCTATTTTCCAGAGCTCATTGGTATTCCTGCTCTTATTTCTCCATTTATTTCTTCCCTGCATTCTCCTCTGAAGGTTAATTACTTATAGATAGTTAAGGATTACGGATCAACAAAAAGCAGCCCATTGATCTCTTCCCTGCCGTGCCCACCTCTGCAATGTCACACTCCTTACACATTGGGACAGAGGCCTGGTGATTATCTGTTCATATCGATCGATTCCTCCTCTGTTTTCCTTTTCTTTTTTTTCTCCCCTCTTTTGCTTCCTTTACCTCCACCCTGTCACTTTCTTCCCTCCTGCCGCCAAAAGCTCATTATTGAAAATGTGACTTTTCATAGTCTCTGTCACCATTTTCTGTTGTTCCCTCTCACCTGTCTAATTTGTATTTTTTTCAGCCTCTCAGGTCTGTTGAGGGCCCAGTGAGTCAATAGCTCAAGTTAAATAGGCTGCATTGATTGGGAGAGGGATTTAGCTGTTTACCAACTGTGGAAATGGGCTTGGGCCACAGAAAAACAGCATGAGCGTCTGCATGGAGCAAGTCGCTGGTGACAAATGATACTCATTGGGAGACAATGTCCCTAAATGAGGGAGGGTGAAGGGCTCGGTGGCGGAGGCTGTGCACATGGCGGGCCCCGCTCCATCAGCCATTACGGTTGTCACATGAAGCTGTCCAGGCCTAGCACCTTGAGCCAAAGCATGAGAAATGATGGGATGGAGCAACACATCCACGAGTCTGCGCTCCCCCACCGGGCCTCCAGACCTGTTTCTCCTGCCTGTTAGTGTTCGCTCCATTTTTGAGCTTGTATTCCTCCACAAGAGCTCCCCCCTGGATGTTATTCCACTTCCTTGCACCCTCTTTAGCTTCTCATGACCCATAGAGATTTCATAAGTGCTCTCTCTTGCATCACCATATCTGGAGTGTAGTCACACAAGCCGAAGCTGAAGGATGCTCTCAGGATGGAGAAGATTCAAATTTTCTCCTAAAAGACTCTAATTACCTCTGATTTCTCAACACTCAAATGTTAAAGATATAACTTAAGATAAGGACATTGTGAGACCACCAGATTGATTTACTTTGAACTTTTAACCAGACATCCATAGTGACATTTTATTGTCCTTGATCTTTACAGATGAGGTCGCTCCAACTGTAATAAACGTATATAATAAAAAGAGCCCCAATAGAAAGGTGGAGACATTTCTAAAAGTCTTTTTTTAGTCTTCTATAAGCCTTATCACACTAAATAGTCCATGGCTTTATTTTCTACCACTCATCCATCCAGTGCATCTAGGTCTAGGTCAGCATCATCTTCCAGCTCCTCCTTTCAGATCCCGAGGTGTTCCCAAATTCCTTTCAGAGCATCCTCTACCAGTTTGATTTGACTGAAAACCCACTGACACAAAGCAGCTGGATGTCTGAGCTCCTAACGCCGTCCCTGAGGACAGACCCCGCCCCACCCTGTGGAGGGGACTCAATTCATCCCTTTGTAGACGTGATGCAAGGACGCAAAGCTCAGGACCGTGGCTGAGTGTTGGAGCGTAGTTTCACCTTCAGACTCCACGCCCACACATCAGTCTGGCACAATTGCCGCACTGGTGCTGACACTGCACCAGATCCCCTGTCGATCTCACGCTTCATTTTACCCTCAATTGAGAACAAGACCCTGAGATATTTGTACTCATTCAAATCCCTTCCCAGCCCAGAGGCAGCAGCCGACTGGTTCCAGCAACAAAAGCAATCTGTGTGACTTAGTGGCTACACATGCTCCCAGCTGCTAACTGGATAATAACACAGAACATCGAGTATTATACCATCCACTCCTCTCTCACCCCTGACTGCAAACCATGTTCATCTCATGTTGAGCAGTTCCTACTCGGGCAGAGTTGTGGATGGTGTTCAGTAACACAGCTCCCCAGTTCTCTTATTTCCCTCATGGTAGTTTGCAGTAGAGGTGAAATGAGCTCCGCATTTGTAACATGGTGAATTACTAAATATGCAGTTCTTCTTTTAGAGCAACAGTTTAAAATTCAGAGTAGTGGAAGGATTTTCGAGTGATTGTGGCAAAAAAAAAAAAAAAAGAGGGACACAATTCATTTTCTCTTCAGGGATCACAGGTGATGTGGGACAGAGCGCAGGTCTTTGCTTCAGCTTGACAGCAGCACACTGGGTCTAATTAGGTGTCATGAAAATGTATTGTCGCTGCTGCAACAGTGTATGGAGCTGGTATAAAGGAGCAGAGCTTGAGGAGAAACTTTACACAAGTTAAGTTCAGTAGGAGAGGAAGAGTCCAGCAGGAAGCGAAGTTCTAAGAGCAGACTGGATGTGGATTCACCAGGAAACAACACCCTCCTCTGCCTCCCTATGGTTATGAAAACACTTTGTCTCTCCTGCTACACAGCCCTCTCTCTGTGGCACGGCCAACAGCTGTGACGAGAGGGGTAGAGAGACAGAGGCGATATTGATGGCCGCCCAGAGGAGTTCGATAGCAGGCTCTGGAGTTGTTTAAAGCGGGAGCCTGCAGCCAGGAGTCGGGCTGTCTTTGTGCACTGTGGTGTAAAGCAAGTATCGATGAACTTGACAGCAGTTTAGCCTGCCCGAGATCTGCTGCTCTCTAAGGACACTTCAAACATGTTCTCCTGCCAGTTTCAGCCTTGTTTACCCTGCCTATTAATGTTCCCCCGAGTGCAGTCATCAGAGACGTACGTGCAGAGATGTTGTGTTCATGCGGTCATCTGGCTGTTAAAAAACCAGCATCAGATGAAATAATTGAAGTAATGTGGTGACTTCAATCTCCACCACAAAGACAGTATCCACAATAACAACTGTATTTATTTTACACCATGTTTTTCTCTAACCAACCAGAAACAGGTCAATGAAGGACAGGAGGAAGAACTGGGCCAGTTCAAACTGCGTCTGGTTTGCTCCAAATGGCAGCGTGAAGTAGTTAACCGTTTTGAAAAATGGCAAGTTTAATAGCGAGCGACATCAGCAAATGGCGCACAGTCTGCTCATGTTTGTGTTGACAGACTCTGCTGCTCTGTGGTGGTTTCTACCACAGCATGAAGACCAGAGGACCAGACTCTGAGCTGACTGGTGAGTACAGAGCTGTAGGTCACCAAACACAACACATCTGGGACCTACAGTGGTCCTGACAGCTGAATGCACTACAACTTAAAAAAAAAAAAAACAAACTAATTTGCAAATAGAAAGATGTGCTGCAAATAAATAAAAACATATCTTTTTCAATATATTACAAAATATGAGCTGCAAAAAATTGATAACACAGTAACCTTCGAGGACTTGTGGTTCAATCTCCATTGATGACTTTCGAAGTTTAAAGCAATAATAACAACACCTGCTTTTTCACTTTTTTTTTTTTTTGCAACAGAGAGAGGAAGCAATGTGGTTTGGGTTACACCTTTATGTTTTATCACGAATGTGTTGTCAACTTGATGAACATCTCTTTTGATTTTTCAGTGTATGTTTGCATTAGTGCGTGTGTTTTAGCAGGGCCACCTCTCAGGGCCACCACAGAGACCAGAGTTTAATAGGACTGGATTGTGAGCCAGAAATGTATAGGTAGTTAAAAGCATCTATTGCCTACATAACAATGTAATTTATGATGGTTTGAAAGCAGTTCTATGCTGTGAAAAGAGCCAGCTTGCTGTGAACCAGACTCCCCTCGGCTTCATGGAGCTTTATCAGCAATTGTTTAACTGTGCGACCTCGAGCTCCACTGTTTTCATTCATTCTCATAGAGATAGTTTCACCAACACACTGAGGAGAACAACAACGACACACACCGTTACTGATAGGAGTGGACTACAGTGTCAGATTAGGTTTAAAATGGCAATAATATAAAGAGGCCAAAATGAGTCAGTTTTGATCCCTTTGTTGGATTTTTAGAAATCAAAATTAATTACAAACATTCTTTCACATGATGATAATAAATGAAATAAAAACACTAACTTGGTGGTGCTCGAACACCCACACATAGTTTACAGCCATAGACACAGATGGAATATAAAAAAGCTGAGGTGGGACAGAGGGTAGTGACTCAGCTGTGCCGAGTCCAACACTGAACCAGAGAACACACAAAATATGGCTTTCAGTGAAGCCTTAAAGAGGAACTATGCAGGAGTTGCACCTTTGTAAAACAGCTTCAGAGTAATTGTGAAGGTTAAATGGTTTGTTACTGGGAGAATGGAGGCTCTCTGCCTTCCACCTAGCGTCTCTTGGCCGATAACCAACCTTGCGGGATCAGCGCCTCCGACCCAGTGTCCGAGATCTCGTCTCACAAGACACATGGACTGCTTTATGGCACTGCGACACAAACACGCCTGGTAATCCGTAATCTCTTAATGTTATCTATTTTCAAGATTTGAATCATGGTAAAACTCCATGTTGCTGAGGTAATGGTGGTGAAAACAACAACTCCCATGATTCCAAGCTATTTCACAACTTCACACAACACAAAAGATTTGAAGGTAACCTGTGGAGTTAAATGTTTTTATATTCAGAATTTCTCACCAAAAGCATTAAGTTAATTCTTCAGGTTTAATGCTGAATATTTTTCCTTCATGAAACGTTTGTGTGTGTGTGTGTGTGCATCCTTGTTTAATCATAC
Source organism: Trachurus trachurus (assembly GCF_905171665.1). Lineage (NCBI taxonomy): Eukaryota > Metazoa > Chordata > Actinopteri > Carangiformes > Carangidae > Trachurus > Trachurus trachurus. The sequence continues at coordinate 12,215,286 of NC_139901.1, forward strand.
AGAACAAAACGGGGACCCACGCATCAAAACATCAAGGTGCGATAGCACTTCTTCAGTGTCTGTGCAGGCAGTCAGGGCTGAGGCAGTATGTTTTCAGGTCGTCCCTCTGTCTCCTCATGAATACATTATCTCAGTAACGCTTCGAGAGAATTTCTTCAGATTTGTCCACTGATACGATTTTGGTGGTGAAATATCAAAGTCACTGTCAGCTTCACTGTGACATAATGTTCCTCTGTTTGCAGAGGAAAAAAGCACAAAAAGGTGATTCTAGTTTATCACTGCCTCCACAGACTGCACTTAAAGAAATAACTGGAGCATTGTTGTACTGTGAGAGAGGCTGTCTCTGAATATTCTTGGTGTGTTTTTCCAGTTGTTGCTCTTATTCCCTGCGGCTCTGGTGACATTTTACTCGCCTGCTCCACTGCTCTGATGTGTGGATGTAGGAACACGGCTACAGCAGCTGGTGCATCAGACAGGTCACTGTGACGCTGTGGAAGGTAAATCCTGGAGGAAGAACAAACAGGTGAAACACCTATGCTTTGATTCTTTGTTTTGTTTTTTGGGTGGCTTTTTGGTGATGGAAACCACTTTCCCCTCCTCCCACCAGCATGTGAACCCCTGGTGATGTGATTCAGGTCAGGGGGAGGTAAAGGTCTCCATTAGCTGAGAGCCAGGCCTGTTGAGTCATCCATGTGTTCAACGGCGTGGTAACAGAGGCACAGACAGGAGGCTGTGTTGTTGCCTGGCAGTCAAAGGACAGCACTGTGAGCTTGATAATATTATTCCAACCTTGATGCAGTTATTGGACTGTCTGACCAAAAGTGACCTTAGCATTGTATTTGCTTCAGCGGAGCTGTTTGGCGGATTGCAGCACAATGCGGGCGCTGCTCTGCACTTGTGTGTGGCAGCTCCCAGGTGTGAATGCATCGGGAGTTTATAACTGTGCTGCACGCTCAGCAAAATCCCTCCCTGGATAAATAAAGATTGTTAAAACGTTGGTTTGTCTTGGTGCTTTACTGTAGGAGCAGCTGCTGCAGCAGCAGCAGTAGTCGCAGCACCTGATGTTATTCTATTTGACATTTATCTATTGTGTTTCAGCTTTATTGGACAGCAGATAGAGACGGGAAACAGATGGCACTTCACATTTTCACACAGTTGAAAAAGTAAACAAAAAATCAGCAGGAGACTTGGATCAAATCAGAAAGCTCTGTGCCAACATTTCATACACACATTCACACTGATTATTGACTTTAATTACAATGTTCTTAACCGTGTGTGTGCATGCATACGAGGGCTACAATCTTCTTATTTTTCTTAATTTTCAAGCACAGTGAACAGAATCAGCAGAGAGCAGAGACTCAGCCACTAACTGTACACAAGCCGCAGTTCAAACTGAGACTAAAGATACGTTTTTCAGTTTTTCTAAATAAACGTTTAAGTTTGACAAAAAAATAGGACCTTAAAAACATCACTGCTGCCCAATTTTCCCCCCATCATCTCGTTGCAGAAGATCTCAGAGTATGTTGATGTCAGTGAGAAGCTGCAGAGAGAGACAGACAGGAGTCACTGTCTTACTCCTGGAATCATCCTGACATGAGAGACGCTTCCCGACTATTTATTCTGCTGGTTTCACCTGAGCAGCAGCAGTGAGGCTCAGCAACACTGTTGTTTTACGCTGATGCTGTTAATGGACATCATCTGTGCCAAGAAAGCTCCTTCCACACATAACACCTCTGACACAGAGCTGGTGCCTCAACACAACTCAGACATTTGGTAGTTTGGAGAAGAAGAAAAAAGTCCAGAATCTTTTTTCTCCCCTTTAATGTGTTTCATTGAAACCAATGCTTTATTGTCATACTGTGGTGTTAAGCTCTGCAGCTTCTATCTCCACCAGATTTAAGACTAAGGCCCAGGCTCACTCATTTCTCATTCATATCACTTCACCTACCCCTCGTGTCTCTGCCGACAACTGTGATCCCAGTGTTGTGAGTTTAACACGTACACAGCTGGAAGCTCTGGCTCCTCCAGTCAGCTGCAATTAAACCATCACAGCCATGAGGATAAGGTGATGATAGGACGATGCTGTGTTTATGTCTGAGGACAGTTAGAGACGCCTCATCACCAGACACAGATCTGATCTTTTCACCTGTCACTGTTCTTCATCTCTTCACAGCTTCACAGTGATTATTCTCTACGTCTGTTTACATTCAAGTTGATCATGTCATATTTCCAGCACTTCCCCTTAGGTATTTTATTTATTTATTAATATTTATGAAGAAATTGAAAACACTTTAGAAACAGAAAATAATTTTGAAAGAGGTTTTGCTAGTGCTGAAACAGAACCTGGTGGTTCTGGTTTCCCCTCGTGTTACTCCGTGTTGGGCAGAGCAAGATCAGACTGGATGATATCATACAACACTAAAAGAAGAAAGAGAGATACAGGAGGTCTGCCCTGTCAGAGCGGCTGATCAATTGCACATATTCACCAAAAAATTCAGCAAAGTTGAACTGACAGTGTGTGAATTCACTCTGCCTCAGCAGGCGAAGACATTGATCACAGCATTACAGCTGAAATAAAGGTTTAAAAAGCTCTGAACTCCAGCTCTGCTCTGCTCATCATGAAACCACTGCAGCCTCATCTTCCTTTTCTTCTTCTCCGCCTCATAGCTTCAACTGCTGGTTCCTCTGGGGGAAAACTGTGACAGGTTTATTATTTACAGATCTCCTCCTGCAGTGCTGTTGATCTGTGATTTGCGTATTTGTGTCTGCGGTCGTCCCCTGACCTGTCTCCTTTTGTTTCCTCTCTCACTGCGTGTGCTCTCTTTTGTTATCACCGCCATTTTCTGAGGATGTGTGAAAATCTCAGGAGGGCAACTCTCTGAGAAGCACCAACAATATTAGCCCACATTCACACACATGTCTCATCCATGTGTAGTCATATGGGGCCCAAGCCTCTTGGAAATATCTGCACGCTCTACTGTATGGACTGAGTTACGGTAATGTGACTGGCTGAGTGGAGGCTGGTAGCTGATACCATGGCCACTGATCGTGGAACAGGCAAGGCAATTTTATTTGTATAGCCCATTTTTACAAACAGTTTGACTTAAAGGGCTTTACATAGCATCATACTGTAACAACATCCTCTGCCCTTAGACGAGGGGTGCCAAACGAAAATAAGAAGGCAGAAGAATATTGTTGAAACTACACGTATTTTTCTCAAGAAAATTCAAGTTGTTGTAAACATCTTATTAATGTGGCGTCCCCAGGGGTGGGCTGGTGCCATACCGCTGGTCACGCCCTCCTGATTAAGGCCTGCCGGTGACACCTGGGCCTGGTGTCACCAGGTTATAAAGCCAGGCCTGCTGATTGCTCTCACTCTCTCTCCTTCTCCCCTCTCCTGCAGGTACCGGTGACGGCGATGCAGTGCCCTTAGTTACTTTGTTGCTCCTTTGTGTTATGCACCTTACAACACCCCACACACACATACGTCTCACACTCACACCCCATGCTCCGGTCCTTTGTTACAGTATCTCCTCATTTATTGTTAAATAAACATTTGTTAATTGTTGCCACGGTGGTCTCTCTTGTCTTTGTCATGGCTGTAAGAGCCTGTACTTACTTCTTTGCAGTATAAACAAAGGGAAACATTTAGAGTTCTCATTATTTCTTATTTACAGGTTATTTTGCTATTATTTTACTGGTCTGGCCCACCTGAGATCAGATTGCTCTCTTTGTGACCCCTGAACTAAAATGAGTTTGACACCCCTGCCTTAGAGACCTCAGAGTGAGCAACAGAGGAGGAAGGATCCCTCACGGGCAGATGTGCAATAGATGTTGTATACGGACAAGAAAGGATGGAAATTAGCTGATGCTAAAATCCTACATATCTACATGAAAGTGTCTATAATCAAAATAAAATAAATACAAAAAAAGCAGTTTATAACGCAGAATATGCAAAAACATGGAAATTATTAACAAGAATGTAGGCAGCTTCTGGTGGGAGGGAAGGCAGGGAGAGCAGGCCAGCTTAATGGGAGTAGTGGATGGCACACTGGTTGCAGGCCGGTTTAACAGCAGGGGAAAGGGAAGGGGGGGTGATGCAGGCGCTGGGCACCGTTCACCATGTTAACGCTGCATGTTGTTGTTGTCACCTTAAGAACTGATTGGATGGTGGTGATCTCAGAGGCAGCCTCAACATCTGATTGTTGAATTGCCCCGAGCCCTTCACAGCCATGTACCCAATCATTCAGCCTAAGTAACTTGTTGACGTGGGACTGTCCTCCAGCTGTCTGGGCGGGCCATCCTCTTGTCTCCCTCCTCAGATTTACTCACCGGGGGGAATAGCTATTACATCTCCTGTTATTATTTGCCATAAAAATGCGCTGAATGGCGACCAACTCTGAGGTGCTATAAAAAGCAGTGGGGTGTGAGATGGCGTCTGCGCATCATCAATCAGACACAGTGGTGAAACATTGGGCCTTTCCACTGGGTAGTGGAAATTGATTTTTCTGTAAGTCTCAACGATTAGGGTGTGATAGAGGGAGCGGGGTGGGGGTGGTGGGAGAACGGGAAAGCGGGAGGAATGGCATGAGATGGGTTGGGGGCACTGTGGAGAAAATGGAGGAAAAGCTATAAGGTTTTCATGTGGGTGCTGATCTGCCCTTTGCTTAAATCCGAGTGGATTCAGTTGACCATCAGCTGCCTCTCTCCTGCAACAAGTCAAGACTGTTGCTTTTAGCTTACCACAGGAAATACAACATTTATCATCTCATGGCTGGTTGACCAGCTGTGTTCTCAATATTACTGATGCCACTGTTGTTAAAACGGCACAGTTATGTTGTTACCATGTTCTCAGTTATTGTCGCTGTTGTAAATGCTAGTGCAACAAATGCGTATCAATCTGTGATTGAAGGGTTACAATTTCATTTATAAGATGTGCTACATAGCTAACGTTAGCATTAAGAGTTCACCAGGAAAAGTGAGTGCACAGTCCATCACAGTCCATCACTCACCAGCAGCTGTCTCCAGATGTGTGAACACACAACAATGTTAACTCTTGTTGCTATCACATTTTTCAGTAACACTTTATTATAAGTAGGGGAGACCGGGGATGGTTGCAACACTTTTTGTCTCGGCTCCCATAACTTGCATAGTGTTCATGGTAGGGCTCTCAAATTTTGACACAGAGTACCCTCATTTGTCCACTACAAATAGCAGTGCCTTACACTTCTCAAAGTATATCAAATAATTCACAATTTGATGTCAAATGCAAAGAGTGCCACTGTTACAACCTGCTCCACTACCGGGGTAGGTAGGATGTTCGAACAAACCGTTCTCTTCAAGGGTCTAAAGTGTTTACAATTATTTTCAATGTTTCTGGGAGTTTTTTGACCAGTTTTCTGACTGTAAAAGTTGACTTGCTTGGGATATTTCAGTCATTTTCATGTCAACGCAAGACTTGCTATGGCAAAGACCAGAGAGCTCAGTGAGGACATTGGAAATGCCAAAAAACAAGGAAAAGGATACAAGAAGGTGCCTGTGTCAATGGTGGAAAGTATCATCAAGAAGTACCAACGATTATGTGCACCTATATAATCACCTATATGTGCACCTATATAATCACATATACTTTATGTTCACCTATATGGTCACCTATATGTTCACCTATATAATCACCTATATGTGCATCTATATGGTCACCTATGTGCACCCATATGTTCACCTATATGTGCACCTATATGTTCACCTGTATAATCACCTATATGTGCACCTATATGGTCACCTATATGTTCACCTATATAATCACCTATATGTGCACATATATGTTCACCTATATGTGCACCTATATAATCACCTATATGTGCACCTATATGGTCACCTATATGTGCACCCATATGTGCACCTATATGTTCACCTGTATGATCACCTATATGTGCACCTATATATACATCCTTATATGTTTGTCCATAGTAGCTATGGACTTTTAATAATTTTAAACAAATAAAAACCCAAAATGTAGAACTCAACATATTTATTAACAATCACATCATCACGACCTAGCATGGCGTCCTAGAGCACTTAATAACCAGTCCTAGCCTGGTCAGATGTGTACATGAACTGATGAAGCCTCTTGGATGAAAAGTGAAACGTCTTCCTAGACAAATAACCAAGTCCAGTTGCATTCGATTTAAATTTCCTTGAGATAACTATGACTGATAATAAATCCAGTTGCATTCGATTTAAATTTCCTTGAGATAACTATGACTGATAATAAATCCAGTTGCATTTGATTTAAATTTCCTTCCTTTCCTGTAAATATTCTCATTTGAGAATCAAATGAGAATATTTACAGGCTTTACTAAAGGTAAAGGTACTTTATTTGTCACATATACAGCTAGTACAGTGAAATTCTTTCTCTGCATTTAACCCATCCCTGAGGAGCTAGAAGAGCAAAAACAAGATATGCATTACAATCAAGCAAATTAATTATAGACAAGATATGGCACAAACATAGGACAGAGGGGATTAAGGGTGAAGGAGGGGTGAATATGATTATTTGTTAACACTGCAGACAACAACAATTAGTGTCATGGGGAATGAATTAGTATTATAGGTGGCAAGCAGATACCAATAATGGGTGCCCTACCTGATGCAGCCCAATGTGCCCATGTGCACCTATATAATCACCTATATGTGCACATATATGTTCACCTATATAATCACCTATATGTTCACCTATATACATTATTAATCAGTTTGTCCAATAATGTAAGACAGGGAATAAAGCAGCTTGTTCAAATGTTCAGGAAGTAGTGGAGCTGTGCATAAAGCCCATTAGGCAGTTGTGAGGAATCATTACATGTGTAACATGTGACAGCCTCTTCACAGGCTATAAGCATGAATATTTATGACTATTATATTTAAGTGGGATGTTGCAACTTTATGTTTTGGATCAAACAAGTAGCCTGTCCTGGCCTATAGCTACGTCAAGTGATAACCTCAATAAGGTGCCCCCATTCCAGTTTTAAATATTTTCCAAGGAGAAAACAGAAGTTTTTCAATTGTGTTAATACAAATTGAACGTGTACAAAATACATAGGCCTACATGAAAAGTGTCGCCTTTTTCTGACCTAAAAAAAAAGTTTTTTGGCTGTAAAACCTACACACTTTTTGACACAGCCATGCAAATTCACATGCAATGTCAGGGAGTGAGTGGGTACACATGAGGTCTCCCCTACACATTAAGCATTAGTTAAGCATTAAATACTGAATTCATCAATTACAACACATGAATACTCATTAAAACACAGTTAAAAATGTTTTACTCATCATTGATAAGCACTAACTGTATAAACGACATACTAATGAGTATTCCTGTGTTATAAATGAAGAATTCAGTATTTATTAATGCTTAACTAATGCTTAATAGTGTGTACTTATTATAAAGTGTTACCATCTTTTCTTCTTCACCCCTCTTATAATTTTTCAATAGTGACTCACTGCAGCCTCCAGTCTGCCCTGCAGCTCCTGACAAGGTGCCGCATTCAGCAGAGGAGAAAAGTTGAAGTAACATCTGCTATAAACTACAGTGGCTCACTGCTTCTCATGAGTATACATTTGTGAGCAATTCTTTTTGTGTCTAAAGTAGAAGCCCGGCTCAGGGCCACAGGCAGGTTTGGTTGAGCACCATTCATGCTGCATTCATCACCACTCTCTTGGTTCCTCATGTAATATACAGTACACAGGTAGTTTCATCTCATGGTAACATGGTGTCTCATTGAGTTCAGTCCCTGGGCCTGGGGCCTTACTCTCTGGAGTTTGCATGTTCTCCCTGTATCTGCGTGTGTTCTGTAATTGCCTGTGTGTGGTTGTTTGTCTCTATATGTTGCCTTATGTCAGCTGGGATTGGCTTCAACCCATTGACCCTGCATGAGTAAGCCGTATACTGTAGTTGATGGATGGTTTAATCCTGTAATCAGATTTAAGTTATGATTCATCATTGTTTTACATCATCACATATAGTTTTCACATTTACAAAATACGTCTAACTGCAAAAGGTAGTGTTTTTCTCTGACCTGTGGGAATGTGAGAGCTCTGCAGTTAGAGTCACAGATTAAAACGTGACTGTTTATATTGTTGAGGCCAACTGCTGTTTATTTGTAGCCTGTTTAAATAGCTCATTTCTGAACCATCAGTAACCATTGAAATATCATAGTTTCAGTTATTTTGCCCTCAGGACTTCACTCAGATCAGTCTCAATATTAAAACCAGTCACATGCTCTAATGTTATGGCTGATCTGTCCACATCATTCCACACTCACTTAATTAAAATGGCAGAAAGTCAAGACGCAGAGGACAATACGTGACAAAAAGAGGCCGATGTTGGTCCCCTCTTGTCTCTATTTTTTTGTCTCTGTAGCTTGAATATATTTGACTCTCAGGCTCCTTGCTGGAAAAAATGAAGCAATTTGAAGATTCGGTGTGTGGGAACAGGTACGAGGCATTTCTCACTATTCTTTGGTTCACTCGCTTAAGCATTAATATCTCCCTGCCTTGCTTGGCCCATCTCCCTCCACAAGACATCAGTTCTGCAACAGGAGAAATGAGGAGAGGAAGCAAATAAAGGAAACTTAAATCCTTCTTAGGTGCAATTCAGCCTTCCAAGTATCCTCTAGCCTTGGAAATTGTGATTCACATGACGAATGGATCGGCGCATGCACACACGCGCACACACACACTTATACACACACCCTGTGTCGTAGAGAAGTGTAGCTGTGTCCAGCCCATCTAGCTCCTTGGCCTTATCTTCAATTCATTCACCATGCATCATCCATACACATACAGTAACTGCACTGTAAGCTATGATTCAGTGCACTATTCTTATCATAGCCCAGGCGCGGTGATGTTCTGAGGCATGCTGGTGCACTGACCCCCCTCCCCTGTGTCTCCAATAAGCATAACCATATCTGACAAGGCCAGAGCTATTGAAGGAGGGGGGGGGATTCTCGCCTCCTTTAGATAGCTTTCCACGCTTCTGTTCTCTTGGCTTTTTTCCACCGGCGCTTTGTGGCCTAAACCTCCTCCTCCCTCCCCTCCTCACCCCCCCTTTAAATGTAGACGATTTCTTTTCTCTGCAGTGTTTGCTCAACTGTTTCTTTTTTACCCCTCTTGCTTGATTCCTGGGGCATTTAGCATCAACAGGCAGATGAGTAAACAACAACTCCTCCAACAGCTTCACACAAGAAGGGGATTGGATCCAGCACTGTGCAGCAGTTGGATGCATGTTACAGGATATAAGCCCACCAATCATTCTCTACATTGCCGGGAGAATATACTTAGGAATGCTTGGAGGGCTGGATATAGGAGCCACACACACACACACACACACATACACACACACTTGAATAAATTTCATTTACTACCCACACACTGCTTTTTTTCCCGAGTCGATCTTGTGTCTACAGAAATAATGTGCATGCGCCCATTATCTCAAGAAGGGGCCGCCAGAGCGTGAGGGGCATCTTTCGCCTGACTGACTTTCATTTACAAAGTGGCGATGTTACTTTTGTGTGGGGAAATGAGATAGCACTGCAGCAGACAGTAGGCTACATTATCCTGAGCCCGCCGCACATCCTGCTCTCTTCTTCTTCTCCTTCTTCCTCTTCCCCCTTTATCAGCGGCTTTTTCTCACATTGTTCATCAGCCCGCGAGACACAAAAAAAGCCCCGTCTCCCAGGATCAATTAGTCACTTCTAGGGAGTCGTGGAGCGGAGAGGGAGCTGAGGAGACAAAAGCCACGGCCATGTTGGCGTCGCGGCGAGGTGATAAAGTGACATGGTCTTCCTTCCAGGCCATTAACGTGACAAGCAGTCCTTGTCCGGGAAAGGTGGAGCTGACAGTGGAGTGGTGCCCCACCAGGACAGAGAGAGACAGAGCTCTCAGAAGAGCAGTGGCTCTCTTTGCTGTGACACACTTTTTCCCCCCACTTCCCTCCTCTGCATTTTTACTCCTCTCTCCCTCTCTTCCCAGATGTTTTCATTCAGTCTGCCTACTCTCTCTCTTTCTGTCTTTTTTTAAACTCCATCTCTGCCCTCTCCCCAGAGATTTTTCCCCCTCCACCCCCCTCACTTTCTTAAAAGCTGTCTCTTTCTAAAGCTCCAAAGTCCTCCCTACATCCCTCCAAATTTCTCCTCTCTCATCACTGACTGCTGCTGCAGCCTCCTCTCCTCCTCCCTCCCTCTCTTTTCTACATCTCTGTCTTTGCATATCACCAATCTCTCAGTCCTTTTTTCGTGTCCACCTTTTCCTCTTCAGCAACAACTCATCTGCTCACTCTCTTCTTAGGGCGATGGAAGGTGACACTGGCAATGCAAAAACAGTGAGCTGGCACAGAGAGTCAAAGCAGGACACGAGGCCCAACAAAACACAGGAGGGTAAACACAGACTATTTTTAGGATGCTGTCGCCTGTCCTTAAGAAGCCATGAGCAGCACGCTCTCTGTGTGTGCGACAGTGAAATCAACATATCGAAGCAGCAGAGCTGTTATTGCTGAGCTTGTTAATGAGACGTGTGAGTGTTGAGCTGCTGGGAGCCGCTGTTCATAAAGTACAATGATGTGTCAGGTGTTGTTGAAGTTAAACTGTGGCATCTGACTGAGCACATTCATGTAGAAGGAGGATCACAACAGATGTAAATGTTTTAGATGATTTACTGCAGATCAGTTATAGGGTGTGAAGAGAGGTGTTGTAGAAGGCCTGATGAGCCAACAGAGAGTTACATGCACCTGCAGCTGCAGTTTCACTTTTCTGTTCCTAAATTACTGTGGTCCTCAGGGTTCAGTGCGCTGCAACTGAAGACCAAACATTTAAAGACACAAACACACTCCACACTCAGAAAACACCATCTGTTTGACAACACATGAGCTGCAAAAACTCAACACAACAGAAGTGTTTCCAGGGACACAAGAAATTTACGGATCTGGCTGGGGCATTTTAATTCAGTCTGTCTGGACTTCACAGGGAAAAGCAGTCACCTGTTGGTGGTATTAGTGAAAGTAAGTCGAGTTTATTTAGTTTATCATAACATCAGTAGGCTCAGATATTACTACAAATATGTAGCTGCTGTTACAGTAGCTTGGCATTAAAGCAGAAGTAAGCGATATTTTTGTGTTAATATAAGTCTTAAATAGTTATATCTTCCGACAGCAATCACTTACATAGAGTGTTTGGTCTGAAACACGGGTCTGTCAGTCACTCTGCTCCGCTGCAAGCCGAGGAGAAAACTTTTCTCGTATCCTACAAGTTTTATCCAATGAGGAGAGAGAACGGCATGAAGGGCTGTGTGTGCAGCCAGAGCCAGTCTGGTGCAGCCAAGGGATGCGCCTGAATGTGGTGACGTAGGGACGAGGGCGGGGGCTGCTAACTCCATCGGCTGACATGACGTTATGGTGCGTTCAAGGCGACCCGTAACTCGTGTTTTTCCGACCTGTGAAGTCGTACCAGTTCGATCTGGTACGAGTTCACGGGTCGGAAGTTACGAGTGGCCGTTATAGTGACTTTCACAGGTAAAACAGGTCGGAAAAACACGAGTGGGTTGCCTGGAACGCTACAAAGTCGTAAGTCGTGACTTGAAGCTGTAATTTACGGTTTCAAAAGCCTGCCTGGAACGCAGCATTAGCCAAAACGACCGGATCGCTTACTTCTGCTTTAACCTTTCACTGGATCCGCACTTGTTTACCTCCCTTTAAACTCGTATGTTGTGAAGCAGCCCCTACCTACGACTGTATCCTGTTTTGGACATCTATTGATTTCAATTAATTTCTCTAGGCTATGTTATTAGCCAATAATAATTCTTTACATTAAAAAATAATTTCTCATTCAGTTTACAGCGTTGTGGTCAAAATAGTAATGGTAAACATAATTTGTATAGCACCTTTCAGACAAGAACTCAACAAAGACAATGACCTGCACCAAGCGCTTTCCATGAAAGGCATAAAATGAACTTGTTAAAAACAGTTATGTAAAGTAAAGTAAATCTATAATGTAAAATTATATACAATAATTACAACAGTGACAGAAGTAAAGACAGAAAAAAGGGGGGAAAAAAGCACAGAAAGCATGAAACTACAATACTACAATACTACAACATTTAAAAGAAGTAATGAGCAGTGATGTATTCTGTCTGCTTAAACTTCATTATCACACAGATTTAATGTCAAACTGACACAAAACGAGGCTCAGGCAGGTTTCATGACTCTGTTAATTGATTTCCAGATATAAACCAACAGCTACCTGCTGCTGCTATGGGAAAAATACAACATAGTAAAATCTAATGTTCACCATTATATTCATCTGGGTGTATTTATCCAAAGTGGCACCAGGAGCAACATTCAAACGTCGGTTTTTGGAGCCACAGTCATTAGCAACATTGAGCTGTGGTGAGTTTGAGCTGCTGAGGACGGTTGGATTTGAGGGAGTTCCTCCATCACTGTGGGAGTTTGGCCACTGAAGACATTTTCTTCATCTCATCTGCTCGGCTGAGCAAAGAAGGGAACTCACTCTTTTAAATGTGCTCTGTGTGTTGCATCAATCAATTTAAAATGTCTACGCATGTGAAATGTGCGTGTTCTGCATGGACAGCCTTTATTCGCAATGGCCCATCACACACTTATTTCCAATTGAAGAAATTGGTTGAACAGGGAACAAATCGTTAATTCTGCTTGGCGTGTTCACCTCGCTGAGTAAAAACTCTGTTATTTCTGCTTTTATGGGATTTATTTGGCGAATAACTATTTGACGCCCGGGGCACTGGTCTTCACAACGTGTGAAGTGAGGGGAAGGAAGAAGGAGTGACACGCAAATGCTGCCCCCACCCTCTCTGTCTCCTTTCATCAGCCTCCCATCCTGGAAGAGTCCACTGCTGAGTTTGATCCTGCCACGCTCCCTCCACCAAAGATGCCCATGACACGACCTGCTGAAGGTACAGTACCCTCATCAACATCAGTCCCACCTCTGTCTAGGAATGTGCAGCTTTTCCTTTGGTCATCACAACTCAGATCACTCACAAGGTCAGATCACGCATCACTGGCTCCTGGTCACATCCTGAATCCAATTTAAAAATCCTCATATTTACTCCTAGAGCGCTTCACAGTCAGGCCCCTGATCACTCAGCCAGCCTCCTCACTCCACACTCATAAGCCCGTCCACTCAGGTTAACCAGGTAAATTATTAACACTCCCGAACTTCCTGCCTTAAAACATAGAGATGGAGCTTTTTAATGCTGTTGTACCTACTCTGTGGAAAACACTCTCTGTGAACTCTTACAGTAAGAGACAGCTCAAGACTGCTTGAATAGCATGGTTACTCTGTACATTACTGCTTTATTACTGCTTATATATATATATTAATGTTATAGTTGTTATACACAACTATAACATTGAAGTGATTATAGACAAGAATTAAAATACAATGTGTAATATGCCTAATCAAAAATAAATGAAGAAATATGACATTTTGGATTCAGAGAGCAACATCTCAACAACTATTGGATGGACTCCAAAAAGAAATTGGCTCCATCGCTCATCTTCCCTGAAGGATGAATTTATTATAACTTTGTTGATGTCAGGACTTTAAAATTATTATTAAAGGCTTCACTATCAATATTTCAATTTGTATAATTCCTAGTTTTATGACCAAATACCTCCCACGCTAATGTAATTTAGTTTAGCCTCAGACCTGCTTTGTTCTTGATCCGACTGGCATCAAACATAGAGCTTAGATGATACAGAAGCACGTTAGCATTTAGCTCTTAGCACAGAGCTGTTAGGTGATCATGCCTTTTCAAACCAAGGACAGTAGGCCTATTTCCCTTTGATGCTATACATGTGGTGCTGTTTGTGTAGCATCAAAGTTATCTCACACACACTGGCCAGATGTCATCAAATGCACCTTGAGTCTCAGTCGTGGTCACGACATTACAGGTCCTGTGTGTTGTCAGTGATCGTAGGCTGCTGGTGGTGAATCCCATAATATTCTCGCACATCTCCTTTCAAATGCCTTGCTGATAATTTTTTGACGTATAGGTCCTATTGTAAATAGGGCAGTCAATCCATTTAAATATTTAAGTGTCCATAGAGTGTCCATAGTTAATCACAATGAATTGCATTATTTGTTACCCAACACTTTGATAAAGGACAAAAAACGGGTGCCTAATGATTCGGCATGTGACGCCAAGGGACCCTGACCATTAGTCGCCTAATGGTTGATGCATCCGGAGTGAGAACGTGTTGCTTAAAGGATTGTGTTTGATATACGCTGCTTAATGCAAATTTAACCTTATTATATATGAATGAAAAACAATTACAAATGTTGTCCAGAAACCCATCTGAGTGCTAATTGTTATCAGAGACATTCATTTCCACCAATTGATTCAAAACGAGTGTCAAATAAAAAGGTAGCATTTAAAAGATATTTGCATTAGTGTGTTATTAGTGTGTTAACTTTGAGAGCGCTAATTGCAAAACATAGACTGTGAGCTGGTGAAGCTTCATGAGTCAACAGTGTTGCAAAACATGCGATTATATAGTTGTAAGTCTTTAAGACTATATATACATCCTGCAAAATACCCAGTTCAATAATGTTTGCATTTAGGCCTACGTGTTGATTTAATATTGAATATAACATGCACCACGCACCATCAGGCTCAGGCTGTGATCACTCGGACATTTAATTTGAGCACATTTACAGTAGCCTACTGCTGATCAGATGTGGTTGATTTTTTTTTTTTTTTTTTAAAGCTCTGAGGACCAAACACACCAAACAGCTCTGACCTCCACTGTGCTGGGATAAAAGCAGAAACAGAGGCAGACATAAAGAAACCATCTCTCTGCCTTTGGATGAAGTAAACCTTTAATGAGCAGCTCAGCATTTCCTCGGCCATACGAAGCTTTGGTCTTCAGGCACAGATGTCAAGCTGTTCAGCTGCAGTGGAAACGAACACATACTGTAGATGTCTACTCTTCTTGACACTTTCTCTCCAAACTCCTCCACAGGGCGACGCCGGCCTGTGTGAGCTGTTCGCATGCGCAGCTGCTGCAGAAAGAGTGGAAACCTTTTCTTGTTGCTGTAGTGAACCTGGGGAGGAGGAGCATGGCCACGGCTGAAGGTGATCACCACACCAGCACCGTACTGCTGCACAAATTCCTCTGCTAACTTCTTTCTACCATCATCCAGTACAGTACACACACACACACACACACACACACACACACACACACACACACACACACACACACACACACACACACACATATACACTTTGTCTCCCCCCGCCCCCTTTACGCTGCTGTGACAGCTTTGTCACAAAGATGAATTCATCGTCAGCACTGCAGCCAAAACAAGTAATTTGATTGCCCCGACCACAAATTAAGTTAGTGTGATTCAATTTTCGATTTGGGCTTCTCCTGCAGCCATACATCAAGGGAGACATATTTCATTACACAGCGAAACCACAGGCAAGCAGGCAGCAGTGGCCCACTCCCTCCATAGGAAGACATCATGGGAGCATTATGGCATTTACTCGATACTGCTGCAGGTCCAGTGAGGCCGCTCATGGTGTCAGCGGCGTCGCCGGGCTTGTTATCCACAGGGCAGTGCCACACAGCCAACAGAGTTAGCCTGTGTACAGCTGCAGGCCGAGCTGTGACATTGAGTTGGCTGCACACACACACACACACACACACACAAAAAAGACAGAGCTGTATAGACTATGAAAGCTGATGTCATCACCAAGCTCCTCCCACTCTCCTTCATCAGGTGTGTTAACAGGAGGAACAGACTTCACAGCTACAACCACACCATCCTGTACACATCATCCACCTGGGTTCTCGTCTTTTATAGGTTTTGAAAACAGAGTGCTCGATCAGTGACTGCTGACACCCCCCGCCCCCCACCACAATGAAACCAAGGGTTTTCTAATTAAACCACAGGCTGCTCCTCTGATGCATCATCCACACTAGGCTACTACACTTTGCTTTTAAATTGCACCTTTTTTGCCTTGTTTCCTCCTCCCATCCACATGACCCCAGAGTTTTCAAGCACTGAATAACTAAGACTTTTGGAAACATGTCTGATCCAATTTTAATTTGAAAAACTCAGGGGTTGTGTTTCATTCTGGACGGTAAAAATGTAGACCTTTGGAAACAATGACTGAGACGCTCATGTTCACTGGTAAAGGCAACACAGATAATGAAACACAGGTATTGCCTTGTCTTTACTGCAGCTGCTGATCAGCTGCTGCCTTTTAACACCACAGCTAATCAACACCAGTTTAGATAGTCTATTTCCTGTTTACACCAACTTGCAAATGCTCAGTGCACATAATCGCTCAGGTGTACCAAATTGCAAGTAGTGCAACAGTTTTTAAATAAAAATGTAGTCCTGAGAGGATGCAGCTTCAGTCACAGTTGGACTTTATTTATCCCCTGGGAAAGTTCATTTGTCCAGTGAGCCATCACTGGTCTTTAATTCCAGGGAGTTTCATTGATGTGTGGCTGAACCGAGCATCTAATTTCCTCTTTTTTTTATTATTATTATTTTATTAAACAATACCGACAGCAGACTTTGTTCCGATGCAGACTGTTGTTGTACTTTACAAATCACCTCGCTGTTATATTCATGAAGTACAAGAGAAAAATGTCTTTGAAGTAATGGGCCGTGATCAAACACTCAGACAGATTAGAAGTGAAATCATTATATGATCCTGGTTCTGGCTGCAGAGATTAGTTCTGTGTTGTTGGAGGAGGTGAGAGAAACACACAACTTCTCCATGAGTTACTCACCTCACCTTAAATTTCACTGCAGCTTTTAAAAATTGAACAGTGATTGATTGTTTTTTTATTTTTTTATTTTATGTTTCTCTGAGTTTGTTGCAGGGTTAAAGTCAACCTATAAAACAGCACCGTGTGTACCACATGTAGATGACTGTCAGTGTAGTGTGTGTGTCGGTTGAAGATACAGTGTTTACATGAGGAGAAAACTAAAGTTCCTCCCTCAGACCTGTCTGTTTAATGACGACGCTGATGGAGTGTGAGGTGACGTGAGACCAACTCCATCAAAATGCTAATTTACAGAGTGAATTTCAAGTTGCAGCTGAGGTTGGACGGCATCCACGTTCTTGACCATCGGATTGAATCTGAGCTTTTTGCTGATGATGGAGTTCTTATGGCCTCATCAGGCTTTGACCCGGTCAGCATCTCAAACTCTCCGACCACAGTTTACTGTCTGGAAAATGTGAAATGCCTCATCAAGTTGTTTGACAAAATTGTTGCTGAGGGTGAAGTAGCTCCTGAAAAATAATGTACAGCTACAGGAGGAACCATGAATGGTGCAATAAGACTATGATTTTAAAGGTGTTATGAATGGTTCGTGACTTATGTGAACACATTATACACCATGTGGTGTCTGTATAACAAGTTGAAAAGTTTCAATAGATGGATGAAATTGTGTCAGATTGAGTGTCATTCACCTGGGCCTGCTGTCAGCAGTGTTTTTGCTCTAATCGCAGCTCTAACACAGGTGTGTAACACAATCCTCACCCAATGTCCCACTGTTCACATACCTGTGTCCTGTTGTTCACTGAGCTGATTCTCCTCCATCATCTCCATGTTTCTTCATCTCACTTAGTTTAAGAGTTTAAAAAAACAAAATTTATTACAGGATCCTTTTACCAATTTCAATTGGTTATAACTCATTAGTGAGCATTTAGCTGACAATTGTGTTTATAGTTGTTTATTCGTTATGTTTATTTCCTATTAAACTTAATTAGTAACCTCATTATAAACAATTTATAAATCTTCCATAAGATTTTTTTTTATTTAGCCTTTATTTAACCAGGTAAAAAGACCCGTTGAGATCGAGATCTCATTTTCAAGGGTGACCTGGCCAAGAGGGCAGCAGCACACGTCGTCAGCATTATAAAAATACAAAATACATTACAATATTACATTATAATAAATAGGGCCATAATACAGTAGAGGTTAAAACAAAAGTGCAAGGAGCAAGGGGGTCAAGGTGATAAGGTTGGTCAGCAAAGGCACCGCTCAATTGATTTTTGTTGTCGGACCTTTAAGAAGTGACGAAAAACATTAAAAGATACAAGTTCAGACAATTTCAGTTCAGCCTGGAGGTTGTTCCATGTTGATGGAGCGGCGTAACTAAACGCTTTGATGTTTTTTTCACAGTAAAATGTGAAACACCATCATTTATTAATGAGTCATAATCAGCCTTGTAAATGGTAATAATAGATTAATAAGATTGAATGGTGAGTGCTTACTTGATCTTGCCATGAAAATGAATGAAAACTATTTGTAATTGTTTATTTACGATTTTTAAAGTGTTAACAGCCACATTCATAATCTAGCTAATAATAAACCATCTCTAAATTCTTTATGAAGGTCA